>NC_054375.1:53839683-55039683 GCF_017654675.1 Xenopus laevis | reverse complement strand
ACAAAAATAGTGTAGCATTCCTGGTATGGTCACACACCCAGTGTTAATGATGTACAAAGAATCAGTGTTAAAATAGATACTTCCACCATTTATAAACAGTGAATAGTGCTCTTAAGGCTAAGGGCAAACAGGCAGATTCGGGGAGATTTAGTTGCCTGGCGACTAATAGCCTCTTCTGTGGGGCGACAATCTCCCCGAACTGCCTTCTTCCTGCCTTCCGCCTGCTTGAATGAGAAAACGCCAGCGCAATGTACTTGCGGCAATTCGATTTCCGAAATCGCCTGAAGTGCTGAAACTACAGGCAATTTCGGAAATCTAAGCACCGAAAGTGCATTGCGCTGGTGTTTTCTCATTCAAGCAGGTGGAAGGCAGGAAGAAGGCAGTTCGGGGAGATTGTTGCCTCGCAGAAGAGGCGATTAGTCGCCATGCGACTAAATCTCCCCGAATCTGCCCGTCTGCCCCTACCCTAAAGCATCAAGTTGCTAGCGGTTGACCAAAAAGGGATAGTAAAAATACTGTTAGTATCCACACTTCAGTTCAGTTCAGGCTAGTTTCTGTTACCTTCTGTAGTAGAATGACCAAGAAATGTGTAAAAAGGTGAGTTATGCCTTTAATTTCTCCCCAAGGTGCAAGGGAGTTTTTACTAAACAGGGCATGGTTTCTCTTTTTAAAGAATTTTGCTGTCTGGCCTTGGAAGCTATAGTATTCTGAAACGAACAGGCAAGCCGACAATCTATTCCAGTGGTCCAGTTTGCATACTGGAGCTCACTTTCAACTGGAAGGATGTCCTTTGGAAAGGTATTTAATTGTAGCAAGAGTGTTAGGAAGGTCTCTCAGAGCAGAGTAAATAACAGGAAAGTTACCTGTCTGTGTTAGGAACTCCCAGAGGGGCTTGGGGCAAGGAGTAGAGGGAGACGTGACCAGGTGACTGAGAGTCAAAAGTGATTGAGGAAAACCAGAAGGTGAGACAGGCCAGAGGCTGGTGATCTGATATCCCAGGAGGGGAGAGTCAGCAGGGCTTTGTGAGAAGCCTGAATATTACAGTGTGGAAGCCACCCTGTATAGTGAGAATCCCAGAGTGGGGAATGCGTGATGTTGAAATGTTAATTAACTGTATGCCAGTGACTGTATGTTGGGAAAAGTTTGCAAAATAAACCTGTGTTTTTGCCTGAAGACATGGTGTGCCTGTCTTTATGCTCCTGATCCGAAGCTTTCCTGCCTACCATAGCTAATTTCCCCCACAATTACATGTACAGGCAGCCAGAGTGTCACACTTCCTACCTCTTACTAACACTTAGAGGGGAACATAGTCCTCACCAACAGCAAATACTGACACTAACTATGAGAGGATTCTCCTAAGGGTTGATTCCTTGGTAGAAGCAGAATTTCTCTCAGTGGAATACAGTAGGATAAACAATGGCAGGTCAGGTTTCATAAGCAGGTCCAGACTGGAACTCAAAATTGGCCCTGTTAAGTACACAGAGGCCCAAACAGCCTCCCCCCACAGGCCCACTGAATAATCACTGTCTGTGGCATCTTACAGCAGCCCCTCTGGCATTGCCAGAATCCACAGATTGCCAGTACAGGCCTGCCCAAAAGTAGATGGAAGTTTGTGGAATTCCACAATGGTAATTCACCTCCACTGACCTGGCTTACAATGGGATAAGATGAAGGTTGGGCAGAGTCAGACTGGGCCGGTAGGACACCGCGTAAAATCTTGCCCCACCCCAGTGCCGATCAAAATGAACAGGTATGCATGGGGAGCCCAGAGGGGGGTTATGGCTGGGGCGGCTGGAACCGGAAGGGGGTGGGGACCCCAGTGTCAGAAGCCTGGGTGGGCCATGGACCCTCCAGTCCGACGCTGAGTTTGGGTCACTATACTGGTGCCAGGAATCCCCTGGGTGGCATAAAAGTGGTCTACATAATGTTTAAATCTAGACCCGTGCCAATGTGATGATGCAAAGCCCATCCAGAGCCAACACAAGTAGCAACCAGAACTCTGCAGTTATACACTTTGTAGGTCAAGTAACCTGGCTGTGACCAATAGCACACAGCTTCTAGCAACTTGCCATCATTTTTCAAGAAGGCACAGATGACCAAAGATTTAGCCCCCAACTGTAACCCTAATGCAAAAGCACTCAGTCAAGTGTCCACTATTCACTGATATAGGACAGTGCCCTCTCTCTTGGCCATATTCCTGCTGTGCTACATTTTTATCTATTATCTGAATAGCCTTACTTTGCCTCACATAATAAAGATTTGAGAAAAATCCCAAAACATAGCTATCTTAAATAAAATTATCACTCTTTTTAGAAATTGTATCTAATTTTCAAAAAGTATGCAACGACACATACACACACACATATATATGTGTGTGTAAATAAGGTTCAGTGCACACTTTTGACTTTTTAAAGCAAATCACCATGATTTTACCCACTATAAAACTTACAAATTATACTCATACCATTTATATGGGGTGAGAAAAAAAAATGTCATGCCTGAATGCATGAACAAACATTGGCAGCTTGGTCTGCACTTTCTAAAATGCTGCATTATATATAGAAAATATTGTTTCTAGGACATGTTACATGTTGCCTTTCAGTTTTGCTTTGTAGGGCTGTCAGGTCACATTAATTATTAATGGTTACTTGTTTACATTCATTTTTAGTGAGCAGAGAAGGAAATCATGAACCCTAGTGCCATCTTGTGGAAATTATCATTAAAACTTTATACACAGGAGAGGAGAAAGCCACAGTCAAATCAACCGTCATCATATGAGTACAACACAAGTAAAAAGAAGAGGCCTAAGGTCCCTCCTAAACTACTGCAGCAAATTAATTTGTAAATACAGCACAAGAGGTGCAAATTCAAGCAGGGATAGAACAGAGCAGAGGTGCTGGTTATGTGGTTGTGGCAGGGAGGATATTGTAGTTATAGGGAAAGGTGTAGGTGACGGGGCCGGTGGGGCTCAAACACTGGCAATAAAATATGTTGAGGCCTGAGAGAGATGCTTTTTTGGCATCTTCAACATGATGGACAGTTCACAGACTTCACTGCCCCTTCATCCCCTGCTATGTGCACAGAGGGGCAGGGCTTTTTTAACAAAATATGTGCCTAATCGTTAAGTGAATCTCCAGTAGAAGATTGTGCAAGAAATGTGATCCTTGCCTGATAGGCTTTTCAAACCTGTCTGACATCTGGATGATTTTTGGTCAGATGTCTGTTAGGGAGGCAGTAATGGGAAACTCTCACCACCTTTTAAATATCCCATAATGTGTCTTTCAATAGTTTGGAGTACAATGTCTTAGGGTAAGGTCACACTGAGCGTTTCGGGGAGATTTAGTCGCCTGGCGACTAATTGCCTCGTCTTTGCGGCAACCAATCTCCCCAAACACCTTCACTGACTCTTGTGCTGTGAGGAAACCTTGGGCGACTTCAGGAAAATGAATGCGTGTGCTTAGCGCTGGCATTTTTTCATTCTAGCCAGCGTAAGAGTGAGGGATTTGTCGCCGCAAAGATGAGGCGATTAGTCGCCAGGCAACTAAATCTCCCCGAAACGCTCAGTATTACCTGACCCTTAAAGGAGAAAGAAACCCTTTCCCTGACCCCAGTTCCCTCCAATGGCCTCCCTCCCAGCACTGCTCATTATCTCTGTACTTACGGTACTAGATAACACTTCATTATAGTCAGATATGTAAGTGATGTCTCTCACTTGGCCAGAAGATGGCGGTACTTCTACAGTCATCAGGGGTTCTGTACTTTTGGCTTAAAAAAAGAGAAATTAAAGCTAAAAAATGTTCACAAGTAACAGTGTATTAATCCATCTGGGGGATATATATATATATATATATATATATATATATATATATATATATATATATATATATATATATGTATATATATATATCTATATGTAATGTGCAACACCTTGATCACTGGAGAAAAATTCCACCATCCACATAATGGAAAGGCATACCAGATAAAACACAGATTGACATGTCAGTCACAAAATGTTGTGTATATTATCAAATGCCCATGTGGGCTTCTGTATTGTGGAAAGACCATTAGGCCACTAAAAGATCGAATTAGTATGCATAGGTCGACCATACAGCAGCCCTGGACCCTGGATATGACCAAAAGAAGATAAAGCAGGACATATCAAAGCAACCAGTAGCACAGCACTGGTTTCAAGCCATACACCCCATTTCCACATTTAAATGCAGGCCGATTGATTGCATCAAAACCCCACGAAAGGGAGGGGACATTAACCGTTTATTATTACAAAAGGAAGCCTTCTGGACATATGAACTAGGGTGTGTGGCCCCTAAGGGATTGAACACTGTGCTACACTTAAACTGCTTTATTGCCAGTAGATAATTTCTGGAATACCAACATCTGTTTCTGTAAGGGGTTGATCTTTTTTTTCTAGGTGAGGGAACCCATTCTTTCAAGCAATTGAATGCTGAGAAATATGTTTATGGATCAGGGGAATTTTACCTTTTAAAATATACACTTGCTAAATGTTAATATGCTGGTTTATAGCCAGCCATACAAGAGTTAACTACACTGTGATGTCACTGGCACACAACTTACAATGTGGGTGGAGGTTATTTAAGTGGTGATTTGAAATGTGTGTCCATTAGGGATGCACCGAATCCACTATTTTGGATTTGGCTGAACACCCCCGAATCCTTTGTGAAAGACAGAACCGAATCCGAACCCTAATTTGCATATGCAAATTAGGGGTGGGAAAGGGAAAACATTTTTACTTCCTTGTTTTATGACAAAAAGTAACGTAATTTCCCTCCCCACCCCTAATTTGCATATGCAAATCAGGATTCGGATTTGGCTCAGCCGGGCAGAAGGATTCGGCCGAATCCGAATCCTGCTGAAAAAGGCCGAATCCTGGCCAAATGCCAAACCGAATCCTGGAATTCGGAGCATCCCTAGTGTGTATAACTTGAAAAAGGTCCCAATGGGGACCGAAACGTCGGTTGGGCATACCATGCCATAATACAATATATTTTTTCAACAAAGACCCTTGGTGCTGTGTTCTTAGTTTCCAGATATATATCTACATATATATATATATATATATATATATATATATATATATATATATATATATATATATATATATATATACAGTATATATACAGCTTGTAACATGTATGCAATATTATATTTTGATATTTATCTATCATTTTCTAACAAAACGTGAATTTTTGGTCTTAAATAGGATTCTTTACCCATTTTTTTAATGAATAATAGGAAATGTAAACCCTGAAAACAAATAACTGTAAAATGAATGCAACTGAAACAACAGTGCCACCTGTTGGTCATTTAGTCTGAATGGAAATAGTCTGCTGAAAATAAAATTCCAGAGTAGAGGAAGATGTTGTAATGCCACACTGGTTAGAACTGACCAGAGAAACATCAGAGTACAGTTCTTTGCTCACTAATGTCATTTTGTATGCAGAGCAACATAAATGACCACAGTGTGGTGCTGTTGTTCTTAATTCATTATATAAACAGTTTAAAAACCTTTTGATATCAGGAACATGACAAAAAAATGATCAAATTTACATTCATTTGTTTTGCATTTCCTTTAATGATTTAATTCGCCTATAACGATCCTCGTCCCAGATTCAGAACTTTTGCCGATCCTCTATGTGACACTGTTGCACAGGGGTGGGGGAGTTTAAGTTCCCCTGTGCAGCACAACCATATTTGGGTGCAGCTTCCTGATACATCTTCCTGATATATACTGTATATGGAGGGAAATACAGTAATATCGGCCTCCTTACATGGTTATCTTTATAGCATAAATCACTAAATTTGCACTGAACCATTCTACTTCTGCTATTACTGAATTACAATCTTTTTTCACCATTTTCGCTAGGCAAGTTTTTCTGCATGCTTAAAATTGCTTTCCTCATTCATATTACCCATGTATAATATTAAGTCATAAATCATATATATGTTTGCAATATGTCATGTAGTCTGCCCCTATCTTGCATGGCCTTAAGCTTGCCACATACATTAACATCTGCTTGTTTGGTGAAGTCACCATCATGAAGATCTTTACTTGACAGGTTACCTTCATGCTGGGCCAAATTGGGCTGATCTGATCATTTGGCCCACAGGCCTGCTGAAAGGGGATTGCATCAATGCACCAATGCTGTCCTTGTAAAATATTTTTAAACCTGCCTGACAGATATCTGGCCAATTATTAGCCAGATATTTTTAGGAAAGTCCTATACATGGGCAGATAAGCTTCCAATTTAGTTATAGGGCACAGATTTGGCAGCTAATATCTGCCTGTGTATGTCCAATTTTATTCATACAGTAGCAAGCTGGTCTTAAGGTGGCTATATACGATAAGATGCGCTCACTTGGCAAGGTCACCAAACAAGCGGATCTTAATCCGATATGCCCATTGAAGGCAGGGCAATATCTAGTTAATCTGATCATTCTGCCTTAATGAAGGAAATGGGCATTGATGGGATGAGGACTGCATTGAGGACTGCATCAACTAGCAGATGTGGTCCTTGATCGCAAAAAAAAAAATCAAACCTGCCCAATCAATATCTGGCAGATTTTTCCGGGTGACCCGTCAGAATGCCCCATGCCCCAAACTGCTGAATTAGTCTAAAGGACCAATCTGCCCGTGTATGGCCACCTTAAGGAGCAGTTGAGGGAAGGAGATGATGATCTGTCTATACCAGGTTGTAGTAACCTCTAATTTGTGTGGCCTGAGCATATTAGTAATTGGAGCTTCTGTTTATCATAAATGCCAGCAACAGACTCCCAATAATTTCAAAAGAAATGCCTTAACAAAAGAAACCGGGTACCAATTAGTGGGCTTCATAGTTGCACACAACATGTATATCTTAGGAAGATATTTGAAGATTTGTAGATTTCCGTTCACTCTCAAAGGGGCGTGGGGAAATTTTGACAGGAAAATCAAACCAGCATGGTCGCATCTAGGTGATTTTTAGCCAAATATTAGTCGGGTTGGCCTGTTGGAGGGACCTTATACACGGGCAGATAAACTGCCAAATGGCCACCTTTTGATTCAAAAGTTTCAGTCCTGCTTACCCTAGCAAATAAACAATGGAGCCTCCACAGCCTCAGATTGCAAAACATGGAATTAAGATTGGGATTAGTGGGAAAAACATAAACACAGCAAATAACACAATGACCACAACCTTCATCCAAACCCCCCCAGATGTACTTAACCTTAAAGTAAAGGCTGACACCAGCATTCCTCCATCAATTCCACCTGGAGAGGCTTACATCCATTGTTTTATCTCTTTATTTCTTTGTTTAGAAGGAGTGACTCCCCTCTCAACACCCCGATTATGAAATTTCGCAGCTTTAACAAAATCAATGTTATTGACATAGTGAATGACTGACAGGATGACTGGAGTGTTGAACGTTGTGGTATGTTTATTATTATTAGCAATGTCACATACAGAGATGTCAAATGAGCATTTCACCCCATGGGACAGGTCTTACAAAGATGTGATAAATATTCATGTTTAATGTTCTCACTAGAGCCCCATTCATGTGTCTACTATATAAATACTAAATATTATCAGATCAAACATAGTATATATTATGTTATCACTTGTCTAATAAAGGATAAATACATTTAACTTTACATAGAAAGTTAAACAAGCCAAAAGTATTTTGCATGTAAGGGCAGAGACACATGCTGCGATTCGGGGATATTAGTTGCCCGGCGACACATCTCCTCTTCTTCGGGGCGACTAATCTCCCCAAACTGCCTCCCCTGCCTTCCCACCGGCCAGAATGTAAGTCAAGTCACCGGCGGGAAGGCAGGGGAGGCAGTTCGGGGAGATTAGTTGCCCCGAAGAAGAGATTTGTTGCTGGGCGCCTAATCTCCCCGAATTGCAGCGTGTGTCTCTGCCCTAAGGCTACAGAAACAAAATGAAGATATTTCTTTGTAAGACTAGGTAACTTTTCTGTCCAGATAAATAAAGACAAACCCCATCACCAAATTATGGTTGCTGAAAGGGCTCATGATTTTAGAGATAATCCCACCATGAGAAAATCTGGCCTTTATCAAACCCAGGAAGCAGATTGACAATGTGAAATAAACCCAGTGAAGAAATAAACAGAGCGAGAGGCCTCAAACCTCAAGACACAATGTTCGGAGAGGATACCCATGGTGGGGATTAAATAGCTGGAAAATATTTCCTGCA
The DNA here is from genome assembly GCF_017654675.1 of Xenopus laevis. NCBI lineage: Eukaryota > Metazoa > Chordata > Amphibia > Anura > Pipidae > Xenopus > Xenopus laevis. The sequence continues at coordinate 55,031,452 of NC_054375.1, read as the reverse complement.
TTACCCCCTGAAAAGATGGGACATTCCCTAGTCTACCCTGGTGCTCAAAGATCAAATGGCCTGTAGGTCCAGACACATGGCCTACAATTAAGCCTTTTCTGCTCCCATTAAAAAGTAAAACTGTATAGACTACCCCCCTGGGCTAATCCTTTAATTATACAGAGTGAGGTCAATTGTCTCCCATTTACCAAAGGATTAGCACCTTGACTGTCTTCTAGATTTTATTACTGTACCTGGAGCATGAAAGAGAGGATTTGCTTTGGTAATCTACTAAACTCCATGTTGTTTCTAGGGGGGGTTGTATATATATATGCATTTATCCATTTTTATATATTAAATCAGATACAAAAAAAATGTGTCAGCTATGTCCTCATCACAACAGAAACCTCCCTTCTCAGATGGAAGAGCCAATGCAAGACTGGAGTAGTTTGTAGGGATCTTCTTAGGACTATATTGCATGGGACTTTTTTTTTTGCTGCAACTCTCCCACAGGGGACAGTGGTGGCCAAAATGCTTTGAATCTTAGTGGGTAATTTCTACATGACATTTTAACAGGAAAATCGCAAGTATCCTAGGGGCTTTATACTGTTTCCAACCATTGTAGGAGAGTGATATGTGGGACAAATGGAAAATAAAATTATGGTTTTCTAGTATCTTTATGTGACTTTGAATTATTCACATTATTGCTTTTATTTCCCAGAGTAGATGTTTGGAATGGCATCCAGTTGCTAATATAGCTGTCCCCAGCAACCAGGAAACAAGTTGATTGTGATGATAGAATTGTATTGCGTCATTCTGACAAATGCCTGATTGCTAAGGGTCAGTAAGCATATCAAGAATATAGCCATTTAAAGACCACAACAGACAGTTGCAATGCAAATGGATTTTATACTGAAATTTTCTTAAAGAGGTTATTCGTCTTTAAATACATTTTTAGTATGATGTAGACATTGATATTATTAGCCAATTTGTAGTAACTATCTGATTGCTAGGGTCTTATCTGCTTTAGAAAATGGACAGGGGACTCAGTCTGAAGCCCAGCTAGGGTGAGATTTAGGGAGAAAGCCAATTTGGTCTCCTAGACACACCTAAAAGCTCATCTTGAAGGTCACATAGAGTACAATGTGGTGACAAAGCATAGTCACTCTCCTAGATACACCTAACAGTTCAATTTAAATGTTAGTTTCGGTGCGATTCAGGGAGAACACCAATTTATTGTCATAGATATGTTTGGAACTATGGATGAATGATTAATCTACCAGTGTTTCCTAGATGTAAAGTTATGAGCTAAATGTGGCCCTGGCCAATCATTCAGACTACCACTACTATCTTTGTATAATGTTTCTGCATCAGGAAAAATTCTGCTCATATACAGATATGGGATCCATTATCTGGAAACTCATTATCTAGATAGCTCCAAATTAAGGGATGGCCATTTCCCATAGACTACATTTTAATCAAATAATTCAAATTTTTAAAAATGCTTTTCCTCTGTAGTAATAAAACAATATCTTCTACAAGATCCCATCTAAAATATAATTACTCCTTGTTGGAAGCAAAATAATCATATTGGGTTTAAGTTATAAAAAGAACATTTATCCAAAAAAACCCAGGTCCCAAGCATTCTGGATAACTGGTCCAATATCTGTAACATGTTTGGATAGAAAAAGTCACGTTTGCTTTGGAGTTTATGTGAATAAAGTAGTCAATTTTACTGCAAACCTCAGGATCTTAATAGAATGGTTAGTTAAGCCATTGATGATATTACTGTGTCACGTGTCAGTTACAATGGGAAGAAAGGAATCAAAAATGGTTTGCCCTGTTATCTTGGCAATCCAAAAAACAGACCACAGGAAGTGCACAATGGTACCTCTCAATGTGCTACATTTTTGTACCTTTAATTGGATTTCTTAGTTTTGTAATTAGTAAATCCTCCTGGAATTATCTGTCTAAAATCTTGGTGTCACGTACAAGAAAAGTAATTATCAACTTGGTTAGATTTGACACTGGAGAAAAAAAATATTCTGGTGAAAAACGTAGCACCAGGGCAGTGAGAAATAACTGTCAGATTATTACTGTAGGGAACGTTGGCATCATGTAAAAAAATAAATAAATACAAATGTTACATGTAATGTGGCTGTATAGTATTTTGAATATTTAGTATTTTTTTAAATCACATTTTTATACAAGGTTTATCTTTATAAGCATATTTAACATACCAGTTGCCCTTCATGAACAAAGTATTTGCCACCGCTGACATCATATACCTCTACCTTCTTGTTTTAAAGGTGCACTGATTATATCTGCTGCTGGTTCTGGTTCAGTTAACCTTTTGTATAACTCACAAATGTTTAAGTTTATGCCTGTGGGGATTGTAGTAACTTGCAAATTCCAACCAGAGCACTATCTGCATGAAGGTTGCATGTCCTTCCTGTGTTTGTGTGGGTTCTTGTTTCCCATAACAGCTACTAATAAAACTGAACATAGTATGTGTGAATACAATAGGGGCCTTACATTGTAAGCACTGTGTAACATCTTGCTGCTTTATAAATTAACAGATAATAAATAATCTGCTGCTCACAGGCTTCCTTTTATTTATTGGTCTGCATCACATTATTTTTAATGTAGTCAAAGGCCCTACTAGTGTTGGACTGGGTCTCCTAGTGCAACCCAAAGAATCAGACACCCAGGGCTCACTTTCTCAGCAAACAATGGCATAGGATTCTATATTGGTCCATGCTGGAAATAAAGCTTTTCCTATGTTTGGATCCACTTGGTCTTGTAGGCCAGTGTACTTCTTGACCCCAAACACCACCAATATCTTAATCCAACTTTATGAACTCACTGCAACCACCAAATATATGATATATAGTGAAATATGCAATTGTTTGTTCCAGTCATACAGTTTATGGGATTGGCACCCCTCTGCAACCCCTTTTTTTCTTTTGGAGCTAATAGTTTGAAGCGTAAACCTGCCCATCATCATTATCATCATCATCCAGCAAAAAGGAGCTCTGGGCCCATTCCATTTTAACTTTACAGAGCAACACCTCTAAATATTGTTTCTTCCCCTCTAATGACAATCAATCCTCAGGCGAAATGCAGAGGGAGGAAGAGATTAAAAAAAAAATAAGAAAAGCCATGAAAGGCGCTGACTGTTATGAAGCTTCATTTTGCTGTTACCAGCTTTTCCAGTAAGTGGCTATTATGCCAATGGATGAATGAAGGGTTCTTATTGATTTCTGACACATCCTCTTCAGAAGCTGCTCCAAGCAGTTTATAGATTCATTACAAGCAATGGCTTCATCTCAGGACTTGCAGGGATATTTTTGGGATAATTAAAATAAGAAGAGACCTGTTCCATTTTTTCTAAAGAATTTAGTAAGTCCAAAATTGCTCAAAACATACAAGACTGGTGCGATGAACATATGTAAACCCAGATATTACACAATGACTTTTTTATGTGGAGGATTTATTTATAAATGTTAATCTGCTTGGTTAGTTGTCTTTCCTGGTGAGACACATTTCTGGATCATAGGACATACAGTGTGTGTGTGTGTGTGTGTGTGTGTGTGTGTGTGTGTGGAGAGTGACTGATTTTTAATATTTCACATGGGTTTTTTTACTACTATTGGCTGTGTACATGGCAAGAAATCTCTCATGATTGAATCGACAACCAACTAGTCATCCTGTGTATGAGAACAACATCTTGATCCACATGTAATCAGGGATTATTCATACCCAGGCAGAAAATCCTGTCTGTAGTAAACCACATAGAGCATTTTTTTTTTAAACCATAAATTTTTATTGATTTTCATTCACAAGACAAGGGGAGGGTAGGAAAAGGGGGGGTTTATGGTCCGGTCTGGGGAACATTAACAGTTCTCATTTTCATCCAGAATTAACAAGCTATTTCATGTACAGTTCACTTATGCCCATTTGGTTGTACACTTTATTCACCCATGAAAGTTATTCCTTCAGCATCAGTCCATGGCTGCCAAATTTTATCAAATCTGTCAGGGCAACCCCGTACTATATATGTGAGTTTGTTAAATTGTTAAACTGCTTTTGCCACATTTTCAATGTGGGAACTCTAGGCCACATCCATCTTAATATGATACAATTTTCTGCATAGTATAATATCCCTCTGGCAAGAAGGTGCATGCATTTGCCCGTGATAGCTCCATCCAGTACACCCAGCAAACAGCATTGGGGAGTTAGCAGCAGTTGAGAGGTGTGTTGTAACTGCTCTCCAAAATAATTGTATTTGGGGGCATTGCCAAGTCATGTGAAGAAAGTCTGCCTGTTCAGCTTGGCACCTATGACAATTGCTGTTATCTCTTCTGCCAAACAGTTTGGTAGGTGTCAGGTAAACCTGATGCAAGAATTTGTACTGTGTCAGTCTATCTCGCGAATATATTACAAAGTGATATAAGTTGTCAGTCGCTTCTTCCCATTGATCCTCTTCCAGACCTACCAATGTGTTGCGCCATTTGAGGTAAGTGTGGTGAAATGGGGCCGATGGGGCTCAGACCAACAGCCAGTAGATTTTGGATGTAAATTTGACCAGCATCTCCGCGCTCACAAGCTTCAGTAGGGGATATACTTCAAACACTATTGACTGAGAGCGAAATTGTCTCATAAAAGCCTCCCTTAGTTGACAGAAGGCATGTAGCCTCAGGTTAGGAGACAACATCTTGTCCCTTAACACAATATCTAGTTGTTTGAAGGTGAACAACCCCTTTAAAGGCAGCTGTTAGAATTGATACAATAGTTGCTAATATTCCAGAGATGCTGCTGAGAAATGTATCAACTAATGTAGCAAATTGTAACAGTTCAGAATCTGCACTTGGATCACTGAGTTGCCAGACTGAAACACCAGAGACAGGAATAGCAAACTTTTAACTTCATTGTGAAAAATAAAATATTGTAAGCAAATGAAAAAAGTTTTTATTTCTGGGGAACAATCTGAAAACAAGTGACCCGAAAAATGTTTGGAAGGTGAGCATCTCCTTTAAAAAATATCTGGTAGATTAGTAAGTATGGCTCTATGTGTTGCACCTTTGGAATGCTCTGTAACATAGACAGTTGTGGCCAAGCCCGGACTGGCAATCTGTGGGTTCTGGCAAATGCCAGAGGGGCTGCTATAAGGTCCCATAGAAAGTCAGTATTTAGTGGGCTGGTGTGGACTGTTTGGGCCTCTATCTGGGCTCATTGGGCCTCTGTGTACCTGAAATGCCAGGGCCTATTTTAATTCTCAGTCCGGACCTGGTTGTGGCCAATATTTACTAAACAGTACCATTGTTTTTAATGTTCTATGGTACCTCGTGTAACCTTTTAACTGCTGCTATGACTTACAGATCTTCTGTCTTCAGTCTATGGATACTCTTTTAGACTGTAAGCTCTTTTGGGCAAGGCCCACTTTACCTCTTTTATGGGCTATTGGTTGATTTTGAATATAAATCAGTATGTTCAGTGTGTACACTTATATATATATATATATAGTACAGCTCTGTGGAATATGTTGGCATATGTAGAAATATGTGTTAATAATAATCATCATGATAATATTTTACATTTTCCAGACCAAGTCTGGTCCCTTTTGGGTGACCTTACCTGATAAAATAGAAGAGTTTAAAACTTGATAAGTGGCAGAATTATTTACACCTTTTTAGACTACCATCTGCCAATGTAAATGGGATTTTATAAGATTTTATAGAGGTGACCCTCTGTAGAGCACTGCTGCCTTGGACCATATAGTGTGGGGTGTGCATTATTAATGGTGAGCAACACCCATGTCAGTCTGGGGTGTATAGGGCAAACCAGTGCTGAAACCTTGTGGCCCCCACCCTAGTCATTAGCTGCTCTGCATGGAAAACCAACTGCTGTCCCCACCAGCACTTGCATACAAATGTGCCGGGACCTTTTATCTAGGGCATGTGGGAGGAAAACTTTAAGTAATTCAGACACCTGTGTCACGTCTACGTCTGATGACTATACAGGTCAGTGACCTTGTGTCTCTTCTGTCAGCAGCAGCTACAAAGTTTCTCAGATTTGTAGCTATAAAGCAGAAAAGAAGTCAGATGTTTATTTTGTTCTATTGCTTTGATGTTTTCTGGTGGCTGCTAAACTGGCTTAACTGGATTAACCAATAATAATGGGTTCGATTTACAAGATGCCGGAAATATTAAAAAAAAAAAGATTTCTGGATGAAGAAAAGTAAAAATATGTCAAAGGCTCCATTTTGCACTAATATATTTGGGTTACCAGTCTCCTTATTTCAAAAAGAAGTAGATAATCAAAGTAAGGGACCTGACTGCTGTTATTCCCCATGTATTTGCTATTGCAGTCAAAACACCGGTCACTATAAATCTTTATATAACCTATTAGGGATAATATTATTAGAGTATTTCGGGCTGGCACAATCCTGTATAGCACTATTCTGCAGTTAATGGGAAACAGCATGGGTGTATTCAAGTATGCCACAACCGTTGCTTCTCTTTCTGTTGATAGAAAAGATAGAAAAGAATTGTAAAGATTGCTGCTCTCTGGTATTCTATACTATTAATGATACAATGATCTAGGTAGGGAAAAATGTACATATTTATTGTAGTCCTCATTTAATTTGATGTGTTGATTTGTTTTTAAGGCATATAGTCACTGTTACATAAATCAAAATATTTTATTTTACCTGCTTTAAGTCATAGAATTCATGCTTTGTGCATGCACAAAATTAGATAAGATTATTAGCTTATATTTTGATTACTGTAAAGCCTGTGATGATGACAAGGTCGTTTTGGCTGCTTTGTCGTCTGCAAGTGAACACAATTTCCTAATCACCCTATGGGACATCACACTTAGCCTTACTAAAAGGTACAATGTCACATACAGTTGTTTGTTTTCTTGTCTTACCCACATTTCTTGTCTAAACAAGTCACCGGGCTGCTGTGTTGTTGCAAATGAGAACAAAGGACTGCTAATTGTTTTTGGGGTGAGACTGATCTAGAATCTCATGACAGTTAACATTGTTAATAGACCCAGGTGTACCAAGAAATAAGCAAACAGAAAAAAATACCATTCATTTTCAACACACATTTTTATCAACCCTTTTTACTCTTCAACAATTAATGGGTGAGACTGAGCTAGAATCTCGTGATAGTAACATCGTTAATAGACCCAGGTGTACCAAGAAATAAGCAAATATAAAAAGTTACTATTCATTTTCAAAACACATTTTTATCAACCCTTTTTTACTCTTCAGGCAAAAATGAATGGCTTAATTGTATTATAGCATCCTTTAGGCAAGGGCCAGACGATGCAGATCTCCGTAGGCCAAGAATCAGCTACTCCCTGAATACATTGGCTCGGTTGCCGACAGACGCTGTAGATTTCGGCACCGAGTCCATGTCTGCCTGCACCCAAGCCAAGGCAATGTATTTGTGTGAAGGGACAATGAGAGCAGAGCAGCAGTAGAAGAGTGTATTCTTGGCCTGCGTTTCTCTGCATTCTGAGATGTGCATCATCTGTTCCTACCTTTAGGTTACTGGCAAAAGGGGAGATTTGACGGCCGTGTAATTCTGCGCTGCCTAAGACAACAAATCTCCCTCAAATGCTTTCTTACCAGCTATAAAAGTAAATCACTGATGAGAAAACATACACAGTGCTTTGTTTTCCAAACTCGCCCACAGTTGCCTTGTGAGGAAACTTGGGGTGATTTTGGGAAAAGAAGTGCTGTATATGTTTTCTCACCAGTGATTTACTTTATTGCAGGTGGGAAAGTATTTCTGGGCAGGGTCGGACTGGGATGCCAGGGGCCCACCAGAAAACCTTAGACCGTGGGGCCTCCTCTCCTCACTCAACCTGTTTATTATCCTAGTCTTTTATATATACTTACTATTCTCTTCCATTATTATGCATTATTTCCCATAAAGAAATAGGCAATGACCATGAAATTGGCCAAATTGTTAGAAGCAAAAGGGCCCACTGACACCTGGGCCCACCGGGAGTTTATCCTGGTATCCTGGTGGGCCAGTCCAACACTGTTTCTGGGAGAGTTGACACCCGCGGTAGAGCAGATTTAAACACGGGTGACAAATCTCCCCATTTGCCAGTACTCTTAAAATGTGGATTGCTTAGGGACATGACAAGCAGTATTCCCAAGCAATACTGGCTGAATGGCAGCATGGTTTTAATGGTGTGCCATTGAACATTCCTTTTCCCATTAAAAGAAATAACAAAATAAGTACTGACACTAAAGAAGGGTGTTTAATTACAGTGGTGCACCTTGTGTTCCATTACCATAATGAACAATGTCATCAACAGCCGACAGTTGTATATCCTGTACTGTTCAAAACCCCCACTCGGCAAAGGAATCCATCCATTTCAATAGTCTCCCAAATACTGCATAATCTACAACCCCTTTAACATCTCTGCTTGCAATGCAAGTGTTATTTTTAACATGCCGGGAGTAAAATGAAAATTAACATCAAAGAATGAATCAAATAAATATATATTTTTCAATTGACAACATTCATTTTCTTCTAGTTAACACTGTATAAAATCGCTCCTGGCATGGATCTCAGGGGGGCTTCAAGCAATCTCACACAACAAACCTGACAAGTCTTCCATTGGAGAGAAATTTCAGATTGAGAAGGAAAGGTGTGAAGAGGAGACAGGAGCAGGGATTTAAGACATTAAACTCCCAACACATTTGGTGTTAAACAAACACTCATCCCTTATGAGCTGAATGGTACTATATACACATGACTTGGAGATATCAGAGAAGGGCAGGTCACTACCTAAACACATCATCTCACTTTACAATCCTGAAATGCCCTCATGTGCTTAAAGCTTTCAAAGAGGATCTTTTACAGTCAAAGCAACTTAATGGCCCTAAATGGGCCAACACTAAAAAACAGGATTTGAAAGTCTACCTTTAGCTGAATAGCCGGGAGGCATGTTGGTCATGGTATTTATGACTGATACCGTGATAGCCCTGCAGCCTCACAACAACAAACACAGATAACAGCACAAGAGAGCTAAAAACAAGGAGCAGACAGTTCCTGACAAGTGTGTTCTAACACAGGGGTAATTGCCATTTGCTGGGGGCTAAAAACCTCTCATTAGTAAACAGCACTAACCTGCTCATTAGAAAGGGCAAGCGTGCAATAAATCCATCAGGGGTTAACTGCTAGTTTTGGAGATATTCAGTACTCCATTTATTGTTAGGTTTAGACACCTTTTTTTAAAAGCATACTTAAGATTTTAAGTGATTAGATTTCAAAATATGTTTCTGCCAGATGGTGATGTATGATTTTTGGTGTGAGGGAACTTGAGACCCCAGGACCCATAGGCCCAATGCGAAAATTGGTGTAAAGCCCTTTAAATACCACACCTAAATATGTATGTATGTGTGAGCAACAATTACTTAATGCTGCCCTATATACTGTACAGTATACTTCAAAATATTTCAGCATCTGCATTGTGAGCCCTTAATTCTATAGTTTTGTTTCCTCGATAATATACTATTATATAGTGAATAAAGTTCCCCCTATTGTAAAATATAAGGATATTATAAGTTACTGTGGAGTTCCATGACCATATAAAAGCACAAGGCCAAAGGGAGAGTGTTTTTATACAGGTCATAGAACTCTGAGGTGACTTCTAATATCCTCATTTTTGCAAGGGGTACTTTATTATAATACACAAGTTTCAGTGAGTCATGTGACAGAAATGCCATCACTGAGATCCAATTATAACAGATGTCATCACTAAGCACCAGGATATTCATGGTTCTTGTGTATTATATGGGGATGTGTATTAGCAAAATTGAAAATGCTTGGTTGTAGTTTTGCAGCAATTTCTTTCTGAGCATTGGTAATGTATTTGCAGTGGTGGAGCTTAGAAGGCTAAACCATGGCACATGTTCAGCATTTTGCCACTGATGCAGTGTGACTATGCAGATCCCTAGTAACAACATCAGAATGAGCAAGTCTCCTGTATGCTATAACTTTAATAGACACTATGACATAACAAATAAAATGTTTGTATCCATTAGGGATCATTCACAAAGCACTACCTACAGTGGCAGGTCCAATACACATGCCAATGAGCTGCTGACTTAGTCTGGAGCGGCAGAGTATCAGCTTTATTGGCCCATGTAGACCCAGCCTAACACTTTGCAGTTTTTGGTAAAATGTAGTTGCATCTGTAATTGTCCTTAATTACCTCTAATTAAGGACATTTGTGGCTTCCTCTGATTGAATCCAGGGGTTAGCAATGAAAAGATATTCCTATTTTTTTACTATCTTGTGTAGCTTCCAAATGTTTTTTGAATAGTGGGGATATATTCTTTTATTTACACCAAAAAATCCTTTAAGATTGTATGCCACCTTTTTTTATTATGCCAAACTGTGCCAAAATGTTTTTTTTCTGGCAAACAGTTGGAGTAAAGCAATTTTCTCCAGTTTACCTCCATATTTTTAATATGACGTTAATAACGAAAACATTGGCTTTGTGCAAGTTGTACTCCAGATTTGTACGGAGAAAGTAGGAGCTGTAAATTCACTAAAGTGACATTCTGCACTGAACATTTCTCTCCAAAGTGTACAAAACCATCATATTCACAAAATGGACGAAGGCCTTTGTAAATCTGACTTTCTTTTAAATTCAGTTTCACACAAAAATATCTCTTATTCCAACATTAGTTTAATCTACTTTTGTGAATTTTCCCCAATATGTGTACGTAGGGGCACATTTACTATTGGTGGAATATCGAGGGTTAATTAACCCTCGATATTCGACCCTCGAAGTAAAATCTCGAAGTAAAAATTTCGAATATCGAAAAAACGTTCGATCGAATGATTAAATCCTTCGAATCCATCGACTGAAGGATTTTCCTTCTTTCAAAAAAAGCTGAGAAAGCTTATGGGGACCTTCACCATAGGCTAACATTGGTGCTCGGTAGGTTTAAGGTGGTGAAGTAGGTGGTCAAAGTTTTTTTAAAGAGACAGTACTTCGACTATCGAATGGTCGAATAGTCGAACGATTTTTAGTTCGAATTATTCGTTTCGAAGTCGAAGTCGTAGTCGAAGGTGGAAGTAGCCAAAAAAATACTTTGAAATTCTAAGTATTTTTCATTCTAATCCTTCACTCGAGCTAAGTAAATGTGCCCCTTAGTATCTAGTGGTAGCACAAAAAAAATCTGCTTTCTGCTGCTAAAATAGCTTGTATGAAGTTCCCCATGATGCCTGTCACTGGCTGTCAGTGACTCATCTGAATGACACAGGGCACAGAACTGTATGAAAATTTTCTCTGCTAGTTTAGATTTTTAACATGATCAATGCTTCCAGCACTGGCCACTTGGAACCAATAGTTAGTGTTAGAACATGCACCATCTATTTACAAGTACCAGGTGGTGCTTCAAGGCAATAGCAGCATTTTGATACCACCTTAGCAATCAAAACACCACGTGAGCCATAAACAATAGGAATGAAATATAAATATGTTTAGACCAGTTAATCAAAACAACAATTGTTCTCACTGCATACAATAACAACATTTTTTTGCTACAATTGTAAAGGGAAAGAAATCTAATCGCCATTAAGACAAATGCTCATCACATAAATAACAAATTCAGGGTGTATCAGTGTCACCTTGCAGCTAGATTCCCCCTATTTACTTACTTATATATCAAATACTAGACCATGATAATGACTTTTTGCAGTTTATTTGTATTTTCTAACATTTTAGTGTGTTAGTTTCATTTGTTTATCGTGTTTCCAAGTAACAGCTTAGTCAGCGAGGTCACCGGATCTTTAAATTGTAAATACAAAGTAAATACATTGATTGCACTGATAACATTTCTCCAGCGGTAACGAGAAACTTATCAACAAATGCATCAAGATCAAAGACAAATTAAATAGGATGTTATTTTGCCTTTACTGTCTTTAAAATACTAATACAATTATTATTTGACATCTTATGTAAGTACAATGTTTCAGAAATGTATTTTATTTGCCATCCTCTTCTGCCCTTTTCCAACTTTCAAATGGGGGTCACTGACCCCAGCAGCCAAATAAATATTCCTTTGTGAGGCTACAGTTTTATTAGTTATGTTTCTGTTTAGACCCTCCTATCTCTATTCATATGCCTGCCTCTCTTTCAAACCACTGCCTGGTTTCTAGTTTAAATTGGACCCTAGCAACCAGTTAGCTGCTGTAATTCCAAACTGAAGAGCTGCTGAACAAAAAATAATTCAATAACCACAAATAATAGAACAATGAAGACCAATTACAAATTGTCTCAGAATAGCACTTTCTACATTATACTAAAAAATGAATTCAAATGTAAATAACCCCCTTAAAAAATACTTTTATCTTCAGTGTTCAGTACATTTACCAGAGAACGCCCAGCTCTTTAGTTTTTTGGCAAATATATGATAGTTCCTTCCAGTTAACATTTGTAGTCTGGTGATAATCAGATTGGTTAGTGAAACCAGACAACAATTGGAGGACACAAAAGCCTGATGTGGGCTCATTATTTTAGATATATAGATTTGTTGCTCTGTGCGCTAACAGTTACAGTATAGCTAATGCTACCTTCTCTGTATTAAATACTGTATTACCTGCCTTAACTTCTATGGAAAATTTCTGATTGCAAACCATTAAAACTGTCTCTAATGCACAGGTTTGTGTTATAACAATGTCTGGATTATTGATCAATGAGTGCAATCTATGCAATAAACTGATAAGCAAACAAGTTACCAAAGATGAAACCGGTCTCATCCAGGGCAGCTGGTTCCAGAGGACTCTGTAGACAATTCAGCAGCTTTTGGTCTTATCTGAACAAACAGTCAGATTATAACCACCATTATTACAAAGGGAAAAGAACAATAAAAGTAAGAATCTCTGTGATAACCTGAAGCCATTGCAGTTATGTTCTGGTGCAGACTGAAAAGTGGAGTGATAGTGTATGTGCAAAGTGACTCAGTCTCCAGATTGTCCCACATCAAAGGCTCTCAATGTAGAGCTAGTGTAACTATTCTTATGTCATTAGATCAGTGCCATATGGGGCACCATCTCTGCCTGATCCCCACTGATTCATCAATGGGCAAATTGAGCTTCAGAACAGGCCAAGTGTGGGGCATGTGAAGCCCCCCACTTGTCCTGTATAACAGTGACCCATCACTAGTGTTGACAGGGGTCACCTACTTATGGGGCATCTAGCTTCAATCTATATACTTAGAATAATTAGGCAGTGTTTGAATACATGAAAACTGGTCAGACAGCTCACTCTGTATGAACAGTTTTATACTGTGATTGCTGTGTAAGAACTTTTTTGTAAATATGCACAAAACAGTGCTGCGCAATATGTTGGCACTCTTAAAATACATGTTAATAATAATAATAATAATAATAAAAGGGCTTACTTTGCCCTGGTCCTATAACCCATAGCAGCCAATTAAATTTTTAATGGGCTTTGATAATCAATCAAACCCAATATCTTAATTTAATGGAGTGCAGTGTAAGGTCCATCCAGACAGAAGGTCATTTAATAACTCTCCTACTTTTTTTTTGTGGAGACTCATATCAATTCCTGTTCTTGCTTGCAAGAAACCATTAAGGTAAAAGGCACTTTGTATGCAATGGTGCTGATTCAAGGAGACTGTGGCCCTTGTGTGCCAGTAACCACTTCCCATCAGTTTGAATGAAAAACAAAGCACCTAAGAGGCTGGCACAAGCCTGGACCCACGAAATAGTGAAGCCGGAGTCAGGTTGTAAAAGAGTTAAAAAAGCTTACATTTATTTTCCATAATTAAGCACCTTTGTAGCACTCTGGCCTGGGAGGTGTGTCTTTCTCACTGGATTCTGGGATTTGTAGTTTTTCCTCAACTGACACATCGAGTGGCTCCACCCACTCATTTCCCATTGGCCATTTCTCTTTTAAATTATGTGTGTTTATTGTTGAACATTTAGCCTATGAGTAAGTGTCCTTGGTAGACACGAAACGCGTCAGGCCTGTTTCTTATTTATGGAAAATAAATGTAAGCTTTTTTAACTCTTTTACAACATGACTCCGGCTTCACTATTTCATGGGTCCAGGCTTGTGCAGCCTCTTTTGAAGTTTTTTGGTGTTTGACTCCCCTTCAGCTTTTACAGATGACGGTATCAATGCCTGCCATACACAAAAAAATTGGATGTGACCATGTCTGGATTGTCATTATTTAGGAAGGATTATTAATTTATACAGCACTGCAGCACTTTATACTCAATGAATTAATATTGTCATCTTAGTAAATTACTTATAGAAATCAATTAAAATTTCTTTAGCATTATAATTAATTTAGAAATTAGTGATCAATCCAGGTATCACTCTATTAATTGGCTCAATATTATTGTGGTATTATAGATCCTTTGGCTTTCTGAGCTCCTTATAATTAACCTATTGCACTGCACTTTATAATTTATTGCACAGCACTTTACAAATTATTAATAAGTGTTACATTTAACTTTATGCACTGATTAGTGGTGTTTATCTAAGTGCTTACTATTTAACCAACTATTAATAAGTGTGTCAAAATTACTTTGTGACTGCCTTAGTGTTAATCGTTCAAGTGGGGGTTCTTTTCTATTCCTTCGGATATTGTGAAATTTTGAATACTGACTGCAGTCAGACCTCTACTTGAATTAGAAGGATAAAAACCAAGGGATAGTGGGGGGATTTGTGTTGTTTTCATGTCTGGATTGTCAAAATAGGCCCTTCCTTTTCAAATACACAAACACTTAACAGTCCCACATAGTGCCATTATAAAGCACTAGGTTACAGCAGCCTTAAGGCATTTGTTAGAATTTCAATTGCTAGTTAGGGCCGGGATATGGCCTCTGTGCAGGGGCATTGTGACTGTTGTGGTTGATGCAGAATGCTTTTAGGCAGTGATCCCCAACCAGTAGCTCATGAGCAACATGTTGCTCCCCAACCCCTTGGATGTTGCTCCCAGTGGCCTCAAAGCAGGTGCTTATTTTTGAATTCCAGACTTATTTTTGAATTCCAAACTTGGAGGCAAGTTTTAGTTGCATAAAAACCAGGTGTACTGTCTCATGTAAGCTACCAGTCCATGCAGAGGCTACCAAACAGCTAAGCACAGCCCTTTTTTGGAATCCCCAAAGACTTTTTCATGGTTGTGTTGCTCTTCAAGTCTTTTTACATTTAAATGTGGCTCACGAGTAAATAAGGTTGGGGACCCCTGCTTTTAGGGGTTTGTTAGAACCATCTGCACTTGTATAAGATTTGTTACTATAAGCATAGCTGCATTGGCTTTATATCATCATTGAGGGAAAGCAGAATTTGGCAGCAGTTTCTAGCAATATGATGGCCATAGTTAGTATTAAATATATCATTACCCTGTTCCAGATGATTCTGTAGCCACCAAGCCCCAAATCCCCCAAATCACATGCTTTGTGTGGAAAGTAATGATAAAGTTGCACTGATTAGGGTTATTGATTGTATGGCATTTACATTGTTCTCTGTCTGACTGAAGATAAAGGTTTCTATAAAAGCAGGTAACAGATCTGCCTACACAGTTTGTCTGTGCTAGTGACCAGAGCGAGCTGCTCAACATAGACCGGTGTAGACCAGTGTTCCATACTATGGAGGGTACCTGCCCACCTGAGAATTCTGGATCAATGGAGCTACTGACCAACAAGTCCTTGGTAAATATATATATATTTAATATACTACCATGCCATTTTGCATTTTACAATTACAGTTAAAATAGGTGAAATATATTCAATTTCTAAGAAGGGTTTTATTTATTTATTTTTCTTTATATATTCTTATAGTATGCTACTTTGCACAGGGAGCCTAATTTATCTTTATGTGTTATTCAAAGAACTATGAGTTGCCACATTAGTTGCGCTAAATAACAAAATTGAGAATGACAAAGCAGCCAAACAGTTAAGAAATATGGCAGAGTGTTTGTTTTGCTTATCTTTGGCATTTGAACTAATCATCTTATAGTACAACCTCAGCAAAAATGTGTACAAAATGTATCTATTGTTGAACTCTAAGGCAATATACAGTCCATACATTATATCCAATATACACCCATTAAATAATAGCTTCTCTTGTGCCAGTAGCATCACTTCAAGTGATTTCTAATGTCTCCCTTACTACTAATTCTTACCCCCAGGATGGCACACTGCACAGAAGTCTGCCAGTCCAAGCAGTGGGATCCCAGTATTTCTAGCAGCAAGAATTGCTCTGCAGTTTTTAACGTCCCTAATATGTGGCACCAAAGTGCCCAAAATCACCCCCAAAATTTGCTTGGGAATGCAACAGCACTGTGCCCTTAAATACATGCAACTGATAATAAGCATTTAATAAGCAAAAAAAGCACAAAATGTGGTATATGTTTATGCCTGGTGGTATATTGTGATATGTGCACATAATAATTTTACTTGACACTCCATGCTGAGAAAACTATTTCTGAAACTGAACCAAGCCAGTTTATTTTGGGTTCACATAAAGAAAATAGCAATTTATATATTTTAACGTCTGTGAATGCAACAGCACAACCTTTCACACAAATTCTTTCTTACTGTCAATAGTGTTCCTTAAAGTTTTAAAAAAAGAACGTTGCCAAGCTAATTGCCAAGATGCAATGTCTTATCCTAGACATTAAAAAAAGAAAAAAAAACAAAACAAATCTATTTACTGAGTGGTCCAGCCTCTTATAGTTACCCCGCCATTTTCTACAAACATGTTGGCACATGTATGGTATCATAGAATCTGCCCAATATATTTGAGAGTGTTGCCAAAGTGAACAAGATCAGATCATTCAGGTTGAAGGTCAAATACATTGATGGATGGTGTACAGTCAGAGTAACCTCATGGCATTCCTCCCTTATTGGGCTGCAGGCTTTCATTCTTTTCCAGGGTTGCTACAATTATGCAGCTATTATGAACTTCAACCTCCATTTATTAATGCAAAGCCTGCCTGTAACTGCTCCCAATTAAATTTCTTTAGCGCATACTGCCCCCAAATGTTCACAGGTTAGTAACTCTGCAACACCCAGCTCAGCAATAAGCCCTGCCAATAACAAAGAAAACCATGAGTCCATAAAGTCAATGTACTCATCAGAAGTGTTATTCCTGTTCTGTGCAAGGCCAAAATACTTACTAGAAAGCAATGCTTCCCTCCCAAGAAAGCAAGTAATCTCTCTGCTCTTGCTGTCTTGTTGCAAGCCTACTGCAGCAGGAATTACCCTTAGTAATAATAAAGCTAGTGTCATTTGTACCATTACCCAATGCATGATTGTTTGTTAAGACAATCGACAAATGTTTAGCTTGCGTAGGCACATATGATATATATATTTTAGGGAAATACAACAGTTAAAGTTTCTTTGGCAAGCGGTAGGATTAGTCCAGGACAAACAATGAAAAAAGGTGGGATTCTTTTTTCACCTGGAAAAGAAAAAACCCAGTTTATCTACTTATTGGTAATAAAAAACATTTTCTTTATCCATCAGATGTCCGATAAACTTTTAAATCTGGCCAGTCCAAAACCATCAGCAGCCTGGATCTGTAGACAGGTGCGAGTCAACATACCTTCAGTTGGTGAGTATTCTGCCAAGAACCCAAATGTTTTTGTACAAAATGTAAATAAATTCAGATGAGAGGCAACGAAAAGTGTTTGAATACATCTTGTAATATCTACAATGTATAACAAATATTTTGCTTGTATGGTAACAACTGAATAATAAAGATATAGCTGATTATGCATGATGTGACCTGAAAAGCAGAATGGCAAGTCCTTCTCACTGATTTGTGCTCTTCTGTTTAGTGTTATTTCAATACCCCTGAAATTCTACTAAACAAGAATTATATTGCAGATACTGTTAAAACAAATGCTAAAATAGATGTTTACTTCTAGAGCAACACATGTAGAAGTGTTCATACATTTATAAAAGGTGTATCATTGGGACATGAGTTTTTCTATTATTTAGCCTTGAGCTTCCATGTATGATCCTGACCCCAAAACAAAACAATAACTCAAATGTCTATTCTTATTATGCTCAGTAGCTGCATTTTGTGAAGTTGTCCTGTCTGGCCTGCTCTCTATAAATACCTAGCAGAATGAATTAGATGTGATGGTTTCTCAAAATATACAATAATAACATGCATTTAAACCATATGTGTCTACACATATATGATGGCGCTTGCAAAACGCATGCTATTTCTTGCAAAAGGGTTTTTGAGTTTTGCTGTCCATATTTTATGTAATTTATAACAATTCAAAATCTATTTCTACAGGCTTTATCTGGTACATATCTATATGTTGGCTCCTTCATATCTACTTGGAATACATGTGTATTAGGGAGATGAACAACTCCCAGGACATAACCTTTATTTCAGGTAAGTAGCACAAGAATTGCAGTGCAGATTTTAACTATACAAAATGTTCGTCTGGTACAAAATGATTTAAACATCAGAAAATACAAATGGCTTTGAAAGGTAAAATATGGAAGCTATTTCACTGTGACAAGTAAAGAAGTAGACTGGAGTAGAGAATAAGCAGAAAGTTACCACCTTGATGCTGAATGAGAAGTTTGCACAGGGATGCATTTACAACCCAGTGGTGCAACTATATCACCCTTTAACCACACCTGTAGTAAAGCAAGATAAGAATGGGATTTTTTGCCAGAAAGGAGACAATTGAATGAGTGCTAAGAAATAGAATTCTCCCATGCAAGCACAAAAGTGGCTACAGGTATGTTTTTTTTTTTATCTGGAATGCAATATCAAGAAAGGTCCAAACATTCAGGACCATCTAACACAGAGTCAATTTTAAGCAAATAGTTTATTTTAATATGTTTGTCTCTGAAATATTTAAACAGTACCTTGTACTTGATGGTAACTAAGCTGCGTGAATTAATATTGATGGTAAAACAATCTAATTGGGTTTATTTAATGTTTAGTATTTAATGAAAATGTTTTTTAGCAGACAGTGATCCAAATTACGGGAAAAAACCTTATCCGGAAATCCCTTGGTCCCGAGCATTCTGGATAATGTCTCCTATAACAGGCCTGGACTGGGAGTCAAAATAGGCCCTGCCATTCCAAGTACACAGAGGGCCAAACAACCCATTTAGCAGCCCACTATATGGTAACTTTCTATGGAACCACACAGCAGCCCCTCTGGCATTTGTCAGAACCCACAGATTGCCAGTCCGGGCCTGTCCTATAACTGTAAAGGCTTATTAGAAGAAATCTGTTTTGTGCACTCCTTACAACATGCACATGTCCTCAATAAGCCTATGTATCTTGCTGTGATAAAATTTGCTCAAGTGTGGAAGACAGGGCAAAATGGACACAAGGAAATTGGAATAAGCAACTGCCTTGAGCTAGTAGTAATATCTGAGGTCTGGACTGGGAATCAAAATAGGCCCTGGCATTTCAAGTACACAGAGGCACAAACAGCCCTGACCAGCCCAATAAATAGTGACCGTCTATGGCATCTTACAGCAGCCCCTCTGGCATTTGCCAGAACCCACAGATTGCCAGTCCGGGCCTGCTACAGTAAATCCCACGCTAACACTCATCCCAAACGTGACATCATTGAAAAATGAATACCACTGATTTTGTAGAAATGTGGGGAAAATTATGAATTGCATCCTAATTTAGCACTTTGGTAAATGAGTCCTCAAATGTTTTTAGCCACAAATATGTAAAATATAATAATGCTTTCCATGCCACATTACAATGTAATAACACTTAACTTTTTTCCCCCAACAGCCATTCAGTTGTTGTTAGCTTTCTCCCTGGTGGCAATGCTTTTATTCACCCTCTCTGCAGTCCTCTCAGCACCACATACTCCAGTAACTGAGCATAAATATCAGAAACAATCATCTTTGAGGCTTCTTATCTCAGCTCTAAAATGCCAGATCTACCCCCTGCAAGCATTGGCAGCCTTACTTCTGATCAACAGCTACCTCCTGCTACAGCTCAGTGAATCGTTAGTCAAACCTATGAGCGCTGCAGGAAATAATGGTATGGAGCAAAACGTTGACTTTTACTTAAAATACTTAAAATAGTATTTCATTTCTTTTATTTCAATACTCCAGAGTATGTACTACTTGAAAATGTGCATGGGTATAGGAAGAAAGCATAATTATGAACAAATGATCTGGAAATCTCATGGGTTTTTGCTTGTCCTATAAAGTCAGCAGGTGGAGAGAAGAAATAGCTAATTTTTTTGAGAGGGGGGGATATAAACCCTGCCTCAAGGTCATTGTGAGTAGTGTCAGGCATTACATTTTTCTTTAACCCATGCCATTTCTTCTGGCCATCTGCTGACATTATTTTAACCATCATTATCTTCAGTTATTTATATAGCAAGGGCATATCCCACAGTAATTTAAAAAACAGAATAAAATATAGGATTGGAAATTACAATTCAAAGGGATGGGAACACTTGACACATTGGGGCACATTTATCGAGGGTCGAATATCGAGGGTTAATAAACCCTCGAATTCGACCCTCGAATTTAACGATTCGAACGATTTTAAGCGATCAATCGAAGGATTTTTCTACAATCAAAAAAGGTTAGAAAAGTGCTGGGGAAGGTCCCCAAAGGCTAACATTGTACCTCGGTAGATTTAAACTGCCGAAGTATGTAGTCAAAGTATTTTTTAAAGAGACAGTACTTCAACTATCGAATGGTTGAATAGTCGAACGATTTTTAGTTCGAATCGTTAAAATCGAAGTCGAAGGTCGTAGTAGCCTATTCGATGGTCGAAGTACCCAAAAAAAATACTTCGAAATTCAACGTTTTTTTCATTCAAATCCTTCACTCGAGCTTAGTAAATGTGCCCCATAAGGTTATGCAAAACAAATGGTGAGGATTCTTTCAGGTATATTGACTTCTGATTAGTGAGAATGCATAAAGGAAGCTTCTCTATACAGGTGGGGTTTTAGGGAATTTGTGATGGTTTAAAGCGGCAAGGAGAGTCTGATGCGTCTTTGTAAGGAAATTGGGAATGGGTGATGCGAGTAGGAGAGAGTCGAAGGTCAGAACTAGGTGAAAAGGGAGTGTGAAGGAGCATATTTGAGAGTACAACTTAGATATATGGAGGGTTTAATAAAAGTTGATTTAGATGATTGTATGGTCTTTTAAAAGTCAATAAGTTGCCATCTCTATATGTGGGTTTTGGCTAAAAGAGAGGGTAGATTTATTCAGGGGGGAACCAAAAGAATCTGAAGTTCAGGTCAGTTTTAGTATAAAGTTGATGGGCTTAAAACATTGTTATATTTCATTATTCTCTTCATAATAAATGAAGATCGGGGTAGTGCCATAACATCAGAGCGAGGAAGAGAACTAAACTAATTTACTTTTCTTTTTCAGGCACTGCTGATGTTGAGGGGTTTGGAATGAATACAAGCAACTCTAAAACCAGTAACTGGGTGATGCTCCCCTCTGTTTTACCAGGAGATAGCTTCACATACCTGCTGTACTGCATTCCTGTTGTTGTGCCTATGACTGTGCATTCTGTGCAACAGTCTGATGTGGTGTGGAAAACAGAAAAACTCTGGGGCTTCTTCTATTCTGTCATACTATTGTTGATAGGTATCAAATATTTGTCTTCCTCATTCATCTTCTACATTGTCAGCCTACTGGTCACTCCTTTCCCACAAACGCTTCTGTTTAAAGGTTTCCCAGTGTGGATTCCAGTTGTCTACATTATGTCGGTTTTCACTCTATTTCTGTACTCGATTTTGCTGAAGATCTATGTAGAAGTTAGCTGTAGAATACCATCATCTGGTGTCCCAGCATCATATTTAACTATGAGAAAGAAAACAAAGTCATATCCTTCTCCACTTGGAATTATTTTTACAACGTTGCTCATAGTGGTCTGTGAAATCTTACCTATGCTGAAGATATATTTGCTACTTTCCAAGAAAACAGAGCTCTTTATATTGTTCCTGTTTTCTTTCAATGGTGCCTTCTACTTGGCGTGTCTCTCTGTATTAGTCATGGTTACAGTAAGAAAGTGCCTTAGTAATAAAGCCAAAGCAAAGCCAAGGAAGGTGGGAAGTGGAGTTTGCCTGGCAGACTCATTTGTGTACCAGTGCAGTCCAAATGCCGCCAAAGTCAAGTACTCACATGCAAAAAGTGTAGAAAACATTTCACATTAGTGAAACAATAAACAGAAGTGGCTGCTTTCGTATCTCGAAAATGCTGGAGACTTTCACACCAAGGTAAATGGGTTGGTGTGATATATAAATGCAAACCCTTACCTTGAACTTGGATCCCATCTTAAGGCAATTTTACATGTTGGCTCTGTCACGTGCAAGGAACATTTAAGACTGCAGTATCACCAATAGCAAGTGATATCTTTTCAAAAGTAGAGCATAGATGGACTTACTGTGGATGAGATGTAGGGAATAAGACAGCGAATGTAAAGGGAGTAACTTGCTAAATATAAACTATTAAACAGATTTTGTGTATATAACCTCGTGGGATTAACCTGAAGAATTTCTTTTATTTAATAATCTTGTAGATGGAAGTAAACGATAAAAGGCCTTCTTGTCTTACAAGCTTCTTAGGTCAAAACCTGGGCCTCCTCACATTACACATTAAACAGTTTTTATACATAGTGGCACTTTTAGTATGTGATGAAGTAATGGCAACTACTTAATATGTAAGAGCAAGGATTTTACTCAGGCCTTATTTTATTTACAGATAGATATGCATTTCTGTATTCATTAGAGGTATATAACCTTGCTGCATGAATAAGCCCAATAACAAATACAACAAACCGACTATGATATATGATGAGATGGTCACAGAATGGGCAACATGGCATATCATAGTGGTCAAATCCATGCTTGTAAAGGAGCTGGGGAAAGAAACATTTTTGAGCAATGCCTATTTCTTTAACTCCTCATTTATTTTCTGTCATGGTATTATTTATAACTTCCATACATTTTTTAATAAAACTCTGAAATAAATCAGATTGCCGAATTGCATTATTAATTGTGATGGTATATAAATGAGTTTATTAATAGTTCATCCGTTGGAAAGATTGGGAGGGTTCACTTGGTTATTATTCCACCAGGAAGACCTGGCAAAGGATATGTCAAATAGTTCAGCAGGACTTGTCTTCCCTCAGTTACAGGCTGTGTTTAAAGTTTGGATACATCTCTTATATTTTAGTTAGAAGCAGCCTCGGGGTCCTAACTAAAAGCCTGTGCAAGCATGTACTGCTTTCTGAAAGCCAGGTAGCCCCTGTCTTTTGAAAATTCACAATGACTTGTCAATGTTTATGCGTTCGCTTTGTAATAATTGTACCTATAGGGTGATTGAACTTCATTCCCCTCTGAACTGCACTCAACACTAACAATGTTCAAGGAAAGCTTTCAAGCTATTCAGATACTTTGCAATCAGTTTGTTATGGGTTGAGGTAGAGCTAGATGAACTCGAAAGCATGAACAAAGTTGGGACCTTCACTAATCCACTGGAGTAGAGAAAGCCCAGTACTCAGTGTCGTTTTGATACCCTTGTTACACACACTCCTATACTCAGCTTGTTCACTATTTAGCATCCAAAGGGCATTTGTTTTCAGCCAATCTCAAAAGCAGCATCAAAGTCAGTTATCTTATTAACACCTTAAGGGCACAGGAGGAACACTGTGTTAGTATCTTTGATTTAGGGATGAGACAGGACTTGCCTTGGACCTGGTTCATTCCGGCTGAATAATGTATTTTCTCAGAAGAGGAATTGCACAGCATGAGGCATTTCTACACAAGGGCAATGGAACATGAGGTGATTTGGGCTCCCATGATATTTGGTATCTACTAGATCTTTTAGACGCATGACCAAACTTCCAAGTGCCTTACCCTTTAAAATTGCTAAGGGTAAGGCAAGGCAAAAAGAAAAAAGATGTTTAAAATGCTTTTCTCTCTTGGGATTAGTGTGACTCAAAGTGCTATGCTGAATTTTATATATTTTATATATAAATATGGCCGGACAGAAAATGAAGTGATTTGCTCAAATCACAAGTTGCCACAAAGAGGCAAATCACATTACCTTTAGGTTCTCTCATCTGGGTCATCAACTTGTACAACTTTTAGGATTCAATGATACTTGATTCCAGTGAGCTCTATATATTGAATTGTTTCCCTTTTCTCGTTGTGCTATTTTCCAGCTCCTGTTTTTAATTAGAGCTATTTTCTCTTGTTGTTCTCCCATATCCCCTCCCCAATTCATTTCACTTTTCCCCACATCTTCCTTCTTACTATATTCTCCCCATTTCACTTTGAATTGTGGCACTATACCCCTTTCTCTGACTGTTTTTCTCTTTCTTGTATCTGCTTCCTTTTATTCTTTTCTCCTCTGCTCTTGTATTTCCCAGTTCTCTGTTTTGAATGCATTACATGCTTCCTGTTTATTTTAATGTTCCCTTCTCTTCTCCCTTTCTCTGTTTCATTTTGACATCCCCATTTTCCGCCAACACACACAAACATGCTCATGTCCCGCACCTCAAACCTATTTTATAACATTTTATACAATTTGTGCTTTCTATATCATACTCATTTTTGTTCCATCAACAATGTACCTTGATGATGCCTTGATGATCATCACTGTTAAATTGAGTCTAAAATATTTCCTTTTTCCCTGTGTGAGCCTAGTGTTTCAGGTATTCAGCAACACACATTTATTTTGGCAGAAGTTTCTGTCCAGATGGAGCAGCTGGCACAGAGTACAGAATGTAATATCTATCCAGCAAGACAGCAGGTCTCTCCTGTACAAAGCCCCCACTTGAAGGCCCCCTATGCATTATCCCTGGTACCTCCTGGGGACTCTGGGTGTGAGCTGTGATCAGCCCTGACCTGTAGTGTTTTGTTTGTTCACCTCAGAGCTATTTACTTTTTGTTAAGGCACAAGCATCATTACATCATCCAAATTGCCTTACTTCCAAGGAGCTGCAGTTTAGTGCTGTTAAACTCATTGGTGATTATTAGTGCTTAATTTCAGCAGCAGCTGAAAAAGTAATTAAGGGCGGATATCAAGCAAAATATTACCATTATTAGTAACATTTGGAAGTGCTAATTTGCATGCAGGTCTCAAAGAACAGGCTGAACTGTCTAATTTTCTTGTGTTACAGTGACATGCCCCCCAGTCTGGGCACATTATAATTAGAATTAGCAGAGGTATGACACTTAGTCATGTCACATCTTCTCTTCTCTCACCATCAAGGCCATCTAGTGTAAGGAGATGTAAAATTATCTCTGTTTAAAAGCCTGGGATTCTTACTGTAACCCATCACGCTCCACAGAGGTCTCTATTAACTGTGTTGCTGCTTTGTGTCACATAGTGGGAAATGTCACCTAACCCCTGTAACCAATGGTTGAATTAATCCAGACCATTTGGTTGACATTCTACTACTATATACCAAAAGACATGGCTTCATAATCAGGTGCACAAGATCACCTCCCTAATTACATGCATTTATGCAGTCTTTGCATCCAAAAAATGGGTTAATGCTTTATCTTTAAATGGCACCCCCTCTAATGTCAGTGAGAAATAAATCTCGGAAGCCCAAAAGCCAACAATCTGTCACAAGGGGCCCTGGACTGATGTGCTAATTATCAGGTCTCACCCACACCTTTTCTTGCACAAATTAAGGCTGCAGCTGGGGTGATAATGTTTGCTGAGGTAGTCTACAATTGCTTGAATAGCTTTGATCTGCTGCTCACAGACACTTCTGCATTTCTCACAGGTCTAGCTTTTATTTATTTATTTTGCTTAATAGAATGTTAAAATGAATCTATTTTTAAAGAAGAGAAGGTCGAACCTGAAAATAGCCTGATTCCACTGTTTTAGTCAGTTACTCAAATTCTATAATCTTTAACAAATATATGTGTTTTTTCATTTTCAAGGCGCCATTTTTCATAAAATGATGGTGTTGTTTCTGTATCAGTTTTTGATTTTAATTGCAGTAGCAAATGCTTACAGCTGGTTTCAATCTAATTGAGTTAACCAGTAATTATTTTATGCTTACGAAAACTGGATGCATTGAATCCCCCTAAATGTAACCAAATCCATTCCTCAAGAAGTACACTGCAACTGCAAGGAACTTGCCTTAGCTTACCTTGCCCTAGCTTATTACAGACAATGAAGAACTTCAATTTGTAGATAGTGCCATGCTCCTAGAACATAAATCACAATAGATATGAAAGTGCGCCATGTCATTAGTCACAATAATATTTTGAAAATAAATTTACAAATAAACGTTTGGCAAATTCATGCTCAACCCAACTTGTGAATTCAGCTTTCCCCCCCCCCCTTAAATAACAATTTTGACAACATGTAATTTCCATAATTTCCAAAGGCCTCAGATGATTTTGGAAGTATCTCAAAATGCTCTTATCCTATTCTATGCTATAAAAACAACCCCATCTCTGTGTTTTCACAGAAACAACATGACAGCTAGGGCACTGCAAAGAAGTGTTTTTTTGCAACTACATACTAAATGGCCATGTATTTTGTTGTCAAAAAAAAAAAAGGTTTTTCTTTTGCAGATCACAATTTCTCTCTATTTATCACACTTCTTTCCTTCCTCTCATTCGTGTTTCTAAACCAAAATCTTTGCTAATTCAAAACTTCCAAGAACCATTGAAACCATATTTGTTTGAATGTAAAACTTTCTATCACTCCACTTACTCAAACATTCTCAAGAGTTAAGGAGAATTCTTGAGTTACTTGGCATTTAAAGTCTATGGGATCCTTGCATGATTCTACCAAAATTGTCTTGGACTTTTTCATGATCAATAGAATTCAAGCAGACAGAAATGGGCCAACCAGCACTCTACGAAATCCACAGGGCCACAGATTGAAAAAGTGAAAGCTTTATTTATTGAAACAGGTTAAAATACAGCCATTCTCCATTGGCCATACACGTTTCGTGCCCAGTAGACACTTAATCATGGGCCCATGATTAAGTGCCAACTGGGCACTAATCTCACCGAGTGCCACCACCCTAACATGCGGCGATCCAAGGTTATGGCATCAAAATGTCTTCTTCCCCATTTTTGCATGATTTCCTGGGATCAATACATGCATACAGCTATTCCAATGGATGCAGATGGGCATTTAGCAAATACATGCCAAATCTCATCCAAACTAACCTTTAGGGTGGTGGCAGATGGGGATAAATGCCTTCCTATCGGCAAGAAAGTGAATTGTGGGCAGGATGGCAGACATATCTCTTCGGAATTCCGAAGTGAGGCAATTTCGTGCAACTATGGAAAACAAAGCGATATGTATGCCATCCTTTGCATTGCATTCTTGCCAGCAGGAAGGCATTTGGGGAGATTTATCACCCGCAGTAAAGAAGATTTGTCGCTGGGCAAGTAATCTCCCTGTCTGCCACCACCCTTATGCTGAGTTTTCAAGTGAATCTAAACGAGCGAATGGACATTCTCCCCAATTCTCACTCTATCTGGTATTGAGGCTAAGCCCTTCCTGCAACTGATTTAAGTCCTTATGGGGGGCAGCTCCAAAGTCTGGGAGCCACTCATGTTATCTATGTGCTCCAAAATTGCCAAAGGTTTTCTGGTGGTGAGATAAATATAGTACAGCTGTAAACAAAGACAGATAAATTGACTAATTTGAAATATCAACAGGATCTGGGCTTATTATGGCAGATTTAGGCTGATTGCATAAATGGCCAAATTTCATAAAACATCCCATGAAGAATAAGTGCAAATTTAGTTCATTATCTATACCTACCAACGGTTACATTGGTTACACCAATCAAAACACCCTGGAATGAATGAAAGCAGAGATTACAATGTTCTAAAGTTTAAAGCTTAAATAGGATCATCTCTTTAGCATTTCCTCCCAAAACACCTTTGTTTTGTAACATTTCTTGGCTGTCTCGGCTTCCATCTGTTCAAGTCTTAGGTGAGCATTAATTTCTCGTTAGTCATTGATAAGGGGAGAAACCAAAGTCGTTAAGGATGTGTTGATGATGATTAAATAACAAACAAATCTCAGGCAAACTGTCAGAACGAACAATAACTGATTGCATGAGAGAGAAAAAGCCTGCTCTACCCCATTGTCAAAAGGCTACATTAAATGGATTAGAGCACCTGACAAGAAGGATCAGTTAAGTGCTCTGAACGACAGCTTTGAGCTAAAGTGGATATGGGTTAGTGATGTCTGACCACTAACTTGCTTCTGATGAGTAAAGACCATTTGCCTGGGGCAATACAGGTGTTACATTCACCACCAGCTATTTCTGTGCAAGAATTATATACCAGCAATCTTCTCTTTTTCTCCCTTGGAGAAGAAAACAAACAAAACCAGTCCATCCAGTGCCATAGACATTGCATTCCGGAAGTCAAGGTTTCCTATTCTGTTGCCCTGCAAGGATAAGCACCCATCCATTAAATGACCTGCTACAGTCAGTTGAAGTAGAGAAAGAGCTTTAGAAACACAAGTGATTATTTCAAACTAATAGCTGCTAATTGAGGAGGACTAGAAGCTGAGTACTTGACAAAGTACAGTCCAGAGAAATATAAATAGTGCAAATTACAATTTAAGCTGTTGACAAAAATAGGTTATATCTGGGTGGACAGGGCCCATCAGGTATTTTCCAGGTGTCCTGCCTGCCCAATCGGACTCTGTATAAGTTACTTTAGGAAGAGCTTCATACAGTTTACAACAAAATTACAAGTATAGGATCAACTATCCAGAAACCTGTTATCCAGAAAGCTTAAAATTACAGAAAGGTCATCTCCCATAGACTCCATTTTATCCAAATAATCCAATTGTTTTTTTATAAATGATTCATTTTTCTCTGTAAAAATAAATCAGTACCTTGTACTTTATCCAAACTAAGATATGATTAATCCTTATTGGAAGCAAACAACCTGTTGTGTTTATTTAATGTTTACATGATTTTCTAGTAGTCCTAAAATATGAAGATCCAAATTACAGAATCATAAGTTATTCGGAAAACTCTGGGTCCCAAGCATTCTGGATAACAGGTCCCATAAACAGTATTTTTCATGCCCAATAATGTAGATTCATCATTTGTTTAAGAGCAATAATTTAATAATATTTTTATTTTTATTTGGTTTAGCCAAAATAAAAAAATCCCCAAACCCATTGGCTACAAGTAAAGAAACAATCCTAACCATATTGTACCAGGTAAAACAGTATGAGTTTCACAGAGGACCAAATTCAGAACAAATAGTCAGAAAAATAGGTGTACAATATTGCTATAAATATTTCTTTCCTTTTCTTCTACTTTGTAGTATCTCGTATAAATCTATGTATTATGTTTTGCATATTTATTTGATGGTTTGTATGTGTGCTGTACAGTTTCCTTTATTAAAACATTTAAACATACAAATCAAGCTTTGAATTTGTTTAGTATTCAG
The DNA here is from genome assembly GCF_017654675.1 of Xenopus laevis. NCBI lineage: Eukaryota > Metazoa > Chordata > Amphibia > Anura > Pipidae > Xenopus > Xenopus laevis. The sequence goes on along the minus strand of NC_054375.1, from coordinate 55,002,000 downwards.
TCAAGTCCTTTGTTGAGGATTAAGTATTTGGCTGAATCCAAAAATGATCCATTTGATGTATTCCCAGTTTTATTCTCTCCATAATCTTTCTACTAGCATAAAAGCTTTCTCCTTAGTACAAATCCATAGTTTGCAAGGCACAGGAGACAAATTAAACTTTTCTAGAATGATTCAAGATGATATAGCTGATATACTTCCTCATTCACAACAACCTTTTCTCCATTGTCTTATGTTTAGTGCTTTTTCAATTACTCATTCCTTAGTTGGAGAATATCATACCCCCTTCATTCCATTGCTACGTCATAGTTCATTCAGGTAGTGCCTCACTTACCATACAAGTCATCCTAGACCAGTGACAATCCATAACTCCTTCAGACAGTGGTTGCCCCATTCAATACCTGTGTGTATGCGAGACTTGTAAAACAATGATATTTAAAGATAAATAAATTAGTAAAAGAGTAGGTTCTCCCAGAGTTTTCCATCTACATGAATATGTAAGACATAAACAGTAGAAAGACTATTGTTGTTAAATGCAGAATATGCACCTTTAATCTCCTTTATAACATAGATTGGTTTTGACATATTCTGCATCCACCTTTTAGTAACCCATAACACATTTCTTTTTAGTATTAATGAGCCTTTGTACATGTTTAGTGCTAATATCACATTTCCCTATTGCTTTTGCAAAAATACTTGATGCTATGTTTTTATTCCCAGCTTAAATTGTATCGCAACAAATACATGTATTTTCTTGCTTCCATCTAAGCATTAAGGGTCCCCTTCGTTGTATCTTTCTTTGAATGTAATTGTGGCACTAATTAATTTCTCCCCAAACAGATTGGCCTTATTTAAATGAGCCAGCGTGTTCATTAGCACACCTGATCTTCATTTCCTTATTGCATGCACTAGTTCCTGTGGTTGCGTTATACATCTGCAGGCATCTGTCGTGTTACCAAATATTGTAAAAGGTATCACCTTGTTAATTAACGCTTTGCTGTGAAACAAGCTCATTTGCATAATTCTGCCTTGAAATAACTCAGAAGAGAAAGGGAAGGTGACATACATTCTCCCCTTTTACATAAAGGATGCTCTTTGGGTACAAAGGAATTAAAACTTGTGACAATTAATTTTTTTCCCCTTCTATTATGGAAATGACTAGAAGGCTGCACTTCTTAGATCTTACCATTACCATGGCAATAATATTAACACAATTTATTAGCTGCCCCGAAAGACATGATCTCTAAACTAGAGTGAATATGCCAGATTTCCATAACTTGATTCCACTCACTTTTAGAATTAGTACACACACATTCATACAAACATACGTACACCATTCAATATTATGACAGTATGCACAATATGCCTCATCTATAACTTTATTTACCAACATTTACCAATGTCTGTTGCTAAGGGCCTTTGCAAGTCAGTGCAAATGTATAATTTTTTTGCAAGGCACTACCAGCTAGAGCCTGCGCGGGTCCATTTTTTGGAACCCGTACCCGCAATCTGCAATCCACAACCCAGACCCGTAATCCACAACCCAGACCCATCAATGGATGGTTGTTAGGGTAATTTTGACCTTAGCAACCAGATTGCTGAAATTGCAAACTGGAGAGCTGCTGAACAAGAAGCTAAATGAATAAAAAACTACAACTAATAAAAATTTACATTTACATATTAAATGCAACTTGGACAGATGTTTGTCATAACATAGTATTATTTTTACCTTTCTGTGCTCCAGCGGTAGACATCACAAACCAAAGGGGATTGGGGCAGGTAGTTAATTAAAGCTAATAATAATAATAATAATGCTAATAAAAGTCAAGCAAGCCATAGTATGTTACTGTAACAGCACCTGTTTGTAAGTGTAAGTTGTATGTAAGTCAGGTGTATGTAACTCGAGGACTCCCTGCATAAGGTCTGGACTGAGATTCAAAATAGGCCCTGGCATTTCAGGTACACAGAGGCCCAAACAGGCCACACAGCAGCCCAAATAGCCCCCACCAGCCGAAAATATAGTGACTGCCTATGGCAACTTACAGCAGCCCCTCTGGCATTTACCAGAACCCACAGATTGCCAGTGCGGGCCTGAAATTTAAGCAAAGCAAATTCATGAGATAACTTGAGGTCAATATTCAGTTTTTCATTGAGAAAACTCCCAAGTTTCCCCCATAGATCAAAAATGAAAGGGCACTCCCACAAATAGTGGAGCATAGAAACATTCTTAGCTTTGCATTTAGGACAGCATGGGTTTTACCTTCTGAACTTCTCAGGTGGCTCAATCTAAAATGCTGAACTCGCCAACTCTAACACTGAATTCGATTATTAAAATTCTTTATAGAAGATAATAAGCAGAGAGGTGTAAAGTCGACTTTTAATAAGGATGGACAACTTTTAGCTAGGTTTTGTAAAGGACTGTCCAGAGAGGAACAAAGGCAGACATTAGTAATGAAAAGTAATGAGCAGGTTTGTGTATAATATTCTGAATCCCTTTACAAAGAGGAAGTTGGTCAACAGCAATACAATATTTTTGATTGAGAAGATCAATACCACATAGAAATCTCAAATGAACCAGTCGAGTCCCGATTATTGTTGCTTGACCTGCAAAATATTCATTCATTTGTTAAACAAAGAAAGTTACTTTATGAGCGAGCATCTCATCTTCTCACTCCTACAGACCAATTAACACATCATTAAGTGCATATTTCAGATAATTAGATTTTATCACCTTGAAGTGAGAACTGAGAGCAGAACTAGAATAGAAGGAAAAAAAGCTCTGGCGTGCTACTGGAAGGATGACGAGAGATTCTTCTACCATGGCACAGAGACGTTCGGATGAAATCTGTTATTCCAAAGTGATTGATATATTAGAGTCACTTTCCATGTTTATTAATTATGCCATATAGCAACAAAAGGAAGAGGGAGTAGGGCACAATGGAGGCCAAGCCAAGTCAGGCCAGAGTATTAAAAAGAAAAATCCTTTATTGAACAATCATCTCAAGCCTTACGCGTTTCGTGTCTGTGACACTTAATCACTATGACACGAAACGCTTAAGACTTGAGATGATTTTTCAATAAAGGATTTTTCTCTTTAATTCTCTGGTCTGACTTGGCTTGGCCTCCAGTGTGCCCTACACCCTCTTCCTTTTGTTGCTATATGGTTTGTGTCCGCTCCTTTGAGCTGTGAGCCTGGGGTAAGAGCATCTGGGCCATCACTCTATTTGGTGAGTCCTTAAGAATTGGGTATTTATGCTAACATTTATGCTAACCATTTCTCTTTTGGACAACAATGTATTAATCATGCCACTCATGAGCAGCAAAGACATAATATTCTTTTGCTCTTAATTCTGCACTGTTTTTTTCTGCTCATCTTCAGTGAATTTACCAATGGTTTAATTCTCTTTTGTAAAGTAAATCCGATGACATACAGTTCTGCAGAACTATAGCAGAAAAAAGCAAAAATCTAAATATTGCACTTTCAAATATCAGTTATGGCTCTGAGTGTCCTAACATTTGTTATAATGCTACTGTACTAATGGGTACTAGTTTGAGCAGCAGGTAGTACAGTCAGTATTGTATAACAGCCATCAGTAAGTAGTGGCAATTGCTTCATTGTCCTCCAACATTCTTTAATTATTCTCACTCTTTTACTGATAATGTTAGCAGGTGATTAAGCACACAAAGGGTTTGTCCAAATAGGATATTAAGTTGTAGCTGTAAACTCTACAGAAAACATGTAAGGAGTAATTTGGCAGATTCTGGAGAACTAGTGCAAGAGCATACCCCCTCATTCAGCAAGCACTTCTTTGTCCCAGTTAAAATATATGAATGGTTAGAAGTTATTTAGTATGGGAGCAGTTTAAATTCAGTTTAAATTCAGTCTGAGCAGAGAAATATAAGGAACAGAGCATGCACTCTGAATTCTGCAGCATCTGTTGAGCTCTTAATTTGAGTACAGAGAAACAAAGTAATTTTATAGTCTTTTTCAGAGTACAAGTTCAATGAGCAAAGTGTGATTTTGAGCACAATAGCCATGTTTTTTTCCTCACAATGCAGGATTTTTTTTACCAGAATTCCAGCTCCATTGCAATCGCTAGGGGGTAATGTCCTTGACACAATAGTACTGTGCCTGGCACAATTGCATGGAAGTCTGCCTGCCATCATTTCTGTTGTTTGGTTTGTGAGTGACAGCTGTGTCCAACTCAAAAGACAAGTGTGCTGTGCCAATTGATGCTCGGTGTAAAGAGAACCCAGCAGCTACTGCTACTTTCTGATCAGGTGGTAGCTTCAGGGTTCCCTTCGCAACCAGCATCAATAGATGCAGCAGCACTTGATTTGGTATAAAGGACAGGGCAGCACTGATCTCAACTCAGATGCAAAGGAGCTCATCTTGGTGCATTTAATAAAAGTGGTTTTACATGCAACTGACTACAGGGAAATTGTGGGGACCGCAACTGCATCTGCAAATGTAAATGAGCCTTAGTGACTTTTGTCATCTTCCTCCCCACCTTGGAGATTTATGTAATTTATTTATATATATAACAGGCGAAAACAGTCCTCTTCCCCTGGCCCCCACCCGACCCGCTCCCAGCACCGCAACGCTATTTTAAAGGTAAAAGATGGGTTGGGGAGAGGGACTATGGTGCAGCAGACCCTGCAGTCCAAGTTCCATTGTTGCTCAGGCCCTCCTAGGGTAAAGGTAGTTAAGCCAGTGCATCGTGGTAACGATTTGCAGCCTCTTAGCCATAAGCCCAGTGAACCTTCTGCCAGTGAAGATTACAGGACAAATCAGACATCAGACAGAATCAGTCATCTTTGTACTCATAGACGAAAAGAGTTGTACCTGACAGCATTAGTTGCTAAGAAGGTGGTCAAAAAGTTATCATATTCCTTATAATACCATTTAAATGAATCTGTTATTATATTACCTGTGCGGCTGTGAGGCTCTCCTGAAAACACAAACTGTTATGAGCCCAAGGAGCTCTACTAAAATGTATTACATATCTGCTAAGCAAAGAGAGGCAGCCAAATGTTTGTTATTAATAGCAAGCTTAGAATTGTTTATCCTGTGAAATTGCTTGCAGAAGCTTGTGTTCTGGTTGGATAAGTGGGATTGCACATTTAATTAAAACAATTATACAACTCTAATTGTCCCAACAATCTATTTATTCATTGCCCTATAAAACTGTCAAATTAGTACTTTTTTGCTAATCAGATAGGTGAGGCACAAGCAGTTCCAGAAGGCTTGATTTGAATTTTATGCTTTAAGCAAGTGTGTGAGAGAGGAAAATATTCTTCCAGGGAGTGGTAGGTCCAAGCCAGCACAAAGTGTACTGCATTGCATTTTGTGTGCTTTAGTAGACTTTCCATTAACCTGTTATACTATGATTGTGTCCTGTTTGATCGGTGTGATATTTAATAACATAAGGTTTATGATGGACTTGAATCAACTCACTATGGATTTGACTCAACAAAAACCTTTGCCAAGTAGCAGAAGAGATGACAAGCAAATGTTGCCCTTTGAGCAGAGAAAGGCTTAAAGGGGTTGTTCACCTATTTTTTTCTTTGTGACTTTCTTTGTTTTTTTTCTTTCTTTAGGTAGAGGGCCCTGGCCTGGCTCTTTTTTTTTACATGTAGGGGTGCAATGTGTGTTTTTTTAAAAAATCTGTTAGTAATCTCCTGGCCACCAGTTGTGCCGTATAATGCGGTGGCAGGCTTAATAATTCTTTGTCCAAAAGTATTTTATTTACTGTCTTAGCTCTCATGTCTGTGCGGCCTTTGTAGCATATTGTGTTGTACAGGGGCCTCATGATTTCTATTGGCAGTCCTGCCTATCTAAAACACAGCGGCATGTACCTTCTATATTGCTACTAGAAGTCAAAGTTATATTAAAATTCTAAACATGCCCATGAAGTAACAATAGAAGTGCTGCCCATTGAGCCACTATGCGGCCCCTTACTTTATGCTTCCCAGTTTGCTAACAACAGGCACAATATAAACAAAAGTGCAGTAGACTGTGTTTTTCTCCTAAAGTACAGTGTTTTCCCCCAGAAATCCAGTGCCATGGGACCTGCTGCAATACAATAATAGTATGGCATGGTTCTTTTATGTATGCCGTTTATACAGACAAAAATGTGCTCCAACAATTAGCAAATGTTACCCATTAAGCAGGAGCCAACTTTTGACCAAAGCGCACACAATGAATAAGCAATCTGACCTTACATGCCCCAAAAATTTACTTCCGAAAAAGTCATATATTTAACCACTTTAAAGTATTTAAATATTTTATTAAACTACAAAATAATGTAAATGCACATTCTTTGTATTTTTTTCCCCTTTTAATGGTACATCAAAATTCCTGACAACCCGGGAAATGGACCCAAGTGATGACAAAGTGAACTGACATTTTTTTGCAGCACATTTTCTTTTGCATAGGTGGTGACAGCAATGAGAAAACCATCTGTTTTTCAGGTTCTAAATCTTCTTCAAATGATTCCCGTTCTGTGATTGTCACACCTGGCTATTACAGGGGATGGTTTTAAGTGGCATATTGCCAAAAATCTGTTCCTACTGTTTCCATATAAGCCCATATAATAATATTTAGGGGGTGGAAGCATTCAAAATGTGTTTTATGTTTGAAGGGCAACAAATTCAAACAAACAAAGTGAAACAGTTCAACTGTAAGTGCATAACTATATGTAGTTTTTATGTTTTTTTTCTGATAATACTGACCTCTAAGATGAACAGTAGCTGAAGACCAGGTAAGTTACCTGAGCACAAGAACCAAATTCTGCAAGCTCACTAATACTAATACAATTGTGAATCCGGCAGATTCAAGGGCAAGTAAGTTTATATGTACATTTTTGTTTTCACCCAATAGTGGCAGTATTTTTTCTGCTTTTTCTTATTTAAGAAGATTTCTTAAAATAGATCTTTTAGAAACTCATGTGCCATTCTGTCCATTCTGTCTCTTCTGCTGAATTATTTTCAAGTCTGCCTATTGAGGTTGGGAACATTTGGATCTTTCAAATTTTATTGAGGTTTACAATAAACAAGCAGACTGATAACAAGTATAAAAATATGCAGTTCCACAATAATAACAACAAATAAATGAACAATAAACTAGTAATGATAAAAAAAAATCTTATTTCCTCAACAATTGGACCAAAAGTATTCCAGCTAAGATTATTTGTAGGTAAATCAATAATAATGTGAATGGTTTATCAATAGCAATAGCATTTAGGTCAATGTTGTTAAGTTCTCAGTCAACGTTCCATAGTTTTTTTGTGGTCATCCAGCATTTCTAAATAAACTGACCACTTTTTTTTTTATCTGTTTTCTTGAAGCTCTTGAAACTCTATATGGAAACTCTGGATCTTTTGCCAAGGTGGTGGGCCAAATGTTCCAATAGTGGGTTGTGTCAATAGACACAGCAGAAGTGGGGGAAAAGGATCACCTGATAATTTTGTTTTAATATCGTTCACTAGAAGTGACACAATCCCCACTCTTAAAATGTTAATTACAACTTTCACTTAATTTGCAAGCAAATGTTATTTTGATGCATCAAGCACAATTGCAATGGGCTCAACTCCCCACAAGGCCACAATTACACTGGAATTCTGGAAGGAAAAATGCCATGGTAATTTGCATGGTGCATTGTGCTCATGAATGATCCTTCTTGTGTTTCTGGTTTTATGCTGCACAGAAAACTTAGGGACTGATGGTTATGTAGTAGCATAGGCAGAATTTGACCAACCCAAAACCATTAACACACAACATCCAATAAGTAGTTAGCTTCTTGTTGGTTGTTATGGGTTATTGGACCAGGCAATTTCCTCAGTGTTTTTTCATATGACCCAACAGAAAATGAAATAAAAAATAAATAAATATTTTGTGAAGGGGTCAATAATCTTTTGAATTCTAAAGCAGAACTGGTGTTTAAAGAATTTCATTTCTCTGTGGGTGCTGTGCCGGATCTCTGCTGTTATTACTGCCCAGTTTTTGTCTGGACGTGCCCTTAGCATAAACAGGTGTTAGACACTAAAATATGCACGTCCGATCTATGAGGAAACGATTGAGAAGATTTTAGGTCAATGACAGGATGTGATTATCTTGTCATGCCAGCTGTGAATCAAAGGGGAACTGACAGAGGGAGAAAAAGGACAATACTCACATAAGTCCCTGCAGCCATTTAGATTTACAGTGTGGAAATGGCAACTTCACTCTTCCTGTGAATTATGTCTGTGGGCTTTTATCATTATCCCAACTACCAGTTAGCCGTCATAGGTTCTCATAAAAAAGAGCCCAGCAAGAAACATTTGCAAATGGATACCAAATATACAGTATGTGCCCTACGGATGTAATGTATGTGTCAAAACAGACAATTTCCTTTTGAAGGAACAAGGAATCGGTGTGGTGCCATTATGCAGTGCTTTGTTTTCCCCTTCCAGATACTATCTAAACAAGCAATGGAAAGAATTAGACCCTTTTCTTATATATTGCACATACTGTAATAATTATCTTAAGGTGCGTTTTGCCATGTTTGATTAAAAAAAACTAGCCATATCTAAAGTCTAAATTCAGGGTGCATTAAGGGTGCTGGCACACAAGGAGATATATATACATGTTATCCAGAATGCTAAGGACCCAGGGTTTTCCATATAAGGGACACTTCCTGTGTGCACCTATGAGGGGTGGGTATATACAGTCATATGAAACAGTTTGGGAACCCCTCTCAGCCTGCATAATAATTTACTCCACTTTCAACAAAAAAAGATAACAGTGGTATGTCTTTCATTTCCCAGGAACATCTGAGTACTGGGGTGATTTCTGAACAAAGATTTTTAGTGAAGCAGTATTCAGTTGTATGAAAACAAACAGATTCACTTGTTGTATACAAAAGCTCATTTAGACACAGTCATTTTGGAATAAAGTGCTTTGGATTGATGAGACAAAAAGCGAGTTATTTGGTCATAACAAAATGCTCTTTGCACGGCAGAAGAACGCGCATTCTAAAAAAAAAACTGCTACCTACTGTCAAATTTGGTGGAGGTTCCATCATGCTGTGGGGCTGTGTGGTTAGTTCAGGGACTGGGGCCCTAGTTAAAGTCGAGGGTCTGATGAATTCAACCTAATATCAACAAATTCTTCAGGATAATGTTCAAGCATCCGTCACAAAGTTGAAGTTTTGCAGGGGTTGAATATTCCAACAAGACAATAACCCTAAACACACTTCAAAATCTACAAAAGGCATTTATGCAGAGGGAGAAGCACAATATTCTGGAATGGCCGTCACAGTCCCCTGACTTGAATATCATGGAAAATCTATGGGATGATTTGAAGCAGGCTGTCCATGCTCGGCAGCCATCCAATTTAACTGAACTGGATTTTATATGGACAAATGGTCAAACTTACCGCCACCAGTGACACTCATCAAAGGCTATAGGAGGTATCTGGAGGCTGTTACATTTACAAAAGGAGGCTCAACTAAGTACTGATGTAATTTCTCTGTTGGGGTGCCAAAATTTATGCACCTGTCTAAATTTGTTATGATGCATATTGTATATTTTCTGTTAATCCAATAAACGTTATGTCACTGCTGAAATACTACTGTTTCCATAAGGCATGTTATATATAAGGGCTGTCCAACTGGTGTCCCACCCTTGTGAGGCCCTCCACATGAAAGTCTGTCTGCTTTGTCTCCTTACCAGGTGTAAACTTTAAAAGGTATCAGTACTGAGATTAACTTGCCCCTTCATTGTTTAAACCTCTGTCTTCCCTATGCTCCCTGTGTGTGTCCTGCTCTGACTGTGGAACTTAAGCTTGGTATTTGTTCTGGGGGTCTGAGCATTTGGAAATTATTGTTAGGGGCCCCTAAGGTGGTTAATCATGTTCTGGGGGTACTGTGTTATCCAAGGTCGGACTGGGGGGCTTGGGGCCCACCGGGGTTACTGCCCCAGGGCCCCCCTCCGGCCCCCCTGCTGCTCCGGCACGCCTCTGAGTATGCGGTGTCGGGTATGAGCGCAGGCACATGGCACCGGGTTTGTTCGCAAGTGCGTCTCCTCATTTGTGCGCACACACAAACTTTTTTTTACTTGCCACATTAAAAAACGGATCTGGGCCGGCGGGGCCCACCGGGGTTTTTCCTGGTATCCCGCGGCCCAGTCCGACGCTGGTGTTATCCACAGGGGAGGAGGAGGAGGTATATATATTTAAGGTTATGTCTTAATAGACATAACACTTTTGAGTTGCCACAAAAGTTATTTCAATCCTGGGATTGAATGAATAATACTTGACTCCTGCTTTGGGGTTAAAATCCTTATGAGTTGTAGCCTATGATATAATCCTACATTTCAGTTATTGGAAAGGGGAAATGTAATTTTCTCAAGACGGTTTGCCGAAATGTTTTGTAGTGATGGATGAATTATGGTCTTTGAAGTTCTTAAGAGGGATGTAGCTATAATTTTGTTTTTCCTAAGGGAATACATGGCTATAGTTTCTTTTTGTCAGAGAAATATGGACAGAAGATAAATGATTACCTGTAAGGGCAGCCAGTGAAGGATTGACAGACAACACATCTTAGACATGTGCCATGGGCAGACTTGTTGCACTTACAGAGGTAGGAACAAAAGAAGGCAATAAGAATTAAATTACAATGTTGCTCCAGGTCAGCATGTGGCATGCAAACGTGTGCGCTAGAATATGCACCATCTTTTAAGTCATATTTAGTTTCTTCATTTTAACTAACAACGTATGTTTAAGACAATGAAGAGCACAATGAGAGCTCTGGTGAAAACATTTTGCACAAGGTTCCCTCCTTATGACACCCCTACACCTATTCCTCAGTAGTTCCTTAATTCCATCCTCTCTATCCACTCACAACCACCAATGTTTTGTTAACATTGCCAGTTGGCTATTTAATACCACATTTATTTTTCTTAGACCATTTTTAATTGGCATCATGGTCCATGCAATGATTGGCTGAGGCTGCAGGGGAGTTCTTCTCTGTATGTTTGAATTAACTTATATACTGTATCAGTGGCAGGTATTAAAGAATTCACAAAAGTGGAGATAGCCCAGTTTAGAAGTAAAAGTGGTGGTAAACTGGTGTAAAATACTTCCTCCATATTCACAAACAGAAATCCTCCTAAATTCCGACTCAACCGCCACTTTTCATATTTTAGTGAAAAATAAAAATGGCGCAAAAACAACATTTTAAATTACATTTTCTCCCCGACATTTAAAAAATGGAGTAAAGCTCAGTATAACCCTTCCCCATGTGTCAGATCAATTCTAAAATAAACTGTTCTACTTTGGTTCAGACAATCTTCATTTCACACTTCCTGTTGGTGCCTCATTGGGGAAGAAGAGGGATTAGCATTTTATAGTCAGGGAACAAGCTTCTGTCTAACTCTAACCCTTTAGGTGTAAAACCCTTGTTAACAAAACAAGTAAAACACTGATTAAACAAAAAGTCGAATTTATACAATTTGATATGTAAAAAGTTTATCTCACACTTGCATTATTTTACTAGTTTTAGTTTAATGATTGAGACAATATTAGCAATTTGAGTGCATATATTTCTGATACAAATCCCTATATTATTAGCATTTCTTGTATTTAGACCCTTATATCTTGTTACAGAATTGGAATTACACAAACATTTAGGCAGATGTAGAAAGGCCATGTTATCCTGAAAAAAATGATGTATAATTTTCCTAGGTAAAATAAATCCCCTCCCCCAAAAATTCCAATTTGATGGCTGGCTGACAAGCGTAGTAAGAGCTAATGACAAATTCAGAAAAAATGTCTGTCATACAAAAGAAAAATCTGAAAATTGTCTGTTTAAAAGACAAATTCACAAAAGTGGAGATAGAGGTTTGTGAATTTGGTGGTAAATCCAACATTTTTATCTCCACTTTTATTTTGTCTCAATATCACCACTTTTGTGAATTCCTCCCTAAGTGTGATCATTAAAAAAAACTGTTCTATTGACATTTATAAATACTATTCCTAGAGAGGCAAGTGACATGCCAGCTGAAATTCATATCGTAAAATGGTGCAAATAGAAATAAGGTGCACACAATTGGGCCATCATATATCATCGTCAATTGATGAGAACATACATATAAGGGGAAGCGTGTATTTAGCCTTCATGATCAACTAATCAGTATTTACATAAAGATTAAGCTTAATTGATCAGAAATTGCCCTTTGAAAATTATCTATTTCAGTGTTATAACGAGAAGGATATATACTTGAAAGCAAATGTTTCATTGTAGTTACTTGGAAAGGTACAGAACATATCCCCAGGGCAGAAATAATGCCCCACCAAAGCAAAAACTGGTATTGACCAAGATACACTCACCCAAGGAGTTGTTCCTGCTATGAAAGTAGCATTTAAAAATCTGTTTGTCTGGACACACCCACTGACATCATACCCCACACTTTTGACTGCTAAATGATGGGTGAATTTATTCGCCAGGTGCAAATTCACTGCCGGCAAATTTGCATCGAAAACTCTCCGGCGTCGGCGTCAAAGTCTTTTCGACAGTTCGGCGCCCATTTTGAAAATTGCTGTTTCGCAAATTTTTCGCCAGTTTCGCTGGAAATTTTCAAAATTCGTGGTGAAGCGAAACTAGGATTAGAAACGCTGTGGGAACCTTAGGGGTGATAAATATCTTGCAGCTGTCACTAAGATCATGGCAGCTTTTACTGGGTATCATGCAGGCAACACCTTTGACTGGGTCTAAAGAAGAAGTAAGTTGAGCCAATAATACATATTCAAAGAAGTTTTGGAAAATAAAAATACCTTCAACAATTAATATTTCCAATAAGCAATTATTAGGGAAAATAAAAAGGATGGTATTATGGGCCTTTAATGAGCATATCAGACAGTAGATCTAAAATCGAGACCATGTGTTTAAACAGGACATCTAATTTTGTCGCGAAGGAAATAGTGACAATTACAAGTACAGCTATGGAATCTGTTATCTAACTCAAATTTACAGGAGTCCATTTTAAAGGACCAGTAACATCAAAAATTGAAATTGTTTTAAAGTAATAAATGTTTGCTTCAGAAACACTACAATTGTTTATATAAATAAGCTGCTGTGCAGCCATGGGGGCAGCCATTCAAAGTTACATAGTAGATAGCAGAGAAGCTCTGTAGAACACAATGTTATCTGTTATCCATTAATTGTGCCATATAACCTTTTTAAAATTGCCGCCATTGCTACTCAGCAGCTTGTTTATATGAACTATAGTAGTGTTTCTGAAGCAAACACACCAGTTTTACCAGTGCAGGGCAACATTACATGATTTCTTCATTACTTTAAAACACTTTCATTTTTTTTGGTGTTACTGTTCCTTTAAGCAAATGATTATTTTTTTTTAATTATTTATTTCTTTATAAAAATAAAAAAGTGCCTTGACCTTGATGGTAATTAAATCCATATTATGGGTAAATTATTAGTGTGGGTATTTAGTTATAAAAAAACCCAGGATCAGAGAATTATTTTACACAAACGTTTTTTTTGTTTTTTTTAAAGCAAACGTAAATACTTTTACTTAGATGATAGTCTCTGTTTTAGATGTATTAGGCTGCTGATGAAAACAATTACCTACCTATACCACCTATACCACAACTAAACCAAGCCTGGCTCAGAGGTTATGTTGTTGCATTGCAGCACTGGTATCTTGAGATTGATTATGATCTGGGCAATTTTTATATTTTTCCTCCTTCTGTGTGGGTTTCATCTCACATTTATAGCACATGTAGATATGTGGGTGCTCTTTAAAAGCAGGAAAAGAAATATTGAAATACATCTTTTCTGCTAGCTATAAAACAACTTGACGGTTCTTTTTTTTTTATTTGTTATAGTTTTAAGTTATTCACCTTCTTCTGCTGACTCTTTCCAGCCAAGCGGGGGTCCCTGACCCCATCAGCCAAACCTATTGTTCTGTTAATCTACAATTTTAATGCTATTTAGATCTCTCTTATTCATCTTTTAGGGGCACATTTACTAAGGGTCGAATTTCGAAGTGGTAAAACTTCGAAATTCGACAAAGGCAAATTTTTTTTTTGAGTGAATTTAGCTGTTTTCGATCGAATTCAAATCGTTCGATCGAACGTAGAAATCGATTGAACGAACTATTTTCAAAAAAAAACTTTGACTTCTAAAAACTTAGCCAAATACTGGATATAGGTTCTAGGAGGTCCCCATAGGCTTACATAGCAATTCGGCAGGTTTAAGGTGGCGAAGTGTCGAAGTTGAAGTTTTTTAAAGAGACATTACTTAAATTTTCAAATGGTCGAATATTCAAAGTTTTTTCAATTCTAATCTAATTTTGGCCTATTCGATGGTCGAAGTACCCAAAAATTACTTTGAAATTCAAAGTTTTTGAATTCAAAAATTCACTTCGAATTCACTTCGACCCTTAGTAAATGTGCCCCTTAGTGTCTCATTCACAACACTGCCTGGTTGCTAGGGTAATTTGGACCCTAGTCGCTAGATAAGTTATCTAGCTTCTAGGGTCCAAATTACCCTATCTAAGATAACTGCTGAAATTCCAAACTGGAGTGTTGCTGAAAAAAAGCTAAATAATTAAAAACCACAGGTAATAAAAAATTAAGACTAATTGCAAATTGTCTTGGAATATCATTCTCTATATCATACTAAAAGTTCATTTTAAGGTGAGTAACCCCTTTAAGGCTAAAGATGGCCATACACTGAGAGATCCGCTCGTTTGGCGATGTAGCTAAACAAGCGGATCTCTCCCCGATATGCCCACATTGAGGTGTGCGATATCGGGCTGATTTGATCGTTGGGCCCTAGCATAATGATGGGTAACGGGGCGGATTGCGGGACCGCATCAACGAACATTGCAACTGATGCAATTTTTAGTCCAATCGACATCTGGCCGACTTTCGGCCAGATATCGATCGGGGAAGCCCGTCGGAGGGCCCCAGACATGGGCCTATAAGCTGCACTTGTATACAAATTTTCCCAACAGTTACCCAATCACTGTTGCTTCCCTGACACAAAGTATTAAAACATTTCTACATATACATATACATACAAGAATACTAGAATAAAGACACACTTTTATATTGCAGCATCACTTTATTTACACTTTTTGGAGACCATATAAACTTTAATACTGTATCTTAATTTATCTGTAGTTCATCTAATTTCCCAGCTGTATTCATAACCTGTAGTTCATTTTTATGCAACACCACATATCTCAACTTAAATATATATATATATTTACACTGGCTCCATCAAATGAAGAAAGCAGATTCCTGAGGTAAATGTTTTTTTCTGTTTTAGTTTTAAAAGAACTATACCCTTTAATAAGCCTGACCTTAAATGAATGCATTTTTAAAGCATCCTCATCCTGTGGAGGTGGACAACAAGACATCCATTGTTACACATTGGCTGGGCCAGGGTCTTTAAAAGGCACCATCTGGGGCTAGTTATATGACTCAGCTCAGGGAAGTGTTCTCTCTTGGCCAGGTCCCACTTTGCAGAACCTGCCCAATTCAGTTCCCAAGAGGTGTTTAGAATATTTGCCCTACTGAAGTGATAGGAAACAACCCAATCGTAGCAAAGTGGGCATGGCATACTGTAGTTCCTTCAAGTTCAAATGTTGTGTTAATCCAGATCACATAAAAATTGCATTGTTAAGTCCTGCATCTGAAACGCTGTAAGGATACTCCCTAATGTAACTTTGTGGACAAAAAGTTCAGGGAATGTTTGTCCTATTGTAACAACAATGGACTGACATTATGTTGTTCTTTAACAAAATGAACTTCACTTAATGAACTTCTGCAGGGAAGATGTCTTTGAAAGCAATGGACAGTCTGCTTCCATCCAGTCAAGCCACTGCTTTAAACTGAATATTTCATTCATCTGATGTGACGTCAATATCCTTAGGACTTGGCTGACACGTTGCCATCCTCCACCGACTAACGTGTTGGGTGCTTTTCCTCTTTTGCTGAGACTCTGGACACTCTTCTTCTAGTTTTTGACGCTTGTGCTTTGTCCTTCTGTTTTGGAACCACACTTTTACCTGAACAGAATGAGAGTAGAAAATAGGCATAAGTGGAAAAAAGTAATCTTCGTAATGATATATTATATCTAGATGCTATACAGTTATGTAAAGCAACCAATTTTGTTTTCAACATAAACTAAAAAAATGACAAGGTACACAGTACCAAACCATTTATACAATTCAGGACATAATATCCCTGCATAAGGGCTGGTTTAGTACAAACATTGCAGTGCATACCTCCCAGAATATAAAAACATATAACAAGTCAACATAACAAAAACACAACACTTTTTATATGGTTGGGATTGCATTACAACAAGTAAAAAAACACCAGGCGACCCCACCATTTCATGACCACCATGATTTCATGATATATGCAGTTTGTGGTTTCTGGCCGCTCGCTCTGGCTAGTTAAAGGAGAACTAAAGCTTAACTAAAGAAGTAGCTAGCAATGTTGTACATTATGTTTTGTGTTTCTGCCCAAGGCAACCCAAGGCAGCAGTACAGATCTGTGTCTCTGAAGATGCCCCAGTAGCTCCCCATCTTCTTTTCTGCCGATACACTGCACATGCTCTATGCTGCTATAACTGACTGAGCTTAGGGACCCACTCACGATATACAGTACACATAGAATATAATATCACAATATAAGGCTGATTAGTAATTAATACAGATAATTAATACATGGCAGCACAGAAAACAGTGCAACTAGCATCATAATTCAATAATCAGCCCTGTAGCATCAGCTTATATTACTGGCCAACCTCATTATGATAATTAGTGACAACCCCTAAGCTTAGCTTCTCAACAGCTGCTCAGAGCCCACTGAGCATGTGAGTGTCACAGACACTTTCCAAGATGGTGACCCCGTGTGACAAGTTTGAAGTCTTGGATCATTGCTGCTATTGACAAGCTGAAACTTTAGGCTGGTGCAATAAGTTCACTATATAATATGGCATTTCTAGCCATATACATTTAAGGGTTTAGTTCTCCTTTAAGATTGTGGCTGGGGAGGACGGATTTCTTACAGCTACAGATGAAGCAGACCCCACGGTCCGGGCCCTCCTGTTCCCCGCCTCTTCCTCTATAGTTACATCACTGCTCTTTACCTCCACCCCAATAAGCCTATTGCAAAATAGCTTATTTAAAAGGCTGAACTTGGCCAAACAATTGGCATTTCCTGGGAAAAATTCTCTGATCACCACTAGTCAGGCAAATTCATTGAATTAAATTCATGTGATTTTCCACAACTTAAAGTAATGCATTTGCTTTCTGATTATACCATTTTTTTTTTGCTTCAGTTTGAATATACAAAGTAAGGTTCCGATTTTGTACAGAATTCAGCAAAATATTTTCTAGAGGTTTCTTAAACCACATAGTTACAGCATTACAATGGCAGCTACAACATGACGTGTGTCTGGTTGGTGGTACTGTGTAATATTGGGACTGTAAATCAAAAGATACTATACCTGAGTTTCTGTAAGACACAAGCTGTTTGCCAGTTGTTTCCTTTCTGTTCCCACCACATAATGGTTCTTCTCAAACGCACTTTCAAGACGCAGCAGCTGAGAAGGTGAGAAGGCAGTTCGTATCCTTTTTGGCTTGCGGGAGAAAGGACCATGAAGCAAATAATTATCTGGAGTATTCTCCTCTCCTAGGGAAAAATAAGAAAGCTTGAATTTTGGTTATAAAAACTACCAACTTGAGTAAATCAGTAAATTGGACACGTAACAATGACTTGCCTGTTGTGTCACATAACCTTAAATTTATATATATATATATATATATATATATATATATATATATATATATGTGTGTGTGCTTTCCACTTATATATCGGTTTATGTGTGAAAATAAAAAACTTCAGTGACTTTTCAATCAGCAATTTTTTTTTTTATAAAATACTGAAAAACATTTGGCAATAGATCAAAATAACTTTTACCTTCTCAAAGGTGAAAAAACTTGTGAGAAGGCTAAAGATGCATAAGTTACGAAAGAAGCAAATACTTCTGAAAATAAACTGAAAAGGAGAAAAGTATTCTGCAATGAATTTGACTTTATATAGGATATTCTAAATTAGGAGAAACAAGGCATCTTTTTATGGAAAATATATTATGTGAGAAGTACATCAACTGTCTTTTGTTCAGATTGAGAAAGCAGGCAGTTAACTGTATCATCCACCAGACCTTATCATCGTTTGTTTTAATAAGCACATTTCCTATTATGCTAAAAATATAAATAAACAATGCCATACTATACCATTACCACGCTACACACCTATAAAAGCAAAGCATTCATATTGTGGTTTGGCAAGCACCTATCATTATCCCAGGCGCACAAGGGTGCACACATAAAACCAGTGAACTCATGCATGTAAAGTTAATGTCTCAGTGTCAAATATTTTGATTTTTTTGACCAACAGCTGAATTGGACTGGTCAGCTAGGTGGAATATCAACAATATCGCTTAAAAATTTTGGCATAAAGAAATGTAATTATAGATTTAGTGGACAATTAGGAGAACTGACATATTAGGTTTGGCCCAGCCTTTTTCACACTCATTGTGGATTAAGAAACAAGGCATAAAATTACAAGGAAAGCAGCAGCTCAATAAATGTAGAAATATAGACATGATGATTAAAAAATAAAAATGTAAAATTTGCAAATTACTTTTTGCTGTTACTATAGTTTAAAATTGTTTCCAGTTTTCTAAAAGTGAATTTGTCTTGCCAACTCTAAAATGTTACATTTTAATACATACATCGCTGCTGTTTCTTAGCAGCAGTTTAGCCACCCCTCAACATGTTTTCTGACAGCAACTAATAGAGAAAGTTGCTTTGTAACTACTTGCTTTGAAAGCAACTACTGTATCAAATTGTAGCTGTTTGCTGAGCTGGCAAGCACAAGGTGGAATGTAACAAAACGAATTGTTTTTTCAAATGCTTCAAAGTTCGGGCGATTTTGGAAAACGAATCGCACCAAGTGCCATCCCGCTGGGGATTTACATTTTAGCCGACGGGAAGGCAGGGGAGGCAGTTCGGGGAGATTAGTCGCCCCGAAGAAGAGGAGATTTGTTGCTGGATCTCCCTGGATCTCCCTGAATCTGCCCTGTATACCCCCATTCAGCAAGAGATCAGTGAATAGAATAGCCTATGACTAAAGGTGGCCATACACAGGCCGATAAAAGCTGCTGACAGACCAAGTCGGCAGCTTATTGGCCCGTGTATGGGGGCCCCCGACGGGCTTCCCCGATCGAGATCTGGCCGAAAGTCGGCCAGATCTCGATCGGATGGGGTTAAAAATCCCGTCGGATCGCGGCCGCATCTGTTCGTTGATGCGGTCCCGCGATCCGACCGCCCGTTTGGCGAACGCTAGGATCCGATCGTTGGGCCCTAGGGCCCACGATCGGATCAGCCCGATATTGCCCACCTCAAGGTGGGCATATCGGAGGGAGATCCGCTCGTTTGGCGACATCGCCAAACGAGCGGATCTATCCGTGTATGGCCACCTTAAGTGCTATAGACACAAAACATGTTAGACCCTTATCTTTGTCTAAATAAATTAACTTTAAACTGCTTTGATTTTGGGGAGTCTCATGCTATTACCTTATGCTATTGCTATCATTCCCACAGACTAGTGTTTTCTGTAACCCTCCCCCCCTATATTTAATTGTTAGACTTACTTATGGTCAGCTACTCAGATGTGCTCTTTAGGGATCATTACACCATTCTTTTGCTTATACTGTGTGAATAGGGCATGTGCTGAATGCATTTTTAAACCTGTGTTAATAAGTAAATATGTATGGTTTCGGTTGTTTTCATATCTAAAAGTATTTTTTCTTAAATATTGTGTGACATTTCCAGCCTAAATAATGCTGTTTCATGTGTCAAGTCCTGTTTAATGAACTCGCACAACCTCCATATAGAATGAGTGATAATCATAGGTGGCTCATGCCTTTGGCAAAAACACACCTAAACTATAATGGTGTGTGTGTCTATAAAACTTTTGTGTAAAAAATGGACTGGCTACATTCCAAACTGATCTGGGAAGATGGATCTCCTAACAAACATAGATTTCTCAAATGCTTCCCTTGAATGAAGAATGGTATTGCCACAGACTAGAGGCAGCTCTCCAAGGTATTACCTCAAATGTTTTATTCTCATTCATCTTCCAGTTTGCCAGTCAAGCACATGGGGTGCAGCCTAATATGCCATCAGTATAATCATCAATTACATTTCTGGAAATTACGTGTAATTAAAAAATGACATGTATTTCTAACTATGATAAAGGCTAAGAGGGGTTCAAAACAACAATATTGAAACCCCCAAAAAAGTGGACCCATATAATTTTAAGTGTAGTCCCTGTTCTCAGCAGAAATCAGGGCTAAACTGGTTTTGCACCAAAAGGGTTGTGTCTAAACTCCAGTCAAATGGATTATGAGGAGCTTCCTTTGCTCTAAGTGTTTTGATGTAGGTGTGAAGAAATATAAAGCTTTATTAGGAAGCTACATTTAGCTCTTCATTGGCTCAGAATGTTTCATTAATACAATTAAAAAAATACACTTTTAAATATTCTCTGCAAGAAATTCAATTTTATCATGGCAGTCATCCGTAATTTTCTCAAATTGTCCTGTGGAATGAACAGACACAGAGGCACAGTTGGAATGTCTACCTGAAACACATTGGTCTTTTTAGAAATCAGTGAATGATGATTCAAAGGTTTTTTGCCAATGGCATGGGTTGCTTTTTGCTTTTTGCAGATACTTATTTATCTGTCGGTTCATATGAGCTCTAAAAACAGGCTTGAAGCTGCAAAATGAAGTCTGGAGGGAACAATGACAAAAGGGTGACAGGCCAGTCCACTATAGGTCACCAGAGGAGAATGTCATGGCCCTCTATTGGGAGATTTTAGAGTTCTTCTTTGGCAAATTGTTCTTTTACCCTTTTATATATGTAAATATATATGTATAAATGTGAAGAAAAAATGCACCATATAAATGTCTTGTTATTCTTACACTTGGCGTCTTTAATTATAGTGGATTGAAGCAAACAGCAAAGAGGTTTATTGATTGGCAGGAAGTTTGTGTGACAGGGTAATAATACCCAACTTATTATGGTTATTATTATAGGTAGCAGCATGTCCCACAGTATCAAGTCAGCATATATTGCAAATGAGTCATTTTCTCATTGCATGTAATAGCATGTATTTCACTACTGTGTTTACAGGGGGAACATTTGGTCACTTTTTTATCTTATTAGCCAAAACAGATTCACTGTGTGCTACTGGGCTCTTAGCATCAGAGGGGCCCCTGGGGGACAATAAAATAGTAACTGTAGATGTCCAACCTACACTCTTATAATTGTAGCTGCATTACAGTTCCCAGTATCCCACATAAAGAAGTCTATACGTCAGACATCTATGTATATTCCTCCTCACCTAGGGGAGGCAGACATCCACAGACTCAGAGGAGGAGGAACAAGGATCGTAGACCCTACAGCTGAGATGGGGCACACCTTATTTGAGATGGAAATGAAGCAAAAGGAAGTCATCACAATCGATGCAGAAAGGTTCTAGATTTGTGTACAGAGAATTGATTTTCTACATACTTGTGTTGTATTTAAAATAATATTCTGCATAGAAAACCAGAACTTGGTGGCCTGTAAGAGTGTCCTATGTGTTCCAATGATCATGTGCATTCAAAAAGTTTTAGATATATTTAGGTCCAGTTCCCTATCCATAGTATTGCAGACATTGATTTGGGGTATTTTATCCACTGCAGTGTTTAGCATGGCACCAACACCCATGAAAACACCCTTACTGTTTCTAATTTGCAGAGAAACACAATACATTTTTCTAATGTACATACTGCTGAAGGGGGGGGGGGACAAACTCCCTCCAACTCTCAACACAAACAAACATATATATATATATATATATATATATATATATATATATATATATATATATATATATATATATATATATATAGAAGCCCTATCAAGCTATGTAACTAAACCATATCACATGGAGGGGGGAGGCACATGGCAATATTATTTTTTTACTCCTTTTTTGCAGCTGCCAGCCCCTTCTCTGTTTAAAGTTACATAAAACGACAATTTAAGCCGAAACGTGGTGACGCTACGAACCTTCAGCCACATAAATAATTGACATTAGAGGATGCTCCCACTGTTCCTGTGTGTGGGTACATGGCCATCTTCTATTATCAAAGGTATTGTGTTGTCACTTAAAAAATTATTTTTTAAAGTAAATAGGAAGTAATGCAAATTTACCCAAGAAAAATATGGTACTAATGTTCATTAGGTGGATATTATCATTCTTTAAATATAAGGAACATATGTCATAGTCCCTTTAAAAGTGGGAGTACATTATTTTACTTTTTGTTAGGGGTTTTTCTTATTATTCAGTAGATATTATCAGTTATGTTTTTGATGGTTTTATTTATAATTGTGTGTTAATAATACTACAAATGGTACAAACAAAAACTATATTATTAAAGATGCAATTGTAGAATGAGGTTTGTTAACCCCTTCTATAATTACTTATTCCCCAATGTCCCCTCCGGCACAATGTTGCATTTGTCCCTGTGTGAAATTGTGCCTAATGTAACTTATCTAGCTATAACTCAGCAAATCAGCACTCTCCATATGTTGCACAGTGACCTCCACTATAGAACTCTGTAAAGACTATTATTATTTTGTTGGCATGGCTGATATGCTATTTAAGAGAAATGGCTGTGGGAAATGTTAAATCGGATTAAGTCAAAATGTGATAATAGCTTTCTACACAAAAGGCATTGCATCAGTTATTTTAATAATGAGTTAATATGTGAGTAAGTGATCCTGCATCACCACAAAGATGTGCCTGACAATCTTCCACACATCATCACCCATGAATAACTGCTAAGATACTGTAAAAGTATGTACTGTATTTGGAAACTGACAGTGGGGTTAATATAATGAATCATGTTTCATACTTTCACACTTTCATATTCAGTACAATTTCATGGGGACAAAGCTTCCACAACTGGTAAAAAGAACAAAGTAGATTGGATGAACTGCATAACAATATATACTGTAGTCTTTGTGAATAATTTTCTTAATATTTCTGAAAATCCAATTTTGTTTTGAGATTTCTTCTGTTAATCTGATCACTATCTTCCTGGAGGGGTAAATTAAATGAATATGACAGTTTGCTCTGCGGTGACACCCCAGAGCAAATTCTTCATCAAGGAATTCATATGCCTTCTGACTTCTACTGACTAAAACGTTGTAGTTGTGAAATATAGAAATGCTCTTTTTTTTAAATTTTATTTTCATTTGAAATAGCAGTCTGAAGATCAGCTTCTGGACATCTTATCATGAATGCAACCAGTGACTTAAGTGACTGTTCTACTGCTGTCACACAAGAATGCCCCAGTGTTTTCTTAGGTTACTGATATCACCCAGATCATTTTAAGTCAACATCTTTCCCTTAAACACTACATACAAATCCAAACGAGTTTAAAACTGGTTCTTTTTATTATCAGTCTCACTTCTTTTTTATTATTTACAGTTAATTGAATTTTCTTTTATTTACAATTAATTGAATCTGCCCCAACACAAGGTTTTATGAACGTGAAACAGAAAAGAAAAGAAGCACATACTACCATTAGTGTCATTATTCTTCCATGGATTCAAGAAAGACACAGCTTCTTAAGAAGAACATGTTTAACCAACAAAAAAAAGCTATGGTTTGGCTAAACATGTACGCCGATACATATCCTTACACATAGCCTTACACTGGCTATTTAAGAAGGCTGATCAGTACCACGTTTGTCTGGAGTAATTGTATTAAACATAAGACCTACCCAGGACAAGTAAAGTTCTATCTTACAATAAGAGCTCACTTGTGTACACAAACTTTTAAAGGGCATTGTTTATGAAATTAAGAGTAAAAAATGTACACAAAATTCTGGGGGGGGGGGGAACTTCATGGGAAGTTTTGTTTTTGTCCTTATTTTAAATGTTGTATGATAAGCGAATTGTTTTTTCTTCCAATATGCCCCAAAGTTAGCTACTGAAATTACTCAAAACAATGTGTGTGATTTTGTTGCTTATGCTTGTTGCAAAACACTTGCAAGGACATATTCTCTATTTTATCCAAGTCCAATCTATCGGAGAGCAACTCGTCTTCCACATGAAACCCAATGGAATCCTTGGAAAAATTACATAACTTCAGTTCAACCCACACCTTCATGCCCATGCTGCCCAGTATGTGTGATTGCACACATGGGTCCCTTGGTTTGGGGTGCACTTGTGAATAATATGACGTTCCTTTTTGCAGGGGGGGCAGGCAAGTCTACTTAACCACCACTTAAGATTGCAGCTCCCAAGGGAAGAACATCCTTTCTCTTGTAATTTTTGTGTTTTTATTTACATTATTCTGTTTGAATTTTATTTTATTGTACATAACTGTGCATCCAAGTAGCACTATATTAAAATAAACATACATCTCATCTTACGTCCATCACCCAAGGTAGAATGGCCATACAGTTGGGAGACACAATATCCTATGCTATCTCACAGGCGCCTCTAACATATAGGCATAACTATGAATCTCTGTGAGTTTGTCCAGGAGGAGCAAAGAAATTGGTATAGCACTGACTGGTACTATATCTAAATACTTTTTGTATGTGTGCACCTCGCTGAATATTTTTTTACACATTTAACCTGCACAGGGTGCACATAACACCCAAGTAAGACAAGGGGGTATATTTATCAGAGTAAAGTTAGAGATCGCCACAGTCCACTTGAATAAAATTCCGCCACTCTCCATTAATGTCTATGGGATTTTTAAAAGCGTATTTCTCAATGGGTGAAAGTAAAAGTTCATCCTTTGATAAATACACCTTTCAAAATCCCATAGAAATGAATGGAGAGTTGCGGAATTTTACTCTAGTGTAAAGCAATAATTCCAGCAGCACTCCGATATGTGAATCAAAGATTATTTATTCATGCCATTAGCAGAGCGACGTTTCGGGCTATTCCAGCCCTTTATCAAGCTTTTACTCTAGAGGACTGTGGCGATTTTTAACTTCACTCTTGGATAAATATATCCCAAGGAAGTCTGGGTGCCCCTTCTAGTCCATAACAATCTGAAATCTGGTGTCTGTATTGGTCTATCTATAATAAAGAATTATCAGCACTGTATAGGAGCAGAAAATATACATAAGAAAATATTAATTCCACAGAAATAAAGATTATACCAGGGATACACAACGCAGGCAGTATATAGAAATGTTTATATGGACACTTATAACATAATGTAACTCATGTTGCCACATTTACATTAATTAAAACGCCATACTATCTGCTGTTTTCAGATAAACACATAAAACACAATACTATCTGCTGTTTTCAGATAAACACAAGGCAGCAATTACATTTTACAAGTACAAAAATAAATGTTTACATGTACAGCATATTGAAAAGTGTGTGAATGTGCAGGAAAACGCAAGTAGGGGCATTCTTTTGAAATTTAATGGGAATACTATACAGGTGTTTCTGAGAGTATTGCTAGCCGGCACAGTCGGCAGCATGATATATGATATGTGGCCCTTTTGAGTAGGTCCCCTACATTTTTGTGTGCTTCCACTACTTAAGGACAGTAGTGTTTTCAAAACATAAAAATAATTTTTTTTAGGGAGGAGATAGGAGAGAGACTCTGTATTTTTGACATCCATAATGTGGACTCACTTCACCATGTATTTATTGGAAGACATTCAGGAAGGAAATGTACATAAACATAACAAATGATTAAACATGTAATAATATACAGGTATAGGATCCATTATCCGGAAGGTATGAAGATTCAAATTATGGAAAGATCAATTAACTAGAAAGCCCCAGGTCCCGAGCATTCGGGATAAAAGGTACCATACCTGTATAGGGAAATGTCTATTTTTGCTAATCAAGAGAAGAGAATGCACCTCTAGTTGTGGCCACTGCCAGGCTGAAAATTAAAGTGTTTTCCTGGGATTTTTTTTTGGTTTACTTAGTATATGGAAAGATTCCTCAACTAGGCTGGCAAGTTGTTTTAATCTACATGGTGCAAACAAAGGATATGGAATCTGGAAGCAAAGATTTCTTCCTGTGGGGGCAGGACTCTTTCATTAATTCATTCATAAATTAATAATGAAAATATGTAATAAGAATAAAATATATTATAATGTAGTCCTACCCAACCTGCAGCCTTTCATATACTGCTGAAGTACAACTAGGGAGCTTACCCCATTTATTTATTATTACCCCATTTATCAATGGGGTAAGCTCCCCAACTGCATAATTTGAGTGTGTGCAGATCCGTTTATATTTACAGTTGCTAAGGGAGCAAACCCGGTCAACAGTTAAAACACAAAACATGACCACATGTTTAAAGTAAAGTAAAACAGATTTTTAACATGAAAGAAGAACGCTGCTTGCTAATATTAGGAACACACAGCACTATTCGCTTTTGGCTTTAATATTTATTTTCTATGTTAACGACTACTATGTGGCTGACAGTTATCAGCCATGTTGTATATTTCAGTCCATGGAAATGTTTGTGGCTTGCAGATGTTTTGACAGGGTTGTGGTCAGAAATACAATCCCACTTTAGATGAAAAAAGAGATTTCTGTGGGTTTTAGTCTTCAGAGAAGTTTAGCATTTTTAAATGGCCACATACTGTATAATAGAAAATGTATATGATGTCTGTTTCTTATTATATAACCCTAAACAGGGCACGCAGATGAGTGAAACATTACTTTTAAGATGATGGAAAGCTGAAGGTGAAGTAGAATTGTTTTAGCTATATTTCATTTATATTAGAAATGGTATTTTGTGGGTCTGTGTTCAAGTGAACGCGCTCTGTGTCTTTTGATAAACACTCCCCAAAGCTACTGCTGCTCTTGCCATTTTAATACATTTTAATGAAATTGTTGAAGTTTTTCAAATGACTTAAATATCTTCTATCTCAGTCTAAAAAATGCAACCCTCCTACTTGCACCCACTTCTTTCTATACACTTAGCCCATATTTACAATTACTGAGAAAACACATAATGCAAATTACGCAAAAGCCTGGTGTAATGGTTACTTCATATACTATACTTTAAAATATTGTGCAGGGACATAACTATAGGGGAAGCTGGCCCTGCAACTCATGGGGATTCCAGCTGTTATAGGGGACCCAGTAGATTTACATGAAAATGTCTTACTCCCAAATATTTAGGGGGCTCTAAAATAAGTTTTATGAGGATCCCAAAACAGTTTTTTTGCAAGTCAAGGTGGATTCAAATATTCAGTTATAAATATGCATTTATGGGTCATTCATGGCTCTAATGGATTATAAACATTTCCTTATGTCAGTCCTAAAACTGAATAATATATCATTTGGTTTTCTTTTCGGGGTATATGCAATTGTGTACAGTTACAATAATACAGTATTAATCAGAAACTTTTCCCTTTTTAAAGAGATACAGACACCAGAAAATATTTTTTTTAATATCTATAATAACATTATCTCTAAATGCTATTTATAATTTTCCCATTAAAGTATTTGCCTGATGCTTTTACATTACCTTTCTTATCCCCTTTTATCCCTATGAGAGGGGCTGCCATATTTGTGCAGCAGTAGTCGGTTAGCATTAGAAACTTAAGGTGGCCATAGACGCACAGATAATATCGTACAAAACTAATTTTTGTATGATATTCGGAGCGTGTATGGTTGGAAAAGAGCAGACCAATATCGGAAGAAGACTTGGATATCGGTCAGCTCATCAATCGGGCTGGAGATAAATTTTGATCGGGTGCCTTTGAAGGCACCTGAACATCACCTATTATTACCATTGAATCGTCAGATACAGGTAGAATTCTATTATTACTACCTGTATCTGACAATTCAGCTCTACATGTGTGTGTTGAAATGAACGATCTTTCTTGGAAAGATTTTGACAAGAAAGATCATAACTGTTACATCTATGGCACCTTAAAGGAACAGTAACGTGAATTTTTTTTTATAAAAAATTTGTTTGCCCTTAATGGAAAAAAAAACACCAGCACACATTTAACTTTACATTCGCAAGAATTTATTAAGAAATATCTTACCGATACTCCACTTGCGCTCCTCTTCTGAAAAGGCACCATCTATCGGGTGGTGTTCAATATCTCCTCCCTGCCTTCTATAGGAGATAGCCAGGGAGGAGAAATCAAATGCCGTCAGATGGATCGTCGCCATGCCGCCTTTTCAGAAGAGGAGTGCAAGCGGAGTATCGGTAAGATATTCCTTAATAAAGTCTTAAGAAACTGACAAGTTGAGAAGGGACAGTCAGGTTGATAAAACAGTCAGGTTTAGGAACTTCAAGTAACTATTACTTACAAGAGCAGAACTATCAGCGAAAAACAATCAACATGACCTATGGGTCATATAACTTTTCATGCAGATTAATATTTTGAAATAAAATCTTTAGTGTCAGTATCACTTTAAGCGATATTTGCAAAAGTAAAAAGGTGTGTTGATGACTTACATCCTAGTGTTTATTATGTATGTTTACATATAATAGGCCGGCAAAACGTAAATAATGTAAACAGATTCCTTTCCCATAATAGATATATTACACACACGGGTACACCATTTACACCTCTGAAGAATACAAAAAAGAAATCGTCCTTGTGCGATTACAGCAAGGAAGTTTGACCAAAGCATTTATTTAGTTCCAATTTTCGCAAAAATACAGCCATGTATGTTGTTAATGTACAATTTACTTTCGAGGTAGAGACTTACAGCTCAGCAACATCGATAGAGTCTTCGCGCAGAAATCGCGCCACGGTTATCGCAAAATACGCAACTAGTGCATGTGCCGCGCTAGTTCTTCCCTAAATATCTTCTTACTTCCGCTGACTACAATAAATATATATATTGCGACTATTTTCTAAGGAAACTTCTTGCTGGCCTGGAGCAATCTGATATTTAAATGTGTTGGGTGTCTAAATCAGCATTCTATTTATCACGTGTGTGTGTGGATATTCTGATGGAAGAACTGGGCAAAGGGGTGAGCAATGCAATGAGAGTAATCAGAGAACGTGAGAAATAACTGATAATATTGGCAGCATATTGATATATTTATATGTCCATGCAGTGTGATGTAGATAGGAGTTCTTAGAGAATACATATTTATATATACACACACACGCATTTACTTTCGTTCTTTACATTTATCAGTTATCAACTATGCAGTAAATACATCCTCAATGCACTGTTTGTTCTTGAATTGGTTTGCAGATTGCGCATAATTACCCAGGCAGGCAGGAAAGTGCAATAGCAACAGATTCTCCTACCAAATAATACATAACATGGGAACAGGGACATTTTAAATGCAGTAGTCACTGGGGTGGTTCAACTTTAATTTTAGTATGTTATAGAATGGCCAATTCTAAGCAATTTTTCAATTGTTTTTCATTATTTATTTTTTTCATAATTTTATAGTTATTTGCCTTTTTCTTCTGACTCTTTGCAGCTTTCAAAATGCGGTCACTGACTCCCTTATTAAAAAAACAAATGCTCTGTAAGGCAACACATGTATTGTTATTGTTACTTTGTATTACTGACCCTTCCATTCAGGCCCTCTCCTATTCATATTGTAGTCTTATTCAAATCAATGGATGTTTGCTAGGGTAATTTGGACCCTAGTTACCAGATCGCTTGAGCTGCAAATTGAAGAGCTGCTGAATAAAAAGCTAAATAACTCAAAAACTTTCAATAATAAAAAATTAAAACCAACTGCAAATCGCTCTCTACATCATACTAAAAGTTTTCTCAAAGGTGAACAACTCCTTTAAACGTGTTATATGGAATGAACTACCTCTGGGATGTTGTGAGAACCTTTTTCTCCACTAACAGATACCGTTTTCAATGGCAATTACATTTACAAATAACTTTAAAACACATTAAAATGTAATTACTGTACTCTCTGTATATTTTTTTTATTAGAAGGTGGAGATCCCAACAACTTTACCATCTAAATAGGGGTGAATAAAAGTTCTTATAAGGGTGAACATGACCATTTGCTAATACTTGTCCCTGGATACAAATGTACACTAGCCCAACAAATATGAGGATGATATAGTAGACGAATTAGTGTATGTGTGTGTGTGTTGTGAGTAAAAACGTGTCACATAAATGTTTCAGCACTTTTGCGAAAAGGTTTATGGCTAATGTACCCGTTTTTCTCTACTGACAATACATACAGCTCTATAATCACTTATATTTGTGGTTTACATGAATTTGAATGCACCTAGTTCTGTCTTAACTGGGATCCAACATACATGTCTTTAGTCTAACCCTCAATGTGTCATCTCCCAAATACACCCCCACCCTCATGGTCCAGACCCGGACTGACAATCTGTGGGTTCTGGCAAATGCCAGAGGGGCTGCTATAAGGTGCCATAGACAGTCACTATTTAGTGGGCTGTTTGGGCCTCTGTGTGGGCTGATTGGGCCTCTGTGTACATGAAATGCCAGGGCCTATTTTAATTCTCAGTCTGGACCTACTATGGTCACAAACTCCCAAACAGCCAACCCCCAGAAATATACCTTCCAGTGTTGGACTGGCCCACTGGGATACCAGGAAAACTCCAGGTGGGCCCAGGTGTCAGTGGGCCCTTTTGCTTCTAAACATTTGGGCAATTTCATGGTCATTCGCTATATCTATATTAGAAAAAATAGTAATAATGAAAGAATATAGTAAGTAGATATAAAAGACTAGGAGAATAAAGAGGTTGAGTGAAGAGAGGAGGTATAATAGTTTGGAAAGTGGGCCCTCGGCCTAAGGTTTTCTGGTGGGCCCCTGGTATCCCAGTCTGACACTGTTACCTTCCCTCTCACTCATTGTCTCCTGGACAATTTTATTTTGAAAAGTCAGTCCTTTATAAAATGTCTGTCTTTAAATTCCCAGTGTAATCGCTGTACCCCACATTGGCAGTGGCTCATATAACCCCTGTAGTGCCAGACTCAGTCCCAATACAATCCCAGAGCCATAGCTAAGGCCTCACCTGGCAGCCGGTGTCGGAGTATCCAGGGGCAGAAAGTAAGAGGGTCCCGGTGCAGTAGGCGATGCTGAGGGAGCCCCAAGCTAGACCCATAGGGAGGAGCCGCTGGTTCGGGGAAGAGAAGGTCTGGGGGCCCCAGGAGTCGAATCCCAGGCCGGAGAGGGGCCGGGGTCAGCCCATGGCCAGGTTCAGGGTACTTGAGTGCAGTGGGCCTAAGGGGTTCCTCGGGAATTCGATCTGGTCCAACCAAAGCTTCGATGGAGAAGCCCTTCCTAACTGGAGGTAGAAACATGGCGCTGCCCCGGGGCAGATCACTAGTGCAGGCCAATCCTCATCCCACCTTGTCAGGACCCCAATGTACGGAGTAGGCAGTGCCTTTGTCAAGGTGAAGGTGCTGCCCTGTATTATGGGCCAGTAGTTGTAGGGGTGAAGCAGGTTAGTAGTGACAGGCGCTGCCAGACGTATCCTACATCAAGTCCTATCCCAGTGCCAGTGTTCCAATCACTTCAGCGCCAGGGAACGGGCTGTTCCAAGAGTCTCCGGGAGTGGGGTTGTAATTTGCGCTTCTTGGGGCTGATGAAATACCTGGTGTCTCCTGTTTGTCTTTCACCAGTGAAAGTTCCGCTCTTCCCAAGATGTCGTGGCCCTGTGACCCTCCCTCTGCCCCGCTGTCCAGAATCGTTGTGGGCAGTTTAAAGTGCTGTTCCTATCTGTGGCTCACACAAGATAAGCGCTCAGGCTGGGGACATAAGAAAATACTTTTAGCTTCTTGGAGTCAGATTGTACCTTTCTGAGGTTTCTTTTCTAATCCCCGACCCTACCGGCCTGTCATCCTACCATCCGCCAATAGCGTTGGAGGTGGGCGTGGTTATCGCGGGGCACTAGCACCTTACCAAGAGGATGACATGAAGTGATTTGCTTTCCTTTCTCTTTCCACAGCAACTCACCTGCTGCGCACACATAAGCACCCCAAACTCACCGAGTAGTGCACAGAGCACATTGGTCAGGATTACCCCTCCCCCACTACTGCAGCTGGATTATGGGATAGTACCAAAGAAAGAAAACTAAATTGTGTCCCCGAGATTACGCTTTCATTTGAGGTGCAACTGTTAGGAAGGGGTGTAAGTAGAAGTTTGTATCGTTTCTGTCACGTTTGAAGCTTTTTCTGGCTGTGACAGGGGATGCTAGAAATTACAAAAAATGCAAGCTTTCGGGCCGATTTATGTCTCTTCATCAGTAAGGAGATCTGAGAGTTGTAGTACAACAACAGCAGGGGAGTTAGGTGTAACCTTTTCTCTGGGGAAATCTTTCTTCCTTTTCCTGAAACGGCGAGACATATATTCTATAATATTATCCACGTGTCTGAAACAATTCATTCTCCGGCGCAGAAAGTCAATTTCCCATTGCAATAAACAGTTGCACCGACACCAAAATTAAATCTGAATAAGGTTGTCGGAATTCAGGGAGTTTGGTCTGTGAACAGTTAGTTGCACTTTGGTTGACAGGACTTCTGATGTACAGCAGCTACATATACACATATTATTATCTTACTTGGGTTTATGTACTAGGCGCATTGTTATGTCATTTATTGGCAGTTTGATGTGCTATGTGGCACTTGGCAAGGATGGCACTGGCTGTAACAAACTGCACCTATGTGTTACCTACTACTGCCACTGCTCTGCTACAATTACGCCTACTCTTCTCCCAGCGCTACTAACCCCCCAGTGCATTAGTTTACCTTGTGCTGCTTCATGTTTTATTAGTCGTAGTAATATCACTGCTTCTGCAACATTTCACTTCAACCTCTCGTTTTCCTGGAGAAAAAAAAGTTATCCCACATTTTCTTTTTTTTTTGTGCTAATTATATTTCTTCTTTTATTCCGATTTGTATAGGAAAACGCTTTGGGGGAGAGACAACAAACTGCTAAATATTTTAATCCCTATAGAGGTGGCATATAAAGCCAAGTATAAAAAAAAACGGCCCCTGTGTTTGTATAGTGCAGGGTGCAAACGAGTATAAGATTACACCGCTAACGTTTCGGTTGTCATTTGAGACCTTCATCGACTTTGCACTGTATGAATGTAACTAGGGATCAGCATGTTACTTTAGTGTGAGTGTGTATTCAGGGTAACAAGTGCCTCATGAAACCGGATCACTAATTACTAAACATTTCTGCCATAACGAAATTATTAATGAGATTATTAAGGAAACAAATGAAAGCACGAATCAAATTAAAAGCACGATCACCACTTTTTTTTGTTTTTGTTTCTTTTCGTTGCTATTTTGTAATGTGAACACCAGGCTCATGTTATATCAAATTCGGCACCACTGTGGTCAGTAAAGCTTTTTTTCCTAAAGCGTAATCATTGAAATATAATGTATAGTATTGCATGAACACTGTCATGTAGTGCAGCATTCATATATATTTATCATATTTATCATAATCAGCACAGCCAATATAGTCATGGAATAGATAGAGTAACAAACGCAGTTTGAATAAAATATTCTAGGGTGCAATTAGTAAAGGTTATTTCAGTTGTACGACTATAGATCAAGAGAAACTCAACTAAACTAGTACTCAGACTTCAGGTTGGATTGCAGTGTGGAAATACACGTTTATAATATACACATAGAACCCAACCCCACACAAATAAGTATTTATGCATGTATCTGTCTGTCTGTGTACTCACAGTCACATGTACTCACAGTCACATGTATTCCAGGCATCCCTATAGCAAGACGTTACTTTTACACGTTTGTATACCTGAGATATTAAACTGCTTGTATTCATGTCATTGTTATTAATGCAAGTTTTTAGCTTTCCTTGTTGCAGGTATCTTGTAAAGGTTTGTAACTGCTACTGTGTTGTTTTCAAATAGCCGGCTAGACATCTCTAGGACCCAGATAGACAAATGCAAATTAACCTAGAATTACACTGATTTGATAAGAGCATCAAAACTATTATTAAAAAGGACCAAGATGTGTATGGCATACACTTACATACACAGTAAAGACAGATACTGTCGATGTGCTTCTGTGCGGTAGCAGGTTTATTTTAAGCCCTTTTTTAAAATGTAAGATTTTTTTTTGTTTTTTCATTTGTCTTCAGTCATACGGTACCTTTCTTTTTAAAATGTTGTCCTGATAATGTCTGTAATATGCCTTAAATGCATTCAGGATATAAAGCAATAGAAACTGCAAAGTTTTCTTAGTGATGGTGAATATTTCTGCATTTGTATGAAACATAAAACTTACACCTTAAAAATTAGGAAATACAAATTTTGTGATGTAGACCAGAAAGCATAATTAGCAAAGGGTAAACAATAAATCAAGTACCAGTAAATGAGACTTCCCATGTTTCGTAATGGAGAGTTCTTTTTTGGTGTGTGCTTTTCATGCAAATTTACTTGAACACATTATACATAATTATTTTAACTGTTAAATGGAATGGGCACCTCATAGTCAGAGAATCGGTAAAAGTTTTTTTTATTACTCTTTACAGAAGATTCTCCAACATAAGTATTCACTTCTAGGCTGGCAGATAACACCAATTAGAAGTTTGGGAGAATTTGAAAACTCCTATACTGTCAATTATACTCTTATAAATGGTTCTTAGTGATGTCATCAGTTATAATCAGTGTTTAATTACTAATGTTGTTTAATGACTCATCTCATGCGTCATAAAAAATATACCCCTTAAGTGCAGAAAATGGTGTCAAAATGAGAAGGGTATAGCCTGTTCATAACCACAGAGACTACATACTATATAGTATAATGCAACCACAGGGTCTGCTTCCTCTGTAATTATGCACCTGAAATTAAGCAGTGCAGGTACATTGCCATGATACCATTACAAGGACTCTGCATACCCAACACTTAGGGGACCATTTACTTAGCTCGAGTGAAGGAATAGAAGAAAAAATACTTCGAATTTCGAATGGTCGAATATGGCTACTTCGACCATGGATTTGGCTACTTCGACCTTCAACTACTACTACGACTTCGAATCGAACTATTCAAACTAAAAATCGTTTGACTATTCGACCATTCGATAGTCGAAGTACTGTCTCTTTAAAAAATTCTTCGACCCCCTAGTTCGCCACCTAAAACCTACCGAGGCCAATGTTAACCTATGGGGAAGATCCCCATAGGCTTCCTAACAATTTTCTGATCGAAGGAATATCCTTCGATCGATGGATTAAAATCCTTCGATTATTCCTTTGATCGTTCGATCGTAGGAATAGCGCTAAATCCTTCGACTTCGATATTCGAAGTTGAAAGATTTTAATTTCGGCAGTCGAATATCGAGGGTTAATTAACCCTCGATATTCGACCCTAGGTAAATCTGCCCCTTACAGAATGGTATACTACAACAGCTATATCATAGAGCAGCCAAGCAAACAAGGGTGCCAATTAGTCCCAGCAGACCACCCATCTTATTAATTGATTAGTAAATATAGGTAAAGGATCCCTCATCCAGAAACCTGTTATCCAGAAACCTCCAAATTGCAAGAAAGCCATCTCTCACAGAGTCCGTTATAAACAAATAGTTCTAATTTTTTAATACAAAATTACAGAAAGATCCCTTATCCGGAAACCTCTGTTCCCATGCTCTGGATAATGGATCCTTATACCTGCATAGCAACTGATTCACCACAGTAGCCCACTCCTTATTGGAATAGTTCACATCTTAGTAAACTAAATATTCGGTTTTGTTATTATTTGCCATCTTCTGCCTCTTTTGAGCTTTTTGATGTGGGACACTGTCCCTAGCAGGCAAACAAACTACAGTTACTGAGCCCCTCTCCTATGCTTATTTCAGTCTCTCATTCAAACCAGTCTGGTTGCTAGGGTAAATTGGACCCAGCAACCAGCTAAAAGATGTGGAATATCAAACTGGAAAGCTGATGAACAGAAAGATGCACCTTAAAAAATAAAAATTAATACCAAATTCAAATTGTCTCTGATATCTTTCTCTCTACATCTTACTACATTATTAACACCACTGTTAAACCTGTCTGTTATCCTTATGCAATAATTCCAAATCCCTCCACCTTTCTGTGCAACCAACAACTCATACATGCTCTCATCCTATCCAGCCTAGACTTAAGCTGGCCATAGGTGCAAAGATCCGATCGTACGAATCGTGGATTCATACGATTTTCGGACCGTGTGTGGAGAGTCCCGACATTTTTCGTCCGTCGGAGATCGGTCGTGTGGTCGATAGGACAGGTTAGAAAATTTCTGTCGCCTGCCGATAATATCTCTGCGTGTATTGCCGATCGTACGATTTTCAGAGGGAGACTGTCACTAGTGTTATCAGACATAAGTATCGTACGATTGCTGTCAGGGGCAGAACATTGGGTGATCTGTTCTTATTTGATTGGAATGGTAAAGACTTTGATCTGAATGGTTAGTGGGGGGTCGGGAGATGGGAAAGTCCGATCGTACGTTGATTCGTACGATCGGATCTTAGCATCTATGGCCAGCTTAATGTAACCTGCTATTAAATGGCCTCCTGAACTCTCATCTCACCCACAACAGTCTGTATGAAATTCTGCTGCACAAATCCTTTATTCTAAAAGAGAACAGTTTCCTCTAACACTAAAATTCTTATGTTGGCTTCACAGAAAGCAAAGAATAGCTTATGAACTCCTACTCATAACTTTCAAAGACTTTTAATAATTTGAACTGGGAATCATTGAAAAAAATCAGAAAATTGGAATGTTAAAGGCGCATAACCCCTTTCCCCACCATAAATAAACACATTTGTTGTAGCAGTAGCTTATACAAACACCAACCATGTAAAGGGGCACATACTTGACATGCTGAATGTTTCTGCTGTGATACTACTAGTAACGAAAAACAAAAAATTCAGCAGCAATAGTGGATTTAGTGCATGGTGATTGAGCAGAAGCTGAAGCTAAGTTTGACTTTTGCTGGGCCAACCCAGCCACGCTCCCTGTTGGAAACTCTGTGCACTCTACCTGAACACCTGACTGGGATTCAATACAGGCTCTGGATTTTTAAGTACACAGAGGCCCAAACCACCCCCTACCAGCTCACTAAATAGTGACTGTCTATGGCATCTTACAGCAGCATTACCAAAGCAGAGAGTGGGGCTTGAACTGCAGTCAGGATAAGACACGGGTTGAATGGTCCATTGCATTCAGCTGGAGAGCACTGTACTATCAGCTGTACAGATCCTTATAGGGATACTGTCATGGGAAAAAACATTTTTTTCAAAATGAATCAGATAATAGTGCTGCTCCAGCAGAATTCTGTACTGAAATCCATTTCTCAAAAGAGCAAACAGATTTTTTTTATATTCAATTTTGAAATCTGACATGGGGCTAGACATATTGTCAATTTCCCAGCTGCCTCAAGTCATGTGACTTGTGCTCTGATAAACTTCAATCATTCTTTACTGCTGTACTGCAAGTTGGAGTGATATCACCCCCTCCCTTTTCCCCCACAGCAGCCAAACATGACCAGGGGCAGCTGGGAAATTGACAAAATGTCTAGCCCCATGTCAGATTTCAAAATTGAATATAAAAAAATCTGTTCGCTCTTTTGAGAAATGGATTTCAGTGCAGAATTCTGCTGGAGCAGCACTATTAACTGATTCATTTTGAAAAAAAATTTTTTTCCCATGACAGTATCCCTTTAAAAAGAATAAGCAAAACATGTTTCGTATATTTCCAACAGGGTCTAATAGGGTTTTTATGGGGAAAAAACCACCATTATGCACAGATGGGAATCTGTATTTATGATAGGACCGGCTGGACCCTTTATAGGAATACATTCTAAGCTCTTTGTAATGATTCAGGGACTCCCTATTACAGGTATTTGAGTTGTCTCCTGAGGGTCCCCTTGAGGGTGCTACCTATGGAGACGATAGAAGTGCTTCGATCACTAATTCCCTAGATATTCAGGTGCAAGATAAACACAGTTTGTGGCTTTTTGTGCTAAGCAAGTGAAGCTTGTTGGACAGGAGATGCATCAGTGGTGAGAGGATGAAAAAAGCAAACAGAGCATGAAATTGTTCTACACCATCTCATTAAGGTATCCGGAGGAGGAAAGAGTTGCTCATGCATGCAGCTTCCATATAGGGATTTACAACAACTCCTTCAGGTGACAGCCTCAGGTCATTAGTAAGACAGGATGTAGTGACTTTATTGTGTGTGTAATTAGCAAAGGTCCCATTCAAGGATTATTGACTAGTACAAAGTTAATATGCTGCATTACAATACAGAGCAGAAGTTGCAGCAATACAACCATATAAGCATTTTAAAATCGGTTCATCTGCATTACTCCCTTACATAATTATACTACAGTAGGTAAGAATATGAGTAATGAGTTCCATCCACTTGCTGGATTACTTTCTCCTCTGATCATAAAGCACCAAGTACTGTAGTAATAAAACATTAAAACTTTTTGCCCAAATATAGATATATCTGTTAATGTATAAATGGCAATGCCCTTGGAGGAATAGGATGACTTTGGCATCCCAATAATATGCCAGGCAGTTAAAGGAATTCTGTCATGGGGAAACTTTTTTTTCAGTTAATATCAGTTAATATTGCTGCTTCAGCAGAATTCTGAACTGAAATCTGTTTTTTAAAAATGCAAACAGATTTAATATAATATTTAATTTTGAAATTGTACATAGGGCTAGACATAACTTCCATTTCCCAGGTGCCCTCAGTCATGTGACTTGTGATAACCTTCAGTCCCTCTTTACTCTTCCACCCCCAGAAGCCTAACAACAGAACAATGGAAAGGTAACAGCTCCCTGGTTGATATGAGCACTCAATAGTAAAAAACCAAGTCTCGCTGCGACTCCTCCAGTTTCATTGAGATGGACTAACAATAGCCTGTCTGAAAGCAGCTTCATTATGAAGTGCTGGCTATTTCTGAAAACAGCATCAGGCACAATGACCTGAGTTGGCTGCCTACACACCAATATTATAGCTAAAAAAAAGAATACATTTTTATTTTTATATGGTAAAGTGAATTATTTGCAGTTTAAACAGTGTAATTTAGAAATAAAAACTACACCATAAAAACCACAACAGAGTCCCTTTAACTATTGAGAAATTATTTTCAAAAAATATTTGTCATCCTCCTATGGAAAATAATGAAAATTAATAATTTTCTATTTTAAAAGGGTTGGTCACCTTCCAAACACTTTTTTCAGTTTTCATTTGTTTTCCCTTTTTTTATCGTTTTACCAAAAATGAAGTTTAAAGTTTAATGTTCAGGTCTCTGGTATTTGAGTCTGGCAGCTCAGTAATTCAGGTGCAGATTCTGAATAGTTACAATTTGCTACATTAGTTGATACATTTCTCAGCAGCATCTTTAGAGTATTAGCAACTATTGTATTTATGCTAACAGCTGCCTTTACTGAAACTTGGGAATTCTGCTCAGCAGGAACAAACATAACAAATGTATCAACTAATGTATCAATTTTGAACAGTTACAGAGTTGGTGACCCCCCTGCTAAAGCTGCTTTAGAAAGACATAAGGTGAAAAATGAAACTTTAGACTAGGGCCAGACACAAACAGTATCTTATTTTGCCTCTGGAAACCTTGTGTTGGTTCAGGAGTAAACACCCTAGGCGGATTTTGGTGCGAAATGCAAAGTCTCATGTTTATTCCGGTGAGTGTTTTCCGTGAAAGACAAATGAAGATACTGCTTGCATCGTGGGGCTGAAGTCAACCTGCAGCCCTAGATATAAGCTTCAATAATAGAAAAATGATCACAAATGGAAAATGGAAGGTAATTGAAAAAAAGAGTAATTTTGATCCTAAATCATCTACTATTTTTAATAATTATGAGTATATTTGTTTCCTAGTAGTCCTACTCTTTATTGCTCCTATTGATCAGGCACTTGAAATGCAGTGCTATGAGAGGGCCCTCGCAAGAAAATTAAGGTAGGCTTGGAGGTGATATTATATACTATCTTAGAAAACCATAAAACTACTGCAAGCTCCAGTTGCAGCATGATGCATATATTCCATATGTCTTTAACCATGTTTGGGCCAGGCCAAAGGATTAGTCACAAAGAGGCATCTGAACCTAAGATGTCTAAAAAAACATTTTTAGTCATTTACTTTTTAGAAACTTGTAAGCCTGTAGAAGTCAAACAAGCATCTGAAGAGCAGGTGAGGAAAGTCATGCAAGTCTCTGAGTTTTGAGGCATTAGGATGAATGGTTCCCCCTCCTTGACACCACTGCTGTGAACTAATTATTGTGAATTTCATATAAAGTCAGTTGCCCTTTTTCATTAAAAGCTACACAAGGGTGAACAACTCAAAATAGATTCTGCACTGATGAATCCCTTAGCAAGGGGTTATTGGTAAGGTCAGGTGACCTTGCATTGAGATTAATGTTTTGTTTAACCTTTGCTGGGAAGTAATTTTATTTGTTTTCCTTGATCTACGATCCTTTTCTTTAGCACAAATAAGTGTATGTAATTAGCAACCTGTCCCGTTGTTACTGTCAGGCCTTAATTGAAGTTTCAAATCAAAGCAACAAACAGCCTTCACACACATATTAGCATTTACTTTCATTGTGCTGTAGCTTTTAGCTCCACCTCTTTATGTGTGTGAGTGGGAGCCAAAGATGATGATACACTGGGAGGCTAATTTTTCAATACTGGGCATATTTGCATCTGGGCAGTAACCCATAGCAACCAGTCAAAAATTAGCTGAATCTTAATCTTAAATTTTTCTAATAATAATGTTTCATCTTAAAATTAGTCCTGGAGTTAATTTTTCTGGCTCATGCGCTTATTTACATACCAAAGGCACACAAACAAATTAGGTTAAATCAGCCAGGTATGTGTTTTACCTTAAATTAGACATAAAATAAATTTTTTGCTTCTTCTGCTTTGATGATCTCTAAACAATAACACAGAATTATATACGAATAGAACCTACATTTTTTTTATAGGTCATATAAATTATCCATTCAGGGAATAGTCAGGTGCTGCTTCCTGGAAAACAGGCAGTTTTATACTCATTTTTAATAGAAAAGAAGCACTGATTTCTTAATCTAAGAAGGTGGTGATGTGCTTGTTCATCTCTAAAATAAACTAAACAGGATCAAGCATAATTCCCTTGAGCACCTTCTCATCATTATTATCTTAAATGAACAAGTTAATCAAAGTAGCCGGTCCCATTTCATGGTGCGTTAGAAAGATGTGGCTTCTCAAATACACTGTGTCCCTCTGCTGGACAGAGTTCCCATTGCAGTTGATCGTTTTCCAAGACAATATGAACAGTAACAAATGCAATTATATTATCAGCACGTTAATCAAAAACAGAAGTCAGGTTAATTATGAGAGTTCTTTCTGGCAGGTTTCATTAGGCATAACATTGACAAACATTGTCCTGGCAATATGGCGGATTTTCAAATGTTAAAGGAAAACTATACTACGAACTATGTAGGTCTCTATAAAAATATATTGCATAAAACAACTAATATGTAAAACCCTGCTAAACTAAACTATTCTCATAAAAATATACATTTTTAGTAGCATGTGGCATTGGGTAATCCTAATTACAATATTGCCATTTTAAGAACTAAGAACTGCCCCCATGCCCAAAACAATTCACGGTGCACACAAATCAAGGGCACACATACAGTACATGTTAGGTCACATGAGCCAAATAATGGAAAACGTTCTCTCACACTTCTTCCTGTTCCAGACAGCAGCAGTATTTTTGTTCAGGTGATCTTTGATTAAGCACACAGAACATCATAAAATGGGGGCCCATGGTAATAGATGTAAAAAGGCAATATTTACTGATATTTTTCAGTTTGGTAAGATACTTTAATATGCCACATAATATGATATAAACTATCTGTTGGTTAAGTATTCATTTTGGGGTTATAGCTTTATTTTAATCAGTCTGTATCTGGACTTCTCAAGAAGCAAATACATTCTTGAGTCCCTTAAAAGGAATGTCAACCCAAAAAATTATTTTATGCCTAAAAAAAGAAAACATAATTCTAAGCAACTCTGTAGTATACAAATTGTCTGTGGTTTTCAAAAT
Source organism: Xenopus laevis (assembly GCF_017654675.1). Taxonomy (NCBI): domain Eukaryota; kingdom Metazoa; phylum Chordata; class Amphibia; order Anura; family Pipidae; genus Xenopus; species Xenopus laevis. The sequence continues at coordinate 54,959,800 of NC_054375.1, read as the reverse complement.
AGTTGTAAATGGAATACTATTGAAAGCAGTGTTTGTCTGTCTTTTTCTATTCTCTGCCTGGTGGCTCAAACTATTGATACAATGTAAGACAAGGAAGCTGATTAACAGACCTGGGGAATACAGAAATTGTTTAAAAAGAAACAACAGGAGTTAAGAACAGTAACATCAAAAAAAGAAAAGTGTTTTAAAGTAATACAAATATAATGCAGTATTCCCCTGCACTGGTAAAACTGTGTTTACATCAGAAACACTACTATTGTTTATATAAATAAGTTGCTGTGTAGCAATGGGGGCTGCCATTCAAAGAAGAAAATGCTCAGGTTACACAGCAGATAAGCTCTGTAGAACATAATGGTGTTATCTGTTATCCACTATTTAACCTGTGCCATATAGCCTTTTTTCAATTTCCGCCATTGCTATTCAGCAGCTTGTTTATATGAACTATAGTAGTGTTTCTGAAGCAAACACATCAGTTTTAACAGAAACAGTACATGATTCCATAACTTTGAAACACTTTGATTTTTTTGGTGTTACTGTTCCTTTAATCAAATGCTGCTTTCAATAGCAATTGTTTATACAAATAACTTTAAAAGCACTGAAAATTTAAAAAAGAAAAATGTATATTGGAAAGTTGCTTAGAATTGTTTTGTTGTTTTTTAATTTTGGGGTTGACTTTAGGGATGCACCGATTCCAGGATTCGGTTCGGGATTCGGCCTTTTTCAGCAGGATTCTGATTCGGACGAATCCTTCTGCCCAGCCGAACTGAATCCAAATCCTAATTTGCATATGCAAATCAGGGGCGGGGAGGGAAATTGTGTGACTTTTTTTTCACGATTTTGTCTCTTTAGTTTAGATGTGTCAGAATCCCTTTACGGATAAGAAGCACAATTACATTCATTGTAACCTATACCTGGAAAGTGTTCTTTAAATTAGTGCACACCAAGTTAATGCTAAAGTCTAGGAGAGAGACATAACAGTTGGCTACGGTAACCAACTGTAGCCAAATATGTTAGTTACAGATCTTTAGAATTCTAGCCTGGGCAGTCACAGATGAGTTGGGTTCACCAGCAGATGTCTCTGAATAATGTACTGTTTCTTTCCCCATAGGGGCAATCTGGTATTGCCTTGAAGCTAACAATCTAGTAATGCAGTTCAGGTGTTAGGCTGCATTCTGACATAATAAGTGCTACCTAAAATATTTATGTTTACCTTGCCTGAATAATTTCCAAACTAAGAGGCATATATATTAACATTGAAGACAAACATCACTGCAACCAATAAGATATTTGCTTTTGTTTTCTAACTTGTAGGTGACTGCTGAAATCAAAATGCTGATTGGCTGCTATGACCAACATCAGCGGAGATGTTTGTCTACTCTCCAATGTTAATAAATACTTTAAATCTTTTTAACCAACAGAATGGAAAGGCAAGTTGTTTGTAGACATTAAAGGAACAGTAACACCAAAAAATTAAAGTGTTTTAAAGTAATGAAAATATCATGTAGTGTTGCCCTGCACTGTAAAACTGATGTGTTTGCTTCATAAACACTACAATAGTTCATATAAACAAGCTGCTGAGTAGCAATGGCGGAAATTGAATAAAGGCTATATGGCACAGGATAAATAAAGGATAACAGATAACATTATGTTCTACAGAGTTTATCTGCTATCTGCTGTGCAACCCGAGTCTTTTCTTCTTTGGATACCTGCCCCCATGGCTACACAGCAGCTATTTATATAAACAATAGTAGTGTTTCTGAAGCAAACACACCAGTTTTACTAGTGCAGGGCAACACTGCATTATATTTTTATGACTTTAAAACAATTTAATTTTTTGATGTTACTGGTCCTTTAATCCCTTAAATAAACGGCTTTCCTTCATTGTTGGATAATTGCACGTCCACGTGGTAGGTCATTTGGTGTAAAATCCCAAATAAAATTGGAGCACTCTGTAGAATTTTGTGTTGTTTATTATTATATAAAAAAAGTCTCAGAGTTCATTATTGGCTAAAATTTCACACATCCAGTCAATGAATGAAAAACTTGCTAGGCAGCTGCTTTGAAGCCTTATCAGACTTGCTGTTGGGCCTCAGTTAAAGACACACCATGGTGTATTCCCTAAGTCACATTCGAGGAGAACATTCAGTACTGTGCAAGGGGCTCCACTGATGGTGACCTCAGAGCGGGATTCCACACGATACTTGACACTGTGAAGACCTCCCTCCCGATCCACTTTAAACTGCTCCTGTGGTACATCACACAAAAAAGAAGGAAAAAGAAATAAGAGGATAGAAACAACAGAATACAATGGCTTGATAAACATGGTTAACACTCCCAAACACATTAAAACAAAAGCAGCTTTCCTAACAGTAACCAGGAATATCATTATGACATGTTGTATCATCCATCTAACGCATAACACATTCAATCCACTCCTCAACAAGGAGGGCGGATAACAGAGCAAGGCCCAGATTTATTTAAATGTTTATGAGGCCTTTAAGACTATAAAAGTTATAATAATTAATAATAATAATATTGTTTTGTATGTTTTTATTACATGTTGCAGATCTTCTGGAGAATCTTCTGTCCCCAACTAATGGGCAATTTTCATATACAGCATTATACATGTGCAAAACCGCCATTAAAAATAATGGGGCCCCATATAACATTTTCTGGCCCCCTTGGGTACCGCCCACCCAAGCCCCACCCCAGATCCCAGCCACACCACAGTTAACACAGACATCAGCACTAAAAATGGTAAACCACCCCACACACAAGTTTTAAAAAGCCATTGATAGTGAGGGCACCCTTATAAGTTAAAAAAAAACTGTGGTGCCAGGGCACCCCAAGAAATTAAAAAAAAATATTTTTTTTAAAAAAAAAATATTTTTTTTAAAAAAAAAACATTGGTGGCAGGGGCCTATAGTGAATTAAAATAATAGATTGGCGGCCAGGGGTTTAAAGGGGTTGTTCACCTTTATTCACTGCTACCCAAAAAACAAAAGATTATTGTCCCCTAAGCATGATAATCTATTTTTCGCAATAATTGTGTACCTATTTTGCCAACTGTACACAGCGCCGATCCGCGCCTTTATGCCGCCTGAGGCGGCCTTCCGTTGCCGCCGCGACCCCTCCTCACGGCGCTCACATTTTCTGTGCAGGAGGGGGTCGGGGCGGTGCACGACGCTAGTGCAGAGAGCGCAATTGCGCTCTCTGCACTAGAAGAGACGAATTTCCGGGTTGAAAACCGGAAATTCGGCTCTTAGTTACCAGGAGCGGCATTTTTGCCGCCCCTGGTAACCAGGGGGGCGCTGCCGCCTGAGGTGAGTGTCTCAACTCGCCTCATTGGTGGAGCGCCCCTGACTGTACAGTTTAAAACTGACCCGAAAAGCTACAATTCTCACATAGGCTTAGGAGAATGTTTTCAAGGGGGCGGAGAGACTATCCCACAGTGTGAGTCAGGTGGGAGTGTCAGACACTAAGATTTTCCTGTACTAGCCTCTGATTGGCTAGCAGAAGGAACTGTTTAGTTGGCTATACATCTGTAGTTTCTGATTGAGTATAATAGAACACTTTACCCTGCCTAGTCTAAGCAGCACGTTCCCCCATCAAGTGTAACAAAAGACATTATTTGTGCAGGAAAGCAGTTGTTATAATTTATTTAAATGTACTCCCTCCCCCAGCCTTTGTGGCGGAACACAGCACCCTGTCCAGATCCTTCCTTATCAGATCATTTGAAGCTGCTCGGCTCTTAAAAATGCTTTGACTTCCCCTCGCTCCTCCAGCATTTGTGAGAGGAGACAATACAATTCGCAGGAGACTGCGCACAAAAAGCTTGAAGCAGCTGTAGCCCACAGTAGCGATGATGAAATGGTGTAGGTGAACCCTTCTGAAGGAGACAGTCTGAGAAGATTTTTAGTGCAGGGGAGTTGTATCTTTTGGGTTAGTTAACTATGTAATCATTAATTTATTTTTGCTAATTAATGTATATTAATAAAATGAACAATATATGCCCATGAATTAATTGACAAAACTTTATTCTGAAGGTGAACCACCCCTTTAAAAAAAAAAAAACAAAAACACATTGGTATTCAGTAGAACTGAACTCGTGGCTTCAGGACTTCAACTTTGGCTCCTTTTGCGGCTTCAGGTCTTCAACTTCGGCTCCTGTTGTGGCTTTGGGACTTTTTGCAGCTTTGGGACTTCAGCAGATGCGGCGCGGTATTGGTGCTGTCAAGGTGCTACTTCAAAAAAGTGCAGCACAGCCGGGCCCCCCTTTAGGCCCGGGCCCAATACAGCAGTACCCCCCGTGCCCCCCGATGGTGGCCTGCACATGTGTAATACACCCACAAAGAGCATTCATATTACCCTAAGTAAAATGTTTAGTTTAGCTTTTTAAAAAAAACTCTCCTGTGCTTTACCTGCTTCTGAGTAGCAATCCTCTTCTGGTCTCGCTTCCTCCACGCAGGGTCATGTATGTGATGGAAAGTTTTGTATCCTGTGCTTATTCCTGTTGGACGAAAGAGCTGCAAAAAAACATAGCTGTCAGGAACCCTTTAAAGGAATTGTTCAGTATGAAAATAAAAACTGGGTAAATGGATAGGCTGTGCAAAATAAAAAAATGTTTCTAATGTGGTTAGTTAGTCAAAAATGTAATGTATAAAGGCTGGAGTGACTCGATGTCTAAAGGTGGCCATAGACACACAGATCCTATCGTACGAATCAAGGATTCGTATGATTTTCGGATCATGTGTGGCGTGTGCCGACATCTTTCGTCCGGCGCAGATCGGTCGTTTGGTCGATCGGTCAGGTTTGATTTTGACCCGACCGATCCCGCCGGAGCCCATGGCACATCATAATATGATCGTTCGGCCATACGGCCGAACAATCAGATTACCCCCGATATAGCCATGCTCGTTAATGGCATATTGAGGAAAGATCTGCTCATTTGGCGATGTTGCCAAATGAGCGGATCTTTGCGACTATGGCCACCTTAACATAACACTACTTCGTGCTTTTCAGCTCTCTTGACTGACTGGTTACCCTAGTGACCAAGCAGAAAACAATCAGTGACTTCGGGGTGGGGGGGGAGTGCATATGGGCCATAACTGTTGCTTTTGAATCTGATGAATGCGGAGGATCAATTGAAAACTCGCTTAACAGTTAAGGTCAAGTCAAGTCAAGTCAAGTCGCTTCCTGAAAAGCAGGAAGTTGAATTCAGGCTATTATATTAGACATCCAGTCACTCCAGTCTTTATACATTACATTTTTTGCCTAACTAACTATATTCATTATATATTCATATAAGTCAACTTAAAAAGAAATAGGGAAAAATCTGATATCTTTATTATAAGATGCAATCATAAATCATACAAAACCAAGATCACCTTTAGTCCAGCTCCTTTTATCCTCCTGTAAAACTCGTCATCTTCCCTACCCCAACCCCAGAATCGATTAGACATTCCATTGCACTAGAAAAAGAGAGTAAGACGAAAAAGAACTACCTGATCAGAATTAAATTAACAAGCAATGCATACATAGAAATATGCTAGGAAGGCATATTTTACTTAGCACTTCATGAGAAACTGAGGAGATGTTTTGGAGTTCTACATGGGTATAACATTGGTACAATAAATATAAGGTTATCACACTGATCCTATAAAACTCAAGACAGTCTAACTACCAAATCTGCAGTGCAAATTTTATTTCCTAAAATTGCAAACAGTGAAAAATGAAGATCAGATACAACTTATTCTAGACTATATCATACTAAAAGGCAGCACACTAGTTCAGTCAGTGGTGCTTCTGACTTGCAACACTAGGGTGTAGGAGTCTGATGCCAACTTGGGGGCTATCTGCAACATGTTTGTATGTTCGGTGCATGGCTTTACTCTGGGTACTCTGGATTCCTCCCACACTCCAAAAACATACTAAAAACTGGCTACTGATAAAATTGGCCATATAGTGTGTTTGTGTTTCTCAGCAATAAATAAACAACAGATAATAAATAAGCAATAAATAAATAACAGATAATAAAAATAATAAAGGTGAACTTGCCTTATATGCATGAACTGTTTTATTGCAGCCAATCTGTAATGGTTATTTTGTATACTTGTTTTATTGATACAAATCCACTAGCAATGAAGTATTGAACTCACCATTTCATAATGCTGTTTGGTGAGCAGCAGAATCCCTCCCACATATGTCTTGTAATGATAAAGCGGGTGCAGCTCTGGGGAGGCCACGTGGAACGGTCCCTGCTCTGGGAAGCCATAATCCAAATCAAGGTTGAGTGGTAACAGGTCCACATCATGCATTGCTATGTAATCCGTTTCATTCCCGCTCTCGAGGAAGCCCACATTAATCAGAGAAGCTCTATTAAACCTGCATACAGAACAGGAAAACAAAGAAATAAAGTATTGTGTATATGATCACTATATTATTGCAGTAGTATTCATGGCCTCATTTCAAGGGATTTAAAATGCTGCACAGTCAGGGCACTGAGATCCCAGCACATGGCACAAGTCATTAGCATCTTGCATATTCACAAATGAGGGTATGGTGCTCTGCTTTGAAACTGTGGGGAAACCCTCCACCATGTCTGATGAGTTTTCCTGGCAGAGTGAAGGAAGATACTACAGCTGCACGATACAGTCAGGTAGGCACTGCAGCTATAAATGTTCATAACCTTGAAAGGAGTCCTCAATTCATAACCTGCTAATCAGCTGGTTTACAACATTGTTTCAGGAGTCAGGATGCATGGAATATAAAGAGTCAAACAAACACTATAAACTGCATTTTACAAATAATGTTAAAACAACTGAAAACTATATTTATTCATTAATGTATATTGGAAAGTTGCTTAAAATGTGATTTTCTTCATAGAAATTGCAGCACTCCTAAGCGATAATATTAATACCGCCTTTATTTCACATCTGGCACAGTAACGTTTCAGACCTCACTGGTCCTTTATCAAGCTGACAGTATATTTTCTTTCACTATACAAAAAAGTAGGTGGAGGAATCCTTTAAAAGAGTACATATAGCATAATTAAAACTCCCCTCAGATCTTGTAGGCAATAATGCATAATACATGGTGCTGGTTTTACTTTGGGCTAAAAATTAATGCTATTTTTTAAAAATGTCCCCTGGAGCTCCCTATAGATTTGCCTCGGGCCCCTGCACGTGTTCCAAATGAAAGGTAGGCGTGCCCCAACGGTCCCTACAGTAGGAGGGGCAAAGCCAATCACAGCCCTGCAGTCACACAAGCAAAGCCAGGCTTTAGGTTCCTATCAGGTCAGCCTAGCTGCAGGTTGGTTCCTATCCTACAGTGCAGTGTGCAGAGTGCTGCAATTCCTATGCACAGCCTGGGAAAGGAGGCATCAGAAAGTGGAATAGGTGGCGGGACTAGATAGGTTTTTGTAGTAAGTTTTTTAAGCACATTCTTTCTATATTTAAAAGAGTGTATTGCACCGGCATATTCTTGCTTTTTACACAATATGTCTCATTTATATTTGCAGCTCAAGCTGAAGTGACTTTGTGGGGAGAGTTGCAATGGTTGGTGTCAAAAGCTACTTTTTATATTTATAACAGCAGTCTGAGAACTCTGACGAGTTAAGAATCTTTCACCAACACCTGCTGTATCAAGTATTCTAAAATATATCCTTAAGAGAACAGAACTGTGCACTAAAAAAAACTGCCTCCTCAAAAAAAATCTATACAGTACATACTGCCCATGGGGGAAAAAGTCAGTTTCCAGATCAACAAAAGAAAGTGACACTGCCACCAAAACATAATCTTCATATTATGTTTAGAGGTTTCATCTAAAACAAACCATAGTGTATGTGATTGTAATAGAGACTTTGATGTGAATTCTTTTCAATCTCTATAAAGCATGGAAGAATATTTCAGCACTATATGTATTAAGATATTGTTATTTCTTTTTGTACTTAAATTGTACTTCCAGTTACATGTATGACTGTGTTCCTTATTTCTCTTCAAAAGCCACAACACTTACATCCTTTATGGCTGAATTTGCATTCTATAGCATACTAAAAGTTACATACTTAAAAGTGAACTGCCCATTTATCGCACATTCCTTAGAAAATGCCCACAAGTTAGATATACCCTTAGGACAATACCCCATTCACAGTGAAACTTCAAGTAAAATGTTGTAAGCCCATTTTAGGGAGATACACGTTACATTCACACCACAGTGCTAGACAAATAACTACAGAGAATTGTGCTCATCTGGTTTACATTCAGCTACAATATTTCCTCTTCTAACTTCATTTGTTTGCTCTTTACAGTTTACCTTCCAAATCCACTATGAAATAAACATTTTAAATCAAATGATGTCAGTCACCCAACAAAAGCAAAACTATTGTTAAGTATATTGGAAAGTTGCTTACAATTACAAAAATACATTGTTTGGGTTAACATCCCTTTTAGCTTGCTCCATTTTTAACAGCTTATCTGCACAACAGCAGAAATCATTGAATGGAAGATGACAAAAAAGGCAGTCTTGTGTGTTTATTGTGACTGGCTGCTTTAAAATGAACTGGAACAAAGTAAAGCTGAGCACACTCCTTCTTTTGTTCAGATAGCCAGGTGCACAGTGTAAGAGGGTACGGCAACCCCCAAATACGACAATTATGGAGAGATACACTGGCACACAAGGCAATTAAAGTGCAGGGTTACCCCTTGCAGTTTATTTTGTGCGAACGTGCAACGTTTCGGGGCAAGCCCCTTTATCAAGCATGCTTGATAAAGGGGCTTGCCCCGAAACGTTGCATGTTCGCACAAAATAAACCGCAAGGGGTAACCCTGCACTTTAATTGCCTTGTGTGCCAGTGTATCTCTCCATAATTGCTTTAAAATGAACACATTGTGTGAACACATTACCTAATAGTCCCACGATCCATAAACCAGATTAATTTTACTAGTGGGAGGTAAGTGGTGCCAAGCCAAACCGAAATTAGAGTGCTCACATTTCACATTATTAGGAAGTGGGAGAGGTTTCAGAAGGAACTATGCAGATAATGGGCAACTGATTATTTACTGTATCTTGTATATACATACCGATAATGATCCACTTGATTGATGATAAAAATATGATGAAGGATTTTTTTCTGTATCAAATACTGATGCATATGAGGAACAAAGCTCATAAGTTCTTCAAATCTCTCCCGAAAAGGGACCAGCAAAGCAAGCCTGTGAGGACCCCATGAGGGATCCTCATTCACAGTCCTAGGAATCTGGGGACAGGACTTCTGGGAAGAGGCTTCATCCTGAGTTCCTCCCTTGTTCACATCACCACCAGAACAGCTGAGTTGCAGCCAGAGCATAGACAGAAAACCCAGGATCAAGCATGTCAGAAACAAATTAAAAATGCTGCATTTTCTAGGCAGAAACCCCAAAAACAAGCTTGATCTGTAAAAAAAAAGGCAAATTCATGAATTGCAACAGGATTCCAGCATCTGACAGATAATGTGTGCTCAAACAAGTAACTGCTGCTGTGCCAGGTGCCATATTTTATGGTGGAAGGAGAGGCAACACAGAAAATGCCATCAAATACAAAAATGACCACCTTTCATTTACAAAAGGATTTACTAATAGATATAGGGGATCTTATTTATTAACCTTTGCACAAACTATGAATCTGTGAAATAACCAATGTCAACCAGTAAGGAGTGGTGCATTTTTACCTGGTGCTTGCCCACTCTTGTTGTACACAACTTGTCACTTGCCTAGTACAGTCTGTGTTCATGCACCAATGATATAGGAAAAACAATGCCCCCTCGTGTCAGGTGCAGGATTTAAATGCAAGTGCCTGGTAGCAAGGCATTCAGATTTTTTTTATTAAAGCATTATGATGGAAACCCCATGGAAGTGCTGCACAGGCCCTTAAAGGGGTGGTTCACCTTTAAGGTCATTTTTAGTCAATTGGTTTTCATTATTTATTTTTTATAGTTTTATAGTTATTTGCCTTTTTGTTCTGACTCTTTGCAGCTTTCAAATTGGCGTCGCTGAACCCCTTCTAAAAAACAAATGCTCTGTAAGGCTACAAATGTATTGTTATTGCTACTTGGTATTCCTCATCTTTCTATTCAGCCCCTCTCCTATTCATATTCTAGTGTCTTATTCAAAGCAATGCATGGTTGCTAGGAGAATGTGCACCCTAGCAACCAGACTGCTTAAAATGCTAATTGAAGAGATGTCGAATAAAAAGCGAAATAACTCAAAAACCTTAAATAATAAAAAGTAAAAACCAACTGCAAATTGTCTCAGAATATCGCTCTCTATGTCATACTAAAAGTTATCTCAAATGTGAAACCCCCCCCCCCTTTAAAATATGGCCCTGTCAGTTAGCACTTAGCTTTGAGTCATCTAGATGTTCCTTGTTCACAAGGGAATTATTAAATCCAACTTCATTGGGTGAGAGTATGAGATGGCTTGCATTTTCATTTCAGGTTTTTGTATTACTACAAGTATATGTATCTATGATTCATGTGATGTTGTAAATAGGAACCTTTTCTCCTTGAGTCTGATTACTATGTGCAGATAATAGTGATAGACTCCCTATGTAAATGATGACCAGGATGTCTTCATATATCCAGACTTCAAGAAATCCCCCATGTTTATGTAATGTCTTTTAGGGTAGCGACCTGGCCAGTATTTTACCAGCCTGGCCGGTAAAAATGATGCTTGACCCCAATGTTATTAATAGGGAAAAAATCTAAATATACAGGAAGGCCAGTATTTTTTTCCAAAAAAGGTGGCAACCCTAAATGTCTGCCTACAGAAGTGCAAACATTTTTTTCTTTCTACCTTGTTCCCCAAAAGTAGGGATGCACCGAATCCAGGATTCGGTTCGGGATTTGGACTTTTTTAGCAGGATTCAGATTCGGCCGAATCAAATCTGAATTTGCATATGCAAATTAGGGGTGGGGAGGGAAATCGCGTGACTTTTCGTCACAAAACAAGTAAGTAAAAACGTTTTCCCCTTCCCACCCCTATTTTGCATATGCAAATTAGGGTTCGGATTCAGTATTCGGCCGAATCTTTCACAAAGGATTCGGGGGTTCGGCAGAATCCAAAATAGTGGATTCAGTGCATCCCTACCCAAAAGTAAACTTTTATTTTAATTTAGTGGAATATTGCTACAATATGGAGTTACCAACACTAAGCAAAGACAGTATTACTGAACATGGTTCCTTACCTGCTGTCCTCTCTGAGGTACAGTGCTGGCTTTCTCCGTGTCATATACATCTCCTCTGACAAGTCCCAGTCCTCTCCCAGTTCATAAATAACACTTTGTTAAAACGTTTCCATAACCCTCCAACCCTGAAGGCATTGCACAGAGTCACCTATATGTACAAATGAAGTGCACAGCCTCCAGTGTACTACAACACTTGCGCCACATCAAACACTGAGTCTGTAACAGTAACAAAAAATATTAAAAAAACAAACAAAACTACCAGCTCCAAATAAGACCCCCATGTCCTACAGCATTTTACTTATTTATTTAGCGTTTAGTAAAAATAAACCTCCAATAAAACCCTCTCCGTGTCATGTAATTAGTCTTAATTTTGAAAAAAGGGGATAGGGCAACAAGCTGTGAAGCTACGTGCGCGCCCCCGATATCTCGCCACCTCACAGGAAATCCGACTGTAACCGGAAGTCAGTTCATCTGCAGCACACCGGACGATTCATATTGTAGCGTGTACCTTCTCCCTCTGCTTGTCAAACGTAGTTTTCGTATGTGCTGTGTGGGGGGAAGGCTGGGGGAAAGGAGCGCTGAGGGGAGGGGAAAGTATGTGTGAGAGGAAGGCTTTGTACATCAAAAGACGTTCTGAGGGTTCGGTTTTGTAGAGGGAAAGAAAGACTGTATGTACGGAACGCATTTTAGGACATCCTGCAGCGAAATACATGTCCTATGCCTTCGGAATGGCGCATCGGTTGCTTTTACCATCACTCATCGTCAGGACCGCCATCAGAAATCGAAGGGCCCCATACGACAACATTTTCTGGGCCCCATGGGCTGCACCCACCGCAAGCCCCACCTACAGGTCTGCCCACCCCACACAGTAAAAAAAACAAAAAAATTATTGGTGGCTAGGGTTCCCACATGTTAATGAAAAATAAAAAGATATTGGTGGTCAAGGCCCCCCATAAAAAAACATTTGTGGCCAGGGCCCCCCCCCATTAAAAAATATTGGTGACTAGGACCCCACATGAGAAAAAAATATTGGTGGCCAGGGGCCCCCCCCCCATTATGAGAAAATTGGTGGCCAGGGCCCCTTAAACATCCATGCCTTCCCGAAGTCAGCTCTCAGAAAGATGGGGGGGCCTGGCTAATCAAGTAAGTGTGGTGTGGCCGGGCCCCCCTTACCCTTGGGGCCCCCTACAACTGTCCCCCCGATGGCTGCCCTGCTCATCGTCCAAATCTGCAGTCACACTTCCGTCCTCTACCCTCCCTTCTGAGCCATCAGTCATACGAACTCCACCCTCAGCCTTCCGCCCTCAGTCCTCTACCTTTTGCCCTCAGTTCTCTTCCTTTTAGTCCTCTTCATTCCGCCCTCGCTGCTCAGCCCTCCACCCTCTTTCTTCAGCACTCCCCCCTCAGATCTCTCTTTTCAGTCGACAGTCTTGTCCCTAAGTTTCTAAAGTGGTGAGCGAGGGCGGACGGCAGAGGACTGAGGGCGGAGTTCGTATGACTGACAGACTGACATCTCTTACTTTGAACCTATACCAAGTACAATGGGCTGCTAATTGAACTTGGCAAAATATCTGCCCATATTAATAATACACATTCTCCTGTTATATGGATACAGTTGTGTGGCATGTGACCCTGCAATACACATAGAGCATTGCCTCACAAAATGAAAATACGGAAATACGAGTCCTCCTCACATCAGAAACTGTGCAGATATATGCATACTTGTATGTCAACTTATCTAGATATACACTCATATATACTTTATTGCTGGGAATTCAGGGTTGTTTAGGACAGCAAATACGCTGTACAAGTTTTGTATTTTCAATATTCTAATGTTTTAGAAGTCATCCGTTTAATGAACTGCATTTCTGGTCACCATTAGGTGATATTTACGTTATAAACCATCCATCCAGGGGTTGTGCCTAGATGTCATGTTTGATTTTCCACTAGAACAGCATGGTAGTGTATTTTGAGTCATTGAAGCATACCCAATCCTTCATTTTACCAACCACTTTTGAGTCTGCCAAAATACAAAGCAGAAAATACGCAGAAGTTCAGTACATTATTCTCTACTTACTTCAAGTGAAACTCAGATAGAAGTGCCTGTCCAGGTATGGAGAAGTCCCCAGTGCAAATCCATGTGTAATGGAGGAAAAATTTGTTTGCCAAATGTTCAGGTAAATAAAGACATTTTCTTACTGGAAATTCCAGTTCCTCCAGTCCTTCAGTCAGCACAGTTTCTTGTGACAATAAAAATAAATATAACTTCCCCATCCCCTATATCTGCAATGTCCTTTAGAACAATACACCTGAACATATAATTATTTATATAAAATAAGGGAGATTGCTTTACAATATGAAGAATTAGAGATATGTATCAATCTATCAATAGATAGCGTGGAGGTCTTTGCGCCTTCTTTGTGCTTAATGCTATCACCAGATAGTTGTCATATTTCATAAATCGGTTGATATGCGAGTGTCACCACTGACTGTTCTTGAGACACAGAGGGTGGAAAATAAAAATTATTTAATTCAATCATTAACTTGGTCAGATGTGGAGAGGTCTTGAAACTAAATCATTCCTAATGTAACCTGCAAACATTGGTATAATAAAATCAATCTCCTGTGTGAAGTAATATTACCTGGTTACCCACTGCTGCCCTCTCATCCCTCAATGCACCAGGAGTATACCTGTGTTGTGGTGTGTACAGTGTTCTTGCTCCATCAGCTAATATTTTTTTGCAGGCCATGGAAAAGGATGGAATCAGAAAATGCTCATAAGGTGTGGAGGGGTCTTGACAAATGGAAAAAATGTAGAGTAAATTCAAATGGATATGTGGCAGGGATTGGATTGAGATGCTCTATAAGTAAAATAATTGGATATCTCCCATGTAACCTGTGCCATTTAGCACTATTTTAACTTTAATGGCTGCCCCCATGGCTGCCCTGCAGCTTATTTATATAAACTACAGCACTGTTACTGACACAAACACGCCAGATTTACTAGTGCAGGACAATACTACATTATCTTCTAATTACTTTAAAACATTTTAATTTCTTTATGTTACTATTCCTTTAAATTCATGTATGCTGTCGTCACCCCATCACCTAGAACATGTTTGGCTTGTGCTTATGCATTTAAGTAGCGCTCATAGTAATTATGGGTGCAAGCAGGGGCTGCAGAAGAGTTTTCCACTCAGGGGTATGGGTGCAAATTTCAGTGTGGCTTGTTCTTGCATCCCCCACACACACATTGGAAAATTGAATCCGTTGGTTCTCAGACCTATACAGTCAGTCCCTATACAGTCATGAAAAAGTTTGGGAACCCCTCTTAGCCTGCATAATAACTTACTCCACTTTCAACAAAAAAAAGATAACAGTGGTATGTCTTTCATTTCCCAGGAACATCTGAGTACTGGGGTGATTTCTGAACGAAGATTCTTAGTGAAGCAGTATTTAGTTGTATGAAATTAAATCAAATGTGAAAAATTGGCTGTGCAAAAATATGGGTACCCTTGTAATTTTGAATGCATGTAACTGCTCAATACTGATTACTGGCAACACCAAATTGGTTGGATTAGCTTTTTAAGCCTTGAACTTCATAGGCTGGGGTGACCAATCATGAGAAAAGGTATTTAATGTGGCCAATTGCAAGTTGTGCTTCTGTTTGACTCTCCTCTGAAGAGTGACAACATGGGATCCTCAAAGCAACGCTCAAAAAATCTGAAAACAAAGATTGTTCAGTATCATGGTTTAGGGGAAGGCTACAAAAAGCTAAGAGGTTTGCATCAATGGTTGTGGCGGCGCACTCAGGTATCTCTTTCATAGAAATCGCTCGTTCTCAATTCGTAATTAAAATGGTTTTCCTTTATTCGGACATCTTCATACACTGAACAAACAGTGTCATGAGGTCTGATGCGTTTCGTGTCACTGCACTTCCTCAGAGACACGAAAACCATTTTAATTACAAATTGAGAACCAGCGATTTCTCTGAAAGGGACACCGTAGTGCGCCGCCACAACCATTGATGCATACAATGGATACATTCCTCTTAGTGACGGACTCAGGGCGGCAGCACCTGGGTCACAGTGCAGTCCAGGCAAGAGACTTTTAACATATACATTCCATATGTTTTGGGAGTTGGAACCACTCCCAAGTGTTGTAGCGTGAGGTCTGGGGCTGAGCGCACCCGGGCCATAGAGTGTGAACGGTGAGTGGCCATATGGGAATGTTAGAATGAAATAAATTAAATTTACCAATTGAATGTATGGACTTGATACCACGGACTTGCAATTGATTATGAGGAACCCCCAGTGTAGCGCTGGATGCATGTATATATATCTCAGAGGTTTAAACTGTCAGTTTCACCTGTAAGGAATGTGATCAGGAAATGGAAGGCCACAGGCACAGTTGCTGTAAAACCCAGGTCTGGCAGGCCAAGAAAAATAGAGGAGCGGCATACATGGAGTATTGTGAGAATGGTTACAGACAACCCAAAGCTTACCTCCAAAGACATCTTGCTGCAGATAGTGCACCTGTACATCGTTCTACAATTTAGCACAATTTGCACAAAGACCATCTGTATGGCAGGGTGATAAGAAAGAAGCCCTTTCTGCACTCACGCCAGAGTCGCTTGTTGTATGCAAAAGCTCATTTAGACAAGCCACAGTCATTTTGGAACAAAGTGCTTTGGACTGATGAGACAAAAATTTAGTTATTTGGTCATAACAACAAGCGCTTTGCATGGCGGAAGAAGAACATCGCATTCCAAGAAAAACACCTGCTACCTGCTGTCAAATCTGGTGGAGGGTCCATCATGCTGTGGGCTGTGTGGTTCAGGGACTGGGGCCCTTGTTAAAGACGAGGGTCGGATTAATTCCCCCCAATATCAACAAATTCTTCAGGGTAATGTTCAAACATCAGTTACAAAGTTAAAGTTACGCACGGGTTGGATCCAAGACAATGACCCTAAAAACACTTTGAAATCTACAAAAATCTACATTTATGCAGAGGGAGAAGTACAATATTCTGGAATTGGCCATCATATTCCCTAACTTGAATATCATGGAAAATCTATGGGAATGGGCCATATGAAAAACATTACTAGAAAATTATGTTTAGAAGGGCTGTACTGGTTGTTTATAAAGGGGAAAGATGTGTGTTCCTGAAAAATGCAGATGAGATTGTGTACCTGGCATCATCTTGATTTGCTTATTCTGCAAGGGGCTGGGGCACAACTACATAAATGCGTGGAACAGTAACTTCATCAACATTAGACAGAGGTAACAGTATTCATACTAATAAAAAAATATTACCACTGTTACTTTAGCTGACCTTTACATTTAATTGAAGAGTTGATGATTCCAGCAACGGTACCAGAGGGAATTATAAAAGCAGCAACATTTTAAAGATGTACAACTTTGCCTAAATCCCTTCAGTAACATATTTGCAACCGACATAATAAATATTTATACATAGTGATTCATTTATAGTGACAATAACAGACACAAATATAAATTAAACACAGTTTAAAAAATCTTTATTATTTAAAGCCAAACTTGAAAAAAAAAAAAAAAATCAGAGATCAGTAACAGTAGGATCCATGTAATTATTAGATCCCAGTGGCTAAAATCCCTGAAAACAATTGGAGGCCACTTTATAGCAGCTATACTGTGAGTGGCTTAGGCCCTGGACACACAGGATGTTGTCAGCGGTAGATCAGCAGCTGTTTTCAGCCTGAGAAGTAGATCTGCTCAGTGCCCCTGCTCCATTTATTTGAATCTTATCAGCCTGCGTGCAGTCACACACAGGCTGTCAGCCCAATTACGCAGGCTGAAAACAGCCGCTGACATCAGCCTGTGTGTCCATAGCCTAAAGTACATGGCAAGTACAACGAACGACTCCAGAGATAAAGCCTTGAATCTCATTGTGACAAAAAAAAAAAAAGGAACAGCATCTGAAATGGAAACTGCATGTTTTAATTGGCCAGTGACAAGCAACCTTTGGGGCTTCATTGTCTACAACTCACAGCAACCTGTAGTTCCTTAAGACCTGAAGCAACAAAAGTTGACTATCACATAAAAAATGACTATACAAATCTTAAAGGAAAACTAAAGCATACCCAAAAAAGTAGGACAAAAATGCTGTACATTATGTTTTGAACTTCTATACCAGCTCAAGGTAACCACAGATCTTTAAAGATCTGTGCCTCCAAATATGCCACAGTAGCTCCCCATCTTCTTTTCTGCTGATTCACTGCACATACTCTGTGCCGCTGTCACTTACTGAGCTTAGGGTCGACGCCTAAAATACTTTTATTTATTTATTTATCTATCATATAAACGTCACAATATAAGGCTAATTAGTAAATAATTCAGAAACCAGTACTATTAGCATCAGAATTAGATAATTAGCCCTCTAGCATCATCTCATATCACAGGCAAATCATCTTCTGCTTGATGATTTGCAACAACCCCTCAGCTTAGGGGTGAAACTTCTGTGACTTTGAAAGCCTGGATCATTACTGCTATAACTTTGAAGACCTTGATCATTACTGCTATAACTTTGAAAGCCTGGATCATTACTGCTATAACTTTGAAGGCCTTGATCATTACTGCTATAACTTTGAAGGCCTGGATCATTACTGCTATAACTTTAAAGGCCTGGATTGTTACTTCTATAGAGATGCTGGACCTTTAGAATGGTTCAATATATAAAAGATGTTGTTTCTAGCCCTATTCCTTTCTAGGGTTTAGTTCTCCCTTAATTCCGGACTTTTTTTTCTCTTCCACTGTCTTGATATTTACTGTACATCATTACTGAGTCATCAGGTAACCAAAGAGTTTATGACCAGATAAAAAAAAAATAAATCAACAACCCACATACCTATATCATTTTTTAAATTACAAGATAATAAAGTTACAGAAATCTTCCTCACCCTGAAAAAAAAAAAAAAAAAAAAAAAAAAGATCCCCCTGCACAGAGAGCATTGGGCAGAAAGTGTGAACTGTTTGGGTACCTCCAGCTGAGGGATGCATATAGGGTTTTAACTTTTCAAAGTTGCTTTAGTTGGTTTTTCTGTAGGATGTTTAAAAAAAAAAAAAAAAAAGGGAATAGCAGATGTCTAATACTAGCAGTGTAGGGGAGATAGGGTACAATCTCATTTTAAAATGGCAAACATAAAATCCAAACTGGGTGACTGTAACACATTGTTCTGCTCCACAAACTGGTGTCACCCAGCTGTACAATCCCATCCTGAGAAATCCTGCCAGTGATGGAAGACACAGGATTAGAGAAAGGTCAAGCCCTTCTGATATGGAGTTTATACAAGTTTCTTTGCTTCAAAGAAGCCCTTTAGATGTTTCATCTGCCAAACGCCGATAGTCACGAGGATTAAAGTCTGAGCGATGGACCACCATAGGACCCGCTGACTGGTGCTTTCACTTGTCTGTCGGAACCTCTCCTCTCGCCACTGAAAGAGGGGAAACAAAAGAAGAATGACAAAATAATATAGTATAAGGCAAATGCAGAATGCCAAGAGATTTACCAACCTAAAGGAGAGTATACGCCATATTTATATACTAACATTAGTGATCACACTTGCTTTAGTATGCAATTCAGAACTGTAACAAAAATGTATTGCTTTTAAAGGGGATGTTCACATTTGAGTTAACGTTTAGTATGATGTAGAGAGTAATATTTTGAGACAATGTGTAAATGGTTTTCATTTTTTTATTATTTGTGGTTTTTGAGCTATTTCGTTTTTTGTTCAGCAGCTCTCCAGTTTGGAATTACAGCAGCTATCTGGTTGCTAAGGTCCAATTTAACCTAGAAACCAGGCAGTGTTTGAAAGAGAGGTTGGAATATGAATAGAGTGAGGAGGGTCTAAATAGAAAGATAAGTAATAAAACTGCTTTAACAGCTTTCTATTTCAGCAATCTGGTTGCTAGGGTCCAAATTACGCTAGCAATGATGCACTGATTTGAAAAAGAGACTGGAATACGTATAGGAGAGGGAATGTATAGAAAGATGAATAATAAAAAGAAGCAATAACAATACATGTGTAGCTTTACAGAGCATCTGAAAGCTGGAAATAGTCAGAAGAAGGAAAAATAATTAAAAAACTATAAACGAACTATAACATAAATAATGAAGAACAATTGAAGAGTTGCTTAGAATAGGCCATTCTATAACACTTAAAATTAATTTAAAGGTGAACCACCCCTTTAATATAACCAATGGCCTGTAATTGCAATGGTCCCCAATGAGGATAAGGCTATAACAGAGTAGAGTATCCCCTGTGTTTATTAAGACATGGTAGAGTCACATTTTGGGGATTACAAGGCAACACCTTGTACTTTGTGTACCATGTGCTTCCATGTGTTACTATTATTACTTTTGCCGATATCCCTGTTATAGAACAGTACTGGGAATGCATTGACTAGGAAAGTGCTCGTTGGCTTCTTAGTAGTTATCTCCTTACTCTCTGGTAATTCTGTTCCTTCTGAATCTGTTCCACTTGTTCTATGAGTTGCCGGACACGTAATTGTAATGTGTTTAGCTTGTCCTTGGCAGCAATATCCACATAATCATTGGCATGCTCCCCAACCTGCATATCAAGGTGAACTCGCTGAAAAAATAAAGAGTACACATGAGGACAACATTTAGGGGGTTATTTACTAAACTTCGAATTTATCTGCTGCAAAAAGCCTCAATCTGAACACCAACCAATCTACCAAAGTAGATGCACTCACTGAGATTTCCCAGCCTACTCACAAGCAGAGTGTGATTAGATTAAATGTTTTGCTGTAAACTATAGTACATCACTCTTTAATTCGTGTGTGCAGTAATATCTGGATTGTTACAAGAAAAGCTTTGTATCCATTCAATTAGTGTGTGCAGTAATATCTGGATTGTTACAAGAAAAGCTTTGTATCCAATCAATTAGTGTGTGCAGTAATATCTGGATTGTTACAAGAAAAGCTTTGTATCCATTCAATTAGTGTGTGCAGTAATATCTAGATTGCTACAAGAAAAGCTATGTATCCATTCAATTAGTGTGTGCAGTAATATCTGGATTGTTACAAGAAAAGCTTTGTATCCAATCAATTAGTGTGTGCAGTAATATCTGGATTGTTACAAGAAAAGCTTTGTATCCAATCAATTAGTGTGTGCAGTAATATCTGGATTGTTACAAGAAAAGCTTTGTATCCATTCAATTAGTGTGTGCAGTAATATCTAGATTGCTACAAGAAAAGCTATGTATCCATTCAATTAGTGTGTGCAGTAATATCTGGATTGTTACAAGAAAAGCTTTGTATCCAATCAATTAGTGTGTGCAGTAATATCTGGATTGTTACAAGAAAAGCTTTGTATCCAATCAATTAGTGTGTGCAGTAATATCTGGATTGCTACAAGAAAAGCTATGTATCCATTCAACATGATAAACATGCATGTCATGCTGGCAAATTATATTTGTAACAAAAACCTCAGGAAATGACTTCATTGTGAATGTGGTACTATATAATACCACAAGTAACCACAAAATGTTTAAAATGTCAGTCACAAGTCTTTGCACTTGCCTTGATACAGAGATACAAAGCAAACTCACACCAAAGCCATGAACGTGCATTTAGATCTTATCTAACACGGACTGTCTTTCCATCCATGTATACAGATTCTTTATACTTACCAGCATACCTCCAGCAAAGAGGGCAAACTTAGTGGAGTTAGAATGCAGACAGATCTGATGCTCTCCAGGAGTATGGGAAGTAAAAGTGAAACGTCCTTCAGAACCATACTGACGAGAGAGAATAACCTAAAGAAAAAAAAAAAAAACAGACACATACCATTGCTCTTTTATTTTTGATTGACTACTGGTCTTAGACAAGATGCATAAGCAGACAGCTTGGTTTGTTGCTAAGGCATAAAATAACTGCACACAATCCCAACCCTAAAATGCTCTCACCTTATCATCTGGATCCTTCACCTCAACAAACATGCCAAGTCCAGGTGTTGCCGGCAGATACTCCTCTCTCTGCTTATCATACAACTGGGTACGATAATTCCCTGTAATGGCAAAGACACGGATAAGATAATCTATAGGACAAAGAGTTAATTATGCTACATAGTGTGGTATGATTATTTGTGTGATTATGGTGGCCCATCAATTCTGATTATTAGTAGAACAGCTACTGGATCTGATCGACCAGTGCATGGAACATTGACAGATGAGAATTGTCCAGATACAAAACATGTGTTTGCTGGAACTTGGAGATTCATATTTACTGGATTGCAGGAGATGAATTTACAACTATCCCCCAAATGTAATAAAAAGCACTAAGTTTGCCCAGGAGCAGTAACCCATAGCAACCAATAAGATAGTTGCTTTTAAACAGGTGACCAGTAAATGCTACCAGCTGATTGGTTGCTACGAGTTACTGCATATGGACAAACTTAGTGCTTTTTATTAAATAACCCCTATTTGTTCATATTCATCACTCACAGGATTTCAAGGTAAAGTAAAAAAGGCTTTATTAACTGAATGTTTTAGTCCACCACAGGGAGCTTTGTCAGGAGAAAGAAAGTGCACTTTCAGGAGAAAGGTTATTGCATTTTCTTTCTGCTGATGAAGGTCCCTGTGGGGGACAGAAACATTGAGGTAATAAAGTCTTTTCACTTTCCCCTTGAAACCCTGGGAGTGCAAACATATTTTCTTATTACACATAAAAACTAGAAATTGACAGCACTTCTGGACTTGTTTTATTGTAGCAGGTAGCTGTACAACCTAACGCGTTTCAGGATATGATCCCTAAATCATAGGCTCATATATATTCGTATTATTTTCTGTTTTGCTCAAATACCCAGGTTATATATACATATAAATGGTATGCGCCTGTTGGACTGTTCATAAACATCTGTAGTCTTTGTGGGAGTTCATGGGTCCTGGGCAAAATGTTTGACTACAAAATCCCAAAATATCTGTAGATCTCTTGATTAGGGCTTTAAGGCAGCAAGCCACACAGACAAATAATTGTTCTACAATATAACCCGGACTGCAAACTGTGAGTTCTGGCAAATGCCAGTCACTATTTATTGGGCCTGCGGGGGGGGGGGCTGTTTAGGCCTTTGTGTACTTGTAATCCCAGGGCCTATTCTGATGAAGCCAGAGGACTGAAACCTGAAGGCTCAAGCAATGTCTCTAGTCTGGGACAAGATTAGCTGCATGAAAACGTATTTACTTACAACTTTATTATTCCTTAAATGAAAAGGGCAAATATCTGTGACAACAACTGCTTTTCCGGGCTACAAGCATAGTGGTGCCAATCCTCATATTTACTGGCCCTAGTAATTAATCAGAATGCCTCCTGTGCCACTGCCCTAAATATCTTATGTTTTAAGGTTTCATGATGATCAGCCAATAGCTGCTGTTTGTGCTATAGATAAGGGTCAGTAGAAGCAGAAGGAGCTGATTAACTGATCAGAAGGCAAATGGGACTTATGCTACATTGTTTCACAAGTCAGAACCAGAGAAGAAAAGAATATGAACAAACTAGGCTCAATTACATCATCGCACATTAAGAATGTACAATTTGAAAGTTTATTTAAATGACATATTCCATTCCCAAAGAAATGCCAAAGTTTATTGGGCGTATTTCCCTTTTAAGTATTATCAGACCTCAGCTGATTGGAAAGAAGCAAATGCAGTCAAGTCAGTGGTAGCCACAAAAGCTTTTCTAATGGTAGTAAAAGAAGGAATAATGGCAGGAGCCCCGAGTCCATTTGGCAAGTATTCCTACAGGTAATTATAAGCAGCTCCTACCGCACTACAAGTCCCAGCATTCTCTGTAAGCTTCACTTAGTTGCATAGCTGATCTTGGTGAAGCAACCAGGACGAATGCATAACGTGCAAGAGCCTTATGGGCAAGATTTCCCCTACTTCCCCAGAAGGCTCACCTACGACCATCGTCTCATCAGGAATCTCTTCTATGAAACATTTCTTCTCGGTCTCCCCTATATGGAAATAGAGAGAAGTGGCCGGGCCAAAGCAGGCAGCGAGGAACAGCAGTAAACCAGGAGCCGCCATCTTCAACTAGAGGCGGAAGCTCACAATGGGATGCGGCTCGCCGGCTGCCACGTCCTCCTAAGGAGCCAATCACCGTAGGCCGCGCAGGGGGTATCGGGAAGTGTAGTTTCCTAAATTCGAGTCACACAAACACGCCCTTGCTGTCAGTGGCCGGGCATCGTAGTGTCACGGAGCCTTTACCATTTGCAATAAAGTTAGCTTGAAGCACCCCCAAGAAAATATTGTTATACTACCTGACGTTACTTATACTATACTGAAGCTGAATGTAAATATAATATGCCTGGGAATAGAAATGCCTACGGTTCCACATTTTACAACAAATTCCTAGACCTAGGAGAGGTGGTGATAGGGTAAAACAATTATTAAGATGCGAAGCAAATTGGATTAAAAAACTTGGAACTCTTACACCAGGTGGTCTAAATAAGGAATACGAACTGTATCCTCTGTTATAAACTCATTATCTTGATAAAAAACCTCTTGATACAAATATGGCAATTTTATGGATTTTTAAATGTTCTTAATATGACACATCACTTTGCTTTTTTCCTAGTGACTACTAGATATCATATTACTGAAGCAACAAAAGCTAAGTAGGCAAATATGCTACAAATAGATATAATGTAATTGTAACTAAATTATTTTCTGAATGTTGTAACAACTGATATTTGTGTAATATAATGATACGTTGTAACCACTAGGTGGCATTGTTAAGGTGTGTATTTAAGGAAGTCCAATTAGGCAGTTTTTAACTTTGACAGCTTGAGAAAGGACCAGGTGGTCCGAAACGTTGCTGTGCCCAATGAATATTTTGGAATAAAGGCGTTTTTATACTATATGGGAGTGCTGCTATCTATCTTGGATATGGCTACATGGATGTGAAGGTGAACACATCAATCAGCGTGCACACCTAAGAAGTAAGCTTGTGAATCTAAATGCTGGATGCTCTTCTAATAGAAAAGCAACCCAGAAACTCCTCATTTTTTTTGGCCATTTCTGGAAAGCAAACAAGAAGTTAATTAAAATTATGAGTCAGCCATTTCTGTGGAATATTAAATGCAAAAGTAATAGCAGGCATAAGGTCTGCTGGTGGGCCCCATGACCCTGTGGGCCCTGGACTAATGTTCCCTTTGCACATTAAAACAGCCCAGATTGTAGTTATCTTTCTGAATCAAACAGAGTTTTTACCAGTATGCCAATGTATAAAAACAGTCATTATGAGGTGTTACAATTCCTTAAAGGAGAACTAAACCGTACAAATTAATATGGCATTTTTAGCCATATTAATTTGTAAAGTTTCAGCTTGTCAATAGTAGCAATGAGCGAGGACTTCAAACTTGTCACAGGGGGGTCACCATCTTGGAAAGTGTCTGGGACACTCCCATGCTCAGTGGGCTCTAAGCAGCTGTTGAGAAGATGAGTTTAGGGGTTGTAGCAAATTATCAAGCAGAAAATGAGGTGGGTCTGTAATATAAGATGATGCGACAGGACTGAGAAATTTTGATGCTAATGTTTCTGTGCTGTCATATATTAATTATCCGTATTAATTACTAATCAGACTTATATTGTGACATTTCTATTCTATGTGTACTGTATATTGTGGGTCAATCCCTAAAGCTCAGTAAGTGACAGCAGTACAGAGCATGTGCAGTGAATCAGCAGAAAATAAGATGGGGAGCTAATAGAGAGAAAATAATAGAGAGCTATATTGGGCACCATGTTCACCTAGCCCAAATCGAGGGGTGAAAAAGCCCAGAAATACCCCCATTGTATTGCAACTGTCAGAAAACCACCTCTGTCGGCACTTGCCGGGTGATATTTACCTGGAGATCCTGGAAACTATTGCATGACAAGTGCTACCACGGGCGTTTTATGGTCTATGTAATAGTACTGTGTTCAAAGTTCCTGAAACAGCCATGTGCCATAACCATAAAGGTTATTTTATTTTACAGAGCATTACTCCATGCTGAGGTCAATAGCAGTTGCCGGTCTCACCAATGCTCTCAAAGGGTCAAATCTTCTGACCAGTGATAATAATGGTAACATTTGATGACAGAATATATGGGTATAGTGTGGAGAATGCAAGTATACTGGAATCGTCACATCTATGGGGAGCTTTATGCAATTTATAGAGCAATTTAGGCAAATATATCATCTTGTACAAGTTCACTCTGCCCCACAGAGTGATAGGGAGCTTGGACCATACTGCTGTTGCTACCTTAAATTGTTCAGTGATTCTAGGTCTAGATTATCAGCCACATATGCGGTCCGGTGATATAACAATGCCCAGATATTTAAATTTAGTTACCCATTGGATGCCTGCCATTTCAATAGGGGCTTGGGGTGGTCTGAACCCAGCTCAGAAAATTATCCGCATTATCTCCCAAAGGTGCAACCATTCCACGAAGTCAAATGCCTTAGTGGCATCCAGTAAGACTAGGATTCTAGAACCCATGTTGGTGTGATTTGTTTGAAGGTGGGTATATACTCTCTTAAGGTTGGTGGCTCTTGATTTAGCAGGCATAAAGCCTGTTTGATCTAGGTTAATGATGGTTGGGGCGACCTTTGCTAGTCTCATGGCTAGGATCTTGGCAAAATTTTTTGTATCTGTGTTAATAAGAGAGATGGGCCTATATGAGTCACAGAGCTCAGGGTCTTTTCCTTCTTTGGCAATAAGCACTATACTAGCCTCGTAGAAGGAGGGGGGAAGGGTTGCCTGTTCAATGGCATACTTATATGTCTGGAACAAGTGTTTTGGATTAAAAGATTGCCTTACAGGTTGAACCAGGCTGCAGGGAATCCATCTATACCAGGAGTTTTATTCGAGGGGGGAGCCGAGATTGCCTGGGCTACCTCAAGTGCTGTTATGGGCTGCTCAAGGTAGTTAACCTCTTCTAGTGTAAGTCTGGGGAATTGTATTGTCTCTAGGGACTGTATTAATTGATCTTCTGAGTATGTAGCTCATGACTTATACAAGTCCTTGTAGTATTCAACGAATGTCTCTAAAATTACCTGTGGGGTGACTAACATACATTTAGTTTTTGTCATGATAATTTCAGAGACAGGTGGGACATTTTCTGTACAGATTTAACACTGCTAGAAAGTCTCTAAAACTCGCATGCAGGGCCCCGTATGTTGAAGTGCTCCTATATATGTTCTGGTATTTCTTACAGATATGCAAATTGAGTGGGCTCATAGCAAAAGCTTGTGCTGCCAAGTGTAATGGTGCAGTCCTTCACTCATGTTTATAAGGTCAAATGCCAGCCATAGAGTCAGCAATTGTCACTAGAACATTTGCATTAGCCCAAAGACTAGTGTGTGTTGTCTCCTGAAGCCCTTCCTCTGAGGGTCTCAGCTGATAATTACGCTTCAAGGTTTTTGGACACATTCTTGCAGAATTCAAACGTTCCATTCTGGCTGGACTAAACATTGCATTTTGTTTTAAGGAGCAAAGTACTTGCAAGAAAAAAAAAGTCAAAGAAAATTTTGATTTGTTTTTTCCATCTTTTCTTTAATTGGCAACAATCTCAGTTCTACTGGACTCACCTCCTTAAATTTTCTTAAAAATATAAAGCCCGTACCCAAAAAGCCTGCATTGCATTTAGTGGCTTCAAATCATACCCAGATATTTAAGGAATATGTAGTGCAGACAAAAGCTAAAAGTCATTTTCCCCAATTCATGTCATGTAAACATTTTACAATCAGCAAAAAAAACAGAAGAGGTCTGAACAGCCAAGCCTTTCTTCATAAAGGTTCCAGAGATGAATTTGTGGTTTCCAAAAGTACTCACTCAGAGCAGCATCCGATATCCACAAGATTCTGCTTCTGGCAAGCTGAGTCATATTGCAGTCAGTAAAAATATGCTTTGCACCATTGGGTTGGTACAGGTGTTGCATGGAAAGAATATAGCAACAACTAAGTGCAAAGCTGGCAATTCATTTTGCCTGCCCAGGAAAGAGTCATAGCAAATGCAAGTAAAAGATTGACCAAATAAAACAGAAAAACCAGACAGCTCAGCTCGAGCCTTTCCCACCCACTTCTTAATATTATGATTCTTTCAACCATCAATGAAAAGTTATGAAGATACATTAAATTACTTTTTAGTCTACTCAAGAAATCTGTCCAATTCATTTTTAAAGAAGGGATCGGGGGGGGGGGGAAATGTTCACATTTGCATTATGGGCATTTGCTTCATCTGCCAGAGTCTGATTAGTAAAATCTCTTGTTCCTTTCCTGACGTTTTTGGAAAACAACAGCTCCTACAACAGCGCACACAATAATACCCAGAAGGGCAGCAAGCAATAGCAAGAAAACCTTCCAGCCTGTCAGTGGGCCACCGCGGTAATTCCCAGTTGGGTCATCTACATTATCTAAAAAATAAAACACAGGTAAGTTATGACAAACACAGAAATGCATAGATAAGCACATGTACCTTTCATGTAAAACTTTAAATGCATTACCTTTTTAAAAGGCTTAAGTGCAACGTGTAACCTCCTACACTACATAAAATGATTTTCAGTATTTGCACAGTCTCAGCTGCATGGGACAGAGGGAGGCTTGGAGTACAGAATGGGTTAAAAACCAATTGTACTATTCAAGTCTCTTAACAGGGAAGTCTTGTTTCTTATTTTGTTCTGTTTGACAGTTTGCTCAATAAAACCCCAGGTCCCAAGCATTCTGGATAACAGAGCCCATGCCTGTATAACAGCTCTGGCTATTCCCCTTCTTTTACCTGACACCAGGGCAGAGAGTAATGTCCCACACACCCCTCCCAACAATTAAAGGGGTTGTTCACCTTTAAGTGAACTTGTAGTATGATGCAGAGAGTGATATTCTGAGACTATCTGCAATTGGTTTTAATTTTTTATTATTTGTGGTAATAAATAGCAATAACAATACATTTGTAGCCTTAAAGAGCGTTTGTTTTTAGATGGGGTCAGTGACCCCCATTTGAATGCTGGAAAGAGTAATAAGAAGGCAAATAATTCAAAAATTATAATTCAAAAGAAAAATTGAATACCAATTGAAAAGTTGCTTAAAATTAGCCATTCTATAACATACTAAAAGTCAACTTAAAGGTGAACTTCCTCTTTAATTTATACGTTTGTAGCTTGTCATGGAATATTTGTGGATGTAAGCTGCCCCCTTCACATGGGGGGGGGGGGGGTGGATTGATTAAGTTATCTTCTAAGGACTGTAAAGTTCCTCAACTTAGCAATCATTAATATGTGAATGTACTGGTTATGCAATAAAAGAATAATTGAGGCAAGTTTGAATTTCTCTAATAAATCCCAAATAAACGTCAGGGCCTTTCTACCAAATACTTTGTTATTAATAGTGATGCGCCGAATCCAGTATTTTGGATTCGGCCAAACCCCTGAATCCTTCGCGAAAGATTCGGCCGAATACCGAAATGAATCCTTATTTGCATATGCAAATTAGGGGTGGGAAGGGGAAACATTTTTTACTTTCTTGTTTCGTGACAAAAAGTCACACGATTTCCCTCCCAGCCCCTATTTTGAATATGCAAATAGGATTCAGTTCGGCCGGCCAGAAGGATTCGGCCAAATCCGAATGCTGCTGAAAAGGGCCGAATCCTGGCCTAATCCCGAACCGAATCCTGGATTTGGTGCATCCTTAGTTATTAATGAGTTTTTGTTAGTAAAAAATAATCTTCTGCTTGTGCCATAGCCACAACAATTATCATACTCTACACCTTCCTGTTAAAATAATAGGCTAAATAGTTTTAGTTAATTACAGAGAGGCACAGAAGGAGATTTGTCGCTCTTGGGAAGTCACACTACTCTGGATGACAAATATCCTGAAAAAGCCTTTCCCTTTACGGACCTTCCAGCAATCAGGTTTAATTGTGGAAGAAGGTTTTTTTTTTTTTTTTTTTTTTTGCGATTAGCCAAATCACTGCATATAATGTGTTTTACATACAGTGATCCAAATGTTTATGAAAAGATTTGTCACTCCCTGTAGCACATATTTCCTGCAGGCACCATTCACTTTGAGGCACTATAAGTGACAGACTTAAAGTTAAACAAATCTAAGAAAAAGCAAACATGATGCTGCATACTATACTACTACAGTCTACAACAGGGGTCCCCAACCTTTTTTACTTGTGAGCCACATTTAAATGTAAAAAGACTTGGAGAGCAACACAAGCATACAGGATGCTCTGTTTGGCTGTACATCTGTTTTTTATGAAACCAAAACTTGCCTTCACGCCAGGAATTCAAAAATAAGCACCTGCTTTGAGGCCACTGGGAGCAACATCCAAGCGGTTGGTGAGCAACATGTTGCTCGCGAGCTATTGGTTGGGGACCACTGGTCTACAACATAGCAAACATGCATTTTCTGAGCTGTGTGACAAAAGGATTTTATTTGCACCCTCAGGAAAAATAACTTGCACTACAGAATTTTATGATCTCTAACAATTCAAGTAAAACTGGTTGTTAGAGACCCTTCCTTGCTAGAGAATACAGTACATAAAAATAGTGGGACAAGAAAATAACGATCACCAGGTTTTCCACGCAGGGAACTTAAAATAGAAAACAGCACAGAGCTTTTTAAAGGGAAATATATTCTACAGATATTTACTCAGACTTTTGGTGCTTTCAGTTTTTACTACATAAGAGAGAACCACACATAAATGGAGGAGCACTCTCCTAGGGACCCACAAATATGTGACCTTTTCCAAGTAGACATCAAAGCTCCATTTGCAATGTACCAGGCTATATCCAAGTGTTATTGATTCACTAAACCTTATACTCACCTTTGGGAGACCTTAGAAGGCTTACACTGGGCTCTATCTTAGTCCAGTCAATGTTCTCATCATCTGATGAATGGTCAACCATCAGCTGGTAAAGCTTCATTGAAATGATGTCATGATTATCTAATAAGCATGAAATGCATTTTAATTTAAATATGTCAAGCATTGTGATAAAATGAAAAGATAAAAACAGAATCACATTGAGACCAAGGTAAAACTGGACTGTGGCCTCATAAGTAAACACCAACCTGATAAATCTCCAGTTGCAGCAGATGCTCCAAAATAATAACCAGTTGGTAACCGGACCCCAGATATATCTAGACAATTCTTCCATTCATTCTTGTCTTCTATATCAGTCATCACCTTAAGGGAAATCAAGGCAAATAGATAACAAAAGTGAAAGAAACAAAATTAGTAGAGATAATCTTTATATCTGTGGCAGAAAATACAGCTTCCTCACCGTAAGACGCCCCTGAGAATAGCGAACAGCAAGGAAGGTGTCATGATTCTTGTTGCGGATATCAACTGTGCAGCCTGCCAGTTCGCCTGTTAGTCCATCTTTGCTGTGGTCATACTCCAGGGAACCATTGTTCACCATTACAGAGATGTAGGGGAAAACACGCTACAACATTAAATATATCAGTAAGAACTAGTTTGAAGTGGGTTTAAAAAAAAAAAGTAAATATTTTTTTAACCTAGGTACCATCATTTGGGAGAAGCAGAACAGAGCGCAATACCCATTTAAAAAAAATTAAAGCATTTTTTACCTCAATAGCTTAATTGATACTTGTAGCTTGAACAGAAAGAATTGTGTAAGCAAAGTCACTTCCATATTAAGAATCATATTACATGGATAATATTGAAATTTTCTTTTTAGTAATACACGTGTGACTGGCTTGCAGAATTTAATTGACAACACAAAACAAGTGCTGCAAAAGTGAAGATAATAAGGTTATCATCAACAGTGTTATCACTGTAATGCTTCCCAGGAAAATTTTCAGTGCCAAAACATTGCAGATACATTTCCACTGGCTACTACTGGAATTGACGTGAATAGTACACGTTGTGTCTTTCTTTCAGCAATTCCCATTATAGCCAAAAGCAATCAATAACATTTTTTGGGGCTTTCTGAAATGTGGCTTTCAATGTGTGCCTTTTGAGATATGTTATATGCATTTATACACAATAAACTGATACTTTAAATAAGGAATCCTGACTGACATAATTTATATTCATCCATACAATACCAATGCACCATATGTTCACATCACCTACCTCTGTTGTTTCATCATTGGGATAAGTGTCCAAAAACACTGCCAGACCATGAAACTTATCTTGGTTTCCAAAAACAGGCCCTTTAAATATAGGGATAAGATGGTTTTATTGAGCAAACTGTCAAACAGTATATCAAAATATGAAACAAGACTTCCCTGTTACTTACCAGGGTGCAATCGATCCCTTGCATACCACAGGGCAAAACCATCTCCATGCAGGTTTTTTTTTCCAGATCCATGGATCCGGAATTGAACGTGCAATTCCCAGTCCTTCAAAAAGCAGGGCTAGGAGACAAGAAAAATTCTTAGAACAAAGTGATGCACTTTATCAAGGAATCTAAACTAATTAATTAAATGCTTCTTACTACTCTATTCCAGATCGAGCCTTCTTTGCTCCTCTCATCAGTCGTGAGACGCACATACTGACTGGTTAACATTGTGCTTCCACTGAAATCCCACATTGGCATTGAGCTGGATCCCACTCCTGGCAAAAACAAAACAAAAATTTTGACATTTAAATCTTTGCAAGCTTTACATCTAAAGAATAAAAGCAAAAGCATTATTTCATTTTTAGGTAAAATAAACTTTACCTCTTAATAGCGTGAAAGGTTATTGTGACCTTGCTCCTATAGTTTTTATAAGACCGTATAAGAAACAAAAAGGGGGCATGGCACAAGGAAAACTGCCTGCGTTTTCTCATAGCCTTTGAGCGATAATATAAGTGGATGCCTATATGAGTACTCACCTGCAAAGACGACAGCTCTGCATGGACTGTGTATATCCTCTCTGTGCGTGCATGGATTTCCTCCCACACAAATCACATGAGCAGGTTAATTGGCTACTGACTGGCCCTATTATTAGTTGTGTAAATGCAATGAGGAACTTAGATTGCTTTACTTGGACAGGTACTGATGGGATTGACTGCCATTCAGTATAAAGTGCTGCAAGAACTCTATTCTCAACAAAAAACACTCTGAAAGTAAGTTTTTTTGGTTCTATGGCTATTGAGTAAGTCCTAGGTAGGATTTCCCCTAAAAGTCTAACATGACAAGGCCTGAAGCACTGCCCATAAGAACTTATCAGTAAATAAGACATGCTACTTCTGCACACACTCGTTTTGGGGCTGTTTTTACTAATCCGATTTGTAACAGAAACATTGTATTTCAGTGACCAATTAAACATAGCAGACTGCAGATTATGGACACATGTCACAGATATGTCATTTTACTGCTTTCCATTAGGGTGATTATGAGCCAGTTCTGCATTTTTAAAAGCCTTAATCCTCTTCCCTCTAAATGGTAACACGAAATATTACGATTATCCCAATCATGACATGGGTTTAGTTGACATCTCTGAAGTCATAACGAGACTGCATTGTGGATATACATAGGCTGCATTGTGTCTGTGCAGAAGGCAAAGCGCAGGTTCGCTTACCCTGATATGGCTTGATAAGCGAGTGCTCCCTCTTTAAGAATTCACTGTTTCCATCTGTCAAATCAGCGAAAACCTTAAGTCCCATAAAGAACACACTTAGAAACCTTAGATGCCACAAGGCCGCCATCTTTACCCACTCACTGGAGCGCACAACTTCCTACTTCCGCTATCGCCACTTCCGCACATTACTAGCGTGCATAAAGTGAAAAACAAATGACTAAATTACTGCCTTTTCTACTCTGATCTCTGAAGCGGCGCTTCCTAATATATGTTCTCAACGAATCTGCGCTTAAAAAGCCAGAAACAAAGTATTTCCCAAATCCAACATGGCCGTGAAAAGCACAACGTCAGGGAAACGTAAAGGCTGAGTTGACCAATAGCAATTAAGCGAGTAATCACTTAGTGGGAGCTTGTTTCCATTGGCTGTTGTCTGTGCTTTATCAGTTCAAGCGAAAGCGCAAGTTGAAGAGGAAGCATTTGCTTCAGTTGCAGGTTGCCTACTGTTGTTCCTAATTAGAACTAGAGATCTTTTATTGAAATGCTGTCATAAAAAAATAATGTTTCCCTAATTCATGCCTGGCATATGTAATCTATGTATTCTTGCCTGGAATATGTAATTTCTAGCATGAGTGGATTTGGAGGGAAATTATTTTCTTATAATTCCAAAAAAAAAGTCACTTGTAAAATTGCCGACGTTTACAAAAAGTTCAAGGTATTGTTTAAACTTATTACAGCTGTATGATACCAGACCTCCTAATATATGAAAACTGTAAGCAACGAGGGATGCAAAGATGTGGAGCAAGTCACAGTTTCCCCAAGAGACCTGCTTATCTTAAGTAGTTACACTTGTATCTTTGCTTATCTGAAATTGTTACATATCTAAGTACAGCTGCTAAGTATTCTGGCTGTTCAGTGCAAGAAAATCAAAGAGAAACTAATGATAGTTCAGCAATAATCCAGAACTGTGGGCTGAGCTGTCAAAACCAGGACTGTTCCACGAAAAACAGGACAGTTGAGAAGTATAAATAGTGTATGTAACGAGCAGAGATTGTATGGGGGGCCATTAAAATATAGCAAGCAGGCCCAGTCTGGCAATCTGTAGATTCCGGCCAATGCCAGTGGTGCCGCTGTAAGATGCCATATAGCCAATCACTATTCATTGGGCCTCTGTGTACTGATGCAGAGCTGCCAACCCCATTTTTTCAGGAGTTACCAGATTTTGGGCTCTGTCCATCCTTCCATCACTCTTAAATATAGCCCTGATTTCTGACTATTGTGCCTGATTTTGGACAATTTGCAGGCAAAAATCCAGCGCTCGCATATGCAGAACATTTCAGCGACGTCAGAGGAATGATGTGCACATGCAAAGCACAGAATCTGTGGCTCCAGGTGAGGTTGTGTTCATGTTGTCACTTCTGGGTCAGAAAATTTTTGCAGGTCCCCCATTAAGCAGTTTAAAGGACAAGGAAAGTCTAAAATAGAATAAGGCTAGAAATGCTGTATTTTGTATACTAAACATAAACAAGAACTTACTGCACCACAAGCCTAATCAAACAAATGATTTATGCTTTCAAAGTTGGCCACAGGGGGCTGTCATCTTAAAACTTTGTTAAACATCTTTGCCTGACCCTGACCCTGCACATGCTCAGTGTGGTCTGGGCTGCTTAGGGATCATCATAAACAAAGCTGCTTGAGTTCTGCATGGCTGGTAAGTAAGGCGGGGGCTCCCCCTGCTGTTCACAAATATGATTGTTTCCCTGCTCAGCAGTTAGGGACCGTCTGACAATTCCTATCCACAGCAGAAGGGAGAATTTCACTGCATACAGTCAGGTTTCTTATAAAAACGGTACACATTTTTTAATTGAAGTATATTGGAGATAGGTTTCTTTTTCATTAAAGAAAGTAAAAATGGGATTTTATTGTTTTGCCTTTCCTTGTCCTTTAAAAGTTGACAGCTCTGCCGATAGCAGCCCTGTGTAGAACACCGTTATGATGAAACAGTTTGGCACAATTATCTGTTTGCCAGTGGCACAATGGTGAGGCCAAAACATTTTTTGGTGGGAGGCCTGAGTAACTCCCATTCACCAGTGTAGCCAGTAAAATGCACCAGCCACCTCGCACCACCAGCAGTCTTTTGCATACACATTGCAGGGGAGATTCTGTCCCCTGAGGCAGCTCTTGTGATGCCACCCTCTGGCTCCCCAGCTTTTACCTTTCCTGCACTTGAATGGGGGGGGGGGCTGCATTGTTATTGTAGAAAGTGAAATTGCAATCTCTGCACTAGAATTTCCTGTTTAATAACTGGAATGTTGGCTCTTAAAGTTACCAAGAGCATTTTTTTGCCTCCCCATGTAACTCTCAGGCTGCTGCTGCCCGAAGCGAATTTCACAACTCACCTCATGGCAGCAGCACCCCTGGCACAGTGGGAGGAAATTACTTCCAAACAGTACTTTCTGAGTGAGGTTCTCTAATTAAAAGATTCTCTTTAAATTAGAGAGTTCTTTTACACAACCAGATCGTATCTATAAACCAGCAGCCCCAGGATCGCCCCTGCATCCACTGACAACCTTTCCTGCTCCTACCGTCAGATTATAAATCCAGTGCAAGGTGCATTGTGTAGTCAGATTTTTGCACCCTTTAGTGCTCTTGCACTTATGTCCGGGGTTTTTGTGAATAATATGTACTTAGCAGTATAATATAATATAGTTACTTAGAGTATAAAACCAAAGTGCAGTTGTGTATGTTGTGCACTAGAGGTCAGTGTGTTACCACTTTCAATACCCTTTACACCAGGGGTCCCCAACCTTTTTCCACCTGTGAGCAACATTCAGATGTAAAAAGAGTTGGGGAGCAACACAAACACGAAAAATGTTCCTGGTTAGTGCCAAGTAAGGGTTGTGATTTACTATTGGTAGCCCCTATGTGGACTGACAGCCTACAGGAGTATCTGTTTGGTAGGACACCTGGTTTTTATACAACCAAAACTTGCCTCCAAGCCTGGAATTCAAAAATAAGCTCCTGCTTTGAGACCACTGGGAGCAACATCCAAGGGGTTGGGGAGGAACATGTTGCTCACGAGCTACTGGATGGGGATCACTGCTTTACACGCTCTCACTTTGCAGAATATATTCTTAAAGGAGAACTAAAACCAAAACATTTATGTGGCTAAAAATACCATATTTTATATACCAAACTTATTGCACCAGCTTAAAGTTTCAGCTTGTTAATAGCAGCAATGATCCAGGACTTCAAACTTGTCACAGGGGGTCATCATCTTTGAAATTGTCTGTGACACTCACATGCTCCGTGGGCTCTGAGCAGTTGTTGAGAAGCTGAATTTAGGGATCGTCGCAAAATATCAAGCATAAAATGAGGTTTGTCTGTAATATAAGCTGATGCTACAGGGCTGATTATTAAATTCTGATGCTAATTGCACTGGTTTCTGTGCTGCCATGTAGTAATTATCTGTATTAATTACTAATCAGCCTTATATTGTGACATTTCTATTCTATGTGTACTGTATATCATGAGTCGGTCCCTAAGCTCAGTAAGTGACAGCAGCACAGAGCATGTGCAGTGAATCAGCAGAAAAGAAGATGGGGAGCTATTGTGGCATCTTTGGAGACACATATCTTTACTGCTAAAGGTTTGTGGTTGCCTTGGGCTGGTACAGAAGCACAGAACATAATGAACAACATTTCTTCCTTACTTCTATAGTTAGGCTTTAGTTCTCCTTTAAGTAGAATATCTAGTATAGGTAAATCTAAAAACAACTGGACTTGCTGAGTAATCATTGAAGACGTTTCACTACTCATCCGAGCAGCTTCTTCAGTTCAACTGACTGGTGTGGGAAGTTCTAGGCATATAAACTCTAATCCAATCACAATAGCACATTGTAACTCTTAAGTAGAAGTAAATTATAAATGCATTCAATGTACTCATGAAGCAGGAGTCTGAAAAATACAAGTAATGTAATTCAGAGACGGAACTAGGTGGGGGGCGGGCCCTGGTGCGGGCCGTGCAGCCGGGCCCCGCCCCACCCTCTTCCGCTGCAGCCGCTGCAGTGGGTGACTGCTGGGGGGCCCTGAGGGGTGCGGGCCCTGGTCCAATTGCACCCCCTGCTCCCCCGGTAGTTACGCCACTGATGTAATTGCTAAGTACAGGCTATAGTTATACAGTAGGACTCAATCACCAAAAAGAAACATTATAAAATGGTAACAATCATTACCCAAAATGTCTCTACCTGCATGGGTAAACTAAAGGGGGCAAAACACTGAAATACAAAAGTGAAGGCCAGTCATACAAGAACTTAAAGTTACTGTTGTTTACAATACATCCCAGGTCTTCTGCTGCTTGAGTAATTATAACAGAGACAGGGGTCCCCTGCATAGAGTTCAAGCCATGGTACCTTGGTATCCTGGGATGGCACATTTTTACAGAACAGCAGTGTGGGCCTGGGGTTAAAAGTAACAATTGTATTTTCCAGCTGAATCACACTTTCCTTGTCATTTAAAATATCAATGATTTATTCTCGCATTTTGCCAACTGAAATTCTTTTGCCAGGTCTGAACCAGGTGTTCATAAAGTTTCTGAACTTGCCTGTGATTCCACCCTCCGAAATCATGTGCGCACTGAAGAATTTTCCCTGCCCTGCCACCTGCAATATGACTTATCGTGACTTCAGTTATGCCACTGTTTAAGCAGAATAGTAAGAATTACTTCCAATGATGATACATGTAATATACTAGGAACTGATCTGTACCATGAGCAGGTGGATATTGTACAATGGGCCATGCATGACCACCTGTGCATTCTGTAATATTCTAATATTGCATCAATCTTCAATCCACCAGATTCACAGCTCAGCTCAAAAGGCCCCACAACTGGCCACAAATGCCCAGATGGTCTTCAATATGGTTGAAATCGGCCAAACTGCCTGACCAAATGTGAGTATATATGGCCAGAATAAAGGAGAAGGGAAGATAAAATCACTTTTACGTTATTAGGCTGCCCTCCCTTTTGATTCTAGTCGCTTATTTGCTCACGGGGCAAATACCATCTTCATCATGCTTGGGTGACTATATGTGCAGTACAGAACATTTTGCAAGATTTCTGTACAGCACATTTGTCCTACTAGAATTTCCACAGGGGACACCTTGGAGACAATAGAAAATATGCAGCAATTTACAAACAATACCCCAAGCTGGTGAATTTTTCAAGGCAGATGACCACTAGAATCACTGGAGGTGACTAACACCTTGAAGCTCTTCAGGAAAATAGAAGCTCTTCAGGACTTCTGTACTATCGGAATTGTAAATGAGCTCTATGCTTGTGAAACATTACACAGTATTAAATTATACCATTCAAATGCAACCTGGATTGTCAGGTCAATCTATAAATGTAAGAGATACCTGCATTTTTAGGGTAAACTACTGTTGCGGGATAAACCCCATATTTACTCAGTACTGTTATATTTAACAGAGTATTTTCTAATCTGTTCTGCTGAATTAAACTGTTTATAATAGATCCCACAGTTATGTGAGAAAGACATGAAAGTGTCTTGTACGTTGATTCTGTCCACTGTACTATTTAATGTGTAAATAGCACATCAAAGAAAATGAGTATGTTCTGCCAGAAGAGAAGTGCTTGGCCAGCTGGCAAGGAGGATTCATTTGAAATGCATTAGGAAAAAGTGTAAATGTCAAGAAGAAACTGCCATATCTCTCCGTTACATTATAGCGTGTTAGAAAACACAAGGGTGAAATGCTAGTTTTTTTTTTTAAAACTAACCACCTTCTTATGCAATGCCCATCTCACTAAGGAGGAAATAGGTGTGTGCAATGGCATCAAACCCTCACCCCAAGAGTACTATTAACCCCTGTACTTTTTTAAAATGAAGGATTGGGCACAGCACTTTTACCTACACTAATCCCAAATTAATGGATGAACAGGAACCCTCTAGGAATATTTCCTTCCAACCCCCCGGTAGGAAGCCTAGTCATAGAGTATATACAAGAAATGCTTATGTGGGATAGAATTATTCATAAAGGCAATTCACCGGAGAGCCTTTGTAATGCAAACTGTGCAGTTTAAATAGCATACACTAGCACTGCATGTTTTGTACCACACAGGTCCCTTCATTGGGTGAATGTTATAGAAAATGCTGTATGATGGCTTTATACAGCCCACAAACCCCACAACACCCCTTGTGACTGCATATAAGTCCACATATTTGAAGACAGTCTATCTTTATAGAGAACTAATAACACATATCAATAGCAGTAGTCATTAGTAACATACAATGTTTTATATAAATAGTAAATAGTCTTTCTCACCATTCCTGCCAATTAATAGTCTAAGTGTGCCTATACAGTCCAGATTTTTAAGTAAATAATTCATCAGATAAGTTTACATAAAATGTAAAATAATCAGTATAATTCAGTTCTCCAAGCCTCATTCGTTCCCATTGGTTCCACCATTTCCATTCTATCAATCCTGTTGGATTCACATCTTGGTAACAATTTTTCATGACTGTGTTGCAATTGCTGCAGTTCAAACAGGGAGTAGTGCCATTCCTGGATCGATGAGGATACATTGCCTTCAGTTTGTATCCTGTTATATGGATTTCCGATCCGTAAAAATCCCTGTCAGTCATTGTAGAAAGATAACAGCAAATGTTCCATAAATGGCCTATACATGTAAAAAAAAATGTTAAAGGAAAAGTTTACCAGTCTTTAGAAGAATTCCTTCCATTTAATAGAATATTTATAGACCTTGTTCACTGTGAACAATGATTCAAAAATAGGAAAAGCTACAACAAGTATTCAGTAAACTTTCTTCCATGAAATTTTAAAGACTGGACACTTGGGGGCAAATTCACTAAGATGCGAGGTTGCGCCAGGCGCAACTTCGCCGCACTTCGCCGCACTTCACCGCACTTCGCCAGGCGTAGTTTCGCCAGGGCTCCGCAAATTCACTAAAATCCGAAGTTGCACACAGGGGTAGCGTAAGGTTGCGGAGTTGCGCTAGCGTTGATTCGCTATATAAAGTGAAGTTACGCTAGAGAAGGCTAATTTGCATACGGCGCAAAATTCAAATTTCAATGGAGGAATACGTATCTGCACTACAAATGCCTAGAAAACCTTCAAATCAGCAAATAAAATTTTTATTTTGCCCTACACATGTGCCCACTGTCTAGGTAAGTTGCCATGAGTCAGGAAATGTAGGGGGGAGGAAGGGGAGCCCCAAAAATTTTTCGATCTTTTTCAGCCTATCAGCCATCATGTAGAAAACACGCCAGCGTTTTTTGGGACTTAGAAAAAAAATTGACTTTTTTTTAAACAATCCCTATCTACTCTATTGCGCTTCGCTAGGTCTGAGGTGGCGAAGGAAGTCTAGCGTAAAAGGTAGCGTTCAGTACACTGCGCAAGTTAGTGAATTTGCGTAGTTTCGTCGCTAGCGAAAATTCGCCTGGCGTAAGGTTGCGAAGTAACACTAGCGAAACTACGCCAGCGTTCGTTAGTGAATTTGCGCAGTAGCGAAAATGCCAAACGCTAGCGAATTAACGCTAGCGTTCGGCGCTTCGCGGCTTAGTGAATTTGCCCCTTGGTGCTAGTAAAAAGTAATTTTTTGTATTCTTAAAGAGTTTTTTATATTTAGAGTTTATAACAAAGGGTAAGGAATCTCTTATACTGAATCCTGATATCCAGAAAGCTCCAAATTACAGAAAGGCCATCTCCCAAAGAGGCAATTTTAAGCAAATAATTCAAAATGTTTTAATAATATAATTTTAATCTGTAACAACAAAACAGTACCTTGTACGTGATGGTAACTAAACTGTATAACTCCATATTGATGGCAAAACAATTCTATTGGGTTTATTTAATGTAAAAATGCTTTTTAACAGACTTAAGGTATGGTGGTACAGATTACAAAGAAAACCCTATCCAGAAAACCAAGCATTCCAAATAATAAAACCCATATCTGTATTTTTTGTCCAATTGCATCAGACACAACAACATCTCTTGACCATAATTACACTAAAATTATGGACAAAACGTTGTACACTGCGCTTGTTTTTGTAAGTAAATGAGACCTAAACTGCTAAAGACAATGGCACTATATAAATTGTAATAATCATAATGTTCCTATTGCAGCATCTCAGTCGTTTTTATAATTTACAACTATATAAATCCATTTAACTACAAAAATAACTTGCTAAATAAAAAGAGGTTTAGCTTGGGCGTCTAAATGTCATGCATTGTGTTACTAGGAAAGGGCATATTGGACAAACAGTTTAAATGCTAACATTTTAAATTTATATGAGACAAATGTCAATATTTTAAAATTATATGATATACTGTATAGTTCTTGTCAGTTTAGCCTCATTTAATTGATGTTAACTGCACTTTGAGTTATAATGTCTTTCTTTTATAGCAGGGGTTGTGTAACATACCCACTAAAACTGCTAAATGCCTGGCCTCAACAAATAAAGTGGAAACATTGGTACAAATTATTTGTAGGCAAATAGCTTCATTTACAAGGTTTATATACATTTTATGTAGATATATGGAAAGCATGATACAAAACACAGCATTATGTAAATACAATGTGGCTAGAATAGCAAATTACAGTGCCAGAGCAGTGCCAGGCAAAACAAAACATTTCTAAAGTGAATTGATCCAAATGCAATAAATAATGTTAAGATGTTAAGGGATTCTGTCATGATTTTTATGATGTATTTTTTTTTTCTAAACTGCACTGTTTACACTGCAAATAATTTACTCTACAATACAAAATTTAATTCCTGAACCAGCAAGTATATTTTTTTTAAGTTGTAATATGTAGGCAGCCATCTCAGGTCATTTTGCCTGGCCAATGTTTTCAGAAAGAGCCAGCAATTTAGGATGGAACTGCTTTCTGGCAGGCTGTAATCAATGTAACTGAATGTGACG
The DNA here is from genome assembly GCF_017654675.1 of Xenopus laevis. Taxonomy (NCBI): domain Eukaryota; kingdom Metazoa; phylum Chordata; class Amphibia; order Anura; family Pipidae; genus Xenopus; species Xenopus laevis. The sequence continues at coordinate 54,918,058 of NC_054375.1, read as the reverse complement.
CAGTGGGATCTGGCTTTTTCTCTTGAGTGCTGTTGTTTCTTAGATCTACCAGGCAGCTGTTATCTTATATTAGGGAGCTGTGATTTTGTTACCTTCCCATTGCTCTGTTGTTTGGCTGCTGGGGGAGAGGGGGGGATATCACTCCAACTTGCAGTTCAGCAGTAAAGAGTGACTGAAGTTTATCAGAGCACAAGTGACATGACAGGGGCAGCTGGGGAACTAACAATATGTCTAGCCCCACGTCACATTTCAAAATTAAATATAAAAAGATCTGTTTGCTCTTTTGAGAAACGGATTTCAGTGCAGAATTCTGCTGGAGCAGCACTATTAACTGATGTGTTTTGATAAAAAACCATTTATTCACTTTAAGCCATCTTGAATTTCCAATTATAAATGGGGTAAACACAGAGGACTCAGTAACTCTGATGATTGTTCACTCTGCATAGTACAACAATTGCCAAGGTTTACAAATCTATTGTGACCAAGCTTTTGCTTCACTTGCATGTAAGGTTGCCACCCGGCCGGTACCGGCCGGTATTTTACCTGCCAAGGTCAGGGCCGGTATTACAAATTTACCAGCAATGTAGCTGCCAGTAAATTTGTAATACCCCTAATAAAAGCCCCCCAGTCTTCTCAAAACGTAGCTTTTCTCCGCCTTCTGGGCATTTGTACTTACAAAACAAAATATATACATACATACACACGTATAGAGATCCTGAGAGTTAGCTGTATTTTGCTCAGGCAGCACCTATAATTTGGACACTTAAGGTGGTGTTCAGTAAGCCCTGGGTGATTATATCCCTTGATAGAGCCATAGTGATGTAATAACAATACAGTGGCAGTTTTTAAAGTAGAAGGAAACCCAGTGGGCGCAAAAACCCTCCCCCCTCCCTCCTCCCCCCTGGCCTACCTGTCCCGCTGGGCAAATACCCCTAACTTGTTACTTACCCTTCTGCGCAGGTCCAGTCCACGGAGTTCACAGGCACCATCTTCTCCCACGCAATCTTCTTCCTGCTTTGACCGGCGTTTTGGCGCATGCACAGTAGGAGCATTTCACCGGTACGGATCTACTGCGCATGCGCCAAAAGTCATGACGTTTTCCGATTTCACTTCGTGACTTTTGGCGCATGCGCAGTAGATCCGTACCGGCAAAATGCTCCTACTGTGCATGCGCCGGTCAAAACAGGAAGAAGATCGCTTGGAAGAAGATGGCGTCGGTGAACTCCGTAGACTGGACCTGCGCAGAAGGGAAAGTAACAAGTTAGGGGCATTTGCCCAGCGGGACAGGTAGGCCAGGGGGGAGGAGGGAGGGGAAGCAACACAGGGGAATATGAAAAAGCAGAGCAAATATGTGCCCAGGGCCTTTTTCTGGGACCTCACCTTGTCAGGGGGGTGGATATAGAATAAGGGCCTGGGTAGGTGACAGATATTGATCGGGGAGGCCTGTTCGATGGCGCCATACATGGGCATATAAGATGCAAAATCACTCTAATGGACCCAAATCAGCATCTTAAATCTGCATGTGTATTACCATCTTTATTTTATGGATATAATCCCACTACGTGCTAAAGGCAGGCTCAGAAAAAGTTAGCTAAGCAGCTCTTTGCTCCAATGAGGAGTTTAGTGGTGTTTGGACCCCTCACTAATCAAGCTGCTAATATAGATACACGAGTGAGTTCAGGACCAAGTAGGGTGCCAGGGAGCAAGACACCACCGTGATATCACCTATACTGGGTATAGGATCAACGGCAAAAAGTGAGTTACCTCCAGGGATGAGTGTGTCCTCAAGTGTTAAGTTAAATCTGTTCTCCATTTATGCTTCATATGCTATTCAAGTGATCTACTATTGATATCACCAGATGATTAACTGCCTGGTAGTTAATTAAGAAGTTTGTTTGTTGCAAGAGGCATCTGTGGTTCTGATCATTTGCTAAATCAGTCGGTTGACAAATTTTCCACATGAGATCTCTCCCCCAACTATCTGGCTGGTACCCACCAGAGTGACAAAGACTAAAGGTAATATTTATGGTACTGGTATGGGATCCATTATCTGGAAACCCGTTATCCAGAAAGCTCCAAATTAGGGGAAGGCCGCCTCCCATAGACTCCATTTTAATGAAATAGTTCAACTTTTAAAAAAATGATTTCCTGTTGCACTGTAAAAATACAACAATATCTTGTACTTGATCCCAAGTTGAGTTTAATTAATATTTAGAAGATTTTTTTAGTAGATTTAATTATGGAAAGCATCCCAAGCATTCTGGATAACAGATCCCATACCTGTAGAGAGGCTGGGATTTGTCCCCTGAACATTGGGTCTCAGAAGGCACACAGTAAGCAGCATACACCTGCATCACACTGTTACTACACTTCTATAGCACACCAAAGGGTGAGCTACACATGCATATATATTTAAATGCATAATCACACACATATATAAACATTTACACAAACTAATAGTAGACCTTGATATTACTGTAAGATGGGATATTTTGCCTGAGGATATTCAAACCAATCTTAAAGGCTTTAATAGAATCTGCCATCACAATCTCCCAGCACGGCATTCTACTTGTCCTGTTTTTTCCAAGTTGTTATGGATTGATCATTGCAGTAATGAATAATCATGATTGTTATGTATTGTGGATCATTTTTGTGTGTAACTGGGCTTAGCTAGGGCATGGGCTAAAAATAAATCACAATTTACCAATTGTGGGAGAAAATATTATTCCTTATTATATATTTTCTGTGGAATTATCAAAATATACAGATGATATGTAGTCTTTATTTTTTATTACAGCTTTCATTTTTTAATATGTATAAAGTATTTACATGTATGTATTGCATTGCTAGAAAATAGATAAATGATGGGTCTGTTCTCTTGCAGCCTCACGAAGAGAGGGTCAAAATGGCTACTGATAATCAGTACATTTGCAATATAACATATAATATTATTTTCTCATGACTTCTGATTTGTTCCACTTCATAGAAACAGTAAATATCCTGGTTATAGCCATCTTTGATCATGTATCACATACCATGACTAACAGGGATTACCAATTTTAAATGTTTTCTCTTTGAAGAAGTTCTTGCATTTCAAAATAATTTTCACGCTTTGCCCGATGACGCATTCATAATCAAGGACATGCTATGATTCCACACACCTGAAATGGTATAAATTGAGCAAAATGTGAAGGTTCCAAAGCAAATCATTTGTAAGTCCTCAAGCTTTCAGAGAGAAGACTGACCTGCTCAGCACCACAATGAGGGTTGCACTTGTACTCCTGTTGGGGGTTGTTAGCTGCTGTTTTAGTAAGTAATTATATTATCATTAGTTGCTTTAGAAATAATTGTAAAATAATTCTTCTGTACATTTTCTGTTTTTCTGGATTTTAGATAAGGCCAATCAGGGAAATAATCTGCTGTAATATGAATTGCAATAGCTAGAAACTGTTATCAATATTTATAATTCTTATACATTACTATTTTAAAAAAATTCTGTCTCTATTATTCAGCTTCTGTCATTTCAAGCTGCATCCGGGATGACACAAATGAAGAGAAAGGACTAGAATGTGTGAAAAATGCTTTAGTGAGTATTTAAATATATTTCCAGGATATAAAGTAGAATCTGTTGGTTATATTGTGGAATGGAAGAAGTAAATATGAAGGCAGAGTTCTAAGAAGCAGAATTTAATGCTGAATGACTCAAGAAAAATTTGATTTTTATATATGTTTTTTTAGAAAGAAAATAAACAACAAACTGCAAGTGCTATCGCTGCATTCCTGTGTGCATTTTTGGTAAGAGTTAGATTGTTTCTTTCATAAGAGGGGGGTAATAATATTATTATGCTTTATTCATCTATTAGAACCTTACAGTAAAATGTACATCATTTGGGGGCCTTGGAGCTTACAATCTAGCTTCCTTCTGTGTGGCACAGACACACTTGCCGCTCATTAACCCAGAATACACAATCCCTATGAAGATAGTTCCCTAGTCAGAAATAAACCCAGAAGCCAGGTGCTGCAAGGCAGCAATGCAAACCATTACATGCTCAGTTGTTATTTGGAATATATGATGCACATATGGAGAACATGGTAAAATGCAATTTGCATTCTGTTAATAGGATTCAAAAGGCCAAGATGACTTAACCAAAGCCTACAAAACTCTTCAGGTAAGTAAATAATTGTGCTATACCTCGTACTGGATAGTGTAATGTCTCCAATAACAAAAGGCACAATACACAGAATGCAAACAAAAAGAACTGATGTGTTTTAGGACCAACCTTTATAGCAGAAAACTACCCAAATGTGTCAGATTTGTACGAAATATAGGAGATATGGGAGGATTGCTTCCCTATCACATGATCCTTTTCATTGGTAGTTGATATTGTGAATTAACTACATAGCAATAGATATGCTGAAGAATAGCTGAAGAAAACTTTATTTCTACACTTTTAGAAAGCCATGGAAAAAGCTGTCAACACACATAACAAATTATTATAGCAGATTTTAATGGATAGTGGGCAGTTTATGTAAGTTTCATCCTGCTTGAAAATGAATGGCAGTAACAATTTGGCTGTTGGTGTTATGAATTATAGAGTATTAGGAAAGCGTTGGGATATCTGTTGGTGCCCCAGTCGAATAGCACACCCATGAGTATTAAGGGCATATTAAGTGCAAAATGCAGTCATTCAAAAACAAAATCCAAAATTTCTTTTTGAAATAGAAGTCACAATTGAAAAGTAAGGTACTAAGAACTTTTAAGCACCAGCAAAGGGTTAGCATGTATGGCTGGCGTGTGTGAGTAACAGTAGTGTTGTCTGCAACAAACATTTCAAGTGGTATTGAGAGAGGAATCTGTCAGCTCAGCTGAACACACACAATGGTTAACAAAGCTAGAAAGTTCCTGTACTTTCTATATCTCCTTGTTATTCACAATACTGGCCTTTGTCTAGGACTATTGTCCATTGCACGTTCAGAACATGTTATAACAGGGATCCCTAACCAGTGGCTCACAAGCAACATGCTGCTCACCAACCCCATGGATGTTGCTCCTAGTGGCCTCAAAGCAGGTGCTTATTTTTGAATTCCTGGCTTAGATTCAAGGTCTGGTTGCATAAAACCAGATGTACTGCCAAACAGAGACTCCGTTAGACTTCATGTACTGCACATAGGGGCTAACAAATGGCCAATCACAGCCCTTATTTGGCAGGAACTTTTTTCATGCTTGTGTTGCTCCCCAACTCTTTTTACAATTGGATGTGACGCACCAGTAAAAAAAGAACCCCTGTGTTAGAAGAAAGAAAGAGGACTTAAGAAGAAGACATAACAAAACGCAGATAATTATTCTTTTGATTTTATTGAGCAAAGCAACATTAGAACAGTTGTCTTTCTTCTGCAATGTTCTGCCAACTGAATCACAGCAGCAGGTGTTACTACAAAATTCACCGTATTAGCAATATACATTTTTCTCAATATCTGAGAATCTTCAAAAAAAAGAATATTTAATGGAAATTACAAAAGTGCTTAGAATAGCTCTCTGTTCAATTTTACATTCATTTAAAGGTTTACATTTCCTTCACTATGATATATTCTGATAATGTCTGGGCCTGCATTTACCACACATTATTAGCCATAATTAATTATGTGCTGCAGGCAATATTCACAGGGTACATCTGGAACTTTACTGATTTACTTCTCCTGATGTATCCAAAAAAGCTTCTTGTCTTGTGGGCCAGTCTGCTGGGAAGTCCCTGCAACTCCTATTCTGTAGGACATAACATGGTTATGCTAATGCTAATGTAATCCATATATTTCCTGATAATAGAGAAAAATACAGTAGGAAACAATTTCTACACAGTAGCAATTTTATTTCTCTTACAGAATGATATTGGCTGTACCTTTGCTGATTCATGGGCATCTTACACATCACCGGTAAAACACAAGATATAATACTGTACATGTTATCTGTTGTCTTTGTATAGTTGTATGATATTGTTATATAAATCACATGTAATTATCAGCAACTCTCCAGGTGATATTGGAAACACAAGACAGGCTTCACCACCAAATGGAGAGCTACAGCTTGGATATCCCTGGCCTACATGAAAAAATCTATAGTATTTCACAAAGTAATGTATGGTCTGGGTTTTTACCAAGGACATATTTTGGGTAAATGACCCATGCATAAGATAGAATCCCAGGGCAATATCCCACTCTGCCCTTTCTAAAATTCTCATGTGTAATATTGTATATTAGAAAGCCTGAGGGTCCCTTTCATATTGGCTTTCACATTGGATGATACTACAACAGTTGACTGTATATGGAATCATATAGATATAAGAATAAATATATATTTCATACATTAACGTATCATTTTTCTTGCTTTTTAGGAAAGTCAGTTAAATGCAGCTCATCACAGTTTCCTGAGGAAAATCATAAAGCTGATGGTAAAAAAAACTAAAATAAATATACAGAGGGAGTATATAGCCATGGTTTATTGTGGGTGCTCTTGATAAAGAGGGAACAAATATTTTAGAAAAAAACACGTTCTATTCCCATAGGAAGGCAAAGAACTAGGCTGAGTATTTATTTATTAAGCTCTAAACTCAAATTTTGATAAATCTACCCCTAAGTCTCTGGTGAAGACAGAGAGGATGTTTGCAACTCATACATTACTGTAGTTGCTGAATTCTGTAATTTTGCAAATATTTGTCTTCTTAAGCAAGCAACGACATTCAATTATGAATACTCAAGCATTAACTGAGTAAACAAAAACTGTAATGAAAGAAAAATCTACAGTTAATATAAGTATTGGCATATAAATATTATATATAATAATTATATGAAATGGTTTCATTTGGAGTTGATGGACTTTGGTCTTTTTTCAACCCAACTTATATATGTAACTATGTAAAAATGTTTTCATTCATTCAATAAGTGTCTCTTATAGGGAATTAATTCCACTCTACAAGTGACTGATGAATTCCCAAGTCATAGGATGTTCTGTATTACATATGTTAATTATGAAACCCTTAAGGTGCCCATTTATGCTTGGTTTTGTTCAACAAGTTTCACAGATTTTTACCATTGTGCCTGACTGTCTGGGCATGTTGATATCACATACATTAGCCACTCCCAGCTTGTATATTGTTGGAGACATTCCACAGCATTGCATGTTCCAAAGCATTCCATAAACTCCAGCTTGCACAATAGAAAAAGATGGACAGCAGCTCAGTTCTTCAGAAAAAAAAGTTGATCTTTATTAACTCTGCACAAAAAAGGTAGATAAGGCCAAAGACTTCTGTTTCATTGTGCAAAACTTTAGGTGCATGTACGAAATCCACTACTGAGTATTATTTATGGGGTGCAAAACTGCTGACTTCCTAGGCTCTAGGTGCCTTCTGGGGCTCTCTAGCTTCCATATCTAAGATCTGAATGACATACAAGTGAGGGAATGATATTGGTGAAACCTACATGCCTCCCCCATCCTGCCTCCTCATTAACACAGGGCAGTCCAATACAAGCAGTACTGTATTCTCCTGGAAACTGCAAGTCCTTGATCTCCATTCTGGAGCAAACAGTGAGACAGGGTCTAAAATGCAAAACATGGCAACCTGCCCCACTGTATATGTATGGCCCCTACTCTTCAGATTAGCACTTTTGATTAATAAAGACCTTTCCTCTGCATTTGTGCTACCCCCCCGCCAACATTTATTCACCAGAATTAAACATTATTTTTTTCCCTGTTTTTCATTTCAGAGCACTTCTGATTCTCAGTCTGGAACTACCCCCAACTGTGGACCATGGGTAAAACTAGTTTAATGAAAATGTTGTTTGTGCTTTTATTGACAGCTGTCTCCGTAAACAGATTATTTTACTTTTCTGTGAGTTAATGATGGACTGCTTTTTAAACTTTTGAACTATCATTATTGCAGCTGCTTCTAACCTTTGCCAAGGGAAATGCAGTGCTTTAATAAGTTAGGTGTATCTCCCAAATGCATTGGATGCAGGGCTGGAGTTACATCAGGGGAGCTGGCCATTGCATGAAGGCCAAACTTTATAATGAATGGAAAGAAATAAAATGTTTGTCAATAGTTGCACTCCTGGTACAGGCTGTATAAACAATGTAGCTAAAGGTATCTCTCCTTTCTATATTTCTAACAAAACATTGTGTGCTACTTCACAAGTCTGTTGTCAACTGGCTTTTTCTACATTGTTTCATAAGTCAGAATCACCAGTGCAGAGAACAGCAAGGGGAGAGACATACTGCTTGAAAAAGAAATTACATTTACATTTAATTCCAAAAAAACATTGAACCTTTTTAATGAATATATGTTGAAATGTTGCTTAGAATTGCATTTTATTTCACTTTGAAACAATATTGAGCATATTAAAATAAAGGGTATAGATATGCTTTCTGTATACTGTATTTCTGTATGGATTATTTTAACGAGAATTACTTTCATGTAAACAAAAGGTGTCATTTTCCTGGGATGGAAATGGGTAGGAAGAAAAGTAAAAAAAAGTCTTTATCTAAATTCTGTTGTGTTCTGCTTGCATTATAAATGTTTCATTACTTTTTTTGTCTTAGGGCCTTCTTTTGTCCAGTGTTGAGGCAAAACTAGTAAGTAAAGCAGCCATTTCATATTTCATGTCCTGTATATTCTTCAGAGGTTGAAAAGTCAATTTGCCATAAAAGTGTTCTAAAATATTTGTGGATTCAGTCCCAATACCAAATGGAATAATGTATCTGTGGATTTGCAACATTTCAAAATCCCAGCAAACATACCCAAGGCTTTTTTAGCATTTTTCAAATAATTCTGAAGAGTTTTGTCTTGTCATCTTTTAGTAAGTATGCCCCTTAGTGTACCTTTTAGTATGTATTTAGGGCCCGCATACCCTTCTGCTTTGCTGCTGATATAGGCCCAGGGCAGAGATATAACTAGTAAGATATGCTCTATGACAGGATTTCCTGGGTGGTTCAAAATAAATGCTGTTTTTGGCCATTTGGTAACCCCTACATGATCTGGCAGCATATACTGTACTGAACTGTACCAACCAAAACTTGCCTCCAAGCCAGGAATTGAAAAATAAGCAACTGCTTTGAGGTCAGTGGGAGCAACATCCAAGGAGTTGGTGAGCAACATGTTGCTCCTGAGCCACTGGTTGGGGCTGATTGCTCTATGATAATTATTATAAAGTGATTTGATATGGCGAATGACTGGCGAGCCAAACAGATGGTTACCTTATGAGTGTAGAGACACCTTTGCATTGCTCCATTCATTCAGAACAATGCAAAAATTATCAGAAATTTTATGCCAGATTCTAGTAAATCAAGGCTTATTAGTCTGACCAGTTGCCTTACTTGTGGGTTGAGGTGGGCCGTATCTTTAGTATAGAGAAACTGATTGGACAGGCATGCGCAATATGGCAACACACATGCGTAATTATCTGCAGCACATTCTGATAATGCTGCAGATCAGAACTGTCCATAGAGGGTTAGTGTACGAGCACTGCCACTTTGCATGTCTACATGACTCAATTTTGATATATGTATGGATTGGAGAGACCGTTTTTTTTTTTCTCCTCAATTGAATTCTCACAATTGCAATGTAGGAATTACGCAAGTCCCAACATTCATATCACCCATGCATGTGAAAGTGTTCTTCTTTGAGTCCTAAATGAACACATTGATCAACACAATGGGAGCTGCTAATTTTTCATGAGAGAAAGTACCAATTTCTTCTCCTGTACCAAACACACCTTTGTTTGGACACGTGTCTTGTACTATTGCCTATTATATGAGAGTGAGGTTGAGAATCACTGCTCTAAAGAATTACCAAGCTTTTCACATAAAGGGATACTGTCATGGGAAAAAACATTTTTTTCAAAATGAATCAGTTAATAGTGCTGCTTCAGCAGAATTCTGCACTGAAATCCATTTCTCAAAAGAGCAAACAGATTTTTTTATATTCAATTTTGAAATCTGACATGGGGCTAGACATATTGTCAATTTCCCAGCTGTCCCAAGTCATGTGACTTGTGCTCTGATAAACTTCAATCACTCTTTACTGCTGTACTGCAAGTTGGAGTGATATCACCAGTCTCCCCCCCCCCTCCAGCAGCCAAACAAAAGACTAATGGGAAGGTAACCAGATAGCAGCTCCCTAACACAAGATAACAGCTGCCTGGTAGATATAAAAACAACACTCAATAGTAAAAGCCCATGTCCCACTGAGACACATTCAGTTACATTGAGAAGGAAAAACAGCAGCCTGCCAGAAAGCATTTCTCTCCTAAAGTGCAGGCACAAGTCACATGACTGGGGCAGCTGGGAAATTGACAAAATGTCTAGCCCCATGTCAGATTTCAAAATTGAATATAAACAAATCTGTTTGCTCTTTTGAGAAATGGATTTCAGTGCAGAATTCTGCTGGAGTAGCACTATTAAATGATGTGTTTTGAAAAAAACATGCTTTCCAATGACAGGATCCCTTTAAGTAATACTACTTGTATTTTATGTCTCAATGCTTGTCTATTCACACTGCTTATCTGGATATCTCATACTTTTATTGAACTCAAGTGTTACAGAATATTTTCCTGTAGATGCTTTTTTGTGTATACTGAAGATACTAAAATATGATAAAAAATTAGAACATCATTTTTACTACGACTACTACTAATAATAATAATTATTACATATATATATATATAGTATTTATGTATAACTTTTTTTAATGCAGAAATCCCTGGCTACTTCTCCAATAGCAACACAGATTTCCCAAGGACTACAAGAAAATAAAAGATATGCCAGAGGCCTCGATTTTCTTGGAGGCTTAGGAGGGGTTACAGGAGGCCTAGGGGGGCTTACAGGAGGTCTAGGAGGGGTTGCTGGACTTATGGGAGGAGCTACATCACCTTTTGGAGCTCTTACAGGAAGCCTAGGAGCTGCAGGAGGGCTTGCAGGAAGCCTAGGAGGGGCTACAGGAGGCCTAGGAGGGGCTACAGGAGGCCTAGGGGGGCTTACAGGAGGTCTAGGAGGGGTTGCTGGACTTATGGGAGGAGCTACATCACCTTTCGGATCGATTACAGGAGGCCTAGGAGCTGCAGGAGGGCTTACAGGAAGCCTAGGAGGGCCTGCAGGAGCTCTAGGAGGGGCTACAGGAATCCTAGGAAATACACTTGGAGGATTGCCAGGCTTTTCAGGGGGGGCTCCAGACCCTCTTGCAACCCTTGCAAGGCTTTTAAATGCTGTAGGAGTGTTAGAGAAACTGGTTGGTAACCTGTCCAACCTTCTAGGAGGCCTTGGAGGATTAGTAAATGGTCTTGGAGGACTAGCAAATGGTCTTGGAGGACTGACAGGTGGGCTTGGAGCAGTAGGATCATTGGCAGGTGGACTACCATCAATGTTTGGATGACTGGCAGGTGCTCTTGAATGTTTAACTGGTTAACTGCTGGTTAACTAAACAGGTAAATTGCATTTTGTTTCCAGAATAATGCATTGAAAAAGTGTGTTGGACATTTTTTGGTAGAAAATTAGTGTAAAGCCTATGGAAGCAACAGCCAAAGCATTCCTGTCTGTCTGATAAATGCTCTATTGGAGCACAAATAGCAGCAACAGACGGAGCTCAGTGACAAGAATTCTGCTTCTTGCCACTCCATGTACATCAGAAGGGTACCCTTTGCAAAGGATTTTGGTGCCAAAATGGGTGTAAAATACTATGGAAAAGCGGTGGCAATAAAGAGCAGGTTTCACACAGCTGTTTTCAAGCTGACACTCTTCACACTTAAAACTTGCTACATATTTGCATGCAGTCATTACACATCTTTATATATATGGCAGTGTAAAAACAACAGATAATTTAGTAGATGGTGCTGAAATTATCTTTTACAGGAACAGAGAAATTCTAGTTGCAGGTTAACCTGCTAAAGTCTTGGATTTCCATATACCTGTAGTATCAGATCTGTGAGTCTCTTGTGTAAATATATCCATGAAACAACACCTTTATGTTTTCTAAGGTTTGTAAAGTTTCCCAGCTGTAATTATGAAACAGTCAGGTTTAGGAACTTCAAGTGACAATACTTTTGAAAAGAAAATTTTTAGTGTCCATATCACTTTAACATTCCAAAAAATACTTACCATTTGGCCCTGCCAGTAGTTTGTAACCCTGATCATCTGTAAGGTTTTCATTGGAAAAGTGATGTACAATTAATTTCTGGCATTAGGTTTTAATATCTGAACACCTATTTCCATATGCAAAGAATGTTCTGATCCTATAAGCACCCCCTCCATATTGATGTTTAACTAAATGTTTTTTCTTCTTTTCAGAGCAATGAATATTTTACTCTCTGATCACATAATGAAGAAACAGAATTCAAATCAATTGAAAATGAGTCCATGTCATAACTACTTATGATTTTTTGTGTAGTATATTGAAAATTTAAACAAAAATTAAATTACTTGATTAATGCATAAAATTGTCTTGGTTCCTTTATTTGTGTTTATCATGTAATAATGATTATTCTTATTATTAAAAACAGCATGCGTAACAGCATTTGAAGTAGGAAGGGTATTTATACACCGACTGTCTTGCAGAGTCACTGACCCCCAGACATTGCATAGTCAGTCAAAGTCAGGGACACTCTAGCTCTGAAAGAAAGCTCATGAGCCTGGTAAAAGCAGTATCAAATTGCAAATAACCACTAAAAAAGAATATGAATATAGTTTGAAAAAGTTCTCAGAAATACTTTATTTTCACACTGTTGTATAATGAGTCATTTTACATAAATGATTTTTATGTGAAGGTCCGTCTGTGACCACTCTGTGTTGCTACACATTTAGGGTTACCCGCTTTCTGGAAAAAAATACCAGCCTTCCTATATTTTATATGTTTTCCCTATTAATAACATTGGCATCAAGCATAATGGTGAAATACCAGCCAGGTGGCCAACTCATTTAAAGGTTGTGAGACAAACATAATTTGTGGATATTCTGGCACAGGAAAAGGTAGGCACAGGGCGGGGGGGCAGCGGCATTGACTTAGAAACAGTGCTGCATAGCAGATCTATAGGATGCTCCTAGTGATGTGCAGGCCAGGGCCAGAACTAGGGGTGGGCAGAAGAGGCAGCTGCCTAGGGTGCAACGATTGGGGGGTGCTGGCCAGACCTCTTCTGCCTACCTCTAGACTGGACCTACCTGGAACTCCACTTCTGCGCTAAGAATTACTGCGCATGTGCGGCCAGCTTGGCTGTCTAGGCTGCCTAGGGTGCCTGGCCCCTGTGGTGTTTATACAAATGGCCTGTAGGTGTAGAATTATACTGTGTACATAGTACTTTCTAGACTGTTTTAAAGTATAAGAGTTGAAATGTAATGGCTGCATGAATCTGCTAATAAAGCACTGTTACACTCTACTTATCCTCCGCTACCAAAACACAACAAATTGGCAACAAGATGGCTCTTCTACCTCTGCAGCAGCCCGCACCTTTTCTCCCAAACCCTGGTGAGCCTACCATACCTTTTACTGCTTGGATTCATATGTTTGAAAATTACATTATTGCTGCTGACCAAGGGGAGATTTCTACTGCTAGAAAGCGTGCTTTACTTATTCACTGCCTGGGAGCAGAGGGACAGCATATATTCTATGCATTACCATTACCTGCTGATACTTATGAAACTGCCCTTACTGCTATAAAGAACTTTTTTGTGCCAAGAGTAAACGTGGTGCAAGAGAAGTGCACTTTCAGCCTGGATCTTTAATCAGAATTAAGAAACCAGGAATACTGAAACAAGGATAATTTAAATTTTCTACACCACTTGAAGTGAGACGCCAGCAAGGACCATACACATAGGAACTGTCTGATGGACGCATATGGAATGCAAGTCGTCTTGCTCCTGTTAGGAATGACTTTGAAGAAGCTCCATTTTATGAAAGACATTTTCCTACTCTGTGATGTGAATACTGCATAATATTTCTTTAAATGCATACTGTTTAATTGTTGTTGTTTATTACATTTGCCCAAATGCTTTCCTACTATAGGGGGAATATGTGGTGTTTATACAAATGGCCTGTAGGTGTCGCTGTGCACAAGAGTTATACTGTGTACATAGTACTTTCTAGACTGTTTTATAAGATTTATAGACTCATCCTCGGCTACCATAACACAACAGCCCCCCTGGCCCACCTCTGGAGCAGGCTGGCTTGATATCCGTAGGATCCGCCAGTTTACTGTGGGTCGGGCAGGTTCCTCTTTTTGTGTCGCAAGGGGTGCGGGTTGAGCTCTTCTGCCCAGTCTCCCCTCCTTAGACTGCCAGCTTCCTGCTTTGTAGACTGGTGCCTGCCCTGCCCCTTTTGTGACATAATCGGCGGTGCGACTTGGGAGAGGGGAAGCTGGGTGCGGACAGGTGCAAGTCGGGCAGTTGTGGGTCAAGTTTTTTTTTGACCCGCACATCACTAGATGCACCAATAAAGGGGCAATTTTTAAAGATAATGTTAATTTTTAGCCCAAAGTAAAGCCAGCACTATATATTATTCATTATTGCCTACAAGATTGGAATGTGTTTTTAACGATCCTGTGTGTCTTCTTTAAGGCACGCACCCAGCAAATCTAAAGAAGACATAAATGTAAATATGGTTGCTGTTTTTCTTTTTCATCAGTCAACCCCCAAAAGATGTATATTATATCTACAGCGGCAATTTGGTAGTCTTGATTTTTGCAGAAAGGCTGAGTCATACTGACAGGCTGCTCACGTGACAAAACAGAAAGTTTAGGACAGAATGTTCCCGTTTGGTTACCTACATTACACAGAAGACCTAATAGAGAAATGACAGAGCAACCATCTTCAGAAGATACTTTCTTTTATCTTTCCTAGTTTCATTAACCGCCATGCTCATGCACTGTTTCACAGAAGGCAATACTTAAATAAAATTGGAGACCAGTAATGACCCTCTATCCCTCAGGGGCAGATTTAAAAAAAAAAGCTTATTTTCAAGATTCTGAAACTTTAAAAATTAGCATCTAAAATCTGGCAAGTTCATTTGGAAATCAATGGGAGTTCACATTTAAAGTTATTTTTCAATTCAGGTTTTCTGGGTTATTTCTTAATTTGGCAGATTTGTTGAAAATAAATGTGCGTTCCTGTTTTTTATTTCATGTTTTCAAGTGAATTATTGAATTATTAAAATGGAGTATTGTCTTAAATAAGAGCACATTCAGTTGGGTTAGGGTCAGGGCACAAAGGCAGATTTGGGGAGATTAGTTGCCCGGCGACAAATCTCCTCTTCTTCGGGGCGACTAATCTCCTCCCCTGCCTGCTTAAATGTAAATCGATGGGCGGGATGGCACTCAACGCAATTCGTTTTTCGAAATCGCCCGGTTTCCTTGTGAGGCAACTTCGGGTGACTTTGGAAAACGAATTGCGCTGAGTGCCACCCTGCCGGCAATTTACATTTAAGCCGGCGGGAAGGCAGGGGAGGCAGTTTGGGGAGATTAGTCGCCCCGAAGAAGAGGAGATTTGTCGCCGGGCAACTAATCTCCCCGAATCTGCCTGTGTGCCCTGACA
This sequence comes from Xenopus laevis, assembly GCF_017654675.1. Lineage (NCBI taxonomy): Eukaryota > Metazoa > Chordata > Amphibia > Anura > Pipidae > Xenopus > Xenopus laevis. Next base: position 54,902,499 of record NC_054375.1, on the reverse strand, counting down.
GAGTTGTAATAAGAATTTGTATTTTCTTCAGCGTGAAAGGATAAAATGTGGGTGGGGTGCAGTAATTTTATCAGGAAAAAATACCTAGTAATTTAAAACACAGACAGTGTGTTTACTGCATGTTTACTAGGCACAGCAAGAGCAAGCACCCCAGCATATATTGAAGCGTTTGAATAAAACCTATACAGTTACAACTATTGAAATTGTGTTGTTTCTTTTTGCTCCACTTTCCTTTAATTATGTAATGTATTTACCGGCTGCAATTTCCTCCAGCTAACAAGGGGTTTGACACCACCCACTTGCTTAGTCCATCTATGACGTCTTCCACTGCTTGCCTTCTATTGGTTGAGTCATAGGAATGCCGCTCCTCATTGGCTGAGAGAGTAACTCGGCTCCTCCCTGCGGGAGTGTGTTTGCCCTTGACTATGTGTTTGTGAGAGAAGCAGGCACAGGCCGGGAAACTGCAATATGGCGCAGCCGGAGATTGAGGGCTTTACTCCTAGTACGTACACCAGTGAGGGCTTCAAGGGCAAATTCATTAGGAAAGTGAAGGAGAACCCGTTTGTTCCTATTGGTGAGTGTGACATGCATTCAGTGTGGGGGACAACTGGCATCCTATGGTGCTGTTATATCACTTGCTCATTAATGTAGCTTCCCCTTATTAGAACGAATCCAGCACTAAAGCTCTGTTTGTGTTTATTGAATCTTAGTGCTCGTGGCTCCTAGTATGTGTCAGTGCAGCCCTGCTCTATGTATATACCATAATAATCAGTGCATCTCTATATACCATAAGTGTCAGTGCAGCCCTGCTCTATGTATATACCATAATAATCACTGGCTGATTACTATATATACACACTGGCAGCCCACTGACAAATCTCCTCTTCTTCGGGGCAAGTAATCTCCCTGAACCAGAGCCGGGCCAACCCGGCCAGGCGCCCTAGGCAACCTGTCAGGCGCCGGCTCTGTGCGCGCTTGACTGCGCATGCGCAAAATTTTGCGTCAGCGCGCATGCGCAAAATTTTGCGCCGGCACGCATGCACGAAATATGTGCGCGCATGCGCAGAAATGAGTTTATACGCAAGCCACCAGCGGCAGACGGGACTGGACACGGGGTAGGCGACAGAGCAGGTACGTGCCTGGCGCCCTCTCAGCTTTGCGCCCTAGGCACGTGCCTACTCTGCCTACCCCTAGTTCCGGCCCTGCCCTGAACTGCCTTCCCGTTGGCTAAAATGTAAATCGCCAGCGGGATGGCACTTTGGAGCGATTCGTTTTTCGAAGTGGACTGACTAATCTTCCCTAATCTGCCTGTGTGCCCTGACCCTTTGGGTCTGGCCGCACAAACAGATTCAGGGAGATTAGTCGCCTCTTCTTTGGGGCGACAATCTCCCCGAACTGACTTCCCCCTTCCCTCCGCCTGCTAAAATGAAAATCGCCAGGGGGAAAGCCACACGCGGTGCTTTGTTTTCCGAATTCACCCAGTTTCCTCATGAGGCAACTTCGGCTATTCCGGAAAACGAATCGCTGCGCGTGCCTTCCCCCAGGCGAGTTTCGTTTTAGCCCAGTGTTTATAAATGACCCCCACAGAGTCATGTTTTACTGATCCATTACTCTAGAAGAGCAGGTTCCTGTGTGTGTCAGTACAGAAATATCGTGTGTGTGTATATATATATATATATATATATATATATATATATATATATATATATATTGTTCAGTGGCTCAGTAGACTACCTTTTTATAATTTTTATTTTATTATCTAGCCTTCCAACATGCGTGTTAAAAAAAACGACAAACTCCCAGTTCCCATAATTTGCATCTGAATTCATCAGAGCCTAACATAGAAAAGGCATATAAACTCTCCCAGGGGATCAGACAGGAAGCACAGAGCAGGGATCGTGATGTGATCTGGGACATGGCCAGGAATTAAAGGGTGTGGCCAACATGGTCCGGAATTTTTTTTTTTCCAGCAAGTGCACTTAAATGAATTACCTCCAGTTATAATGTAGAGGAACAATCTAAACTTCACAAACTTTAATACAAATAGCGATGATCAGGGTGATACTTTTAATTCATTTTCATCCTTTTAGTTAGGGCCGCAAATCGACGCTCAGAAATATAGGTTTTCTTATCATTAATATTGGTTTCCTGTGCGATCCGACGTGCTGTGCGAAATAATTCAATTGTCGCATTGTGTCGCAGCATTGACGCGACACGACTGTCGGATGCAGACGCTGCACGCTGCGTCTACATCCCACAGTTGCATCGCATCAACAATGCGACACGATCCGACACTGCCATTACTTACCTTGTTTCCGTCGCATCCAACGTGACGCCTGCGATTTTGCGCAGCGCGTCGGATCGCAGCTGAATTGGCCATGTAGTCCTGCCCTTAACAGTAGAGCAGTAAGGCAACAGGCTGTAATTCACAAGGTCCCTGGTTCAACCCGAGCAGAGGGATAATTCCTTACAATCAATAGCAAAATAGTTCTTGTGCGAAGATATTTTCAGGTGCGTAGTTGCCTGTAGGAGAGGAGATTTTGTGCGGGTGACAAAGCATTCCATGTGCCATCATCTTATAACTGAACCCCAGATGTCCAGCACACCAGTGTTTTAAAATGAGAAAATTTGTTAGGCTTGATGTGCATGGTGGTACTTGGGATGTAGTATAGTAAGGTTTTGTAATTCATATTGTGTTCTGCTCTTCCCAGGGTGCCTTGCCACAGCCGGAGCTTTAACCTATGGCCTCATATCTTTCAAGCAAGGAAAAACCCGTCAGTCTCAGCTTCTGATGCGCACCCGTATCCTTGCCCAAGGATTTACAGTTGCTGCCATCATGGTTGGTGTGGTTATGACTGCCTTGAAGCCTAGTGAAACCCCTAAGTGAGAGAGAGCGTATCGAGTACCTACTGGAGTAACGCAATGTCTGCATCAAAGCGATTCTTACATTGCGACATAGTCTGTACAGTGGTTCCACTTATTTGACACTATAAAAAGTGCATTTTTATGTTAAGAATTAAAACTGCCATATAAACTATTAAACAACAATCTATACACTGAAGTAGTATGTAATTAAAAATTCCTGATAAGCCCTGAGTATTGGAGGTGGGTATCCTGCTCCTCATGAATCATCCCAAAGGGAAAAACGGTTAACTTTAAATTGCAGTTGTATCTGCTTTGCATTCTAAAACAAAATACCTTGCTCTCCCTTCCTCTTTACAAATACATGTACACTGTAATGATGGATTTAAAAAAAAAAAAGCAAAGTTTAAAATGAGATACTCTAATACAGCAGTGAAAATAAGTATTGAACACTTCAATGTTTTTCTCAGTAAATATATTTTTAATGGAGGTATTGACATGAAATTTACACCGGGTGTCAGTAACAGCCCAAGTAATCCACACATACAAACAACTCAAAACAAATAAGTCCATAAATTATGTGTAATAAATTGGAATGACATTGGGAATAAGTATTGAACACGTGAAGAAAAGGAGATGTGAAAAGGCAGGGAAGGCCAAGAAACCTGCTGAAATCTGTCAGTATCACACAAGAAACATCTCATGACTGATAAGAGCAAAGAGCCTTCACAAACTTATTGTTGCATAACATGCCAATGGCATTGGTTACAGACATATTTCTAAGCTTCTGAATGTTCCTGTGAGCACCGTTGGGCCGTAATCCGGAAGTGGAAAGAAACATTTTCAGATTGTAGACAGAGGAGTCAAAATAATCAGAAGAATTGTCCAAGAGCTTCGGAATTAGCAGGTAATGCACTCAACCGACATGGCCTCTATGCCGTTCACCGTGCAAGACTCCACTGCTGAAGAAAAAGCATGTTGAAGCTTGTTTAAGCCAATGAAATTCTCGGAGAGTATAGTCTGGTCAGATGACACCAAAATTGACCTCTTTGGATGTCATTGCACAATCATGTTTGGAGGAGAAATGGCACTGGACATCACCCCAAAAACACCATAAAACAGTGACGTTTGGAGATGGGAACATCATGGTGTGGGGTTGTTTTTCAGCATATGATACTTACAGACTTCATATAATTGGAGGAACGATGAATGGAGAAATGTACCGGGACATTCTTGATAAGAATCTGCTGCCATCTACCAGAATGCTGAAGATGAAACAAGGGTGGACATTTCAGCAAGACAATGATCCCAAACTCACAGCCAAAGAAAAGCTTAATTGGTTTCAGAGAAAGAAAATAAAGCTGCTAGAATGGCCCAGTCAGTCACTCGATCTATGGAAAGAACCAAAGATCAGAGTTCATAGAAGAGGCCCCTGGAACCTTCAAGATTTGAAGAAGAATAGGCTTGTGGAAGAATGGGCCAAAATCATAGCTGAGCAATGCATGTGACTACTTTCTCCATACAAAAGGCGTCTTGAAGCTGTCATTACTAACAAAGGCTTTTCTACTAAATATTAAATACATTTCAGTAAGTGTGTTCAATACTTCCCTGTGTCATTCCACTTAAATATATTTAGAGAACCATTGCCGTGTTTAATACTAATTTTCCCTGCTGTAAGAGAGGGCCTATTTTTACACACACTCAAACATTTAAAAACAAAATATGTAGCAGAGGATGCTAGTTTTCTAGGTTTCACATGGGTTATTATGAGCTTTCCGTTGCTGTGTCGGACACTTTTAATCTGCGAGCAGCCACTCTGCATTTTCTTTTTTTATTAAAGGTATTATTGTATTGTGCTATTACAACATGAAACACGTGTGGCCCTTTAACAGGCAGGGCCATACGAAAACTCATGGAATTTTCTGCATTTCCCATCATGAAATTAACTTAAAGGACCAGTAACATCAAAAACGTTTTTTAAAAAATTTGTTAGTATAAAAACCAAGACAAATTAAACTTTAAAATCGCGTTATTAAGAAATAACTTACAGAAACTCCCCTTGCCGCATGATGAATGGTCCGATCACTTTCTGAAGAGCAGCGCAAGCGGAGTTTCAGTAAGTTTTTTCTTAATAAAGAAACTTTGCTACTTTAAAGTTTAATTAGTCTTGGTGGGTTTTTTCTATGTATATTAATGAATTTTTTTTTAACAAAAATGTTTTGACGTTACTGGTCCTGTCCAGTTTAGCTCACGGAAACCAATTTACAACTTGTTACACTGATGAAGATTTTGGCCAGTTAGGAATGTGCTGAATTTAGTGACATCAGCGACAAAATAATATTTTTTTTGCTGAAGAAATGACTGCTATTGTCTTGTTTGCCCTCCCATCCAGAGTAATTGTTTTGCCTGATTTGCAAGCTTTGCACCAAGTCATGTATTGTATAACGCACACAGCTTTGTATAGAAAAAGGACCTCTGCTTATTAGTCCACTGAGAAGTCTCTGTATAATGATCTGTGCCTTTGTTCAAAACCAACTGCCCTGACACGTTTAGTACAAGAAATCACAAAATATAAACATGTATGTCATACTTATATTGATTAAGGGGTATACTGCCCTTTAAACCAGGGTTCCACTCCAAACCCTGTAAAACAGCACCAGATCGTAATTTCACTTCACTGTTTGTATTATACATTTAGACAAGTAGTAGTGATGTGCAGGTAAGCTTCTCCCTGCCCTCACGAGTCCAGGTTCCTTTTATAGACCTGCCCTGCTGATGACATCACAAAAGGGGCTGGGCGAGAGGAGCGTTTCTATAAAAGTTCAACCCGGAAGCAGTCATTTGGATCTTCCCACCTTAAGTCTACTAGAAAATCTTGTAAACATTAAATAAACCCAACCGGCTGGTTCTGCTTCCAATAAGGATTAATTACATCTTAGTTGGGATTGCGTACAAGGTACTGTTTTATTATTATAGAGAAAAAGGAAATCATTTTTTAAAATTTGGATTATTTGATTATAATGAGTCTATGGGAGACGGCCTTTCCGTAATTCCGAACTTTCTGGATAATGGGTTTCCGGATAACGAATTCCATACCTGTACTGCTTTATGGATATGTAACGCAGTCTTGTACAAAAAAAACAAAACACTTGCCAACATATATTTTATTATAAAAGCTACTTTAAGGCCCCCTATGATTTGGACACAAACTTCATTTCTACCTGTGATTCAACTGGTGAACCATAAGCTGTGCATTGGAGTTGTAGAATTTGCAACACTGAGTACATTTATAGGGTTTTTCCTTTAAAGGATCGTATTCTTGAGCGTTAATATTGAGTGGTTTTCCAAAACTGTCATTACCATAAATAAAACTTGGCCTAATCGCACAGATGAGCTTTAGTGTTCTCTTTAAAGAAACATTGTTTTTAGTAAGTACTTGCAGGCTGTCTCACTGGATTTTTGGGAGCAGATTTCTTATCCTGGATTTGGCAGGGCCTTAAAGTAAAAACTCAAATTAGGACAATTCGAAAGATTAAAAAAATGTCAAATAACTTGAAATGGAAAACCCATGAAATCATGCAGAATGGTAGTCTTCTGGTAATGCAAAGCAAACACATGCCATCCAGTAGAAAATAATTTAATGCTAGATCATTATCTATGCTGTGACAAGAGAACTGTTAATTTAATAAACTGTCAGTCAATGACAGGAAGGGCCAGCTAGGTATTGTCCTGTATTAAAAGGAATATGGATTGAAGGAAGAAATGGGTAACCAATAAGCCTCATCTAGAAAAAGTGTTTTACACAAGCAGTGCAGTATTGGTCTCCATTACTCAAAATGGACTGAAAAAGAGAACGTTAGCCTATTCTCTATAATTAAAAAAAATCCATATTCCTAATTTTTGGCATTATGAAGCATAAATGGAAATTTTTTTATTTTCCCATTAACTTACTACTCCTTCCCTCTATAAATTGAGTGATTTGCTTAAAGGTAGATAGAGAGTACTAGAGCATTTTTATGTGGCATTTACATTGCGCTCTTTTAAAAAAAAAATCTGACGGGCATAAATACGCATGGAAAACATACGCTTCTAGTCCCACAAGGTGTAAATCAGCAAGCGTTTCCATTTTTTTGGCTGAACTGCCAATACGCATTAACAACAGTCACCAATTACAGTTGTTGCATAATTTCATGAATGAGGACAGATTGGCGCATCTTTAAATCAGACCAAATGAGCTGAAAGGATAGATTTATTACTCAGTCACCTTCTCAATTTCTCCATCACTCTCCTCTTGACTCGAGGAAAGTGATGAAGTATGGTAGAGCAATGCTGTGAGTATTGTAAGAGAACTCATGCCTGCCGTGTTGGATCCAACAAAACAAGGAAAAAACTCTTATTGGCTTTACAGAAATCAGGTGATTTTGTTGCGATAGAAGAATCATTAGACCCACTTACAAATGTATGAACTGCTGCAAGAGCACAACAAGCGTCATTATGCAAAATGCTCTAAAACTCGTAATGACATACGTTCATTCGTACGTCCAGCAGGGACTGTTGGGAAATGACATTATGAGCATTGAATCATGCGTGTTTAGGGAGTAAACATATGCCCACCTAGCTGACGCATCAACTGGCCAATGCAGTCCTTGATCCAATGGGAAAATCAAACCTGCCCCATCAGCATCTGTCCAAATTTCAGCCAGATATCATTTGGGTGGGCCTGTTGGAGGGCCCCATACACAGGCAGATAAGCTGCCAAATTGGTCTAAAGTGCTCGAATCAGCAGCATAAATCTGCCCCCGTATGGCCGGTGCCCATAGACGTAACAATTATGATCTTTCCTGGAAAGATTGTTCGTTTCAATACACACATGTAGAGCTCTATAGTCAGAGATATCTTGGAAGAAACAAAAGAATTCTACCTGTATCTGCCGATTCCACACTATCAATGGCCGATGTTTGGGTGCCTTCAAAGGTGCCCTATCAAAATTTACCGGCCAGCCCGATCAACGAGCCGACCAAAGTTCAAGTCTTCTCTGCACTGGCACTGAACATCGTACAGCAGTGTGCTGTATTTATTTTTGGCAATTTAGACCGTGGATACACTTTACCTTATTTTTTTTTTAGCTTGTGTTATAGTTTTCATTTAAAGGAAACCCTTTCCCCCAAATTTTCAGTATGTGACAAAGGCCCCCTTCCTGCCTAGTTTTAATTCAGGCAATTAATCATTCTCAACTGACCAAGAGAATGACCTTCACATTATCCACTTACTTTCCTGGACGTTTGAGCTTTCAAGTGTACTGTGACTAAGAAAACCCTGCTCTTCTTCAGTTGCTAGAGGGAAAGAAGAGGATGTGCAGATTCTTATTGTTATTAGTATTAATTGTCCACTTCTATAAAAGGTGTTCACTCTGTATGCAGATTCTGCCTTACACAGACTCCACTGTTCTCTGCTTCACGGCTAAAAATTCCTACCATTTTTAATATATAAATGTCATTACACTTACAGTACAGTTTTAAAGCATTATCTTCTACAGAAGAATCAAAGAGAAAATTGAAATTCTGTTTACATCTATTTCTCGAACCATTTCAATATACAGCTCACTGTCAGTGGCAAATCATCAACAGGAAAATACATGTATGTTTGGCACTGCACTTCTATATGCTAACTTGCCTGTGTAATTCTAAGGTCTATTGTGAATGTATCAATACAAACAGCAAAACGAAGGCTCTCCCCACATGTGCAAACATAAAACTGAAGATGTATTTAGTGCACAAAAAATCTATGCCCTTATACTCGAACCCTGACCCCCAAACATTACTCACACAGCATCACGGACATCATATTGCAGGTTTCCTTTTTCTATTGATGATGTAGAACACAGTGTTTTTTCATGCTCAAGCAAGAGCAAAATATCTGGAGCCTGAACTGCACTGTCTAGCTCTAGCACATAAAGAAGAACAAATATTTAAATAAAGCTGTGCATTACATATGTGTATATATGAATATACCACTGCCTTAAATTAAATCAACGAAGTATCCCTTTGAGTTGTAATAGTTAGGGATGTAGCGAACTGTTCGCCGGCTTCGCGCGAACTTCGACTGTTCGCGTCCGCCGCAAGTTCGCGAACGTCGCGCGACGTTCGCCAATAGGCGTTCGCGTCAAAATCATTCGATCGCTAAAATCGAACGATTTTCGTTCGATTCGAACGAAAATCGTTCGATCGAACGATTAAAATCCTTCTATCGTTCGATCGAACGATTTTCGGATGTTCGAAGTTCGCGAACAGTTCGCGAACTGTTCGCATTTTTTGCCGGTGTTCGCGAACACATACTCGGCGGTTCGCTACATCCCTAGTAATAGTACGTGATTTGTTTTGTGAAAATTATAATTTATAACAGCTAAGAAAACTCTTCACAGTCTCCAGGGGGGTATTTATGTAATTGTTCTATGAGACAATGAATGTTTATCCCCTCTGGATTCACTGTATTCAAAACAATTTACATGTGGCAATCCCAGGTAAAACATGAGAAAATGCCTTATTCTGCATTTGGAGGAGCAGGTATTTTCAGATTTTCAGCATTATCGCCCGCGTGAAATATTCCCCCCAGGTGATAATTTGTCACATCCATCAGGGCCCTAAGCATTATAGAAACATAGCCCTTAAAGGAACAGTAACACCAAAAAATTAAAGTGTTTTAAAGTAATGAAAATATCATGCCCTGCACTGGTAAAACTGATCTGTTTGCTTCAGAAACTCTACTACAGTTTATATAAACAAACTGCCCACCTGAACCACATCATTTGTTCTGCACATATTCCCCTCCAATCCCCAGGGCTTTCCATTTTTCCTTCAATTTTTTTTTTTTAAAAATGCAGGGTTCACTTGGTGGCCAGTTTCAGACATCACCAGTGACATTTCCATTTGCAAACAGCATGTGTGTGCTGTTCATACAATCAAAAATGCAGGCTTACACAGGCACAACTTGCTTAGATAAAATAAATGCTTGAATTGAGCAATGAGCTCAGAAGAGGTTAGGAGAAAAATATAGGGGCAGACAGCTAAATCAGAGTTTCTATGGGAACCAGCAGCATCTTTTCATCGTTTGCTAGACTGGAGGGCTTCTTTAATAACCTGAGAAGAACTGAGCATGTGCAATAGCCACCAATGGGTAACTTCTTCCAGATTGGTTTAAATCCACTTTTGCTAGGCAAATTTCTGTCAGCAGACTGTCTGGTATGCCAGTGGAGGGATATCAAGCGGGATTATACCCGGGCATGGGGCAAATCAATGCCACTGCACAAAAAATACACCAACACCTGAGTTTCCACCTTCCAGGCTTATCTGTATATTATGTGACCATAGCCGCATGGTTCTAGAAGCGAGAACAAGATACATGGGCTCTGCTGCCATCTACTGACGCTATTTGCAACAGCCCTGCACCACTTTGCCCAATTTCATGCTTTTTTTGCTCGTAATGCCTGTCATATAATTCTAAGCCACTTACCCAATCAGTTCTCTAGTCTAGACGTTATCTAGATAGTTTGGGCTTCCGTTATCAGGAAGAGCCAGTGGCTTCTTATTCATTAGCCATAGCAGCCTATGTACTGGCACAGACTGACACTTTGGCCTCACTAGATGGCAATTTGCTTTTGCCACTCTGGGAGATATTTCTGCCCCCACTGCAGCCTGAGGCAACAGACTCCATGTAATCCCTCTCCATAAAGGGTTTGTTAATTTTTCGAGTTAACTTTTATTGTAATGTAGACAGGGCTGGATTTACATAGCGGGTGGCCCTAGGCCTGCTGCCATTCATTGCCCCATCCCCTCCCCTTTATTCATGCACATATGCAAATTTTCATCATCATCTAGAGCACTGGGGATTGGCACACAGAAAATTGTAAAAACCAATTGTATTTCCCACACATTCCCAGTGTTTCTGAACCAATGTGGCTTTGGTTGGGCAGCATGCCGCCCCCCTAAAATCCTGCCACCCTAGGCCGAGCCTTGGTGGCCTTTCCACAAATGCGGGCCTGGATGTATAGATTGCTATTTTGATACAATTTGCAATTGTTGTAATTTTTTATTATTTGTGCTTTTCGAGTTAAGCTTTTTATTCAGCTGCTCTCCACAGTTTCAGCAGTCTTGCTGCTAGAGTCCAAATTACTCTAGCAACCATGCATTGATTTGAATGAGAGAGTGAAATATGAATCAGAGAGGGTTTGAATAGAAACAAGCGTAAGAAAAAGTAGCAATAACAATTAATTTATAGCCTTACAGAGCACTTGCTTTTTAGATGGGGTCAGTGACCCCCATTTGAAAGCAGGAAAGTCAGAAGAAAAAGGCAAATAATTAAACCTCTAAAAAAATTAAGATGAATGATGAAGACCAACTGAAAAGTTTCTTTGAACTGGCCACACTATAATATACTAATTTAAAGGTGAACCACCTCTTTAACCTCTGCTGCGCTCATACTAGCTGATCCCTAGTGTAGAGGGCCATATTTCTAAAAGGGTGAAATTGGGGATCACGCAGTCCCCCAGAGTGAAATTCCACATCTTTCTATTCAATTATATGCGGATTTAGGGGCATGTTATCAATGGGTCAAAGTTAGACTTCACAGTTTGATAACTAAACATCTGTAGATCCCTAGAGCAGCAACTTTTCAAGCCAGTGGGTTGCGGTGAGCTCTAATTTTACTTGTTAATAAATATGCCGCAAATTGCCTCATGGCAATGACACCCATATTAAGTTTGTATACAGAAAAATGTTTATCGGCTCAGTCCCCAAATGAAATTAAAGTTAGCTGCTCACCCAGCGCAGAATAAGACCCAGGTGTAGAAACCCTGGGTCTATCATTGGAGGGTGTAGTTTTAACCAGTGCACAGCATTGAAGTTTCAATAACAGCAATCTTTGTATATATGAGAACTCACCGAAGATGCTGGGTGGCCCGGGTGCAGCGCCCCGAACCCGTAGCTGGGGGAGTAATTCAACGTAGATAGCGAAGAAGCACGCACTCCATGGACCAGTAGATATAATAAAAGATCTTTATTGGAACAGCTAAAACAATAAACCTTACGCGTTTCGTATCCGAAGATACTTAGTCATAGGCATCTTCGGATACGAAACGCGTAAGGTTTATTGTTTTAGCTGTTCCAATAAAGATCTTTTATTATATCTACTGGTCCATGGAGTGCATGCTTCTTCGCTATCTACATATTAAGTTTGCTCTCAATTCTTAATTGGACCGGTTGTATTTACTCATTGGCTGTCTGCAGTCTAGTATTCACCATTCATCAGATTCTACTTTTGTTGTTCAAGATCACTGAACATCACCGACAGCCCAAAAACTAGCTTACCATAGGTCATTCTTAGGCTGCTGCTCAGGCTCAGGAGTATAACAGAGCTAAACAGTGTTGGACTGGACCACCGGAATACCAGGAAAACTCTCCGTGGGCCGAGGTGTCAGTGGGCCTCTTGCTTCTAACTATTTGGCCTATTTCATGGCCATTCCCTATTTCTTTATGGGGAAAAAAAAAGGCGTAATGATGACGAATAGAGTATAAATAATAAATAGTTTAAGTAAGGAGAGGAGGAATAATAGTTTGGAGGTCCCTGGCATCCCAGTCTGACATTGGAGCTAAATCCTTCATGGGGGACAATAAAATCCTGTACATGCATTTTGTCCTATTCCCATAACTTGACAAAGGACATCTCATTTAAAATTTAAACACAACAGATTTTTATCAACACAAAATTGTGGGAAATAAACTTTTCTTTTTTTTTTTCCTAGTTAAACATAAAATTTAATTTGAAATTAATACTCAAAAGGGCTTTTTTTTTTTTTACGTGGCTCATCTCAAGATAAATATAACATGAGAAAGCTAAGAATTACTGCCAGTAGGGGTCCACCGAATCTAGGATTTGGTTTCAGAATTCGTCAATGGAAGCTACCCTGAAAAACTTTTTTAGAAGTTTTAAAGGTATTTGTATTTTGTAGTGCATCGTTGAGCATTTTTTTTTACCATTAATACTTGTTATATTCAGAGCTTTCATGGCATTTGTGGTTTTAGAAAAAATAAGTTTAATCGTAGTTTCAAAAAGCTCTAATAGCACTAACATTCAACCTTAAACAAATGGCCTCCCAATGTGTGTGTGACTAATTCACAGTCAGTACCACATATGGTAATCCCTGGTATAAATTTCTTTATGTCAACACATCAGAGACTCATATTTGCTCTACAAAATGGAAAAAGGATGGAGCACACAAATTCAGCAGCTTTTACTGCAAAAGATTTATTTAGCACAACATGTTTCAGATCTTCATGGATCCTTTTTCAAGTGTGACACTTGAAAAAGGATCCATGAAGATCCGAAACATGTTGTGCTAAATAAATCTTTTGCAGTAAAAGCTGCTGAATTTGTGTGCTCCATCCTATTTCCATTTTGCATATTATATTGGTCGGACTGGTGTGGCCTAATCAGGAGAGAGAGCAGCAACAGATGGTGGAATTTCGTTAGAACAAACCTGCCTTGTTCACATTTGCTCTACAATAAAGTGCAGAACCTCCAAATACTTTTCCTCATTTGTTTTCACAATGTGATACAAAAGTCAAAAACGAATTTCATCAATCTGGCTCATTTATAAAAGTGGTATTGTGAATATTCCTGCAGCAGGAAAAACATCATAATGCAAACTATTGACAATTCCTGCAACTTGGATTTATTTCATCATCTTTCCCTTTGGAAAAATGCTTTAAAAGAATGATAAATAAGGCCGGGAAATCTGACAACTTTTTTTTCCCACTGGTCATAAAAAGGGAAATTAAGTTCATTGCCTTTTTATTTAGTATAGAGGAGGATATAAATAGAAGACTATGCTCAATATGTCCCACACTATCAGAAAATGTACCTGTCAGATAATGGTTTTAAAGGTATCAAGAAGTAGAACTAGTGAAGTCAGACTTATTGGCAATTTATTGATGTGACACAGAATAAGCAGACAACATTGATCACAGTGGGTTGTTTGCATTCCTATTACAACACACTTCTGAAGAAATGGAATTCATATAATAAACAAGGACTCAAATACGCCCCCCAAAAATGCAGTAAAGTCAATAAAATACAGATGATATATATATAGATATATATATATATATATATATATATATATATATATATATATATGTATGTATATATAAGTACTGGAGTGTTTTCTGAACAAAGATTTTTAGTGAAGCATTATTCAGTTGTAGTCATAGGCAGGTGTGTCCAATCATGAGAAAACATATTTAAGGTGGCCAATTGCAAGTTGTGCTTCTGTTTGACTCTCTGAAGAGTGTCACTATGGGATCCTCAAAGCAACTCTCAAAATGTTTGAAAACAGATTGTTCAGTATCATGGTTTAGGGAAAGGCTACAAAAAGCTATCTCAGAGGTTTAAACTGTCAGTTTCAGCTGTAAGGAATGTGATCCAGGAAATGGAAGGCCACAGGCACAGTTGCTGTAAAACCCAGGTCTGGCAGGCCAAGAAAAATACAGGAGCAGCACATGCGGACGATTGAGAAAATGGTTACAGACAACCCAAAGATCACCTCCAAAGACCTGCATGAACATCTTGCTGCAGATTGTGTATTTGTACATCGTTCTACTATTTAGTGAAATTTGCAGAAAGAACATCTGTATGGCGGGGTGATGAGAAAGAAGCCCTTTCTGCACTCACGTCGCAAACAGTGTATGCTTGTATGGAAAAGCTCATTTAGACAAGCCAAAGTCATTTTGGAACAAAGTGCTTTGGACTGATGAAAATGTAGTTATTTGGTAATAACAAAAAGCGATTTGCATGGCGGAAGAAGAACATCGCTTTCCAAGAAAAACACCTGCTACCTACTGTCAAATTTGGTGGAGGTTCCATCATGCTGTGTGGCTAGTTCAGGGACTGGGGCCCTTGTTAAAGACCAGGGTCTGATGAATTCTACCCAATATCAACAAATTCTTCAGAATAATGTTCAAGCATCAGTCACCAAGTTGAGGGGTTGGATATTCCAACAAGACAATGATCCTCAACACACATCAAAATCTAAGGGCATTTATGCAGAGGGAGAAGTACAATATTCTGGAATGGCTGTCACAGTTCCCCGACTTGAATATCATCGAAAATCTATGGGATGATTTGAAGCAGGCTGTCCATGCTCGGCAGCCATCAAATTTTACTGAACTGGAGAATACCGCCGTCCAGACACTCATCAAAGGCTATAGGAGGTGTCTAGAGGCTGTTACATTTGCAAAAGGAGGCTCAACTAAGTATTGATGTAATATCTCTGTTGGGGTGGACAAATTTATGCACCTGTCTAATTTTATTAGTTTTTGAGTATTTAATGTATCCCCAGATCAATAAGTTCCATGTCACAGTGCCTATGTCCCAGACTTCTGGATGCATAACAACATTTGTGGTCACTGGTCAGACAATCATTCAAAGGGAATAAGCCATCTTGCTATATGTACAGGTTAAAGTATACTTACAGGACAGCACATACAAGTTCACCACAAATCTCCCCTTAATTAACTTTCAGGCTGGGTCCTCCACTTCCTATAGAGAGGCTCCACAGTATGGAAACCTAAAGCTTAAGTATTAATATTACCAGGTGTAAAAGCATGAGGGCAAGACATGTATTGCTCTGTTCCATGGAAAAGAATGTTTTAGGAAAGACATATAAAATAATTACAACGATTCTACAGCATCAAATATTACTATCACCAATGTTATCTTTATTTTTAGAATGCAATGCCAAAACATAATAAAATCATCCCACCCCCTGCCATTAAAAACATAACACTCAGTTTAATGATTAATTCAAACAGAATACGTTTAGCCAACACTGTTGCAAAATGCCCCATTTGTAGAATCTTTTAAAATAATTAACAGTATATATTCTCAACTCATTTATCATCTGTGTCTGAGCCCCTAAATGCGAACATTGCATCTTATATATAGGCCTTATTATATGAGGCCCTATTATTACTGAAAGGTTCATATAGAAGTGAGTTTAGGGTGCTTGTAAATGTTTTAATAGTTATGGTTTCCACCCAGTCACTTGCCAATCTCTGAGGAGGTTCAATACATATGATTGGAATGGTAGTTCCATAGTAATCTATAAAACTTATACTGAAGGGTAATCCAGCACATAACAAATCAGTTGCTGGTGGAAAGATTAAGATATGATCAGAGTAATGAACCTGTGGTGCTGGCAAAAGCTGCAGTTATGTGTATGTGAATAGGTTTTCAAATCCTCTGCTTTGAAATGAACCATCTCAACATGTCATGATGATTTACGCCTTATACATTAGGTTCTTCTTCTTCCAGCCAGGTCTTATTGTGCTATATACACCATTCAAAAAAGAAGCAACCTTTAATACAGATACTCGAAGCAAAAGAAGGTTCATCATACTAACCTAAGAATCCTATCTGACACATGCCCCTTTTAAACGGAAACAACCTAATATAAGGACAACTAGTAGTAACTTTGACATACTGGAACGATTTTCGATTTCAGTAGACTTCTGCACTGTGGGGAAAAATAAATGGCTGGCTTAACAGAGGGCATCACATACGGTTACTTGCCCCAGCCTTCAACGTTTCTTTGGTATCATGTAATGCAGGGGAGTGATGTGTAAAGGAAAGGCAAAGCTAGCGAGATAGAGGTGTCTGCTTTAAGGAGATTAAGACTGATCGTAGACGAGATACATCTTTTGACTGTTTGCTGCTCTTAGGATTGAAGTCACAAAGACGGGCCACTTTCTCCCATTCTGTGCCAGTTTCCTCTTCCTTTGTATCCGACGCCATGGCTTCATCCGATGCTCTGTTTAAAAAGAAATTGGAAGAGGGAGTCAGCAAAACAATTATTATCGGGAAACACTGGGTCTGCTTTATGTTGCATCACTGAGTTGAATGTAAATGCACATGCCATTGTATAAATAACCTTAATGACTATGATCACAACACAAACTGGGCACAAGGAAACAGGTACCAAATTCAAAATACAACAAAGCATGTTTTCTTATCCTGTGCAGCAAGGCAGACAGAAAATGGCATGGAAATTTGCCAACATAAGAAGTAACATATTTGCTGTTAGTTGTTATAGAAAAATAAACATATTCCCTAAAAGTTTGAATCTGAAAAGGAATGCTACATTTCCCCTTTAACAATCATGCAACTAATAATCCAATGAAAATAATAATAACAGGCTGAAAATTGTAAAAAAAAAAGAACATACACGTAACCAATAACTTCAGCGTTAGGTTGCTGGTAAAACGCTTTGTCCGCAATCCTTGGTTAGCAGCATGCAAGAAGGACAAAAAGGAGAGAGAGAGAAAGAGGAAGATATTGGGTACAGGAGAGTAAGAGACTTAGATAGATATCAAGAAGTATATGTTAGCAACATGAAGACATAAACAGTGCATAGTTACACGTTTTACAGGTGCTGTGTTCTAATAGAGACAGAGTGAGGGAAAGTAATAACAACAGAGCACAGGCTAGTGGATCACCATACCCACCTTTCCCAAAACCCTGCCCTAGGTTACTGCTTGACTCCAGCTGAGATATGTCATCCTTGTGGTACATTTTAAGGAAATACAATGTAATAGATACACCGCACACCCGGAGTTTACTCTCTCTCTGCAGTAGTGGTGCTGGCTCTCCATGACCCGGCACGGTCCCTCAGTATCCCGATGAAGGGATGTTGTACCCCCCGAAACGTTGATATTGGTGGTGTGAACAAATAAAAAGAAGGGGCACTTTCCCCACTGCACTGTGTGTGGATCCGTGAATAGAAAGTTGCGGTCCCATTTTAAGGAAAGCCAAGACTGATTTGCCATTGGATTGCAGCTTGTAGTTAGCAAATCTTATACAAAATAGATGTGCTGTGGGGACTTTATTTAGTTTGATATGATGACTGACACTCAGAGGAACTGCATTACAATTACATTAGTTATCATAGTACAGTTTGTTATAATAGTTCATCTCCCAAATCAGAGAGGGAGTATAATAGTCGCTCTCACTCCTTCCCTGCTCTTGCGCTGTTGCATTGACAACCTACTGTATTACCGGTACCACCCTTTCTGCAGCTCCAAGCGGTTTAGCCATTGCCTATGCCAGACTTCAGGTGATATTTTACCTGTTTGATACCTTGTTTTTCTCTGTCTGTTCACTTTGTCTCTGATACCACTCATCTAAATCTTTCTTTGCCTTTTCTCTCCACTCCTGCTCCGTCACTTTTGAGGCTGCATCTGTAATGAATTGAGGAAAGATTATAATATTTCTGATGCCTCTTCAAAAGTTTTTCTTTTGAACTGTATTTCATTTTTTATCATGTCTTTCAATTGATTGATCTCTATAAATATGATCATTCATTATTGTGTTTTTCATTTTCAGAGGCATATTTGTATAATAGCACCCGCATTTTCATATGTTTATTGTTATACAATCACCCTCCTCTCCCACAGTTGCTTGAAAGCATAAGTGCATTGCAGCCAGGTACTAAATACACTTACCCAGCTCCTCCAGACGCTTTTTCTGCTCCTCCCTCCATTTTCTTAGGCTTTCTGGTTCCTGGGTCAGTCGATCAGCCTGTGCTATTGCTGAATATCCATCAGTATAATCTGAGGTCTCCTGGCAGTGGCAAAACATAAAAACATGTTAGAAATATAACTGTGGTATATAACATAGTGAGCAGACCAGGAGCTGGGACCCAGATGTGTAACTATAGGCCCGCTGGCCTGGGTGCAAAATCTGAATCAGCCCCCCCCCCCTGCAAAATTGGAGGCCATAAGTGTCTCTGTACCAAACTTTACAAAGACAAGCATCTAGCTACAGTGCTTTATATAACCAACATTTGCTCTGTGTCTAGAATCTTCATCCAAGCACTGATTATAAGCAGATAGCAACAGTATGAAGAAAGGGATATTTTGTTGAATATGGTTTTTATATAACACAAGGGGGATAATTAGTAAATAACATATTATAAAAGTTATACTGACCGCAGTGCGACCTCTTGCTAATTCCCATCAGACCAGCATTCAATACCTGAGAGGGGCTTTTATATATAGTTGGCAAACCAAACAACTATTAGAATTAAAATTTCAAACAATATCACCTGCACGTTTTCAAGCCAAGTGATGCCTGGTGAATTACCCCATAATATCCTTCACAATCCACTATCCCTGACCTTCTTTTGGAGGTAAACTCACCTGGTAGAGTTCTCCATTCATTGGAATTGTCCCAAAGTCATTGAAATCAACTGCAAGCACAAAAAATGGAACTTGGTAAATATGTTGGTGCATTTTAACACAACGTTTGTATATTTGAGGTTTCAGACAAGACACAGATCATAAACATGTTATTTACAGTTCTAATTTGCTGTATTGTGCTTAATACAGGTGGTGCATACACTATGCACTGCTATCTGCCATTACTGGCTCTAGCCATGTACCCAGTTATGCTAGACCATACCAACGACCATTGTGCCACATCCTAAGCAATTCTTTTGCAAAAGGACTATCATCTCAGGTCAGTGAACTAATAGACTAATAGACTGGCACATGTTTCTGCCATAGGCAGTGCATTCCCTGTTAAAGTGGATGAGAAGCAGCTGCAGGGGGAGAAGGGCATTTTGGTTTTGACTACAGTGATTAATACAACCCACATGTCATGGACTTAAAACTGCTTGAGCAGGAGGAGATAAGAGAGATTTGTATTAAAAAAAAATGGCTTAATCATTCAAGGGCAATGTAACAAAATAAATTGACACAGCTACTGAAAACCCTTCCACTGAATAGTATAGCCTCATTGAAATAAAGGGGTTAATGTGCCTTTGTGATCTATTCAATCAAGGGTATAAACAGATATTTTTTATTAGCAACAACTGGCACTCTACGTTAAAACTATTTGATGCTTTAGACAAATCTATAGACAAATGATACTACTGTTCCTTTCTTTTTAACTGTTCTGTTCCAGGTCAGTAATACATTTACACACAACGTGGTGCTTGGTAAATGTGATATCTCTCACAACCCGCAACATTCTGCTGCTGCTGCCATGTAAACATGATATCCTTATTCTGTATCACTGTCTGTGGGAGTCAGCAGTTTATGGTCTACGGCACTAAAAGTTTTACAATGTTATTATACAGTGCGGTGTAGTCAAAGGTAAAGTCATTTTACAATGCTCTTTGGCACAAGATATATCCCATAAATAATGTGTAATTGGATCTCTTTTAATTTCCCTATGAGCCAAATATGACTCACAAGCTTCTATTTTTATAGTGCACTGCCTAGCCCTTATTGAGCTGAAAATGCTCAGTGAAGCTACATAAAATATTGTCAGTCTAGACCAGGGATCCCCAACCTTTTGAACCCGTGAGCAACATTCAGAAGTAAATGGAGTTAGGGAGCAACGCTAGCATGAAAAATGTTCTAGAGGTGCCATATAAGTGCTGTGATTGGCCATTTGGTAGCCCCTATGTGGATTGTCAACCTACATTGAGGCTCTGTTTGGCAGTACACCTGGTTTTTATACAACCAAACCTTGCCTCCAAGCCTGGAATTCAAAAATAAGCTCCTGGTTTTAGGCCACTGGGAGCAACATCCAAGGGGTTGGTGAGCAACATGTTGCTCACGAGCTACTGGTTGGGGATGACTGGTCTAGACTCTGTAGAGTGCAATTATAACATCTTGGCTACAATCAGCATTATAGGATTCACACTCATTTCTTGTGTGTTTATCAGTGGCTACATACAGTAGGGGGCATATTTACCATCTCACCATAGCCCTGCTGAAGGTTGTACGTGATTTCTACTGCTATAGGAAAGCATACGGATTCAGAATCATGAACACCAGGCTACTGAACCATAGGATTAATCTACAAGTTCACAGTACAAGTCACATGGATGCAAGAGAGGCCTAGAATTCAGGCCAGGATTTGAGCATTTCCCTTAGTGTGTAAAGTCTGCACACACAAGTGCCAAGTGAACTGCGGTTTCCGACAACTTACACGTTGGCACACCTATGCTAAGAAAAATGGAGCCGCACCTTGCCAACTAGTGTCCACATTAGTAAACTGTGCTGAAATGCCACTGATTTCTATTGACATAACAGTAGATGTGTCATGCCAGATCATGATATTCAATGCTTGATGTTCCAATAATGCTCCTAGCATTCTTTAAAAGCCTCTTGCTGACATTTGCAATACAGGGGGAGAGCCTCATGTTTTTTTTAAAATACGCGCAATTTACACCAATGCTAGTTGTTCATTAACCTACCTCTGTTTAAACAGAAAGATCTTAGAAGGGAAGTGAAATATGAAATAATATTGTTTGACAGCTCCTGCAGATCAAAGTGCATTACTGTTTCCAAGACAATTTCTTCAAGGTCCATTCTACTCAGAGACAGGTTAATCAATCACTAGGGGGCCACATATATGTGGACAGACATTGCCATTGTTCAACAGAGCAGAATATTGCCTGCAGTAACCCTATTTCTCATCATTGCAGCAGCTGAGATTAGCAGGCAAGTGCAATCATTCACAAGGGGGCACATTAAAACTCTAGTTTTTTTTGTAGTTCCATTGTGACAACACACAGCTAAAGTGATGGAAAAAAGGCCTTGGTAATCATTGCGATGTTTTAGCATATTATTCTGTGTGACGAGCAACTGCAGCCACACAGAGACAATCAGGGTACAAATGGTCTAAATGGTCCAAATTTGTAGAGACACATTTGTGAATGTGAAATGTATCCTTAAATATAAGCGGCTGCTTCAATTTTATCCAGTGTTTTTTATTTTATAAACATGTGGATCTCTTACAATAGAGGCCCACCCCCTTTCTTACAGAGAGAATATACAATAATAAGGATGGAGGATTGAGATATTAAAAACATTTTAAAAATCCAGGTTCAGTCTGAAACATCAGGAACTTAACAAAAGGGGAAGCAGAGCCAGCAATCGTTAATGATGTGTAATGTCAATACATAAAAACAAGAATCTGCGCCAATCACCATGAAACTTTAGACATGTTCTTGTTCAATCTTGTGTATTAGTTTACTGTTTCAAGGGTCAGCCAGGGCCTGAAAATTTATTTTGTTGAGCAAAATGAGCATTTAGTTTATTCAAGCAAGGATATCATTGATTGTATTCAGTCCAATTTGGAATGGAAATCAACCAAAATGTACACCACTAAAAACTAAACATTAACACAATTGCATTTTACAATTAAAATGGTATTGCCTACTGAAGGCCCTGAGCAAAGAATGGAGCTGTCAATACATGGGAATGATGTTAAAATCAATGGCTATGTGATTGATAGTGTAATAGAAAAACACAAATGAATGGATAGCAACTGTCATCTGCCTCTGGGCCAACTCTAATCTCATGGGATATGGGACCATATGGGACAATATACCCCCATCCCCTAAGAAACAAAACACCAAGACTGTTCTTGGTAATAGTGTTTTAAGGGCGTTTAGTCAGAAAAAACAACACAGGCAGTGTGCTGTATTTACGGATAACAAAAGACAGTTTGTGCGGTGAAGTACTGATACTTGTATCTGTTTTTCCCATATTAAGGAGTGAACAAATGGACCAGTAGCTTATGCTATTGACTCCAAAAGCCTCATTGTAGTATTGAAATTTGTTGATTCAGTATGTAAAAACCTTTTTTTTCTCACTATTGACGCACTGGGGTTCCATATCTAATAAAAAGAGATTACAGTGCAGGGTGTGCCATGCACCTGTAGTGTGGCTTATGGCAGCTTTTGCCAGAAAAATCAGGCAGACAATATAGAATGGTGCTGCATCTGAGGTTTTTGGTGGCAAGAAGTGCTCAAGAAGGAATCTGTGGGTGATGGCTTTGCAGTACCTCCAAACACAGAGAATTCAGGGGCTAGATGTAAACTGTTTTGGGAACAAAATCATGTTGGATAGCTACAAAGCTACGTATTTGTGCAAATATTAGTACAGCAGCACAATGTTGTTACTTGCACTTCATTGTTCAATGGAATCCGGTTTCCTTTTCAGGCCACTACAGTGCAAACAACCAGGATGTCATGGCAGGTCTCACACTTAAATGTCAAGCGAAAAATACAAGTTTGCCTAATAAAAAAAACATACTTTTAAGTAACTGCCCAATATGCATTTATTAAAAATGTTTGGACCCCAGCAACCCGACATTGCAAAATGGACAGATATTAAGGACTGAACACTTGAAAAAAAAAAAAGACAGCTCATAAGTAGCCGTTGCTACATTTACTCCTAACCCATATTGTAGTATTGTCATTTGGCAATGGAGTATGTACCGGTAACAAAAATCTGCATTCCCCATTGATGATTCACTGGGAGTAAGCAATAGGAACAGTGCTCCACAAATGTACCTCTTAATTTTGCAGGAGGCACAACCACATCTGATCTCCCCCATCTCTGGGGAGGGACTGTGTGAGATGTTGCCTATAGCAGTGGGATTTTAGTCTCTGCGATGGGACTATAAAGTAGCAGGTATAGTAGTGATAGATGGTTCCTATAGTAGCAGTGGGATAATAGTCTTTTGGAAGGGATTGTGACTGTGGGATAGCAGGTATAGTAGGGAGAGATGGTGCCTATAGTAGCAGTGGGATAATAGTCTCTGGGAAGGGACTGTGGCTGTGGGATAGCAGGTATAGTAGGGAGAGATGCTGCCTATAGTAGCAGTGGGATAATAGCCTCTGGGAAGGGACTGTGTTATAGCAGGTATAGTAGGGAGAGATAGTGCCTATAGTAGCAGTGGGATAATAGTCTCTGGGAAGGGACTGTGGCTGTGGGATAGCAGGTATAGTAGGGAGAGAGTGTTCCTATAGTAGTGGTGGGGATAATAGCCTCTGGGAAAGGGACTGTGACTGTGGGATAGTAGGGAGGCATGGTGCCTATAGTAGCAGTGGGATAATAGTCTCTGGGAAGAGACTGCAGCTGTGGGATAACAAGTATAGTAGGGAGAGATGGTGCCTATAGTAGCTGTGGGATAACGGCCTCTGGGAAGGGACTGTGACTGTGAGATAGCAGTTATAATAGGAAGAGATGGTATCTATAGTAGCAGTGGGGATAATAGTCTCTGGGAAGGGCTGTGCCAGTGGCATATGTGACATTGCAGGGCAGTCTCTGGAGCCATTTGGCTGGAAGACATGTTTTCTCCACCTAACACATTGGTTATATTTTAAACTTGCAGAATTGCTAGTTTGCACTCTGCAGCAATCTCATGCACAATAAACTCTCCTCCACATTCTGTATAGCAAGCTTCTGCAAAATCAGACATTTTCTAGCTGGATGTTTTTCTTAATTCTCTCCACTCCTCCTCTGCAGTATTTGTCTTTAATGTTGCAGTATTCTACCAACTTCAGCACCAGGGCTGGAAAAAAAGAGGAATGCCGCATACATTGCACCCCCCTGCTTTTGTCCAATCATGCCCCCAACGTACCACTGTTTTAACTCCCTGTGTAACTGCCAATATTGAAAATTTAGAACATTTATGGCCACACATCAGACCCCATAACTTCATTTACCAGGTCTGAATTTAAGTGTGCAGCTGAACTAGGCTTATTTCATCAGTGATGCCCCTTCTTTTCTGGCACCAAACTGACCCATGCACTTTATAGCAACTGTGTCGCACATGAACCGGTAGAAGAGATGTTCTGCAATGAACCTCCATCCACTATGGCTCCACTGCCAGATTTTGCTACAAGTTTGTGGTGGCAATAGGGGTGAGAATTTAGGGGGGAGGGGGAATTTCAGAGCCCTAGAGCTTACAATTTACTCCAGGTGCACAAATAATTCCTTACATTTTCTGCAACTGTTGAGCAGTATAAAGCCAATGGAAGTTAAACCACAAAAATCTTGAGAACTATAATATAACAGTGCCAGGGATACATCAGCATGGGAAAGGGCATAACAGTAGAACAGTTTTATCACAGATAACCAAGAGCTGACAAGAAAGGTCAGGTGATCCAGGCTGGGTGTTGGCAGGTTATTTGGTTTTCTTTCATTAGCCGATAAATATTTCACGATTAAGTGACTTTACAGCAGTCAGCAGAAAGGACAGAGAACATGTTTAAAGGCTGAGCCTTGTAATCCTGCCTGTGTAGCTCAACCCACTGTTACAATAAAAACAACTAGAACCCCCCATGCTCACTTGTGCCATCCCCTTGTTTCACCTGTCTATGTGTCATATTTAGTAGTTCTTTCCCAAGTCCTGCCCCTGTGATTTACACTTCTGATTCTGCTGCAGAACTTTGGACTGCACCCATATTTCTGTAGTTTTATTAAATTAAACAGTACAGGTAAAAGAAAAAAAGAGTGTCCCTGATGGGAACATGGATTATCAGGTAAGGGTTGCTGTTCTGGTTTTAGTTTAGGGGCTCCCCTGTGGCGAAAAAATCCTGAAACTTTTCTTCAGCTTGGAAAAACTTAAAAGAACAGTAACACCAAAAAATTGAAGTGTTTTAAAGGAATGACAATATAATGTACTGTTACCTGCACTGGTAAAACTGGTGTGTTTGCTTCAGAAACACTACTATAGTTTATATAAAGAAGCTGCTGCGTAGCCATGGGGGCAGCCATTCAAGCACAGGATACACAGTAGATAACAGATAAGTGCACAAGAATCCCATTGTATATTACAGAGCTTATCTGTTATCTCCTGTGTATCCTGAGCCTTTTCTCCTTTTTGAGCTTTGAACGGCTGCCCCCATGGCTACACAGCAGCTTGTTTATATAAACTATAATAATGTCTTTGAAGCAAACACACCAGTTGTACCAGTGCAGACATCTGTCAGGAAATTGATTGGCCAGGTTAAAAAATCTTTATCAGTCTCAGTGCAATCTATCTATGTTTGCAGGGCCAAGCAGGCAGGCTACCCTTCAGTTTTCCTGGCAATATCGCCTGAAATGGTCTTTTTAGTTGATGGACAAATCGTACATTTAAACGATCATTTCAAGATAATCATGGTCTCACTATAACAACTGGATCTTTTCTATGGCCAGCTTTACTGTTCCTTTAATGTAAGATGGGATTTCTTAACCCTGTGAGTCAACACTGCAACCCAAGAAATAGTTTTTGGTACAGGTATGGGATCCGTTCTCCGGGAAACCCATGGGTCCAAATTACGGAACCCATAGAATCCATTTTATCCAAATTTTTAAAAATGATTTCCTTTTTCTTTGTAATAATAAAATAGTGCCTTGTACTTGATCCAAAAGATGTAATTAGTCCTTATTGGAAGCAAAGCAAGCCTATTGGGTTTACGGTATTTAATATTTACATGATTTTCTAGTGGATTTAAAATTACAGAAAGATCCGTTATCCGGAATACCCCAGATCCCGAGCATTCTGGATAACAGATCCCATTCCTGTATTCATTCTTTCACATTTATTTAATTTCTCTGGTTATTATAAGAAGATATTTGACCAGGTTGACTCAAATTTTAGTCCTGACCCAGAGGCTAACATCGTATGGCAAGAAAAATGCATAAAATGCTTTATAGAGCGTAGTTACCAGCAGCACTATAGTCTATTGAAATCAGCACACAAAGCTATAAGCTATTTTCAGCTCAATGCCTCTGCTGCAGATAACACAGATGTCTATATAGTTGCATGCACCCTTAATCAATGGCTAATTATATATTTGGTATGCATCATTTATATAAGACACTTCCAAACATATTGCAGTATAATCTATGTTCAAAGCACATAGCAGCCAGAGTGGTGCATTAGGAGTGTAAATTAAACAGACTATTCCAGATCTGTAATGCTTCCCACACAAAGTTCCACCCTTAATTATATGCAAAGTAACATGTTGTGTGGCATTCCTGCCCACTGCCTCTCCCAATGTCACAAGCCAGCAGTACTTAGCCTTGTACACACAGCATTTATCTTCCTACTCACAAAAGAAATAGCATGAAATAATGATGCATTTCAAACAATGCAGGCATTCTGTATGTTCTTGCAGTGCAATACTGGGCTAGGCACAGGGCAGGCTTCCAAACAAGGCTTGACAAGTGTAAAGTCTGCCATTTTATCACAAATCCCAGTCAGCTATTTTATAGAATTGCAAGTCTCAATGAACCTTTGAGCAGTGTTTGGGAGCGCTCTGTGTCTATGCTTACTAAGTGTGCTCACGATTTGTATTCATATGCATGCGCTGCCTTGTTCTTCAATATTGTGCACATGCTCAGGGTCTTGGTCTTTGTCGAGGAGAGTCTGTTTATTTTATTTTTTTTTAAACCTGTGCTTTTTTGCTCTATGTGGAGTTGAAACAGGAAAAGGGCTTGAGACAGAGGAGAGTTAACAGCAGTGATGGTGACTATTGAAGGTATGCCTCTCAATTAAAGTCAACTCTTTATTAGACTTTTCTTGTCCTTTAATGAATTTAGGTCCAGGTATGGGACCTGCTATCCAGATTCTCAGGACCTGTTATTCAGAATCCTCGGGACCTGGGGTTTTCCGGATAATGGATCGTTCCCTAATTTGGATCTTCATACCTTAAGTCTACTAGAAAATCATGTAAACATTACATAAACCCAATAGGCTGGTTTTGCTTCCAATAAGGATTAATCATAGTGTAGTTTGGATCAAGTACAAGGTACTGTTTTATTATTACAGAGAAAAAGGAAATCATTTTGAGAAATTCCAATTATTTAGATAAAATGGATTGTATGGGAGACGCAATGTAGTGTAGCCCGCTCGCACAACCCTGGCCTTCAGCAATTCAGCGCCTGGTGCACGGTCAGGGACAGAATCCATTTTCGCCTGTAGGGTAAGATTTAATCCTTCCCGTTTATAACCTTGTTTTGGCTTCATTGTTGCACGATTCTTCCTTGTTTCAATTTGCTGATATGACAAATAGCCAGATACATTTTTGCGCTTAGCAGGTTGTCTCTGACTCTGATACACCATTGCTTACATTATATCTTGCTTTGCAAACCTCTGGACTAACAGGACTGGAACAGTGCTGGACTTTATATATATTTTTTCAGGAATTTTTTTCAGGGATTTCCCCTTGTATCAATCTTTGCAGTTTTGCTACTTAAATTAAGCATTTTTGTCTTTTATTAGGTATCTGGTTTTATGAATATAAACCAGCATTTTTCTACAAATTTTTCTATGGAACTTTTTATAAAAACATTTTTCTGACTTTTTCACTGTTGGCATTACTATTTATATTGTGGACTTTTTATGATCTTATATGTGTTTTTACATGTGGAATCTCAAGGGTTAATTTTGTGTCGTTAATTATGTATGCAAATGTGGGGATTGACCAATCAAAATTATGTGAGGGGTGTTAAATTGCTTGCACTTGCACATTTTCTATATGCTTGACAAAGGGGTCTGACCCCGAAACGTTGCACGTTTGCAGAATAAACACGCAAGGGTATAACCCTGCTGTTACTAGCCTTTGTGTGCCAGTGTCTTCTTGGACAATTTGTATGGGAGACGGCCATTACATAATTTGGAGCTTTCTGGATGGTTTACGTTTACGGATAACGGATTCCATACCTATATATGAATCACATTACACTGGTTACTAGTATGCATACAAATTAATTGCTGATTAGCTATCCAGCAAGTTGATTATATATGCATAAAGTGTTAAAGGGCCCAGATTATCCTATACAGTCTATGATCATGTAGCGACTTTTTCACAGACTAGAAAGCAGATCCACTCATTTGTATCGGTTACTCATTATAAAAAATAAATAAAAGGTGCCTCTCTTAATTTGGTGTACTTCCCCTTTACTTATTAAATGACAGCACAGGTTCTAAAATCTGTCCTCCGACCTCACCAACACTGCATGTTGCTTGAATATCCAAACAGCAGGAAAGCATTCAGCAAGGATCTCTCTGCTAAACATATACCTTATGACTCCATATAAGTGGTACACTGGCTAGAAGGAATATATTCCTGCATGATATCATTTCCCAAAACACATGGGGGTATATTTATCAAAGAGTGAAGTTAAAGATCACCACAGTCCTCTAGAGTGAAATTCTGTCACTCTCCATTAATTTCTATGGGATTTTAAAAGAGTATTTATCAATGGGTGAAAGTTTATCCTTTGATAAATACGCCTTTCAAAATCCCATAGAAATGAATGGAGAGTGGCAGAATTTCACTCTAGAGGACTGTGGTGATCTTTAACTTAACTCTTTGATAAATATACCCCATGGTTGGTCAAATTGATCTGGTTTGTTCAATCACGACCAGACCAAAAACCAGGGTACCTGGAGGGAGAGGCACTTGCAATGACTTGCCATTCTCATTCTTATAGCCAGAATTGGCAGACAAAGACTTTACATATGGCAGTCAACAGATTTCTTTTTTTAAAGAGTTAGCAGTGTGGGACAGACAGTTGTGTGTATGGTCCCTGCAAGGCAAATCTGTACCAAACAGAAAGGAGATCACGTCAAATGTAGAAAACTAGCTTCTACTACCTTGCAGCAAAGATCCAATACCATAAGTGCAGAAAGCGGACCAACATGACGGCTTTTAAAAGCCATGACATGTACCTGTACACATCTTTAAAAGCACTGAAAATGTTAGAATAAACGTGTATTTGAAAATGACTTAGAATTACATTTTCTGTTATTATACTAAAGAAATTTGGGTGGATTTCCCCTTCAATTTTTTTGTCACTTGAAATGTATTGCAGAATAAATACAGGAGTGTTAGCCATGAAACAAAAGCCGGCACAGATATAAAAGTTTAGGTTCAGTCTATTGTGTTTAAAAAGGATGGGCACACTGGCAGTGGCACAAGTAGATATTACTGGGCCCCCAAAATGTTTACTGGTTGACCTGTTTTACCAATGTTAATGGACATTGTATATGAATATAACATAGAGGGCTTCATGGGGCCCCTATACCTCCTGCAGCCAAAGGGTCTGCTTCCTCCTGCACACCGGATAGGCAGGTTTCTACCACCAAATCATCTATTTCAGTTGTATTAACCTGTTACCAGCAGCATTTTCTGGAGGAAGCCGTGTGTGCAAAAGGCGCATTCTGGCCTTCAGTAATATTTGATCCCCTCCCTTTCCACAAATGAGCTCTGTGCCTGAGCAGGCGGAACGCCAGACTCCTTGAGCCGTGCCCGTCACTTGATCGTGGCTGCGTAAACAAGAGCCGAGGCTGCATGTTTATGTCACGTTTAATGTACATGTATTCTTAAAAAAGGCTAATTTCAAGGGAAAATTAAACACAAAATTAAACACACACACACAAATAATACTGAAAAACCCTGATTATTTTTTCTGGCAAAGGATACCCTGCATATATCCCCAGCCAGATACATTCTGCATTGCTTTGCAGCAGCCTAGGCAACCCCAAGTATTTTGAATGCAACAAAAATGTCCAGCCTGGAATCCTGCTGTTATGGAAATGGGGAGTTATAGTTCAGCAACTGGAAGCATGCTTTATTTAAAATATAATTAAACAAAAAAAAGAAAAATCAGAGATTTTATTTTTGATTCCTAGAGTATCAGCCCTCCTCCATCCCTTTTGCAAATATTGATGGGTGTCATTTTGCCCCCCCATTTAATAAGCAGGTTTCCTAATTGCTCTATATAACACCTGCCTGTGTTGTGCTACATGATATAATCACACTATAAACTTCCTGCAGGGACAATGGCAAGGAGGAAGAGGATGAGAAGTGCTGCAAGGTCACAGAATTAGGAACACTCCCACTCAGCCTATAAGGTGCTTAATGCAAATCACCTGCATTGCCATATGTGCTCGTGCCTTCATCTCTGTGCAGTAAAGAGTAAGCTCTGAGGGCAAGAATAAAAGTGTGGAAATGTTTTTTATTAAAGGCACCACTTACCCATTTCAGCCTCTTCTACCGGGCTGTCCTCTTGCACTACCCCAAAGCCTTCGTCATTCTCTATGCCAGCAATTTCACTCTCCTGTTGGGCCAGGAAAGCAGCGGCTGGATCCTCGTCCGTCTCCCCTGCAGCGCCCGTTTCAAAGAAGCCGAAATCGTCAGACATGATCGGTTTGATCGCCTGCTGCTAATCTGCCTATAAACGCTTAGAAAGTGTGACTACTCGTGAGCGGTAAATCCAGAGATCAGAGGGAATCAGACACAAGCCATTCCCAGTGTACAAGCGGCGTCTTCTGCTCTGTCTCTGCGACTATTGCTGTTGCTGCTGCTGCTCCCCAGAAAAGGGAGGACCATAGTGAGTGACATCAGAGCAGCGGGGCTGCAATTCTCAGTGTGTCCCAGCAGGTGCTACTCCCTTGAGCGTGTCACTGCCTGGTGCTCAACACACGGTGGCGCTGTGTCCTTGAAAACAAACACGAGTAAACTCCATAGCCGAGTATATAGCTGCACGGTCATCCTTTCCAGCAGCCCAGTACAGAGCACCCTAAGCAACCTCCAATTAAAAGCCATTGAATGGGTAGTAAACGTTTAGTATATAGTTATGGAATGGCCGAAGGGAAGTTACCTTCAGTATGTTATAGAATGGCCAATTCCTAGCAACTTTTCAATTGGTCTTC
Organism: Xenopus laevis; assembly: GCF_017654675.1. Lineage (NCBI taxonomy): Eukaryota > Metazoa > Chordata > Amphibia > Anura > Pipidae > Xenopus > Xenopus laevis. The sequence goes on along the minus strand of NC_054375.1, from coordinate 54,871,071 downwards.
ATTTTTGTACAGTTTTATATTTTATTTTGAAGTTATTTACTTGTTTGCCTTCTTCTTGACCTTTTCAAGGTCTCAGATAGGGGTATCAATGACCCCAGAAGCAGTGTCAGACTGGGACACCAGGGGCCCACCCAAAAACCTTTAGACCAGGGGCCCAGTCTAAGCATTATTTCTGCCTCTCCTCACTCAACCTCAATTCTCCTAGTCTCTTTTCTTTACATACTATAACCTATTATTCCATCTATTTAGCCTCTTTATTCTCATAGAAATAGGAAATGGCCTTGAAATAAGCCAAATGTTTAGGAGCAGGAGGGCCCACTGACACCTGGGCCCACAGGGAGTTTTCCTGTCCGACACTGCCCAGAAGCCCAAAAACTATTGCAATGTGAGGCTACAATTCTATTGTTATTGCTACTAGTGATGGGCGAATCTGTGGCGTTTCACTTCACCGCAAAAATTTGCAAATTTCCTGTAAAATCTGCAAAACGGCGAAAAATTTGCGAAACTGCGCCGGAGTCTCGTTTTCGCCGGCGTCCAAAAAACCGGACGCTGGTGAATTTTTGCGAATTTATTTGCCGGCGGCGAATCGCGGAATTCGCTGCGAATTTGTGCCTGGCAAATAAATTTGCCCATCACTGATTGCTATTTTTAATAACTTATCTTTCTATTCAGGCCCTCTCCTATTCATCTTCCAGTATTTCATTCACACCAAGTCCGGACTGGGATTTACAATAGTCCCTGACATTCCTTGTACACATCATCATCATCATCATCATTTATTTATATAGCGCTGTCAAGATACGCAGTGCTTTACTGCAGTTATAGCAAACAGGGAATAAATGGTGGCTAACAGACAAGGATTACAGAGTACAATGGGGTTTACAAACTAAAAGGTTAGGGTACAATTGAGACATTAGGATTATATAAACACTTTGTCATTTTGATACAGCAGTGATTAATTAAGGTACATTGAATAAGCCTCTTTAAACAGATGGTTCTTTAAGGAGCGCTCGAAAGTTTGGAAAGAAGGAGAAAGTCTGACAGCTTGTGGCAGAGAGTTCCAGAGAAAAGCAGAAGCCCGAGAGAAGTCTTGTAGACGAGAATGGGCAGAAGTGACCAGAGGAGAAGTGAGGCGAAGATCAGAAGCAGAGCGTAGGTTTCGTGAAGGAGTGTATTTGGAGATTAGAGATGAAATATAGGGAGGGGTTTCATTATTAAGGGCCTTGAATGTGAGTGTAAGTAATTCAAGGCCCAAGCAGCCCCCCACCAGCCCAATAAATAATGACTGTCTATGGCAACTTACAGCAGCCCCTCTGGCATTTGCCAGAACCCACAGATTGCCAGTCTGGGCCTGATTCACACCTAGGGTTGGCACCCAGCCAGTATTTGACTGGCCCAGTCAGTAAGTCACCAGCTAGGGCCAGAATTACAAATTTACCGGCAAAATACTAGCCAGTAGATTCATAACACCCCACAAATCCCTCCCTTCTCTGACCCTTTCGCTGCCCGATTACATCTTATATGGAGAGCTCCTCATATATCATCCTCCCTTATCCTGCCAACTCCACCCATTTCCACGCCCCTCTACACATTTCCCCACCCCCAAGTGATTATGCCCCGAACCTGGAAAATAGCCCGAATCCGAAAATACACCATCTAAAACTGTCAACGTCATGTAGAAGTCAATGCCAGAGGTCCCTTGAATCATTTGAAGATTTTTGTAGCCTTCATGATGTTTGGGGGATTTTTGGTCAGTTTGGCTTGAAAACTTGATAAATTCAAGCAATTTCAAATTTTTTTTGCCAAAAACTCAAGCTTTTCAAAAACAAGAAAACATCCCAGTTGTGAGTTTATTCAAGGTGTAAAAACCTCAGAAACTCAACCTTTGATAAATAACCCCCCTAATATCTGGGATGGTCGGGGATGAAGCCCACACAAATGCACAGCAGGAAAATATGTACTATGGTTGCATTTAGGGCTAATAAAATACATCACAATCTAGCATCAGCACCCCACACCACTGATTCCCTACAGGCAGCCACTTTATGCTAAACTGAAGCCCTTCTGCTAGTTGAACAGAGCTAAATTACCCATTAGGTGAACTAGGCACCTGCCAGTCTGATGCAAGGGCACAGAAATGGTTGGGCATGTGAGTCCCTTTGTAGAAAATAAAGTGAATGTTTCTAAAATTTGCTCTCATTGGTGTAACCTACTATGGTTATCAAAAAACACTCACCAAGGTGATATCATAAATATCTTTAATGTATGGAAAAAAAGTTACATTTGTATATTGTATATATTTTATTTGTATAGCGCTCCTTGAGGGAAAAGCACTGTACAGCAAAACAATAAATAAGTAGTAACAAACAAGGGGTCACTGCATTAATAAGTAACAATAAGTGCATTATTATAAATAACATTCAATCAAATATAAAATATAATTAAAATACTGATTAAGCATACCTCCCAACTGACCCGTTTTTAGAGGGACAGTCCCTCTTTTGACAGCTCAACCTGCAGTCCCGTTTTTCTCTGCACTGAACAGCCAGAAAAAGAAACAATGTTTCTAACTTAATTGGAGCGGAACACAATTAGGGTTGCCACCTGGCCAGTATTTTACAGGCATGGCCGGTAAAAATGATGGTTGATCCCAATGTTATTAATAGGGAAAAAAGGTAAATATATAGGAAGGCTGGTATTTTTTTCCAGAAAACGTGGCAACCCTAAACACAGTAGGGGGTAGGCGATCCTTCACCTGTGAAGAAAGGCAGGCGGAGCCGCCCTCGACTGGCCCTGGCCTTTAATTCACCTGGCTGGTAAACATTATGCCTCATGACAATGATATGAATAGGTAATAAACATAAACATATGGGAAGGCCAGTTTTATTGTTTAGAATAGGTGACCAGACTACTTACAATGAGAGTGAAAGAAATAAAGGGCACAACTGAGGCAAAACAAAGAGATACATTAAACTCAGTGTTGGACTGGCCCACCAGGATACCAGGAAAACTCCCGGTGGGCCCAGGGGTCAGTGACATACCTCCCAACATTTTGGAAGTAAAAAGATGGACAAATTTTTTTTTCGCACGTAGTGCAGCGATATTTTTGACCACGCCCCTTCTGTGACCACACCCCCTAATTACCATGTTCATTTTACAAAATTTGGCAGGTTATGAAAGTTTGAAAATGTTTCTCCTTATCTAAACTGGTTTTTTGTGTCTCAAGATTGCACCTTTGAGCTGTTCTGTGCTCTCTGCTAAAAGCCAATTAAGTTAGAAACTGTGTTTCTTTTTCTGGCTGTTCAGTGCAGAGAAAATAGGGACTTTCCAGTACAAATGAGGGACTGCAGGTTGAGCTGTCAAAAGAGGGACTGTCCCTCTGAAAAAGGGACAGTTGGGAGGTATGCTCTTGCTGCTAAACTTTTGGCCTATTTCATGGTCATTCCCTATTTCTTTATGAGAACAAAGAGGCTTAATAATGGAAGAATAGAGTATAGTATGTAAAGAAAATAGAGTAGGAGAATAAAGAGGTTGAGTGAGGAGAGGAGGAATAATAGTTTGGAAAGTGGGCCCTCAGCCTAAGGTTTTCTGGTGGCATCCCAGTCCTACAAAGATTAAACCTAATAAACATATATATATAAACATAATATAATATAAACATATATATTTTTATCATATATATATATGATAAAGCTGAAGGCGCTCGTGTAAAACCAAAGGGAATTGTAATGACAATAACGACAAGCTCAGTGCGATAAGGCTGCAAAACACGCCTGTGCATCACACACTTATTATTTATCAGCTATAGAAAACCTATTCGGATACTGAGGAATATATAAGGGATCAGTAACGTGCCCTGCATTATGACTGAGTTAACGTTACAGGTAATCACAAGATAAACTATATAACGGCTCCAACAATCTGTAGAGTCATGTCATAAGCACGTATCACGTGACACCCTCCCCCCTCTAAGTCAACAGTTGCTAAGCACCCAAGATGGCGGCAGTGGACGAAACTTCCTTTGCTTCGGATGGATTCCGGGACGTAACTTCCGCTAAATGGGAGTGACAGGTTAGAAGGCGGAGAGGGAAGATGGCGGCGCTGGAGGAGCGGGGCCTGAGTCAGGACCAGACAGAAAAACTGTTGCAGTTTCAGGTATCTTTATTATTAGGAGCACTGTAGGGATTATAAACCCTCGCAGCGAGGGGGCTGTCATTGGGTGGAGTTGGTTAAACGGTGAAGGGCCCGGATACAAAAAAGTTGTCTTCATCAGCCCTGGTTTCAGAATGAAAACGAACCTCTAGTTGTTATTAAGTAAAATGGGTCCTACGCTTAAAGCCCCCTCACCATTTGTAGATTGAAAACACCCAGTGGATTCCATTTGTTATGGGATGTCACATTGGTTGTAGTTAGACGACAGCTGGGAAGACGCAGGCTGGAAATCTTTGGCTTAGAATGTATTAGAAAGTTCTTGCTGAAGACTTCACCTGCCCTGCTGCTCAAGGGCTGCGAGGAGAGGCCTTACCTTTTATGCAGGTGGATTTAGAGGAGACTGGCAGAGCCCATTTAGGGGAGACTGGCTGAGCCCATGTGTAAATAAGCTGTGTATATGTATATGTCATCCTGTACTTGTCTGTAATGACCATGGATTCTACACTGAAATGTCTCTCTTACTGCTCAGGCTGACAGGCTCTGATTATGATATTCTCTTGACTATAACATTCAGACTTGTATTTCTGAATCCATTGTAAGTACGCATTTGCCTGTATATGCCACACTGTACATTTGGACTCTATAGTTCAACTACAAACCGAGAAATGCGTCAGGATGACAGGCTCAGATTATGTTCTTCTCTTGACTATAAAATCACATTCAGACTTGTATTTCTGAATCCATTGTAAGTACAGATTTGCCTGTATATGCCACACTGTGCTTTTGGACTCCATAGTCAAACTACAAACCGAGCAATAAGTATACATTTTTAGAGTGTCTCATGTTAAGAGACACGGGAGGATGGAGCTTTGTGGCCTACAGAGCTTACAATCTCACTACAGTCTATGATAAACAGGTCAGTAGATGTCTATCCATCTCATGCCAGTTGTGGTTGGCAGATAACTTTGGTAATGGGTATATTAACTGGCTGGCTTCAAGTTGGTCATAGCGTCAGCCACTTTAACAGACAATCAGGCAGCATTGAACATCACAGGCATAAATAGGGTATAAAGATGACAGTCTGATTTATGCTCTGCGCAAAGTCCTTTTGGATTAGATAATTAGCAGCACCAGGTTGGTGTGGATCCACTTGTCCACCGGATAAGTACAAATATAGGGTATAATAGTTGTTTAAACTAAAGCAAATGGCACACATGGCATTTTGTAGCTGTCCTCGTGAAAAAAATGTGCTTGTACAAAGTAATGGCTCTTTTTAGGGCTATTGAGAGCAACTGTCACTTGGAAATGTAGATGTCAGCTGTTTGGAGGAGGTGGGTATTTTTTTTTTTTTTTTTGCCATAAGCAAGACAATTCCCTTTAGCAGAACCAGTGAATTTGAGAGGGTTCTGGACTTTTTGCCACTGCATTTTTCTTTGAAAAAAAAAAATAGCTACAGCCGCTACATATGGTTTGCTTGTCAGTGGCTTTAAATGCTGAAATTGACTGCACTCTGCACATACAGTAATCATATTGATGTCGGTGACAAGTAATTGCTTTACAAATAAGCACCAGTGATTTCAATAGTCATGTATAATGGATAACAGCCATACTTCCTATTTTAAGGAAGGAAGGTGTTTTTATTTACTAATCCCATGATTTATTTGAACTCATAGTTGCCTACTGCTTGTACCATGTCCAAAACACTGGCTTTCTCTATGAGAGCGATAGGTCTGTGTAAAATATTCATATGCTTATCTTGGGCTTATTAAAGTCGCAGTTGCAAGGGGGAGACATGCTTTTGCCCTGATTGGGATACGAATCAGCTTAATTTTGCTCATCCACACATCTTAGTACAAGGCTGGATCTGTAGTTTATCATTAGTAATTTTTGCTTATGCCGTTTAGAGGTTCAGAGGGTTAAGTGAGCACGGTTGCTCATGTAGCTTGCACCATAGCTTGCTATGTATCTTAGGGCTAAATTACACAGAAGATTTTATCTGACCCACAAAATCATGTCATGCAACAGCTCGAGATTTTGTAGGATCCTACAAAATCTGATCGACACATGTGTAATTGAAGATGGATCAGATGGTGTGTTTTGTTCATGCATCTGCGGCTGACCGTCAATGTTTTTCAATGAGAGAAAAAGTAATTCAGACTCTGTCAGATTTTATCTCATGGGATGAAGACGCAGTATGCAGTGTTCCCCTGCGACAGTCAGTCCCATTATTTTTTAACCCATGCAACTATATTCAACTTGTAGGGTGTGATCTGTTGATCTGACACCATACTACAGCATTTCCAGTGTATTTTAGCCCTTAGATCTAACTAATGTAGCACAGTATCTAATTTAATTTTCTATGTGTTCTCAACAAAAACTGCTACCTTCTGCACAAAGCTGACAGCCTAGGTCAGTGCTGTCCAATTTATGTGGTACCGAGGGCCAAAATTTTAATGGCCTATGTGGTGGAGGGCCGATAATGGAAGTCAGTGTTGGCCACTCCCCCTTTTAAACGTCTTTTTCCATTGACTTTCTATTTTCTATGTGTGATCGTTTTTCTAATATTGTCTAATAAGTGTCAAGTGTCTTTTTCTCCTTCAGAAGCAGCTCTGGGAGGGGGATCGCCGACTCTGTAAACAGTTCTAAATTGATACATTTAGTTGATACATTTCTTATCTTTGTCCCTGCTGTGCAGAATCTCTGGGTTTCATTACAGGCAGCTGTTAGAATTGATACAATAGTTGCTAATACTCCAGAGATGCTGCTGAGAAATGTATCAACTAAATGTTGCAAAATTGTAACAGTTTAGAATCTGCACCTGAATTACTGAGCTGCCAGACTCAAACACCAGAGACACGAACATTCAACTTTAAACTTAGATTTTGGAGAAACAGTAAAATATAAATAATGGAAAGTAATTGGAAAAAGTCATTATTTCTGGGAAACAATCTAAAAACAACTGAGTTGAAAAAAGTGTTTGGAAGGTGAACAACCCCTTTAACGGTGGTAGCACACCAAAAAACCAAATGGCTGGTGCTCACTGCAGGGAAATCCCTCATCACTCATATGTGAAAAATGTAAGTCATGTTTAAAACGTACCCTTAAATCCATATGCCTCCTCCTCCCCTATGGATAATACAACAACCCCAACACATGATTAAACACCTTAGGGGCCCTTAAAGGAGAAGGAAACCCCCTGGGCGCAAAACCCCTCCCCCTGTGTTGCTCCCTCCTCACCCCTGGCCTACCTGTCCCCCTGGGCAAATGCCCCTAACTTGTTACTCACCCCTCTGCGCAGGTCGGAGTTCGCAGACGCCATCTTCTCCCACCGGCGTAACAAGTTAGGGGCATTTGCCCAGGGGGACTGGTAGGCCAGGGGAGAGGAGGGAGGGGGGCAACACAGGGGAGGGGGAGGGGTTTTGCGCCCAGGGGGTTTCCTTCTCCTTTAACAACAATTTCCAAATGCTAACAAACCCCAAGAACAAAAACACTAACAGGCTTACATTTCACAGGTAGCGTATAGCAAGCAGAGAATGGCACACACAAACAGCACTGGGCAAGCAGAGAATGGCACACACAGAGAGGAAAGGCAGAACAGAGCAGGAGACAGGAATCAGGACTAGTCTAATATGTACTACATACAGTGACACAGTGCTGGTGCCCCATTAGCATTTTGAATAAAGTGTGAACAATGTTGGCAGTTTCAGTCTGGGTTTCAGGTGTGAACAGTACAGGCCTTTAGGATATAGACAATAGAAATGTCACAAGTGTGTAGGGGGATTACAGCCTGAATTTGAAACAATGCAGGGGCCAGTTAATCTCTGTAGCGATACCTTTTAAATTTTATGGTAAAGACACAGCATGTGGGGGGCCACAGAAGGGGGGGAGGGTCGCAGCCGCATGCCACCAGTTGGACAGCCCTGGCCTAGGTGAAGGTATAATGTATCATAACTAGGTGAAATGTGGAGTATGTTTGGAGTAAGGCAAATTAGCCAATCAGCTTTAGCTGTTCAGCATAGAAGACTGATAGAAAATTATAGCCAATAAAGAAGCAGTTGCACAATGATCCAATTTTTAAGATGTCTCTGTACGTACAGGTACTGCTAAATGGATTTCATAGTATTGTTTACAACCAACATTTCTATGATCTTCTCAGCCACCAGCTTTAGACATCACTGAAATGTTATAGGAAGTTCTAGAATGAAGAGTGGATTTCCACTAGGAACTAGCCCTAGAAACAGTTACAAACTTGTGTAGCAGGATTCCTAAGAGAGATGATATTGTTTAGGACTGGCCAGCCCACTATTTAATAGACAGAGGCAACAGTAAAGTATTTGTGTGCTATACATGTTGCACAGAGTAAACATACCACTCTTCCAGCACACCAGCTCTATGCAAACACAATACATAATCACCCAGGAGCTCATCTGTTTGCCATAAGGGAATTTATGAAAGCCAATTTATTTGTTTTGAGACATATTGGAGATAGTATCAGATGTTTTTTTCCCAACATCTCTGGGTCAGCTAGTGGTAAGGGACAATTTACTTGAACAAAAGGTTGAAATTGTGTTTTTTGCAGCCTCATCTGCTGTGTAACTATGTTTGTGGAAAACAGGCTCCTAGGTCTGGTGAGAACAAAACTGAACTTTTTGGACTATTTGTGTGGTTAAAAGCCAACACTGCTCATTGCCCTGTGAACACTATCCCTATGGCAAAGCATATTGTGAGGTATGTTCTTCATTGACAGGCACTGGAAAACTGGTCAAGATTCAAGCCAAATTTACACTTGAGTCATTTTAAAATCATGAACTTGTCTTGGAATGGTCCAGTCAAAGCCCAGACCTCAGTCCAACTTGAAAATTGCTTTTCACAAGCACCCCATTCAACCTGACAGTTTCGGCAATTTTGCCAAGAAGAATTGCTAAAAGTTGGATGAACCAGATGTGCAAAGTGGGAACCAATCCGTAATTAGTGCCCTTGACAAAGAGCCGTTTAGGCATGAAATGTTGTTGTTGCCAGAAACTGGGAAATACAGGCTTTTTAAAAAAAATATATATATTTTGGATTGCTGTTGCCTGGAACGTGGCGGTATTGATCCTTGTGTATGGAAACACAATGGGCACTCAAAGTTTAATGATAAAACAGAGGTCCGCAGATTATTTGCTGTTTGAATGTCGGGCTTTATATACAAAATTTTCAGTCGAGTTGAATTTGGAGGCAAAAGCCCTATCCCCCCCCCCCGTTTCATCTTAATTTTTTAATCTGGCCAATATTAATTTCCCCTTTTTAGCGATGATCACTTTTCACCAGAATAATTAAGGCTGAAGGAGCGTTTTTATTAAGAGCCTGTGTATTGCCTGTTCAAGTCATGTGCCAAATTTTCCTGCCAAGAAGTCAAATTTCTATTTGTATACCACGTTGACTGATTCCAGCACAAAATGCCCAATTTTATGCACTTGGCATGTGCCTACCTCTAATTTCTGCCAGTGTACTTTAATTGGAAGCAGAAGTCTCTGGCTGCACAAAAAAACTCCCTTTCCAGTTTTGTCAATATGCCAGTGTACAGTTGATTTTTGTTCCAAGAATCTGGAATGGTTTATATAGAGAATCCGCAGGATTATGTGCTCCTAGGATATTTCTGCAGCAGTTAGAAATGCACAGCCTTTGCCTTGTCTCCGATGAGCAACGTATCTCACAATATACATGGGTCTCTTATGGCTTTTATATAAAAACTTTTATAAGTTATATAATAATATAATATTTATAGGATAGGATTCCTGTGACTAAAATACAGTTTACCTTTTCTCTTAGGGCTTTAGTTCCTTCTGTAAAACCTGTCTGTACTGTCGAATTTGTTTTAGGGTAAGCCTTTGGTCTATGCAGCCAGCAGAATGAAAAATGTTGAAAACAATGCGTATGTAAAGTAGTGTCGTTTTATAGGAGTGGGAGTTGAATTATATACATATAAAAATTTGGAATAACTTTGATTTCACGTAGAAGTTGATTTGCTGTAATTCCTTTCTTGCCATAAAGCAAGACAGGACTGCTGCGGTTAGCAAGAGTCTAGAGACCCTAAACAAAACACTTGTTTGAAAACACAGTCTCAGTTACTCTTTATCTGTTAGGCTCATCTGCATTTAATGCAATGTTTGCTTTCTTTTTAGGCATGAAAGTGAAATAGACAAGAGCCCCTGCTCAGGCATAACAAGCTTGCACTCAAAAACACACAAACAGATGAAATCTGAACATTTAAATGACTGAAAATAACACGGCACAACATTACTTCGTTATGCTTTATAATTCTAAAAGCATTCAGCCTGTTTACTAAACATTAATAAAAAGTAATTAAAAAAAAAAAAGAATAAGAAAAATGCGTGGAGGACAATTATGAATAGATATTTCCATGTCTTACTTTTTGTGTTTATTTTTAACACACATTCATTTAGTATTTTATTATGTCTCTGACAGGACTTGACTGGTATTGAATCGATAGACCAATGTCGCCAAACTCTGCAGCAGCACAACTGGAATATTGAGGTATGTACCTGAAGCTGCAGGGAAGGATCCAGAGAATTAGTGATCAGCTAGCAGACTGAACAGATGGGTTACTCTAATATGACATCTGTGTATATGGTCAAATAATGTACAATGTACTAGCAGAACAGTGTGCAGACTTTCCTGATGATCTCTCTTTATTGTAGACTGCTGTCCAAGACAGGTTAAATGAACAGGAGGGTGTCCCCAGGGTCTTTAACACCACTCCCAACCGTCCTCTGCAGGTGAATACTGCTGACCATAGAGTATACAGTTATGTGGTGTCTCGGCCACAGCCAAGGGTAAGTTCAGATCTGTAATAGCAGTGTTGGGTAGAACTACACAGTTTGAAACCATCTAATATTGTCTCCTTGTTACAGGGGCTATTGGGATGGGGTTACTACCTGATTATGCTTCCATTCCGCATCACTTACTATACAGTACTTGATATATTTAGGTAAGTTTTACTTGTGAACCTAAAGTGTCGATCAGTGAATACAGAATGTCTTTAGCCTTTCTTTATCTCCTCTCTGTAAGGTTTGCTCTTCGTTTTATAAGACCGGACCCTCGCAGCCGAGTCACTGACCCAGTAGGGGATGTGGTCTCCTTTATTCATCTGTTTGAAGAGAAATATGGCAGCACACATCCTGTATTTTACCAGGGTACTTACAGCCAGGTAAAACTTTCCCATCAGACGAGAACAGTCTAAGAAAAAAAAATTTCTCTTTACTAGGCACTTTACTAGGGATTGGGATTAAAACCTGATTTTCTTCTAATAAGGTAATGCCAAAGGGTGTGCCTATGTTGGGAATTAAATGAAAATAATAGATAGACAAAGGAACTTTGTCAACACCTTTAGTTTCCCTTATTTCAGTAATGTAAAACTCCCAAAGAATTTCCACTTGTCTAGATGATAAATGGGTATAACTTTCAATTTGTGGCTCCTTGTTAGCACCCAATTTGTAATCGGTAAATGCTGCACTTCTAGAAGCCTTTTCCTTATCTGCATTTTGATATGCCATGTAATAATTACCTACTGATAACTAGAACTATAGCTACAAACAAGCGGATCTCTCCCCAGTATGCCCACATTGAGGTGGGCGATATCGAGCTGATCCAATCGTGGGCCCTAGGGCCAAACGATCGGATCAGAATGGAGGCTATACGGGCAGTCGGATTGCGGGACCGCGATCTGACAACTTTTTACCCTGCCCGATTGACATCTGGCCAACTTTCTGCCAGATATCGATCGGGAAAGCCCGTCGGAGGGCCGATAAGCTGCCGACTTGGTCTGTCAGCAGTTTTTATCGGCCCGCATATGTTTGCCTTTAGTGGAGTACCTCAGGGGCACATTCTTGGTCCATTGCTTTTTTTATTCTAGAGATTTTTTTTATAAATTGACAATAAAAATGATATTCAAGATTGGTAAAACCTCGGCCTTAAGCAGCATTAATGCTAGTTATACCCAAATTTACTTTGAAGCAGGCCTAATTAATTTACAAGGTTTTGGGGGTCATTTTTGATAACACACAATACAGCTTTAGCCTGTGACAAGTAGTGGGACTGAGCGCAGGTGTTGTATTTTGTCATTGCAGTTAGCCATAGTAAGCAACAAGCAATTTATTTTTACAGGCTATAAAATAAAACTAAAGATTTTATGGGTTGTATGGGTAACCGCAGTTTACTGAAGCAGGGCTGCATAATTTGCAGGATCTCATCACACATCTATTCACTGTAACCAATAGGCTAATATCTGTAAGTAGGGATGAGCGAAATTTTTCGCGCAGTTTCACCGTGGAAATGATGCCCTTAGACTCCAATGGGAGAAAAAAATGGTGCACATCAAAAAAAAATTACGCGCGTCAAAAATGCAAAAGCGAAAAGGGTCAAATTCGCCCATCGAAGACACATTGAATTACTGTGGTTCTCCAGAGTTTATTTGAAGCAAATTTGCCATCCCTGTGGACTGCAAGTTCTTGTGCACATAAATTACACACTGAGGTTTCGTGAGTTCTATAAAAATTCTTTTTTTTCTGTTTGCAGGCTTTGAATGATGCTAAACAGGAGCTGCGCTTCTTGTTGGTTTATCTGCATGGGGAAGATCACCAGGACTCTGATGATTTCTGTAGGTAAGTGTCTTTCATTTCTTGGAGCTACTGTTTTTTTTGGGTACATTGGATCAGTCGTTTGTGCTCATTTTTCTTTAGAAACACCCTCTGCACCTCCGAGGTCACCCATTTCATAAACAGCAGAATGTTGTTTTGGGCCTGTTCTAGCAACAAGCCTGAAGGATTCAGGGGTGAGTTAACTAGCCATATTTCTATCCTGCCAGTTTAATCTGTTCTATTACCTGCTTTCTATAAGTTTTGTCTCTTGTGTTAGTTTCCCAGGCCCTGCATGAGAGCACCTACCCCTTTTTGGCTATGATCATGCTCAAGGATCGCCGGATGACTGTAGTGGGGAGACTGGAGGGCCTGATTCAGCCACAGGACCTTATTAACCAGCTGACATTTATCATTGAAGCCAACCAAACCTATTTAGTATCAGAGAGACTAGAGAGGTGAGTATAAGAACTACAAACCCAATTAAGTCATGATAGAATGAATAGATGTCCAGTGCAAGGGCTACTTTTAAAATGAATGCAGTAGTAATCAAACGCTGGATTCACAGCTTATTTGCTTCTCTCCAAGTAGCTGCTTTCATAGCATTGAATGGGAAGTTTTTTTTTTTGTACCTCTTATTAGACCTTAATACGTCATCTGCAACTACATTTGCTACAGTTTTGAGGTATGCTCTTACAATTTTGTGTGTTAAAAAGAAGAAAATCAATTAAGGTGTTCTTTTTGCAGAGAGGAACGAAACCAGACTCAGGTGCTGAGGCAGCAGCAAGATGAGGCATATCTGGTTTCCCTGCGTGCTGACCAAGAAAAAGAACGCAAGAAGAAAGAGAAACAGGATCAGAAAAGAAGAGAAGAGGAAGAGGCACAACGCAAACAGATGTTAGAAGAGAGGAAGAAAAGGGTAATGGATTTTACTCCGAGATGCTAACACTTAACTGCACACAAAGTGGCACTGCTTACAGTATTCCTTCAAATGCCATATTTTATTTCTGTATTACACTGTAAGCTTTATTTATGCACTGTTCTCTATTAACTGCAGATATTGTATCTCCTTAAATAGAATCTAGAGGAAGAAAAAGAGCGCAAGTCTGAGTGTCTCCCTGCTGAGCCAGTTCCAGATCATCCAGATAACGTAAAAATTATTTTTAAGATGCCAAATGGTACCAGGGTAGAGCGAAGGTTTCTCTTCACCCAGTCCCTGTCAGTAAGTGTTTACTTCTAAGTCTATACAACATAAATCTGGGTTACCAGCTGCTCTATGACTTGACAGTTGCATTGACAGACACGTTTATAATTAGGACAGGATATTCTAGTAAAATTTCAGTCAAAACTGAATACTTTGGAGCAGTAATAGATGGTTACTGGGATTTTCTAAGAATGTCTTCAGGCTGCTGCAATTCTCTCAGTAATGCTCATATTTTACTTTGAGAGACAAACCTGGAAGAACAACAATGAGCTTCTGTTGAATCTTTACAACCATTGTATTAAATGGGAAGTTCACTATTAACTGCCAGTCGGTCATTGATGGGCCTATTTTAAGCAGTTCAGGTCTTCATTGCTTTTATGTTTGCAATTGTAATTCAACCTGCAACTGGTATTAGTTTGTTTCATTCCTTATTTGGCATTTTTTAAGACCCTCTCCTATTCATCTGCCATTCAAACTCCTGTCTGGTAGCTAATGTTAGTCCTAGCAACCAGATTCCAAGCTTGAGAGTTTAGAACAAAAAAATGTAAGTGTTCCAAAAAGGAAAATTGTTTCATACTTACGGTAATTTTCTTTTCCTGGTCATCCATATAATAACCTTTGGGTATGCTCTCTTCCTGTTGGATAAGCAGAAGAAAACAACACGCCTCTCATACCCATAAGTACCTCCTCCTCCAACTCCCCTCGTCTTAGTACTAAGCACAAACAATCTAGGGTGGGTATGCTGCCATAGGGATAACCAGGAAAAGAAAATTACGGTAAGTATGAAATAATTTTCCTTTTTCCTGGTCATCCCTGGCAGCATAATAATAACCTTTGGGTAATACCACAACAATAAAACACAAAGGGAGGGAAAATAACATGCTGAATATGCTTTAATCAACAAAAGCTGCAAGGACAGACTGTCCAATAGAATCGCTGAAAAATAAAATTAATTTATAATGCTTAAGGAATTGTGAGATGACGCCCAGGCAGCTGCCCTGCAGATTCTGCTGCTCAAAAATCGGAAACATTCCTGGTAGAATGTACCTTCAAGCCTGAAGGTGATGGTCTGTCCTGCTCTGTATACGCCTTGGAAATAGCTTTAGTAATCCAGCTTCTCAAGGTTCTCTTAGATGCAGGTTCTTCTGCTTATCCAACAGGGAGAGAGAGCATACCCAAAGGTTACTATTATGCTGCCAGGGGTGACCAGGAAAAACAATTCATTTTAGTTAGTTTAAATGTGAACCACCCCTTTTAAAAATATCTCAGAGCAGTCATGGTACTTGAGTAATGTGCATTAGAAAAGCCCCTGTCGTTGGACTGTCCAGACAGTGGTCTCTGGGCACCTTTATGTATAATTTAGTAGTTAATTTTGTATGTGTCTATCATTTTTTTTGGCTACTACTGGCCTGTGTATTACTAACTCCTTACAGCTTTCAAATGGGGATCACTGACCCCATCTAAAAAACAGATGCTCTATGAGGCTAAAAATGTATTGTTATTGCTACTTTTTACTACTCGGCTTTCTATTCAGGCCCTCTCTTGTTCATATTCCGGTCTATTTTTCAAATCATTGCATGTTTGCCAGGGTTATTTGGACACTACCAACCAGATTGCTGATATTGCAAACTGGCGAGCTGCTGAATAAAAAGCTAAAAGATGTCAAAAACTACAAATAATAATAATAAAAAGCATCTGTACATCATACTAAATGTTAACTCAAAGGTGAACTCCTTTAAGTGAACCAAAAGGTGCACATGCATTAGGCCGGCCTGCTCTTGATACCTCAAGATTTGGTGTGACCATTGTTTTTCTTCTGTCCAACCATGTGAGTAGTTATTGGGGTTGGGGGGGTTTAGACCTATAAAACTGCAATCCTTGTGGATTGGTGTTACTGTATTTTCAAAAATTTCCTTCAGTTCTCTTGCTGTTCTGAACATTTGGGTAGTTGGCCTCTAGAATAGAGTGTTTATCTCATAAGCAGATCATTGTATGCGGACACATAGGAGAGATGCTATGAAATAAAGGTGGCCATACAGCACACTAATTCTATCTTATTTAACATTCCCCCTCCCCTCTCTAATTCCAGGTCATCCATGACTTCTTGTTCTCTCTGAAAGAGACTCCTGAAAAGTTCCAGATAGTAACAAGTTTTCCCCGCCAGGTGCTGCCGTGCCTACCCAGTGAGGAAATCCCTGTGCCTCCAACTCTGCAGGAGGCTGGACTGAGCCAATCGCAACTGCTTTTTGTACAGGATCTGACAGACGATTGAGGAAAAAAAAATATATATATTTTTCTCCCCTAAGGAATGAGGGGAACAAGAAAAAAAAAATAAAAAAAATAAAAATAAAAAACTAGAAAAGCAAGTAGGGAGGAATGAGAGATTACCTATTCTCATAACATTATTTTTTTTAAATAACTGCTGCTACTGACTTTGGATCCGAGCGTCCTCGCTCAGGCAAGGAGGGGGGAGGCAGTGCGTAGCAGTGAAATGGTTTTCCCCATTGGAGGGGGACAAAGGCCAAGAGACCATGAACATGAAGGTGTTCTAGGAGAAGTTACAGAGCTCACATTTGGTATTTTTTAAAGTAACAGGAGTAATTGATCTGCGGGAGGTGCCTGCAGAACATCATAATCTTGCATTCCCTTGACCTGGGAGAAGGAAGAACCATCTCTGCGGAGGAAACAACCCATGCAAATCTCTAACAGTTGTTACGGAGGATAGTTGCGAGTGTATTTTTGTTGAGGAACAAGAGGAAATGGCTTTCCTTACTCTGTATAAAGCATTTTTTTTAATTTGCTTCTTTTTTTTCCATGCTTTCTATAAAAAAAAAACAAAAAAAACAAAGACCAAAGGAGAGAGCGGCCATTGCTCTGGCTTGAATGGCGTTTAAAAGACCAGTAACATAAAAACATTTTGTTTCTACATAACGAAATTAAACTAAACAAAGTCTTTATTAAGAAAGAATTATCGATTCTCCGCTTGCGCTCCTCTTCAGAAACGGTGACGATCCATCGTGTGGTGCTCTATTTTTCCTCCCTGCCTTCTATAGGAGATAGCCAGGGAGGAATGGAGTGCTGCACAATGGATCGTCGCCCTGACGCCGTTTCTGAAGAGGAGCGCAAGCAGACAATCGGTAAGTTCTTTGTGAATTTAAAGTTGAGTGGCTTTGTGGGGGTTTTTTTCGTTCAGTACAAAAAATTTTGGGGAAAAAAATGTTACTGGTCCTTTAAGCAGATCCTTTTTATAGAGAGGTGTGTGAGGTGGATCTTGCTTTTGATAGGGGCACGAGTAAAGGCCTCACCGTGTAACAAAGGCAATATCTAGTGACTGATCTCCCTGCTTTAGATGCCTTCTCTTGTCACTAGTATTCTCTATGTCCAGACTGAGTTATATTCCAGATAATTTATTCCAAATATAAATTAAAAACATTTTAGAATTCTGCTGTGTCAATATTAAATGTCAATATTGGATGCCTGTGATAGTAGGGATGACCACACGTTACTGTGAAAACGTTTTTTTCTCCTGCGCATGTTCCAGTTCAGTCAATTAAAATAATTTCCCCCAATTTTTTTTATTTAATGATGCAAAAATTACTAAAAAGAAAAAGACTAGTGGACTTGCTAAGGCAATAGGTTGGCTTTTCTTTGTGGGGAAAAATGTCAGCTGTAAGCAGTACTTACAAGTCTTCCATGGATTTTCATAGGAATGCGTTCATATTCCTTTAATGCACCAACTCCCAAGACACCCAATGAAACCCATTGGAACATCCAGCACTATTTGGGTGTATATTTATAGCAATGACTGGTAAGTAGAGCTCCTTCAGTCGTCATGGACACATTTGAGTTGTGTGGGTCTCGGGGTGTTGCTGAACTATTAAAGGACCAGTAACATCAAAATGTTTTCAAAAAATTTGTTGGTATACATCGAAAAAAAAACAAAACACCAAGACAAATTAAACTTTAAAATCACAAAGTCTTTATTAAGAAATAACTTACTGAAACGCAGCTTGTGCTCCTCTTCAGAAAGCGATTGGGTGATCCATCGTGCGGCGCTTGATTTAGTCTCCCTGCCTTCCTTAGGAGATAGCTAGGGAGGAGAAACAGAGCGCCTTTTCTGAAGAGAAGCTGGAAGCAGAGTTTCGGTAAGTTATTTCTTCATAAAGGCTTTGCGATTTCAAAGTTTAATTTGTTTTGGTGTTTTTTATTTTTTTTTCTATGTATAATAAGAATTTTTTTTTTTTAATTTTTTTACTTTACTGGTCCTTTAAACACACTAGGAGCTGTATTAGTATGAGCCCCACACACACACTGCATAATGACTTCCTACTTAATATATTTGTTACGTAGAAAATATATATTTTTTTTTTCTGGCCGAAAAAGGTTGTGCAAGATGATATCTATACAGAGACAGATGAATGTTTTGCACATTAAAGGAATAGTAACACCAAAATATGAAAGTGCCTTATAGTAATTCATATATAATTTACTGTTGGCCTGCACTGGTTTAACTTCAGAAAGACTTCTACAGTTTATATGAACAAGCTGCTGTGCTGCAATGAAGGCAAGTGCAATAGGGCTAAATGGCACAGGTTAAATTCAGATAACAGATACGCTCTGTAGAATAGAATGGTGTTCTACAGACCTTATCTGCTATGTAACTTGAGCCCTTTCTCCTTTGAATGGTTGCCCATGTGGATAAGCAGCAGCTTATTTATATACTACAATATAACTATAGTTGTTTCTAGGGATGCACCAAATCCACTATTTGGGAATAAGCTGAATCCCCAAATCCTTGGTGAAAGATTCGTCCGAATACAGAACCAAAACTTAATTTGCATATGCAAATTAGGGGCAGGAAAGAAAAAAGTGGAAAAACGTCCTCTTTTGTGACAAAAAGCCACGTGATTTCCCTACCCACCCCTAATTTATATATTCAAATTAGGATTTGGTTCGGCCAGGCACAAGGATTCAGCTGAATCCCGAACTGAATCCTGGATTCGGTGCATCGCTAGTTTCTGAAGCAAACACACCAATTTTACCTGTGCAGGGCAGATTTATCAAAGGTCGAAGTTAAAAGAACTTCAAATTCAAAAAGACCAACCGAATGGTGGTCGAAGTACAACACAGGTGGAGGTATCATTTCCCAGGATTTGAATCAAGCTGGTGACCCTATGGCGTAACCAAATGCAACCATCTCATATTAACATACTAATTCTGGAACTGCAATCTCAAAAATTTCTCCAACACATGCTATTAAAGTAAAAATATAAATTTTATTCACATCAGTAGTTAAAAAACATGTATAGTATTCCCTCTAACGCCTAACGCATTTCATGCTTACCCAGCACTTAGTCATAGGCAGAATCCTGGGTAAGCATGAAACGCGTTAGGCGTTAGAGGGAATACTATACATGTTTTTTAACTACTGATGTGAATAAAATTTATATTTTTACTTTAATAGCATGTGTTGAAGAAATTTTTGAGATTGTGGTTTTACCTCTGTTTGGTCACTAGAGGTCTCCGACATGCTTACTAATAGTATTTATTGCTTCTGCTCCCAATTTGATTTAAATAATTCTGGAACTGCCACTAGTTTTATTGCTCTAAAAACTATAAAGGGTAAGTAATGTCCCATTTGGTGGTAAAGCATCCACATATGACTGTTTGTTTCTACTTGATACCAAAGACACCAGGAAACTGAAAGAACAATTTTAAGTACCCTGTACGTTAAAAGGGGGTGGGTTCCCCTTTATTTATTTATTTGTCTAACCTGCAGCTGGTGTTTATTAATGTATCTGTTTACAGTCCCTATGTCCCCCAAGATTGTTTATATTATCAAAAACTGGAGTTCCTCAACCTTTTTTTCTTTCCTAGATACCAATCAGTTCATGCTGTGAGTCACCTCCTGTTCTGACTGCTGCCTCCTGTTACTATTAGTCAATTTGCAATGCACTAGTGAGATTTCACGTCGAGGGGAAAAAATGGCAGAGAGGCAGTATAATAAGGCAACTACTGTAATTCAACTAGCACAATTTGGAGGAATTTGAATTTGGAGAATTTGGGGATTTTGGTTGACCAGCTGACACAGTAACCTTAAAGGGGAGCTCCACAAAAACATGACAAGTTTTTTGAAAAGAAAATATGTCAAGCAACTTTGCATATTTTTTAAATGATGCATATTGCTGACTTTTCATGATTTTTAATGGTTTCTGACAGTTCCCTAAGCCTAGCCCCCTGCTGATCTGTCTGACTATTTTGCTGAGGTGACTGACTACTGTTACTTTGTATCAACAGACCGCTGTCCTTAGCCTGCATCCTCCAAACCCCACAATTCCCTGCACATGTGATTTCAATAAGGAATGGAACATTACAGTGCGATGCATTGTGGGATATGTAGTTCCTGCATGCTGTCTGTAAACTGTGGAGAAGTTGTTACAATTTGTTACATTGGTATTTTAGTCCCTCCTTCCCTGGCAGGAGAGAAGAACTGTTAACCAGCTGGATTTCAGCATAGAAAATGGCATTTATTTATACCTTTTGAAGAAACAGGTAACTGTGACGGGTATAATAGGGGTTTCTGTGTTATGTGGGCTTTTTATCAAATTTTTGTTCCCCTTTAAGGATGATGGCACATGGAGCAATACCAGGTGTTTTTTTTTTTTAATCTTTAGGGCTTGTAGGGACCGTCTACTATTATTCATTAAACAGGTGACTGGAAGTGCTGATACCTTTTCTGCTGGGAATAGAAGTGTGCCAAGTCCGTTTCCAGTTAATAGAAGTGATGAGAGCAAAGTTCCGTTTCATTTGCCAATACCATTGCCTCTAAAAGGAAGAGTCCAATGATGGTGTGTGTAAGAGGAAGTAGGGGGCTGCACTGGAAAAACCTGGAGCAGGACAATGAGAGGATCCTACCATAAGTTGTACAGGGCATGGGAAGTGGCAAATGCTTTGTCTCACTACAAATAATCAGTTTTTATGTGGTCTTGGGTGCCACTTAATGGTAACATTCCAATAAATGCTCTTAGAGATACCGACATCAGAAATTAAACTT
The DNA here is from genome assembly GCF_017654675.1 of Xenopus laevis. Taxonomy (NCBI): domain Eukaryota; kingdom Metazoa; phylum Chordata; class Amphibia; order Anura; family Pipidae; genus Xenopus; species Xenopus laevis. Next base: position 54,850,025 of record NC_054375.1, on the reverse strand, counting down.
TTTTTTTTTACATCTATCATAATATTGGCTTTGAAAGCAACTTATAACTTTGCCATAAAGTATTTGCAGGATACATTTACATTACCTGTCTGATGCCCCATGTCCCTGTACGAGGGGGCTGCCATATTTGTACAGCAGGAGTCCGTTAGTATTAGACACTTTGTCAGGCTGAGATGGTTGATCAAAACAGTCAGGTTTAGAAACTACAGTTACTTACAAAAACAAACCTCTCAGCAAAAAATGATCAAGATGACCTACAGGTAACTTATATACATTCATATTTTAAAAATACCTATTCTACTACGGCCATTCAAACATTCCTCTTCACTCGTATGACTGGAAATAACCCCCCCCCCAAATTTAATCAGTGAACAGCCTCTTTGAAATCTTCAGATGGCTGCGGCATCCCCTTCCTTTAATCACTTAGAAATCCTTCCGTTCCTCTAACCCACTCTGCCCCCTCCCTCAGGAATTTACTTTGGCTGTTGGCTTATGAGCATGCTCAGTTCATCTCAGATTACTAAACACACCCTCCAGTCTAACAGCCAATGAAGAGACAACATTGCTGGTTCCCATAGAAACTGAGGCTGTCTGATCCTATTGTTTTCTCCTAACCACCTCTAATTGGCTCAGCTTAACCATTATAGTGTTCAACCCCAGCAGAACTTTTTATCAAAGTATGTTGTGTCTGTGTAAACCTGCATTCTGCATTGCATGCATTTTACAGCATACATGTCCTGTTTGCACATGTCAATGTTACTGATGATGTGTCAGAGGGAAAATGGCCGCTGGGTGAAAGCTGCTATTTGTTTTTGGAAAATGTAATAACGCTGGCAAATGGAGGAGGTATATGCAGTACAAAAGATGTGGCTTGGGAAGATATTCCCAACCCAATTTATATACATGGTAGGAAAATGTAGGCTTTACATGTCCTTTAAACGAGAACTAAACCCTATAAAACTAATATGGCTAAAAATGCCATATTTTATATAATGACCTTATTGCACCAGCCTAAAGTTTCAGCTTGTCAATAGCAACAATGATCCAGTATTTAAACTTGTCACGGGGTCACCATCCTGGAAAGTGTATGCGACACTCACATGCTCAGTGGGCTCTGAGCAGCTGTTGAGAAGCTAAGCTTAGGGGTCGTAGCAAATTATCAAGAAGAAATTACATTTGTCTGTAATATAAACTGATGCTACAGGGCAGATTATTCAATTCTGATGCTAGTGCCATGTAGTAATTATCTGTATTAATTACTAATAAGCCTTATATTGTGACATTTCTATTCTATGTGTACTGTATAATGTGAGTGGGTCCCTAAGCTCAGTAAGTGACCGCAGCACAGAGCATGTGCAGTGAATCAGCAGAAAACAAGATGGGGAGCTACTAGGGGCATCTTCAGAGAGACAGATCTTTAATGCTAAAGGGCTGTGGTTGCCTTTGGCAAAAGCTGAAAACATATTGTACAACATTTCTAGCTACTTCTTTAGTTAAGCTTTAGTTCTCATTTACGTGCCAAGCTGAATCATTTAGGAGGTAGGAGGTTCCTTATTCAAGCTTACCTGCTGCATTTCTAAAGGTTCACAGAAAAATGTATAATTATTTTCTTGCCTGTTACCGTCTATAAACCGTAAAAATGAAAAATGTTCAAGCTATGCAGAGACATATAAAACGATGCTGCTATAAGCATACCCATGGAGGTAGAGGAAACTGTGATACAAACTGCACTGGACAGCTAACAAAAATCCTGGCCTTGGTTGCAGCTTACAAAAAAAAGGCTGTTCATTAATTCACCAACAAACAGAAAACGTTGGATTTAGCCCAATCCCAGAATGGCCTGAATAAACAGCAGGTTATTCAGCAAGATAGAAGAGTATTCTAATAGGCGTGCAGGCATCTGTTTTACAATGGGCACCCCACAAACAAAAACGTTTTATGCAAGCTAATTGCATACAAAGTTTTTGTTTTTTGGGGTGCCTGTTTTTAAACAGATGCCTGCACGCCTATGAGAATACTCTTCTATCTTGCAACACAGAATGACTGCAACTTCAAGACACCCAGATGCCCAGTCCTTGTGAAAGAAAGCCAGGAGAGAAGCCTTGTTATTGTCCTTGTACATTTATTAGTGAAGAACCCTCTCAATTCAGCCACAACATTAAAAAAAATAAATGATTGCACTACCAGGTCAAGCAAAACTAGCAACTTTCATTTTAAAAAAAGTACAAATCTGTTAAAAATTTCAATCAGTATACACATATATATATAATACAATATTACTAGTTATGTTAAATGCTACAAACCAATATGATTCCAATGGAATGAAGGGGGGAGGGGGGAAAAACACACACTTTGATAGCTTCAAGAACCATTTTCTATATATTAGCATTTTTTTTTTTTCAAATACATACATGGGAAATGAGGTAACCAGTAAATGTGCAAGTACCAAAAGCCAAAAATAAAAAGTTTATATAGAGAGATATATCTATATATGTATACAGACACATATAGATATACAGTTCTAACACAGAAGACACCTCCGGGACCCTGAGTAAGGGAAGCCACAACTCTGGGGAGGAGCAGGAATATTAGTGGGAGGAGGGAGCAGTAACTGAGAGAAAACAGACCAGTGTGAGTAGGAGGTCCAGGAGGTTAGGATGATACAGTAAACAATCCACTATATCCCACCACAAGGGTAAAGGAAAACAAAAAAAAAATTGCTTTTAAAAAAGTGGCATCTATGCAGCAATCACAGACTTACTAAACCAAAGGCTTGGACTTGGATTGATAATGAGGTTAGACGCTCTTCTCTAAAGAGCAGCACTCGAGCTACGGTGTTGGGGTTCCCACAAATCAGAACCTCATGTTGACTTTATACAACGGAGCTGAGGGTGGAAGGAGGGGCAAATCCTTTTGAGCTGGAGACTTTCGTTTGTGAAACAGGGTGGCGGGTGCCTCCAGCAGTGCAGGAATTGCTAACGGATAGGCAGCAGATACTGCTCTTGTCTGACTTGTAACCTGTGATAGAATTCTGCAAGTGTTGAAATATATACAGTAAGACCTTTGGTAACTTGTGTGCTGTAAAACAAGTGCTTTATGCCGTTTCTCTGCTGCAGTCCGTCAGTCACCCCCTCCTCTGGATTGAGTTTAGACTGGGCGTGGAGTTTTAGGATGTGTGCTGTGGGGCTGAGGGAAAACTTCTCAGCACTTCACTCATGCCCCGGGAAATGGAGCGTGTATATTAATCACTGCAATTATATGGCTTCAAACACCAGGCCTGCAATTCTATGGAGAGGACATTGGCAGTCATGTTAAAACCCAGAGCGATATGGCAAGGAACCATAGAAATCGCAGTTCGTACATATGATCTTAAAGGAACAGTAACACCAATAAAATTAATGTTTTTTTTTTTTAAAGTAATTATCATGTAGTGGTGCCCTGCACTGGTAAAAACTGACGTGTTTGCTTCAGAAACACTTCTATAGTTCATATAAACAAGCTGCAATGTAGCTATGGTGGAAATTGAAAAAAGCTTTACGGCACAGGTTAAATATTGAATAACAGATAACACCATTATGTTCTACAGAGCTTATCTGCTATCTAACCTGAGCATTTTCACCTACACAGCAGCTTATTTATATAAACAATAGGAGTGTTGCTGAAGCAAAAACAGCAGGGCAACACTGCATTATATTTTTAATCTCATTTTTTGATGATACTGGTTCTTTAACAAGTGGCTCACTAAGGATAAGATGTGGAGGGGACTAGGGTTACCATGTTGTGTTACTATAGTTACAGTTAGGATTCCAGTGCATGACAATAAAGAAACATACTATGTTGCGATGATCTGCAATACATTTGCAGGGCTCTTTCACAGTGTGGGAGCAACAGAGATGCCAATGAAAAAGGAAGACACCTTAAAGCTGGTAAAGCCAATATAAAGCCAAGGGTTTGTGCGGCCACAGACCCTGAATATATCGGTTATATGGAGGGGTGTGCCTGATGGAACCTAAACAGCTGAACATCTACGTCCCTGTCCTGTTTCTGGTTGTTAAAGCAAAGAACTGAATATTAACCTGTTGCTGGTCAGCTAGAATGGTTAAAAGTGAGCCAGGGTTATTAGAATATCAAGTACCGGTACTTGCTCTTACTTCCATGGTTCCAGGTTTTGAGCATGGATAGCTGCATGAATGAGCCTTCCTGCCAAAGGGAATGACAAGAAAAGATATTTATGCCGCGGCGCTATCCACCAACACGCTCATCGTTATCTGGTCCAGCATTCATTTCTCTGCAATGTGCCTCTTTTTATCGTGAAAGTAGTAAACTTTTGGTCTAAAAACACCCCATCACACACAATCCCTGCCCAAGTGTGACCTTTACAGGCTTAAAAAACAAAAAAACATTCATATCCCTACAAACAGTTTGGGTGCCTTCTGCTTGTGGAACAAGTGCACAGCAAGAATGAGTGCAGCAAGATACATACCCCTATATAATGCTTATCCCAATCCCACCCACCCCCCTCACTTCACTCCACACACGGCCAAGGGTTAGCGGATACCATATTCCAAGCTGCTCACACATGCATATTGTGAAACATTAAGACAGACTTTCTGCCCGACCGTTAAACATGTACATAGATCGGAAATGCTTGGCTGGCTCTTGCTGTTTCTTGCTGTTCTATCATGCAAATTCAAACTAAAACAGATACAAATCGATAAATAAGGCAGCCGCTCGCCCAGATACCCCCGTGGTCCTGACTTACACAGAGGCTGTGGTGGGAAAATGCAGGTACATATAGTGCAACAAACCCATGAAAACACAGCTTGGCGTGCAACAGTGTGCCCTGTGGTGTCACACCCCTGCCGTTGTGTAACCTGCTGCCAAACAAAACATAGTAAAGAGGCATTACCAGGGCTCTTAATTGCAGAAAATGAGATTACAGTCTTATGTTCCCAGTCGCACTGATCTGATAGCAGAGTGTATTGTCAGGGAACAAACCTAACAAAGACACCACATTGGTCCTTTAACGGAAGCCTCATTCAGATATAAATGAGATTCCTGCAAATTAGGTGGTAGACCAAAACATTCAACTGTGACATTACTTAAGAACATTAACACTGAATGCAGATTTTTTCTTTTTGAACTGTCCCTGGCAATGTATCTGGACAGACTGGAAAGGATAGTGCTGGAGAAGAAATATCGGTATTGGTTAAGCATTGCATTCTTACCCAGAATGCCCCTATTCCAAATCTCATTTTCTTTGCAAATCATTTTCTTTTCACAAATAAGCCACCAAAGGGAACTAATCCATGGCAAGCAATCTTTAGCATCAAGATCAAAACAAAAAGAACCCCTACCTTTGCAGTAAATGGGTTAATGGAATGCTGCTATACAATAAGAATTAAAAGAGAATAAAAAGCCCAGCAAGGGCCCAGTGCAAACATATTCAAAGAAGCAGCGGTGACTAGCCTCTCACAAGGAGAGCTTGGCAGCAGAATGACTTAAAAACAGGGTTGTCCCTGGTAATGCCTCGAGATTCCCATAAGGAGCTAGCACAGGCCGTCACGAGCCAGTCTTTTTGCCGTTGGCCTCAGCTACCCTCACTGGGAGGCGGAGAAGGAAACTCTTGCCCTTTTAGGCCCAACACATCTCCAGCACACCTCTCAGATTCCTCCCCGTGCCCACAAATGAGACAAACAGGGGCGTTGCTGCTGGAAAGTATTGGGGTGTAGAGGTAATAGGGTGGAGACAGTGGAATGTGCGACTTGACACCACCTCCAGATCCAAAGCTGCTATATGTCCTGGCCAAACGACAGACACAGAAGAAAAGGGCAGCTGAAGCATCCGAGTCAGGCAAGGAGGCTGGTAGATTTTGTGTTCATCCCTCTGGGTTTGTGCACCAGCTGGAGGAAAGAGGGCAAATTCCTTTCCTCACTCCCCATCTCTGTGAGCCTCAGAGGCATCAGCCCGACAGATGGGACATGTGCGATTGGACTAGAGGAAAACAGAGTAAGGTGTTTGTTACAACCATTCAGTTGTGTATGGTTTCACAACAAGATTATACCCATTCAACACTCCAGATCATTACTAATTTCCCCTTAAAATGAAGCCAAAGCATCTAAATCTATAGCTTTATACCTGAAAGAATGGGAGCCCTTTATATATTATTTTTTTTGATGTCAGCACTGACAAATACCACAGTATATTGCAATTTATTTTCATGTCTTTGAAGTTACAAATGTGTACACCATTTTTATATCATATATAGATATGGTTCAGCTAAGCCTTTGGGGAAAGGTAGTATAGTCAAACTGAGTATCAAACAGGATTTGAAACCAGTTATACTCTGGTAAGTAGGGCATCTTATTATAACGGTGTGCAGTCTAGACGAGATTGGGTGCCTTATACATTTTACCTTTAAACTTCCGGTGGGTGAATGGTGCAGGGATTTATTATTTTAGACATCTTTGGTCATAGATTTGGGTCCAGTTGTAGTTTTCACTGAGTGGATGGTGTATAGCCCTCAGTGCTGCTTTTTTGTATTGTATTTCAGTTTCTATTTTTTGTGGTTTGTGAGATATTACCAATTTTGGACTGCCTACACCAACCAGACTTTTGGCTCAATAACTCTCTCTGAAAGTCAGAGAGTCAACAAGTACACAGACAGTTAGGGTCGCTGACACTATAACCTGTAATGAGAACGGTTGAGCCAAAAGCTTGGTATCAGTCCAATACTGCCTATGTATAAGACACCACTTAGAATTGAATACTGTACACTGAAACCTACTACATCAGGTCATGAAGTATGAGCAGAAACTTTACTATGAATGTCTCCTGCTGCCTGAATTATTATATCTCTGCAGCCCCGAACTATGGTGGAAAACTAAGTGTTCCTGAACTAAAGTTTCCTACACACAGGACTCAAACACCACCGCGCTTATCGGCAAAGAGGAGTGTGGTGTTCTTTTATTCCAAATGCAAGTAGATTTGCTTGTTTCTACAATCTTTGTAGAGCATTCAGTAGCATATAGTAGCAAGGTGTGTTTCAACGTTAGTAGCTTTGTATTCCTGTACATACTCATTGGCGTTGAAAGGATTTAAGAAAATCCACCGCTTTTATTCTGTTTACATTAAGGTAGAAGATCTCTGCACAGCCAGACACCTGAATTTCCCCAAAAGATATCGATGCTATTTGTTCAAGCTTTCTAAAACAGATTATATATGAATATTTTATTAATAAAAGTCAACAGGGATGAAGAGAGCAGAAGCATTTATTTTGCTTAATTACCCATATATCCGACTCTGTGTCTACTGAGCTACAGTTCTAGCATCCCATGACAGGTGTTTGTAGTTTGGGTTTATAAGTCAGAAGCATCAAAGATTAAAGCATATACTGAACCAGACAATCATTTTTTGATTGTACAATAAATATATATTCAAGAAACCTACCTTGAGCCACTTGTCAACACACTTTGCATGAAACTCGTGGTTGCAAGGTAACACTCGGAGAAGCTGCCGGCTTTCGAAGTCACTAAAGCAAATCACACACCTAACAGGAAAGATCAGAAGTGGTTGAAAATTAAGAACGACCATGTGCAAGTGTAATAATTGGGGAAAATATTTCAAATGATTCACGCTCATGGGTATTTATTCTCTTCCTTCTTTTTTAAAGATAACGCAAAATAAAAATCACCAGGAGTTGCTAATTTGCTACGCACTCCCATATAATTCTAATTGCTAGCAAGAGTTCCCTGACTAATGTTCCTCTTCTTTAAAGGAAAAGGAAAGCTACCAAAGCAGTTTAATGCCAATAGATTAGTCACAATAATGCAAGCTAGAATGCTGTATTTAATCTGTAGAATGCTTTGCAAGTATACAGCTCTAGATGCGCTCTCTGTTTAGGCTAGTAGCTGCCATATTAGCTTGGCGTGACATCACTTCCTGCCTGAGTCTCTCCTGGCTCACTCATAGCTCTGGGTTCAGATTACAGCAGGGAGAGGAGGAGGGAGGGGGAAAGGCTCAAACTGAGCATGCTCATGCCGTGCCCTGGAGGTTTAAGCTGAAAACAGGAAGTCTGATACAGAAGCCCATGTGTACACAATAGAAGTGAAGAAATTTTGTGTTTCTTTTGACAGAGGACTCAGAGCAGCATTATTTTGAGGGTTTACTGGTGTATTTAGAGAGACCTTTCTAATTTTAGCCTTTCATTCTCCTTTAAGGCAACATCCAATCCCCTTTCAAATGCATTATTGGAATCTACCACCACAACATCATCAGACAGAGCATTAGAAAGCTTCATCTCCCTTACAGATTTGAACTGCCTCAGAATCTTTTTATAAATGTCTCTCACATCTGCGTATAATTCCCTCTGGCATATCTGTACATTATGTCCCTTTGAAAGTGATCTTACCCAGAGAAAACAAATCTTGATAGTCATTTTTCAATTCCTTTAAGGTTTAGGCAACACAACCCAAATACCAAGCCCATTACTCACAGCGTCTGCTCAGACTGGTGGCTTTCAGCATTGAAGCGGTAAGAGGGAAGCTGCTCAATATTGGCTTTGGTGAGGCCCCGCGGCTTTGCCTCCCCTAAACGTTCAGCCAAGTTCAGCAATGCCTGGAAGAAAAGACACAAAAATATAAATTCACAGGGCTTAAAGGGGTTGTTTACCTCCCAAACACTTTTTTTCCAAGTTTATTTTTCTTCACCGGAAATAAAAACTTTATTCAGTTGTTTCCATGTTTTATTTTTTACCGTTTTTTACAAAATTAAAAAGTTACGTTCCCATCTCTGGTGTTTAAGTCTGGCAGCTCCGTAATCCAGGTGCAGATTCTGAATGGTTACAATTTGTTTCGTTAGTTGATATATTATTTCTCAGCAACTATTGTACCAATTCTAAAAGCTGCTTTTAATGAAACTTGGTAAGAAATGTATCAATTAAGGAGCAGATTTATTAAAGGGCACCTGTTAGGTAAAAAAGTTATCGCCAACCAAAGGTGCGGGCGAATAAAAAAATGCCCACTTCCAGTTTCAATTTTTTTGAACTCTCAAATTCGAATTGTGAATTATCCAAATTAGATTCGAGTTTTAATTTGAATTTTGAGATTTATCATACTCTGTTTGTCGAATTTGACTATTCACCAGCTAAAACCTGCCAAATTACTGTATAAGTCAATGGGAGAGGTCCAGGGATCAATTTGGTGATGTTTGCAGCCTTCCTGACATTTGAGTTTTTTTCGAACATTCCAGTTTATAAAATTCGAATCAAGTTTTTATAATTGGAATTCGATTTGAGTTTACGGGTCGTTAACATTCGTTCCAGTTTAACAAATTTGATTTTATTAAAATAAAGGTCTTTATTTTTGGTGACTACCTGAAAACCCCACGGAACGGAAAGAAGTGTTGGCAGGTAAACAATCCCTTTAAGATAATGTTCTGTCTGAACTAAGAACAAATCTACCTCATAATTCTCCATTTCCACATCATCCACATCCAGATCAAGACTGATGGCTGGGCCAACTGAGGCAGGAGAGACAGGAAGCATGGATCTGCAAAAACATTATCATTTTAGAAAATTTTATAGCACTAAAAAGTCTCTGGATAAATATTCTAGAATAGATAAAAGTAACTGCAATATTGTAGAACTAATGAACAGTAGAATAAGTAAATGGTTACAGTGATACTTACAGGAAGTAGGGTAGGAAACTTGGGTAATATGATGGGGGCAGTGGAGGTGGTGGCAGTGGTTGCTGTAGGCGATAACGCTGGGCATTTAGTCGCCGTGGCATCAGATGAGCATATGGCTGCAAGTAAGTTAAAAAACACAATTTATATACCAGTATATGAACAAGATCTTTCAGTCATTAAACTGAAGGTAATAATCTGGCCTAGTATGGAAAGATAAGGTTAAACAATTTCCCATTCCTCAACAGAAATACCTGACACAGGTGCCTTCAAACAGGAAGATTCAATGGGCTGTCATGAAACATGACAATGTGGAGGATTTTTAGTCATCGATTACATCAGGATTCCAACACAATAACAAAAGATCACTGAATGCAGAAAATATAGTACAACAAGTAACTATCGCTGCAAAAGAATCTGACTCACCACTGGAAAGGATAGCTCCGGGTGCAGTGCATCATGGGAGAGGTAATGCATGGGCATTGAAGGAGGCAGTGTGGGCATAGGGTGGGAGTGGTGGAATGGGAAGTTGCCCATATGATGTTGGTCCCCCCGAACATCCAGCTCATTGTCTATTCTCTGTAGAGGCTTCATAGTGAAAAAAAGGATGGGGGAAATTGTTATCACTGAAACATGGGAGAATGTAATAAGTTTGTCCAAGCTTAGTAACCTACTGCAAGTGAAAAGATGACCAGTAAATGCTAGCTGCTGATTGGTTGCTGAGGGTAACTACATCTGTAACAAATTCTGAACCTTTAATAACATTACTCTCTTAGAATCTACCAATCTACCTGTTTATGAACTTCCACTCCCAGAGTCTCTGAGCCACAGAGAGAGAGAGCGGTTCTAGGAGCACTAGTTAAAAACAGGGTCACCAGTTGGAAACCACTATGGTACATGTTCAACATGTCATTTACTTGAAAGGATTCTGCTGGTCACTAGCTGTTTTCAGCATGGAAACTCCCAAATATGGTGGCAGACAATATATCCTGTGTGCCAAAGGCATTTTAATAAGATGTTGGAAGCTGTAGCTCAGAGATATGCAGCAAATCTTAGCTGTATTCTCCACCACATAGCTCTTTACAAAAGTTATTTGTATTTTATATTCTTTTAAAATGTACACAATTAGGATGATTTATTCTGTAGGCTATGGAATGTGGGGTATATAATATAATAAAATACAAGCTTTGTGACGATTTCCCAAAATGTCAAAAACGGTTACGTTTATCATAGCTTTGCAGTAGAAAGACATATTTCCTGTTTTTGATTTGTCAGAATGTGTTCTTTTGGAAAATATATGATTTTCTAGGGTCTCCATACTGTTAGGGGGTCTCATGGCACATAATACACATACTGGGTGCTTAAACTGTAGTAGCCAGAGTGTCATACGTGAGAATTCATATGTACTTTTTGGATTTGGGGGTCTCTGTATGCCTCATAGTTTGGTAAATCTATGCCTATTGGGCATCAAACGGTTTAGTAGACCCAAGGCATTCTTTATTAGTAGACCCAAGGATGCTTTATGCTAGTAATGATGCATGGACAATACAATGCTGGAAAGTTGACGTTTTGAGGCAATTTTCAGGTATTTCACCAAAACCGCCTATTTTGGGAAAGCCTTGCCACTCAGCAGTTTGGAGCAGAAAGGCATGGGTACCCATTTTAGTTTCGGTAGAATGTGTACTTTCCAAAAATATATGGTATTGGGGGTAAATATATATTTGTGTTTATACCCCACAAAAAATGCAGTCAATGTGTTGATTTTTCATTATCTGAAGTTACCCACAGGACTATTTGTATGCGCTAACTTCATTTTGGGGCCTCTAAATGCCAGATACTTTGGTAAACCTATGCACAATGGGCATCAAACTATTTGGAGGACGTCTGGCAATCATATTTAGGGTGCTTTTTCTTGGTATGTAATGATACATGGGCAATACGATGCTGGAAAGTTGAAGCTTTAAGGCAATTTTCTGGTATTTCACCAAAACCGGCAAATTTGGGTAATGCTTGTGACTCTGTAGTTTGGAGCAGAAAGGCATGGATACCCATTTTAGATTCGGTAGAACGAGTACTTTGCAAAAATATATGGTTTTGGGGGGCTAAAACTATTTTTCTGTGTTTTTACCCCACAAAAAATGCAGTAAATGTGTTGATTTTTCAGTTGCTGAAGTAAAGTCCTGGACAATTTGGATGTGCTAACTTTACATTCGGGTCTCTAAATGCCAGATACTTTGGTAAATCTATGCACAATGGGCATCAAACTGTTTGGGGGACCCCTGGCAATCATATTCAGGGTGCTTTTTCTTGGTACTTAATACAGTTTGGGATATGCGGAGCAGCAAAATTAAACCCTCAAATTGATTTTTCAGAATTTATTGGAATCAAAAGTATGCCATTTTCTGCCTTAGTGCTTTCAAATTTTGGTAAAATACTGCCGGGAGTTTTTGCTGTACAGATGTACAGATGTCCTAAATCTCCCTAAAACTATACACATCTGGTATAGGTACATTCAAGAGGCATTTTCATGGTATTTAGCTCTGTAAATCTTTTTGTAGAGGTGGAAAAACATGAAAACTTAGGCAGATTTAGAAAGCTCAATTTCTCCCGAAAAAAAAAAAACAATGTATAGTTTTCCGAGGTAAACTATAGGTTCCCCCTCAGAAAATGCCACTAAAGCAAGAGAGCACGAAATGTTTCAAAAACGGCTGGCATTTCGAGTAACCAAATGTAAAATTCACTGGCACTTAAAGGGTTAAAGTGGTTGTTCACCTTCCAAACACTTTTTTTTCAGTTCAGGTGTTTTCAGATTGTTCTCCATAAACAAAGACTTTTTTTCAATTACTTTCCATCTTTTATTTTTTACCTGTTTCCCAAAATGTAAGTTCAAAGTGCAGGAGTGCCCATACTTTGTTAATGCAGGGTCTACTTATAGTGATGTTGTCCCATTGTGGTCTACATCCATAATATCACTGTTAGCATTCTGTTACATAAGAAATAGTGGTTTCTTAAATATAGTAATATACATTTTCTCATATTAGATTATAATATAATATTTAACAGAATAAATATCTGAATGAAAAGCATGAAATAGGAGGGTGAGTTAAAGCTGTTTGTTGACAATGTTTTGAGATCTACAGATCAACAACTACCTTTTGGGCACCCCCTGCTCTAGTGTCTCAGATCAGTGATCCAGGAGCATCTGAACGGTTACAATTTGCTTCATTTATTTGATACAATTAGCCGATACATTTCTCAGCAGCATCTCTACAACTATTGTATCAATTCGTACAGCTGCCTTTAAAGGGGTGGTTCACCTTCAAACAACTGGATGTTTTCCGATAGATCACCAGAAATAATTACTTTTTATTTTCTACGTGTCACCGTTTTTCTAATATTGATGTGTAAAGTGTCTTTTTTCACCTTCTAAAGAAGCCCTGGGAGGGGGTCGCCGACCCTGTAAACTGTCCCAAATTGATACATTTAGTTGATACATTTCTTATCTTTGCCCCTGCTGAGCAGAATCCCTGGGTTTCATTACAGGCAGCGGTTAGAATTGATACAATAGTTGCTAATACTCCAGAGATGCTGCTGAGAAATGTATCAACTAAATGTTGCAAAATTGTAACCGTTTAGAGTCTGCCCCTGAATTACTGAGCTGCCAGACTCAAACACCACAGAACTTTAAACTTAGATTTTGAAAAAACAGTAAAAAATAAATAATGGAAAGTAATTGAAAAAAAATCTTTCTTTCTGGGGAACTATATGAAATCACAAATAGAAAGTAGAAAGTAATTGGGAAAAGTCTGTTTATGGAGAACAGTCTAAAACCAACTGAACGGAAAAAAAAGCATTTGAAGGTGTACAGGCCCTTTAAGAAGCAAAACAAAGTTACTATCATATTGATTAATCTACTAACCAGGAAATTGTAAAGTTAAATTATCTATGCGTCACTTCAAGAGTTTATTAGGAAGAAATAAGTGTCATATTGGCCCTGGAACACATAGTATATACTACTGAATGACAAGCATGCAACCAATCAGTTGCACACGTTTCATCCATTAGAATAATAAACAGTATGAAGCAGCGACATGTTTTGTTCACCACTGTTCTCCGCCTGAAGTGTGTGCTTACCATTCTCTGCGGCTGCACTGTAACAAATGGAGCAAGAGAAGTCAGGTGAGGTGGCTGGTGTGGGGGCAGTGGAGGCTGAGGATGTAAAATATAATGTTCGCTGGAGAGCAGAGGAGGAAACGGCTGGTACGAAACAGGAAGCTGCTGCATGGTGCATCCTGGGATCAACTGCAATGGAAGTAAATAGAAAAAAAAAACCAACTACTAAAACCTTTAACTTTCTTTCAGTTCAGCTCAAACAGTCATTATGACCATAAAGCTTCTGCTTATTTTCATGTAATTGACAGCTTTTATATACACTACATTTATACTCTTAAGTTCCTTTAAGTTAAAGGAGAAGGAAAGGCTAAAATTAAGTAACCTTTATCAGAAAGGTCTTTGTAAATACACCAGTAATCCCTCAAAGTAATGCTGCTCTGAGTCTTCTGTCAAAAGAGACAGAATTCCTTTCCTGCTATTGTGTACACATGGGCTTCTGTATTGGACTTCCTGTTTTCAGCTTAAACCTCCAGGGCTAGGGCTTGAGCATGCTCCGCTTGCTCTTTTCTCCCTCTGCCCCTCCACTCCCAGCTGTATTCTGAGTCCATAGCTATGCTATGCATGGAGACACTCAGGCAGAAGTGATGCCACAGCAAGCTAACATAGCAGCTGCTATCCTAAACAAACAGAGAAGAGTTTCTAGAGCTGTTTACTCAGGTATGGTAAAGCATTCTGCAGAATAAATAGTGTTATAGCTTGTTATAGCCAGTGTGCACGGGACCTGGGGTTTTCCAGATAACAGATATTTCTGTAATTTGGATCTTCATTCCTTAAGTCTACTAGAAAATTATTTAAACAGTATTATAAAACCAATAGGCTGGTTCTGTTTCCTATGAGTATTCATTATATCTTAGTTTGGATCAAGTTCAAGGTACGGTTTTATTACTACAGAGAAAAAGGAAATCATTTTTAAAAATTTGGACAAAAGAGTCTATGGAGACGGCATTTCCGTAACTCAAAGCTTTCTGAATAATGGGCTTCCGGATAATGGATCCCATATCTGTACTTCATATATATGAGAGCCTAAAAACCTCTTCTTCACATGGTTGCCATGATATGCATTATTCCTGTGCCATAATCAAGTCAAGTTAGATCCCACTCACCGGAGGTGGCAGGCAGCAGAGCGGGTAATGCTGCCCACTGATCATGACAGAGCATGTTGGCAGCTGCTGGGCGTTGCACCCAGGAATGTGCTGGCCAGTGTGCAGGGGAAAGCCTTGGGTGGTTACTGTGGTAACTGTGTATGATAAAGGGACAGGTCCCTGATGCACCTGAAAAGAGAAAAAAAGTATATCAAACTTCTTATTAATATATTTATTTTTTGGATATATATGCTACAATTAAATACATCGAGCAAGGATACACCGTTTAAAGTACAAGTGTACAGCTTAGAAGGAAGACTGGTTCTAAATGCTGCAGAGTTGTAAATAATAATCCATGATGCCAATGGATTTTCATGTCAGCTGAACCAAATCCAAGCAAATCACATGACTATAAAGGGCTGGACAAGTGAAGGTGACAAATTATTGTTCAGAGATGGTTTTGTTGATCATCATCAGATTTGAGTATGCACATTTGGCCAACTATTTCTGGAAGAAATGCAAATTTATGAATTCATCACATCCCCAATTATGAGATCTGCATGTGCAACCCAAGGGCCAAATTAATCAAATTGCCAATATTTTGATTATGTGTTGAAAAATCACAACATTCTTTAATGTTGCCCTGTTGCCCGCACTGCAGGGAAGTCTAGCCTTAAAATACAGCAAAGTGCACTGAAAACGGCAAGTACACAAAAACTAAGGGTTCTCTGTTTGCTTACTCAATGCCCTGAAAATAAGGGCAAGTAACCCTGCAGACCTTCCTTAGATTTAAAAAAAAAAAAAAGAAAAGTCATCCTAAGAATACTCTTCTTCAAGTGTCAACTTCTGCTTTATTAACAATTTCCCTCTAAATATATGTGTTTCCTTACAGCCTTGGCATCACAGAATTAGCAATTACGCAGCAAGGCTTTTCACAACTGTTTCTATTTTAATCAACTGTGACATATAATTATCTCTGTGTGATGCAGGTGACTGGCACTACACAATTCTTGACAACTGAAAAGGTAATGGCATGATGAACACCACAAAATATGCATGTGTCACCCTTATTATTCAACACCTCCAAGATGTTTGGTGTTCAGACAATTCAAGGTTAGTGCTAATAGCAGCATGTCAACAGGTACATCTGACACTGCACATTTCTCTGAAAGCCAGCCTTAAAAGTACGACTTTGCTTTCATTACACCCAATTTGTCTTCCTTTAAAGGAGTAGTTCACCTTTAAGTTAACTGTTATAGAGCTGCCAATTCTTAGCAACATTTCAATTGGTCTTTATTATTAATTTTGTATAGTTTTTTTAATTATTTGCCACTTTCTTCCAAAAAAAAAAAACACTCTGTAAGGCAACATATTTATTGTTATTGATACTTTTTATTACACATCTTTCTATTCAGACCTCTCCTATTCATATTCCAGTCTGATATTCAAATCAGTGCATGGTTGCTAGGGTAATTTGGACACTAGCAACTATCACTCTCTACATCAGTGATCACCAACCAGTAGCTCACAAGCAACATGTTGCTCACCAAGCCCTTGGATGTTGCTTCCAGTGGTATTTTTGAATTCCTGGCTTGGATGCAAGTTTTGGTTGCATACAAACCAGGTGTACTGCCAAACAGAACCTCCTGTAGGCTACCAGTCCATATAGGGTCTACCAAACAGCCAATCAAAGCTCTTATTTGACATCCCCATGGACTTTTTCATGCTTGTGTTGCTCTCCAACTCTTTTTTACATTTAAATGTGGCTCACAAGTAAAAGAGGTTGGGGCTCCCTGCTCTCCATAATACTAAAAGCTCATTTAAAGGTGAACAACCCATATAACAACTTGAACTGCAGTCTGCAAAAATGCTTATAGAAACTCTGTAGTATTTTCAAATGTTAGAATTACCTGTTCATGGAGGTCGACCATGAATGGTGTCTGCTGGGTGGAGTGTGAGGCAGGGTGAAGCATTCGTGGTGGAGCACTGGTAAGGGCCAAGACTCTATGCTCATCTACAGGAAAGAAGGCTGGTCGCAAATTATCATCCTGACCAAGGACACTCTGCTGAGGTCTATCCCTCCGTCCCCACTGACGCCTCACTGGAGGACTGCGAAAAGGGGGAAGAGAGAAAAGAAGAATGCAAGAATGAGTTGGGAAGATGTTTTGAGAATATGGCAAAAAAAAAAAAAAAAATTGGGCAGAGAAGAAGAACAGAGAGAAAGAGGGTGGTAGAAGATACAGTTTTATCATTCATTGTATAGAGCAGTGCTTAATATTACAATATCTTAAGAACAAAACAATATGAGTTTTATAAGGAGTAGGGAGCTGGCTTCTGATGACCACTAGGTTAGAAGGCGGTACCTTTTCTAGAGCCCCGCAGCTCCTACCTTCGTCTGAGGTGTGCAGGGGCGCTGCAGGGCCCCAAGAACCTCCGCTGGTTAATGGGGGCTGAGGGAGGCCACCTATTCACTGCCAGCTCCCATGGTCGCATTTGTGACGTCGGGAAGGCGGAGTGGCGAGTGGGGCTTCCACAACACGCCGTATCTTCTCGGCTGCTGTCTGCACTCTGCCAAAAAGCAGATAACCATGAGACCATATATGTAGGTTTGCCTCATGCCTCAGTGGTGGCTCGCTTCCATACGAACAGGGGCTAATATGTAATAAACAGGCACAAATATATAAGCAAAGAAATGATATGTCTGGACAACACAAATATACAAAGATAAGATAAATTGTTCCTATAGCATAAATTTTACTGTATCCGAACAGTTTTAAAATAAACCCGTTTGCGTAATGGACTCCACATTTTCACCTAAGATAGAACACACATGCTGGTGCTTTACAGATTTAAACCTACCTAACAAAACATTATGATGAAATCTTGCTACTTGTGTTGCAAAGAAAAAAAACCCTTTGCTGAATGAGATGTGTATAAAACAGCCATTTAATGAACAAGAAGACAACATTTAGTGAAGGACAACACAGTGGCTATCACACTGCTGGGTGGCATGGGGTGCGGGGCAGTTTAACGTTACAAATGTTGGTTATGTGACCCCAACACCTCCCTATACAATCCATGATCAACACCTATGTACAATAAAATAAAAAACTGTACATATCATAAAAGATGTGCTGTTACTAGAGAACTGGCACTGCTTTTGTCAGGTTGTAAGCATGTAATCAGTCAGCATATTCCTTTACTTATCCCAGAGCAGCATGTACTGTCTAACTTTAGGGATCTCACACAATCCTGCACAGGAATGGAATACGTATCAGGTACAAGCGACATGGGACATGTAAAGGCCAAGAATAAAACAAACTTCAGAGGTTAATAAGTAATATTTATTAGATGATCTCAGTATGGTATAGGAATAGTAAAAAAACAAAAACTAATAAACGAAGAGATGTGAAGGCAAAACAAGGTGAGCTGCAGTTTAATGCAACAACAACTGCAGTTTAATGCTCACCACAGGACTACAACGGAATATGTATATGTATAAATTGTGATCAAGAATAGTAAGTGTGCATGGACAGGTCAGGTTATCATTCTGTTGTGAATGGGTGTGCCACAATAGGTGTGTTTAAATGTGTGTTCCAATAACCAAGAGAATATTACAAATTACGGAAAGTATGTCTCCCATAGACTCAATTTCACCCAAATTATCCACATTTTTAAAAATGATTTCCTTTTTCTCTGTAATAATAAAATAGTACTTTGTACTTGATCCAAACTAAGATATAATTAATCCTTATTGGAAACAGAACCAGCCTATTGGTTTTGTTTCATATTTACATCGAATTCTAGTAGACTTAATGTATGAAGATCCAAACTACAGAAAGATCCATTATCCAGAAAGAAAACCCCAGGTCCAAGCATATTAGAGTAAATTGTATATATGTGTAAGAATAAGGATACACTAGAACATTAATTTGACATATTATAAGAAGGGGTTATTCTAAGAAAGACGAGTTCCTAAAGGTGGCCATACACAGGCCGATAAAAGCTGCCGTCAGATCGGGTTCGGCAGTTTATTGGCCCGTGTATGGGGCCCTCCGACATGCTTCCCAGATCGATATCTGGCCGAAAGTCGGCCAGATGTCGATCGGACTAAAATCCCGTCGGATCGCGGCCGCATCTGTTCGTTGATGCGGTCCCGCGATCCGACCGCCCATTACCCATCATTAGGATCCGATCGATGGGCCCTCGCCAAACGAGCGGATCTCTCCGTGTATGGCCACCGTAACAATGTGAGGAGGCTTGGCATCACAAGAGAAAAAGTGAGCAATTAAGAGAATATGATTGGATAAGAATATGTGCTCGTCCCACTTCCGTACGGTACATAAGTAAGTCTGTGTGTCAGATAAGGTGTATACGTTAAACTGACACAGTACACACATTCTACTACTGGAAGAATAATAACCGCACGCATAAGCTTACAGTTTCATAAAGAGATAAGGAACTGGTTTATCGCTTCCAATGTTCAGCAAGATATTCTAGAATGCAAATTTGGAACTAAATGTAAACACAGGCACACCTTGCAACCCGAGACAAAGTAATGTAAAATACTCAAGACACTCTTCTATGAAGCTTTATTAAACCGTGTTCCAGATAAGTGGCAGCTTCTCTAATACAGTTCACCTCTGGAGTAGTTTACTTTTCTCCATCTTAGGGGCATATTCTCTGAAGTGCGAAATGTTAAACTTTTGTTACTACGTGGGCAATTTACTAAAAATTGAGTACAATAAATTTGATGTAAGCACTTTGATGCACAAACATTAATGCTACAGTGAAACTTCAAAACTATGCTAATTTATCAAGGGCGAAACATCATTATAAAGATACAGCAGACGTTTGTAGCATTTTATGATGTACGTCAACTCGCTTACATGAATATCCCACACACGTCATTGCTTCATGGCATTAGAGGAGTTGATCACCTTTAAATTAACTTTTAGTATGATGTAGAGAGGGATATTTTGCAACAAGTTTTCATTTTATATTATTTGTGGTTTTTGAGTCATTTAGCTTTTTATTCAGCAGCTCTCCAGTTTGCAATGTCAGTAAAAAATGAAGACCAATTGGAAAGTTGCTTCTAATTAGCCATTCTATAACATATTAAAATTTAACTTTTAGGTGAACCACCACCCCTTTAACTCACTAGCATTTTTAACCATTACCCATTGTATGACCATGAAAGCAAAATCTCAGAACATTGCAGTGAACATTGGCAGAGTTTAGACGAGTAAAAAATGTGTAGTAAATATACTCCAGTGTGTTCACAAGCTCACAATTTTACTGAAATAATTGTAATTATTTAAAAGTTGCTGCTTCTCTGTACCATGTGTGGTAAATGGTTTCCTTCAGAGAATTCTGTGCACACTTTTATATCGGAACTGATGCTTATATATTAATATGCCCATACACTGGCAGATTACAGCTATCAATTCAGCACCTTCAGACAAGGTTGTCAGTTTATCTGCCTGTGTATGCTCTAGGGATGCACAGAATCAACTATTTTGGATTCGGTCGAACCCCCGAATCCTTTGCGAGAGATTCGGCAGAATACCGAACCCTAATTTGCATATGCAAATTAGGGGTGGGAAGGGGAAACATTTTTTTACTTCCTTGCTTTGTGACAAAAAGTCACACGATTTCCATCCCGCCCCTTATTTGCATATACAAATTAGGATTCGGTTCTGCCGGGCAGAAGGATTCGGCCAAATCCTGCTGAAAAAGGCCGAATCCCGAACCGAATCCTGGATTCGGTGCATCCCTAATATGTTCCCTTCCCAACTTGCTCCCTGACAGATACTGGAGAGAAAATTGAACAGCGATCTATCAGGAGTGTTCCTCTTCCAAAAGTCTGCATAGGTAGTACCCATTGTGATTTGATCATTGGCCCTAGCGCTAAATGATCAGATTAGCCCCATGTGACCCTAGCCTAAACAGCTTGGTGACATGAGCGAATCGTCAGGTGTTTGGCCACCTTTAGTCCCATTTGTGGTAAATACTTTTGTGTTCCATCACTGTACACTTCCCTCAGTCTCTGTCTTTCCTATCGGTCCTATCGATTTTAAAGGCTCTCCCCCAAATGCTACCTTTGTTCATTAAAAGTTCACCTTTAAATGAACTTTTAGGATGATGTAGAAAGGGATATTCTGAGACAATTTGTAATTGGTTTTCATGTTTTATTATTTGTGGATTTTGAGTTAAGTTTTTACTCAGCAGCTCTCCAGTTTGCAGTTTCAGCAGTCTGGTTGCGAGGGTTCAAATTACCTTAGCAACCATGCACTGATTTCTAAAAGAGACTGTAATATTAATAGGAGAGGGCCTGAATAGAAAGATAAGCAGTAAAAATTAGCAATAACAATACATTTGTAGCCTTACACAGCTTTTGTTTTAGATGGGGTCAGTGCCCCCTATTTGAATGCTGGAAAGCATCAGAAGAAAAAGGCAAATAAATTAAAAACAAATAATGAAGACCAATTGAAAAGTTGCTTAGAATTGTCCATTCTATAACATACTAAAAGTTAAATTAAAGGTGAACCACCAATTAAAGGTTAAAAACTGCCTCACAAATAAACAGCTACTCTTCTGTCAAAAGAAGTCACACCTACCTGCATTTCCAGATGATGACATTGAGTGCAAAGCCATTACTGTTGTTTATATTAGTTGGAAGGCTAGATCAGTCTGTTGGAGTGGATTAAATATTTCACATAAAGTGACTTATTATAAAGCTTCTATTTTACATACAATGACAAAATATAAAGTTTACTAGCTAAGTGATATGCATACCTAGTATGTTTTGGAACCAGGGCTGTATAAATTGAAGCACAGGGCTGGTGTGAATGTTTATTCGCTGTACTCATTAAAGCTATAATTAGGTGACTTTTTACATCTTTCGTACTCTTGCTAAGAACTAAGGAGGACTGAGCTCAAACAGTCTCAATATTCTGAATGCTGCACACGGATCTAATAAAAAATAAATCTGTGAAGGAATTAGCATTATGGAACAATCCCAACAATGTGTGTGCAAGATTCCAAGCTGGGTATACTAAATAGCAGGCTTGGAAACTTTTTTGAATGCGCATCAGAAGCTTTTTTGCTATGTCATTTTAGTGAACCATTTACTTAAATATATACTGTATACCTAGCTTGAAGAGCAGGAGAATAAAAAAAAAACAACAAATACTGTGACAAAACAGAACTGTTTCTACAGACAAAAAAAAAATTAAAAGTTGATTGTAAGATGAGCTTCCCATGACTCATGTCTTCATGTCTGCTTTTCAGAAAGTAACAAAAGATATTAATACTATAACAATGCCAGACGGGTGTATAATTCCTGAAATGTTTAGTTTGATCTGCCAATGAAATTACACAAACTAGAAAAGAAATGACTGCAGCACCTCTTTGTTGCAAAAGTGAAAAAGTTGTGTTTATTGGTCAGAAACCAACAGGCAACTTTCGGGCTTCCTTTTGCCCTTTCTAAAGCCTCAGAAAGGGCTTGAGAAAGGGCGAAAGGAAGCCCGAAACGTTGCCTGTTGGTTTCTGACCAATAAACACAACTTTTTCACTTTTGCAACAAAGAGGTGCTGCAGTCATTTCTTTTCTAGTATATGTTTGACCCCGGGGAAGGGTCTCTGGACTGCTCTGCCCAAAGGGATTCCGGTGAGGTGGTTGAAGCACACACATTTCTACAATAAAATTACACAAAGACTTGTGCAAGTGTACTCAGATAATAATGCCCCTATATCACTTAATAATAAAAAATTAAGACAAATTGCAAATTGTCTCAGAATATCACTCTCTACATCATACTAAAAGTTATCTCAAAGGTGAACAACCCCTTTAACCAATAATATTAGCTGTTTATATCCATATTTATCAATAGAGCTCCCTTCTATGTCATATAAAATATATATATTTCTCACAGTTATGTGGCTAATTCCTGTGCTAGGTGAAAATACTAAAGATATGCTGTTATTATGAAGAGTTCATAAAGCAAACATAAATGTAGACCACAAACTAATAGTTCATTTATGTAATCATCAATTACAGCCTTTTATAGTCTGAAGCTACTTGTCTTATAGGTGTGCCATCAAAACTGGAATTTACTCACGGCAATACATTCAGAATATCTGAGAAATAGATAAGAAAATGAAAACCAAAAAAGGTTGTGAATTGCTTAAGTCTTGAAAGATCAGGGCAACGAATGGCAGACAGAACAGGGAAAAGAGGAGAATGCAGCTAGTGTGGGCTACACCTAAGAAAGGAACATTTCACAGCACTGATATACCTTAGACACAATCACAAGGAATATAGGAATTGCTGCAACATGTGCAATCATTGCTTTATTGATCTGCTGTTAATTACAGCCCTTCCTCCGTGTTCAAGTAAAGACATCCCCCCTCAGTAGGTGCCCTGTATTCCACCTTACCTGCCCCTGGCTGATGAAGCAGACTAGGTGGGTACCACTGAGCCTGTCTGCAATGAACCTGTCGCTTTAAGAGCAGCTCAGACTGTCAGACCATGTGCTCAGCAGGAAACACAAAGCAACAACAAAGGGAACGGCCCAATCGCTGGCCCCTGCCCAAAACACAGAAGGTAACGGGCAGATCAGCCCGTCGGTACTTACCAGAGCTCAGCCGCCGCCCCCGAGCACGCACAGGAAGAACGGAGAGTCAGCACCGAGACACAAAGGCAGGGAAGGGGGGCGGAGGGAAGGGCTGGGGAAGGAACAATAACAAGCAGCGCACTGACCAACACGTGTGCCCATCCGGCCGGGCACTGATCGCAGTCATCGCACAAAGGCAACAACTGCAGCGACAGCACACGTGCGACGTGCTAATGGCAAGAGTCGGCCGCTGTTACACACACACACACACGCTCCATTCCCCGCAATACAAACTGGGGAGCCCCCTTCTCAATAAGCAACTGCCAGTGTCAAAAGCTGCCTGCAACCCCGGGATGTGCAAGACGTGTGCAATGCAATGGGCCGCCTCCCAGCTCTTACTAAACGGCAGCTACATACTGGGAGATGGCTCGGCGCTGCCCTTCAGCACAGGGAGCAAAACAGGAGGCTCCCACGGCCACACGAGATTAGGAAACGCAGCAGCCGTGTTCTGAGGTGAATTGTCCCCAGGTGACACGGACTGAGCGTGTCACTGACTGAAAGCAAATGCCAGGAACTGCGGGCTGACCATGACCGCTGTGTTTAGATCACGTGCCCCAGGGACACACTAGGTGTGTATATTTGGGACTGTAGCTGTTCCGCCAACAGCCGACTAAGCGATTGCCCTTCAAGTACTCAGGGCAGAGACGGCTGCAGCGGGGAGGTGAAGTCTCGTACTAGAGCTACAGGTCGCAGCTGCTACAGCCCAACCTTATTGCACAGGGCACTGCTGCCACCACACAAAAACAAGAGAAGCCAGGCCAGTAGCTGCAAAAAACACAATGAGCTCACGTTGATACATTCTATAATGTCCCACCTTAGACACAGGTATCACCTGCCCCGCTCTTGTTTCCGATCCCCTTTGCACATGAAGAAACGTCTTCCTATTCCTTCCGTAGCCCACACACGACTGGGTTAAGTGCAGCACGGCCCGCGCGCTACCTAAAACCGGTGTCTGTCACTTTAAGATCCCGGGCGCGACCCCGCTAAGGCCACAACCGAATTGCAGCTCCGGAATAGTGAGGCGTGCACGCGGCGTGCATTAACCGCGGAGACGCGCACGGAATCTTTAAAAAAATTGGACCAACGTCACTATGAGACTCCGCCCCACGGCCAATCAGAAACTAGAGTTCCTTAAGCGGAGCCGGATACACAAAAACGATAGATGACAAAAAGCCTACGCCCACAACAGACGCCTTGCTGCCAGCAGCAGCAGAAAGATGTTATACTCGCTTATACTTCCTAACGAGGCCTGCGGCTATTCTGTATTATTTTTGTTGCACTGCTAGTAACAACTTAGCTATACGCTAGCTGACAAGGGAGCACGTTTTGTAACTAATGTTCCTGTGAGTGACTACATTGTGTTGTCATGGTATCACCAGTATACATACACACATCTACATGCTTAAAACTGGAACCAGTCTATGTCGTTTTCTTTAATTGGAATTGATCAGTTTCTTTAAAGGGCATTCTAAAGGCAAAAAAATAAAATCCAATTTTTACTGCATTTAATGAAAAAGAAATGTCTCCAAAAAAATACTTTAATTAAAAAATGTGTACCATTTTTATAAGAAACCTGACTGTATGCAGTAAAATTCTCCCTTCATTTACAGCTGTGGATAGGAATTGTCAGATAGTCCCTAACTGCTGAGCAGGGAAACAATCATACTTATGAACAGCAGGGGGAGCCCCCACCTTACTTCCCAACCATGCAGACCTTAAGCAGCTTTGTTTATGACTATCCCTAAGCAGCCCAGACCACACTGAGCATGTGCACAGTCTTAGTCTTGCAACGATGTTTAACAAAGTTACAAGATGGTGACCCCCTGTGGCCAACTTTGAAAGCATAAATCATTTGTTTGATTAGGCTTTGTGGTGCAGTAAGTTCATGTTTATATTTAGTATATAAAATACAGCATTTCTTAGCCTTATTCTATTTCAGACTTTACATGCCCTCTAAGAGCCAGTAATGCAATTCAGTCCACCAGAACTCCCAGGGAGGGCACTTCATTTTGGTGAAACGGCTGTTTATCTTCAGAGCTAGAACACCCAAAAACATAGCACCAATACTTCATGAAGTGCCAGATGTCCATAAGGATTGATAAATGCACATAGCCTTTTTAATTTAATTGTATGTGCATTTCTAAGTCCCCATCTCATTTGCCATATTAAAGGGTTTGCCCACCTTCTGACACTTTTTTTCAGTAAAGAAGCTAGTGAACTTTAATTTTTTTCCCCACAGAAAGGTTGGCAACCATAGTTTCAATCGATACAATAGTTATTAATATTCCACAGATGCTGCTGAGAAATCTATTTAATTGTAGCAAATTGAATCTATAACTGGTTTACGGAGTTGGCAGATGGAAACACAAGAGAACAAAGTATTTCTGGCGAATAATCTAAAAATAGCCGATTTGAAAAAAAAAAAAAGTTTGGAAAGTGACTAGCCCTTTGGCCAAACGTATTTGGACACTGCCTGTCAAACATCTCTAAACAAAAATATATATACAAAGTCTGTCACCTCCATTTCCTGCTATAACTGCCTCTACTTTATTTGGAAAACTTTATGCTATATGTTGGAAATTGGCAGGGATTTACTTCCATTCATCCACATGCTCAAGCCTGACTTGCAGTCACTTTATCCCACAGGTGTTCAATTGGCTTGAGGTCAGGTCTCTGCAGGCTAGTCCAGTTCATCTATTCCAGTCTCAGCAAACCAGTTCTGCGTGGACATCACTTTTTGCATAGGGGGCATTATTATTACAAAGCATTAAGGTTTTTCTTTCATTGGAACCAGGGGTCCTAGCACAAATTGCAGGTAAGAGAGTAGTAGAACATATATTTTGTTAATTGTTCTTTATGCCATTTATGCAGTTACTTCCCCTCACTTAATAATAGTTTTAATTCATAGAAAGGTTTTAAGTTATAGGTTTGTTAACAGGGACAGCTCCCTGCTAAAATCCCTGAAAAATGGCACTATTCCAAATGCTGCAGACAACAATGAAACCAGCATTCTCAGCATTCATTTCACTCCGCTCTGTACAAGCAACAATACCATGGAGAAGATTGCCTCCGCAAACTTCTTATAAGATCACAGCATGACCTGAAGGAGTCTACAGCTGGAGAAGGCAGATAAAGTCATAGCTGCCATGTTTATAAAATTTACGCTACTGCTTAGGCAAGCATACCCCCTTCCAGGCCACAAATATAGAGCTAGTTAATCAAAATAACTGTTTATAAAATAGTTTTTGCATATGCTAATGATACAACTTACATTACATATAAACAAATAAGTGGTAGTCACCCTTTATGTCTAAGATGAACTTCCACTTCAAGGTATTTTGCCCAAAATATTTTTTTCTTTTTTGTACCTTTTCCATTTATAAATTAGGCTGTGTATAGTTGTTTACCTGAATTTAAAATCCTCACATAAGAGAATTTTAAAGTGCCATTCAATAAATAAACAATTTAGATTGCCAATGGACAATTCACACCATAGTTATGAAAATATCGCCACATAACCTATATCTTTTAAAAATCGCTAAAATCAAAGTTTCACAAAATAACCAATTACAAACAAAACCTCTTTGCCATATATTGCATTTTTCTACTTCCAAAATAAACACAAAAATCAAATAAACAGCACTTGGGTGTAAAGGAAAAAAAAGTTTTGGTTTTTTTACAAAATGAAAATCCACTCATCCAGACATTTTATACCTATTTATAAGACCAACAAAACCATATATTTTAAGAATTTATAGTTTCTGAAGAATGTAAAAATGACTAAATATGGCACGGTACCCAAAAATAGCAAGGTTATCCATGGTGACTTTATAGACAAAACAAGAAAACACCATCATTGATTAAACTATGGCTTTTACAAATTGGCCCATTTTACGTTAGCAATCACCCTATATTACAGCCTCATGTGTGTTTTTTTTTTTGTTAACACAAAACCATGAATCTCACCACAATAATATTTAACAAGCCTGGCAACAGTATTGTAAAAATACACATAGCAGTCATAAGGGTAGGACTCCACGAACGATTTTGTCGTGATCCAACGCGCTGCGACAAAAATAAGGTAAGAGATAGAATTGTCTCATGGTGTTGCAGCGTTGATTCAACGCGACTGTCGGATGCAGACGTAGCGTGCAGCGTCTGCATCCAACAGTCGCGTTGGATCTACGCTGCGACACCATGCAACTATCTCCTTATCTTATTTTTGGCACATGCGACAATTCGCATGCGTTTTGTCACAGCGCGTCAGATCGTTTGTGGAGTCCTACCCTTACATAACGTGAAAAAGCCAAGTGGCATCACTTTGATGCTTAAGCAGTTGCTTAGTGACAACATTAAGTAAATTGATTCAAGGTTTTGCTCCTCTAATACAACAGCTAGCTCCCAGAGGACACACTATGTCAAAACCATTTGTTGAATGATGAGTCCAAATGCATTTAAAAGTAACTATGATGTACATAGCATCTGTTACCAAAAGGAAAAGTTGTATTAGGATCATGTTCAAGTTGTTTTTGAACACTGCTCACATAGAACACTCAAGCACAAAAAAACACCAGCTGCTCCCCCCTCATATATGTAATAGAATACGCACCTATGGAGCACATGCGTTTCATTGAAGGGCACAGCGCTATGGCAACCATAGGAAATACAAGCAGTGCCCATAAGAACCATAAATCAACTCACAATTAAAGGGCCAGGGGCACAGAACAAAATAAACAAAT
The DNA here is from genome assembly GCF_017654675.1 of Xenopus laevis. Classification (NCBI taxonomy): domain Eukaryota; kingdom Metazoa; phylum Chordata; class Amphibia; order Anura; family Pipidae; genus Xenopus; species Xenopus laevis. The sequence continues at coordinate 54,821,670 of NC_054375.1, read as the reverse complement.
CTGTGCTTTACCTCCCCACCTCTAAAAGACAGACATATATAGAACTTTGCTTCAGATTTTAGAGGACATCCATGTATGAATGTTGAATAAAGCGTTATAGCCTTTAAATACCTATAATTTCAATGACAAACATTTTTTGCATGATTTCTAAAATGGCAAGTGGCACTTCCAATGCAGACTTATGCCATTAAATATAGTTAGCAAAGTAACAATCAAGGGGATACAAGATGTACCACAGTGATTAGGGTAGGAAAATACTAATACAAGTATGGTCTTAGCAGCTCCTTGCTATTATCACCCCAGTGCACTGCATTTATCTCGCAGGCTTGCAGACGTGATTGATACTCTATTCTAAAGCTACTTCAAAACACCTATAATTTCAATGTCCACCTTAGTTTTAAGTACTATAAAAACAGTGTCGTGATTAACAGCCTGATGCAAACAACATGCCAGATAACAAGGCAAGGAAATCTAAGTGATTATTGAGAACAAAGCCCATAAAAATAAAATCAGTCGCTTAAAAACTACCTTTAAATGTTGTACTGAAGACATATATTTGGTATTTAAGCCTTATAATCCTTTATAGCCATGGTGACTATCTTTATACAATTTCTAGGCTTTCTGAAAGTGCTGCAACTCTGTCTAAAATCATAATCTAGACAGGGGATGGCACATTTATCAAAGGTCGAATTTTGAATTCATGCGAGTTTTTAAAAACTCTCCAAAACTCATATAAATTCCAAATTTCGACCATTTGAACGTTATTTAAAAAAAATCGAGTTTTTAAACTAAAATGTCAGGAAGGCAGGAAACAATTCAAAATTGATCCATGGACCTCTACCATTGACTTAAACAGCAATTCAGCAGGTTTTAGGTGGCGAATAGTCGAATCTTTTGCCTAGATATGTATTAGAGCTCACTCTATTAAAATCACTAGGCATCATGTCTCTCTACATGCAGGATTTGTGCAAATGACAGTTATTTTGATAGATTTTGTTTGCACTGGAAACAATTATTTGAGTGAGCTCTCATAAATTTGCTAGGAAAGGGAGCCTCCACTATAAGATATATTGTATATAATTGTCAATGAATATCTGACACCTAACTCCTGCATGAAAACAGCATGAAGAGAAACAGATGCTGACAGAGGAATAGTGAAGATAAACTTGATTATTTCTGAAACAATGCAGAATATTTTTTTATTCAGAAAGTTTCTTATTTCGGTATGATGGAGCTTATATTAAATATTAATTTTCGCAATAGTTCCCCTGGATCTGTATAAGAGAAAGTCACATTTGATTAGCAGACTTTACAAAAAACTACAGGCAGGGCTTCTAATAAAATTAAGCAAAATAAATGGGATAGGAAGCTCAGATTGCAAGCTCCAATAGGGTTTGATGTGAATGATGCCTATGCTCACTAGAACGCAGCACTATATAAATAACTATAAATAATTGTTTAGCACCATCAATTAACCGATTGAAGCAAACACGTAAAGGTTCATTAGACAAGGCCTACAGAATCCCATTTTAGCTATAACCATAAAGGTGGCATGTAGAATTTTTAAAACTTTGATGGTGCCATTTTTTCGATGCCTGCCAAATAATTAATTCTGATATTTATTTTTAGTCTTTTTTTCTTTTTCGTGTGTGACCATCTTAGTTCATTATCCATGATCCTGTGTCTCCAGAAACAGCCAGTTCTCTTAGATACTGCTTCAGCCAGGCAATTTTTATCTCCTTGTAGTGTATGAACTAGTGTATGTAGTGTATTTCTCCTGCTCTGTGCTAGTCTCATATCTGTAATTAGGTGGTGCATGGATGCATAATGAGTAATGAATAATATTTCTTATCCAATTATGACCTCTAGAAAAACAAAAGCCTTCATACAAGTTGCTTTTTTTTTTTTTTTTTCCAGAAAGGTTAAAAAATGTCTGGTGTGTAAAAAAAGGATGTGGGTAGCTAATAGCTCTGCCTTTACACAGTGAAGGAGCAACTGTAGGTCTCAATCAGGTCTGTCTAGCACACATCTAGAAAATACAGCTAGAAGGTCGGCAGCCTCTGCAATTTAATTTGATTTCAATTTAAATAGATGAAGCCCTGCAGCATGCATTTATCACAGAAGTGTACCTGAACTTTCAAGTGAACCTTATTAGCAGCTGTCTACCCAACCACAAGGTATTGGCTGATTTTCTACAATGCAAATCCTGAATGGCTCCAGCCCGCCTGAACAGCCTGCGGGTAACAAAGATATTTTTTTAATATAAATAAATGATTATACTTCTTTGGATGGCACTCTGATATTATAGGATTCTCTTACCAAACCGCCCAAGTATTGTGATGCACACGTTTCAGAATTCAAACTTGGGAATTTTTGAGGATTTCATTTGAACAAACTTGAAAACTGACCAAACTGTAATGTGTGCTTTTTTTTTTTTTAAATACGTAATCGAATAAAAACATGAAAAAATTGGAACATCGCCAATTTGTATTATACTCATCAATGGGTCTGCAAACTCAGCAAAATATTTGCTTAAATTTTGCTAGGACAACTCATATTGACTTTTATATAAACTATGCAGCTTTTAGATGCCAACTATTTATATTTGAGTTTTTTGGATTTTTTAACTTAATAAATATCAAACATTCGAGCTTCGGAAACGATCATTCAAATTTGTGAGTTTAAGTGCAAAAAAACTTGAATTGTGTTAAAAATGTGGATAAATCAGTCCCTCAGGGGCAGATTTATCAAAGGTCGAGGTCAATTTTCAGATGAAAAAGATTCGAATTTCAAGCTATTTTTTGTGTACATCAACTAGGGAATAGTCCAAATTTGATTCGAATTTGTAAAAAACTAGAAACTTTGAATATCGAAATTTATTATGTACGGTCTCTTTAAAAAATTGACTTTCGACCATTCGCCATCTAAAACCTGCTAAATTGATGTTTTAGCCTATGGGGGACCTCCTAGAACATATTTGGAGTCAATTGGTGGACCTTGAAAAATTGGGGAAAAACTTCCAATTGAAATACACTATTCCTTCGATTCGTACGATTGAATACGGACCTATTCAATCAAAAAAAAAAGACTTAATTTCGGTTGGTCTTTTTGAATTTGAATCTCAAAGTTTTTTCAATTCGAAATTCAACCCTTGAGAAATATATCCATTAGTGTATATTTATCATGCACAAATAGAGAATCATGGAGAGCAGCCATTAGCAGTTCCAGGGGTTTGATTCCTGTGGTTTCCTTGATGTAAAGATTACGGCAATCTAGACACCATGAGGCAGATTTATTAAGGGTCGAATTGAAAATTGAAATCGAATTTTCAAAAAAATTTTATGGCCAAAACTGTCAAATTCGACTAGGGAATCATCCAAACTCATCTCGAGTTTTTTTAAAAATTCTAATTCGATTTTTGAGATTTATCATACTCTGGCCCTTTAAGAATTTGAATTTGACTATTCGCACCCTAAAACCAGAATTACTGTATAAGTCAATGGGAGAGAAAAAACTCTAATAAAGTTTGGTTGAATTGTATTAGAATTTGATTCGAGTTTTCGAGTCTGTAAAATTAGTCATAGTTTTACATATTCAACTTTATTAATAAATAGTCGAATATATGAATTTCAAGTATTATCAAATTCATGTCAGTTAAAAAAAACTCATGAATTCGAAATTTGACCCTTGATAAATGTGCCTCCAAGTGTGACATTACCCTAGTATAATTAAGAAGCAGTACGTGAGCAATAAGAGTAAACAGTAGCAAGCAAGTCCACAATAGAACTAAAAGCACAATAAATCAATTCTGTGCCTCGGACTACATTTACAAACACTGCTAGGACTGCTGTAACACAGATTTATAAGTAATGACGACATCTGGCTTGTTTCAGATTAATTTACCTGCAGAAACACAAGTATAGCTTTTATATATTGCAGACGGAACTTTGCAATACTGTTTCTACAGAGAGAACCATTACACGATATAGAGAGCAATTGTTCACGGATGACCATAAAATTCCACTTTCAAGTTGAGTACATTTTTTGAATTACACAAATTATTTTTTTAGGTCACAAAAAAAGCCCTAGAGTTGTCTTACTGCAATGGTGCATTCTGGTATACACAGTCCCTGGTATCAGAGCTCCTGCTTACAGTTACATAGCTTTCCCACCAAACCACTGGTTTTCACTGTACTGAGCTACAATTTCTAGTAGTTTTAACATTATTTTAGTGAGCTCTATTCACCTAGGAATAAACACTTGTGTATTTGCATTGTAAATGTGTTCTTAGAACAGGCTGCACAGATGCTGCAAGCTGTATCGGTGTCCTGTAGCAACATTCTCCTCCTTTCGCCTCTGGTTGAACTCTGTTCTTAAATTATAAATGCAATGCATGGCTTGCACTCTGTGCTTAGAAATACGTGTAGAGCATGCATTAAGAAAGCTATGTGATAAAACCCAAGCAGATCTTACATAAGCCACTAGGTTCTCTGTAAGCAAAAATGGATGTGGGGGGAGCAAAGTAGGCTAAATATATACAGTGTAACCAGAGTTTAGACAGATTTAAGGAAGAAGATGTAGTTCCAATGCTCCAAAGGCTAGTAGTCAAACGCTCACTTGCAAGTGATGGCATTATCCATTGAAGAGAAAGAAAAAACTACAGGTCTAGTGTAACACTAGTGCATGGATCTCTACAACAATATATTGCCTTGTGCTTTTAAGTGCCATATATTGTACCCAAAACTCACCTTTCTAGTGCCAATTGTGCAACACAAAATGTGAATTTATAGGAGAACTAAACCCTAAAAATTAATATTGCTAGAAATGCCATATTTTACTTATTGAACTTATTGCAACAGCCTAAAGGGTCAGCATCTCCATAGTAGTAATAATCCAGGACTTCAAAGTTGTCACAGGAGTTTCCCATGTTGGATTTTGTTGTGTCTGCGGCACGCACATACCGAGTATGCTTTGAGCATTGTTGAGAAGCTAAGTGGTTGTCACAAATCATCAAGCAGAAGATGAGGCTTGTCTGTCATATAAGCGGATGCTACAGGGCTGTTTATTAAATTGCAATTCTGATTTTCTGAAATATTAAGAATTATTTACTAAACAGCCTTATATGGTGACATTTATATTTCATATAGTCAGTATATTGTGCACTGGCCCATAAGCTCAGTCAATGACAGTGAATCAGCAGAAAAGAGGATGGGGAGCTACAGGGGCATCTTTGGAGGCACAGATCTTCATTAAAGGGCTGTAATTCCCTTGGGCTGGTACAGCAGCCCAAAACATACTGTACAACATGTTTACCCTATTTCTTTAGTTAGTTCTCCTTTAATTTGGATTGTATTTGATGCAAGCCTAACTTTAATATGTTGTAAAGTGGTTTTACAACAGTGTAACAATTATGATAGAATTACCAAGACTTTATCACACCTTCTGCCTTATAACCCCTACTCCTTTTACATTGTCAATTCTAATGAGGAGGCCCCTGTTACCTCCTATATTAACCAGTATAAAAGATGATGCTGTGGTGATTCCTTTTTACAAGAACTACCACAGGTCCAGGGTAGAAGGTGAGTGAGTTAGAGGTGCCAAACAAGTTGGCAACTCTCAGCGATTTCATCTTTTATTCACTTCCAATAATAATACACAATGGTGGGACCATATTTGTCTCTGTTAAGACATTCTGCATAGATAGCAATGGCAAAAGCATAGGACTGCTAGAGACGCTGTTAATATTGAGAATGATAATTGTAAGAAACGTCTGATAGTTCACTATTATAAAACTGAAAAATACAGCAAATGGATACACACAAACTATGCCAAGTATTCAAGGAAATCACAAAATCCAGCATACTGTAACTGTCAGTATGCATTTTGAAAAACTTTCCTAAGAGCTAATGGTCTGGAAGTCCATTAATAGAATTCCTAGTTTCTGAAAGCAGAATCCTGTGTGTCCTCTGGCCCTTTGCACAGAGCTATTGAATGAACACACATCATGCATGCAACTGCACTCAAAACTAGGTCATTTCTGATACAGGGATTATTGTAGGAAGAGTCGCCATGCTTTGTTTTCCAATCCCATCTCTGGTGCATCACAAGGTTCTCACCTCAACTAAACACAATTATCACTATAGTAACTGAGGCAAATGCAATCTTATAAGAGTCCTTTTTGTACTGAAGAAAAAATAGCAAGGCAAACAAAAACGAGGCATTATTAGACAATTTAATCACAAGAGGGTAATATTAAATCTATTCCTTATCCCAGTAAAGCATTTAGATTTCACTTTCAGTCAATAACCTTGGATGGGTACAAACAACCTGATAATTTACAAAAAACAGCCCCCCCCAAGGAAGGGTTTCGGCCTGTTTCCACTATACAGGTGGGTGATTTTTAGCGTGATGTGGGTGGGTAGTAGGATACACGGGGCCCCATTAATTTTTTTGAGGGGCCTGGGCTAGCAATGGTATGCTCCTGACCATTATCCCATGTTAGAAAACAATCAGATGACTGATGTAGTGGTGGTAGGAAAGTTTCTCACTAGAGGATTCCCTAGCATCTAAAAGGGGAAATGTTGCACATGTTGCAATATAATATCAATTTCATCTCATGGAAGTAAGAAACTTTAAAAACACAATTAAAAATGGTGCACCGTTTCTGAAATAATGAAGCTATTCTTCAGTATTTCACTGTCAGCAATCTGTCTCTTTTCACGCAAGAGTCGGAGTCAGAACTTGATCCAAATGCATTGGTGTTTGTTGCTCCCTTTGCCTACACAATGCATTTGTGCTAACTTTTGCAAAGTAGCTGCCTGAAACAATCCTACACGTAGAGAGATTGCTAAGAGGTAAAAATAGTGTTGCTTTCTCTCAGTCTTTTTAATGTTTGGCACCAATTCTATTGTTATTTCTCATTTCCTTCTTGTCCAACATACACTTATACCATGTCAAATGCATCCATCTAGAGGACGATGCATTACAAGTCACTGAGGAAGCATGTCCAGCTGAAGGCTTCTTGCAACCTTCCAACAGAGTAGGGGCACGGTCACTAAGGCGCCTAAAGGCTCCATAAACATCTCCATATGGAATTACAGTTCTATTTATACTATACTCTTGACAAGCTATTGTTTACATTTATTGCCACTATAATTCTTATTAACTTCATCAAGGTTTTGAACAGCACAGTGCAATTGTTTGCCTGCTTCTTCGGTCTTTGCACATGTGCTTTAAAGTGAAATGGTAAACTATAATAAAAAAGCAGGCCACTGGAGAACAGAGCAGCATAAGACCACTCTTTGGTGCTGGCTGAAAAGTACCCCAGGTGCAGTTTTCTACCAACAGGAGCACCATCGAGGTATCTGGTAATAATCCAAATAATATAATGTTGGATACCCCCCAGTGATTTAACCTTTCCTTGCCCTTAAAATACATCCCTGACCAGTTACCCACTAACAATTTTAAATTGGGAACCTCACACATTCTGATTGTATGGTACAAAAACAATATGAAGCTGGAATTCACCATTCACCTGTGCAACAATCTCTACACTGAAAAGTCAAGGGATTAATTAAGTCAGGCTAATTATGGACAGGCAGAAATAGAGGGAACCCTATCATTATTGCTGCTCTTCCCAAGTTGCTAGGGTGATGGAAGGAAGGTGTATTTTCATTAGCTTCTCCTTATCTGGTCATAGAGATTGGCAGCCTGGAACAGTGCTGAACATATGAAGCCTGCTTGTGTTAAAAAGTTATTATGTAATATACAACATACTATGTTATCTTACAGTTTAATTTTGCACGTCATTTCCCCACACGGTGTTTCATACAGCAGGGCCTAATGACAACAGTGTTTTAGTCAAAGGCCTCCCACAAAGCAGAGTAAATGGCGCTGTGTAAAGAAATATTATGTTAAAGCATTATCCACAAGGATGTATTCTCTTTTTTTACGATTGGGCTATTAAAATGCAGAATAAAACCACAATATTGGATTCCTGAAAATCTCAGTGTTCTTGAAAACCACAAGCCGCCACCGAACTAATAAAATCACATAAGACTCGAAAAGGTATGATCATCATTTCGGTAATTTCATTTCACTTTGTGTTTTACTGATAAGATGTCAGAGTTTAGCATTTTTAAATTTTTTTTAGGAAGGAACCAGTCAGCACCATGCCCACAAGAACAAAGGAAAAGCTGAAGTTGAGCTTAGTATGGTTGCTTGATTGCACAAGAGAAGAAGTCTTGCAGAAGAGAAGTCTGAGGTTGGAAGACAGAGTCCTATTTATCATGTGGATTGTAGACAAACATCACTGGTGGTGTTGCCCATAGTAACCAATCAGATCTTTGCTTTTGTTTTCAACTTGTAGATGACTTTTGAAATCGAACTATTGATTGGTTGCTATGGGCAACATCGGGTTATGTTTTTCTCCATCATTTTACACAGGATGGTAAAGAGGCTCCTGACTGTTGCACAACCTGCATGGGCCATGCTGACAGCCAGAGGGAGTCCTTATTTGAATTAAACATCTATCTTAAAGAAATGCCTCTTGTGGTGAGTACACAAATTTCAAGAGGATATATAAACATTGTTGCTCAACACAAATTTGCTGGTTGCTGGACTACAGCTTTCAGCATATGTCATAATATAATGGGCTAATTTGATGTATTCTGTAAATTGTAGTACATAATACAAATCAAACTGTTGTTTTAAGAATTGATGTTCTTAAAGCTATAGTTGGATGTTTACATTTTTGCCAACAATTTAATTATTATTAAAAGGGTTGTTCACCTTCCAACACTTTTTTCAGTTTTTTTTTCAAATTGTTCAACAGAAATACTTTTTTTTACTACTTTCTATTCATGCCCTTTTCTTTTTTCTAATATTGAAGTTTAAAGTTTCATTTTTCATCCTCTTAGGTCTTCCTGAAGCATCTCTGGTGGGGGGGGGGGGATCAGTCTGCATACTATTCTAAATCGATACATTAGTTGATACGATTAATTCCTTATTTTTGTCCCTGCTGAGCAGAATCCCTGAGTTTCATTGAAGGCAGCTGTTATAATTGATACAATTATTATTAACATGTATTTATATAGCGCCAACATATTGCGTAGCACTGCAAAAATAGTTGCTAAAATTCCACAGATGCTGCTGAGAAATGTATCAACTAATGTAGCAAATTGTAACAGTTCAGAATCAACACAGCGACAGAAACCTTAAACAAAACTTCAATTTCGGTTAAAAGGTGAAAAATAAAACATTCAAAAAGATTGCAAAAAAAATCTTTATTTCTGGTGAACAATCGAAAAACAACTGAACTGAAAAAGGTGTTTGAAAGGTGAACAACCCCTTTAATGTAAATAAATCCCCCAATCACAATCTTGCATGCAAGCAAGACATTTAACAGGCATGTAATCAACACTGGAAACTAACAAAAACTGCTTCTAAAGCCACCTAAATAGCATTATTTCCACTTTTATGATGTTTACCTATTGTAATATTGGCAAACAAATTGTACAGTAATCCCCCTATGTAAGATAATGAAATAACTGAGAAGTCAAGCAAAGCAGCATTCTTAATGAAGAATTACTTTAGAGTTGTAATTAAATTAGGAGTAACTACTTTAAAAAGAAAGGAATGCAACAGGAGAGATACAGAATTCGAACCCCTTTAAAATTATGATTTGCAACACAGCAGATATGTACATAAAATGCATAGATGCAAATAATGTTCAGTTTTATTTCTCATGCAATTCTATGAAGGCACCAGACCTTTGCAAACAACCTTAAATCGCCAGTAAATGGAAATTTCATAAAGCAGGGCTTTAGAAGATTATTATTATTACATCCTTTAATGACAGTTATCTTTAGAAGCATGTTTTTCTACAGCAAGAGTAACGTTGCTGCCAGAATATGTCAGTAAAAATGTTTGTAGAAATAAATCTGACCTTTCAGAAAGAAAATTTTGACTGGGTCAAATAATAACTTGAGGTCTACAAAGCTAAGGTTTGAGTGACATTTGTCAGATATAAGATATATTCCTTATAAACTTGAAAGGCCACCCGAACACTCCTCAGGGAGAACAAAAGTGTCCCTACTGAGGTCTGCTACCGTACGTGAGAATTGGTTAAAGAAACTGCAACACCAAAAATAAGTGTTTTAAAGGCATTTCAATATAATAATACTGTTGCTGTGCACTCGTAAAACGCCTGAGTTTCCTTCTGAAACACGACTATAGTTTATATAAAAAAAGTTGTTGTGTAGCCATGGGGGACAGCCATACAACCACATGATACACAGTAGATAACATAAGTTCTGAAAAATCCCATTGTATACTACTGAGCTTATCTGTTATCTGCGGTGTACATTATATTTTCATTACTTTAAGACACTTTCATTTTTTGGTGTCATTTTTCCTTTAAAGCCTAAATTATATACATATGGTCCAAATGTAACCTTGGCTACCAACAGCCATTTTACAACAAGAAATAATAATATGTGGCCATACAAAGCAAGGTCCTTTTAAATACATACATTCAATGTTTTCTTAAAGGGGCAGTGTACCCCCTTTTCAACACAAGTTCAGTCAATAGAGCTTGGACTGAAAATACCCTTTGCAAACTACTTTATTCAGAAATTTTTTTTATTAATTTTTCTATTCTTTGAGCTTAACATGGCAAACAGCCAAATTAAAGTTACTCCATGTTTGGTCCTTACAAGGAAGTCTTTTAATTGGAAGGATTATCGGTGTTCTGGTAATCGAATTATCTACCTTGTCACAAAGACCTACCATGGAGAAGCATCAGTATCCCTGTTCATTGGGGGGAAAAATTACCAAAACCGTCATTTTTTGTGATTAAAAGAATAAGCAAAAAGTATATTCAGCACAAGCCCTAATGATTGTACTTGTGAGACACAGGCCAGCGCTAGAGATTGGCTACAGTCCTCATGTATCCAGTGATAGGCTGTTATATAATATCGCAGCACATTGTATAGAATCTAACAGGAATCATGCTTGATATCCAATGGGCTTGACACTTTATACAACTCAGCCCTGCCCCCACTGTTAAAATCCTGAGCTATTTTGCATAGACTGCTCCTTGCTATAGCGGACTATACCAAAATAGACCCATGGCAAGCTTCTATAGGCCAGGGCCAGATGACTTTGGATCTTGACCAGGCTGAGAATTCGCTGCCCCACTGCTGCTCTGCCAGAATAAACTGGGCATCCTGCAAATGTTGAGTGAGTATTCCCTTGCACCCATAGAAACACATTTTCCTACTATTAGCTAATTATAGACGCAGCAATACTGACGCTAAATATTATTGCTTCCTATAAGTTGTAAAGGATGCAATTTGTACTTGTTTTTGTGCCTAGCACTTCACACACTGTTAGTAAACAAGGCCTGTTTTAAGTTAGGTTAAAAAACTTTTATCTTCCATTTACAAGAACAACACTGTAGCTGGATCAGAGAGCCTGCTGCCACTATTCGGTTTAAACAAATAAACATGGCAATATTAGTTATGCAGCTGTGATGTTACAAATGAAAGCACTGCACAAAATCAGTAATGCAACACTATTAAAGTGCGGGTGCATGTATCAATCCATCTTATAGAGCTGCATGAAAGATATAAGGCATTACTACAAGACCTTCAACTGGTGAGAATGTAAAAAAAAAACCCATAAACAACTTTTACAAATAAGCCAAAGAGAGAAAGTCCTTCTACACAAAAACTTTTATATTAAAAAGCGCAATTTTAGTGGGATTACGCATCCCATCAAGTTCAACAGTATATTCTTTAGACAGGAACTCTGTGTTATGTGATAAAAGACACTAAGTTTGCCTAGGTGCAGTAACCCACAGCAACCAGTACCTATTACTGAAATCAAAAGGAATGAATGAATGAATTAAAAATTTCCAGTGCTTTTAAAGTTATTTGTAAAAACAATGGCTATCGAAACAGCATTTGCCGAACTCCTGGTTATTACTTTTTAAACAATGTTGCAAAAGTCTTGCATTACTTTTCTTACATTGTTTCAACATTCTCAGCCACCAGGGCAGAGAACACACAGGGATAGACACCGCTTTCTATAGCAATACATATAGAATTAAAACCCATCGAAAATCTGTAATAAATGTAGATAGGAAAGTTAATTAGAATTATGCCAGCACTAATACCTTGTGTAAACATTGAACATTGCTGGACTGACATACTTGAAGCACCTCCAGAAAACTTTAGACCACAAGTCCACTCTAGAAATATCTTTTTCTCCTTTCCTCATAACTTATTTATTCTCTAAGTGTTTACACACAATTGTCTATTCTTCCAACAATTTCTCCTCTTGTATGTATGTATATGTTTATTGGTATAGCGATCCTTGAGGGCAAAGCACTGTTCAGCAAAATAATATATTAGAACAAACATTCGTAACAAAAATGAGTAAACTCTTATCAGCTATCTACTTACACAGAGTTATAACCTGCATTTTTACAAGTTTTCAAATGCATCTGCCGAACCTTGACAGTCAGTCTAGCTGACACATCATGTGGTGAACTCAGGGCAGCCTCTGGCTCATGAGCTGTTTCTTAAAGGGCATATAAAGTCGAAAATAGAATAAGGCTAGAAATGCTGTATTTTGTATACTAAATATAAACATGAACTTACTGCACCACAAGCCTAATCAAACAAATAATTTATGCTTTCAAAGTTGGCCACAGGGGGTCACCATCTTGTAACTTTGTTAAACATCTTTGCAAGACTAAGACTGTGCACATGCTCAGTGTGGTCTGGGCTGCTTAGGGATCATCATAAACAAAGCTGTTGGAGTTCTGCATGGCTGGTAAGTAAGGCGGGGGCTCCCCCTGCTGTTCATAAGTATGATTGTTTCCCTGCTCAGCAGTTAGGGACTGTCTGACAATTCCTATCCACAGCAGTAAATGAAGGGAGAATTTCACTGCATACAGTCAGGTTTCTTATAAAAACAGTACACATTTTTTAATTAATGTATATTGGAGATAGGTTTCTTTTTCATTAAAGAAAGTAAACATGGGATTTTATTTTTTTGCCGTTACATGCCCTTTAACTACAAGTCCCGGCATTCCCTCTCAAGTTTATTTTGCTTTTGGAATATTAGTCCTGGTAAAGCCGCGTGGGGATCGGATAGGCTGGGGAGTCTTCAGCCTCTAGTTTATCCAATCCTTGTGCAGCTCTAACGGGACTAAAACTTATGTGACAAAACAAACAGCACAGAAAGATGTGTATGGGAATAAACATGCAGGCACCACGGCAGCCGCCCTCCCTCCCAAGTCTGCAGCTCACAGACAGCAGGGTCCGGCTATTGCATACTACCCAACAACTCAGCTTTTTCCAAAGCAACCCGCAGCCCCGAATTGCTACTTACACCTCTGGCAAAGCTGTTAGCTGCAAGCTTCTCGCCTGCTGTCTTGCAGAGAATCCCGACGCCACCAGTCTCATCCCGCGAGACTGTGACGTCACGACTACACGTAAGCGCAATGATGCGTCACGTAGCCGCCTTGTGGGCGTGGCGAACAGAGACGGCGTAATTTAGCATTACGCACTTGAAAGCCTCTAATAAGTGGTTGTTGGTCAGCTCATTTTTTACTCTGCTCCCAAATACTCCTTTTGGTAGTATAAACAAAGGGACACAGGCTTTTATTTCGTGTTGGTTGTCTGCCATGCCCTATATCAGGCACCCCATCTCCTAATATGTCCTCTCAATGATTTTTAGTTGTACTTTTAGTTTTTTCTTAATTGTCAACAATAACTGCAGCCATAGGAGCTGCTTCTTCTAATTTCTGAAAGAGATTGATTTTGTGCAAACAGGCTGGCTAAAATTACTCACTTTCTTAGTTATATTTGTATTTTAGTGCAAAGAGAAGAACAAGGGTTAATTTAGAAGAAGTCAATGGGTGAAATTAAGCAAAATAACCTAATACGCTTTGTTTGCTCTGCTCCGATGAGTACAGTTTCTCTTTTCAGTTCCACAGCAGTAAGTTCCAGGGTCCCAAAAGAGCATCGGTAAAGACTGGTGCTGGCAGTGGTTTCTCCTGTTTCACAGAGGAGTTAGACCACACTGGTTGTCACCGACAGTTACCCATAAACAGACTTTCACCTTATTTTTAGTTCCAGTCACGGTGTGAAGACAAGGACAATATTCACAATTTAGGGACAATATATTGACTAATTTTGGAGAATCGAATGGGTACCAACAGAAATCTTAAGGCTTTTTTTTAAAGTTGTGTCTGGGGCTCCCAGACTTGTTGTCTGTTTGCCAACAGTAGCCACCACTATCAGAGCCTCTTCTACCAATCTGATATGGATATGGAGAGTTGGCGCTGGGTTTCGCTGCCAGTAGCTGTGCATTAATAATTGGCATCAAGATTTCTGGAAAAAAAAAGTTTAGCAAAGTTGTTAGCCAAAGGCCTTAAAGCAACACATTTATAGACCCCCACATCCCTCAACAGGGTTGGTGGGTTTATAGCCACATTGGGCTACTGTTAAAACTTAATGGCTGGTTTTAAAAGTCCAAACCAGCCAATATATAGAATTTGGCTAGTTTTGGATATTGCCGCGGGTTTGGACTTTCAAAACCCGCCCTATTTCCTTATTATCTATGCCTGTTATTGTAAATGAAAAAGCTCCTCTGTCCCATCCGATCCTGGCAGATTCGCTGTAGAAACAGGCATTCATTCTGCTAGAGTCTGCCTGCTCTTCACTTGGAGTGGGGTTCAATCGTATGCAGTTCTGTGCAGCCCTCTCCTCCGGACTCCAGCCTCTTTACTCGGCTTCTCTCAGTTCAAGCAGACAGGCTACAGAATTCTAAGCAGCAGTAGCCGATTGGAGGCGGTGAGAGTGGGGGAGGTGGGCTCTTTCCTTTCCTGGTTTGCCTCAATCCAAGTCAGGCTGAAGAAGTGGCTGAGAGCAGAGGAGCTGGGCTGAGCAGCAGAATGCTGCCTGGGAGTGCTGCTGCCTCCTCTTCTCCCCAGCACCCTCTGCTGCATGTCACCCCAGCTGTCAGGTCTCCTTCCTTTTTCTTCCAGTCGTTCTCCTCTGTCTCCTCTCCCTCACCCCCTACAGCTCCATCTTTCCTACACCCTACCTTCCTTGAGCCCCCAAGGACTAAATCCAGATCTACTGTATGTGTGGGTCTGGATTCATGATGAACCAATAAACACCTGCACCTCCATGGCATACTTAAATACAGATAATTAATCCTCTAAAACAAAAGGTGTTTCCCTAGTCCAGAAGTCAAAGAGGGCTCTCCTCCACCCTTAAAAGACACTTTTCAAGATAGGATTGCTGTATACCTCAAAGGTAAAAACCATTGAGGGTGAAAACAGACAAATAATATAGTGTAGTACTTATGAGTAAAATGTGCTAAGTTTACACCCAAATTTTTTGTGCTGCATGCCACCTTAATACATATGCATTCTGTGGAATACATTCCCCTATAAACAAAGGGTATTGAAAAGTAGAAATTGCACTTGTGGTGTCTAGTTGTAGTTCTTATAAGCGAACCAGGACACCTACCAATCTTGAAGCCCTTCTTTAACTTACTTCTTGTAAGTATGATCACTTGCTAAACTCACTAGGAAATTGGATTGTGGGCTCTTGTGGTACTACAACTAGACACCACGGGTGCAATTTCTACTTTTCAATACCCTTTGTTTATAGGGGATTGTATTCCACAGAATGCATATGTATTAAGGTGGCATGCAACACAAAAAACTTTGGGTGTGAATTAAGCACTTCAAACAACTTTTAGAGTATATGTGGACATTTTACTCATAAGTACTATACTATATTATTTGTTTGTTTTTTCCCCCTCAATGGTTTTTACCTTCATGGCATGCCAGGAGCAGCTCACTTTCACCAGTGTACAGCCCATATGACATACTTCCCAAGAGGCCTGCTTTTTCCAGGATAACCACACAACCATAAAAATACAACAGAATGCAAAATTCTTTGCTGGGATTCTGTTGGGTTGGGAAATAATCCTTAGCTGCTGAGACGGTAGAAATATCAACAAGTTAGTGGGGAATACGCAATGCCTGTACTGCGTTATGTACACTTTTTTTTTTTAATGAAGTGAACGATGCACTTACTAAAGGTTAATGGCACACACAGCACTTTGACAGCCTTTTGTTATTGTAACCTTTCAGTTTAGTTACAAATGCAGAATTGATTAGTGAGCAAAAATAATCTTTTACTTAATGATATACTTGCATCTGGCATTATAGAAGAACAGGCTCAGTCCATGCCACTTATGTTAATAATGATAATAATAGTAATAAAGCCACACAAGACCAAAGTTTGCCCACATTTTGTCATTTATTAATTCTTCAAAAGTTAATGAATAGTGGACATATGATTGCTTGTTGTGGGTTATTAGACCTGGGGCAACTTTGCACTCAGTGGCGGAACTACCGGGGGAGCAGGGGGTGCGAGCGGACCAGGGCCCGCACCCCATCAGGGCCCCCCCGGCAGTCCTTGCGCCACAACAAATGCAGCCAAATGCGGCCGTACGGAGGGGGCGGGGCCCGGCTGCGCATCACGCACCAGGGCCCGCCCCCTCTAGGATTGCTTCTGTTTGCACTTGTTATAACATAGACGCATTAGTGCCCTATTATTTATGGGTTTTTTTTTATAGCATCAGTGCATCACATAGATTGTACCTTATTTATTGCTTTTAATATAAGGTCCCATACTTATGCACGCACTATGATCAATAAACCTTCCTTATGTTTTTGGAGTGTGGTAGGAAACCATAGGAACCCCATACAAGTACAGGTTAAAAATAGAACTTCCTAATTTTTACTAACTTTCTAATTTTTTTCATGTGCTTATTTCAGATTTTGTTGTTTGGTTGAAAAAAAGAGTTGCAATGGCTGATTGGCATATGGACTCAAATGTCTGTAACATAACAGCCTTTAAAATTGTTTCCTAATGCTTTTCTAAATGATCTTTATTGAAAATCTGCTGCATTATAAAGTACAGGTAGGTGGTTTGTTCCTACTTGGATATCCTGTCCTTATACAACCCACAGCAGCCTGTATTGAGCTCAGAAATTCGTATCACGTTCTTTAGTATAACATCATGTTCCCAGTTCTCAGCAACAGCAGCTGCTGCAAAGTGGGCTGAGAGCTTGACAAGGTTACCTTTGACAGGGGAGGAAGCTGTAATGATATCAAAAACTGAATATATTTGGATAAGACTCATTGCATCATCCTCAACCATCTCCCCCTCTACAAACTGGATGGAATAGTCCTGAAGTGAAAAAACACTTCCTTTCTTTGTTTTGAAGAGGGATAGCAAGGAAATAGTTCTAGGCATGTAAATAATGTTGCTCAAGCCTGAGTTACCAGTATTTTACCAGAGTTTACATATTATCAAGAGTAGTAGTAGTAGTAGTACTGCAACATCACAACTCTTTAATTATGTCCTATTTTTGTCCTTTGCACAATGTATTTCTTAAAATAAATGAGACATGATTCTCCAATTCCACTCTAAATAGATTGATAAACCAAGGCAGGGAATAAATGTTTAGTAAAATGAAAGAAATAGTATTGGTGTTGTTAAACTGTCATTAAAACAATGTAAGATTTGCAAAAGCCTTACTCCGTTTTGTCAATATGGCAGTATTGTATAAATTGCCATATATAATGGTCCAGACACCACTTAGTTTGAAGATAGGCTATGTTGTTAGGCGTTATTAATGACAGTAATAACATCAAATTGCTTTTCTCCCACTTTTGATGCTGAAATTCAGCAGTGTTTCAGGGGCTACTGCTGCATGAAATTAAAAAAACTTTTTAAACTAGGGTGATATAGAAAGAATCAGTGTTCAGATAATTGTGAATTTGTTGGTTAATTATCTTCTGCCATAAACAAGTTTGTCTTAATGCCAGTGAGAACCTTGTATCAATGGAGAAATTTAAACTGCAGTCAATGTTAGAGCATTGAGGCCACACTCACCAAATTTGAATCACATAGTTATGGGGTGAACCCAAATTAAAAGGTGATTATTGTTTGGTTGTCCAAAAGTGGGAGGATCCAACAACAACATTGGCTCTGAATGGGAAAATTTAAATTGTTGATACTTTTACAGCTTTGAAGCCACACTCACCAAACTTGAATTTCGTAGTTATGGGGTTAACCCAAAGGAAAAGGTGATATTAGTTGAATGCCCAAAAGTGGGAGGAGCCAACAACAGCATTGGCTCTGAATTGGGAAATTGAAATTGCTGACACTTTTACAGCTTTAAAGCCACATTCACCAAACTTGAATCACGTAATTATGGGGTGAGCTTTAGTGAAAATGTGATATTGGTTGGATGCCAAAAAGTGGGAGGAGCCAACAGCATTTACTATGAAACAAGAAATTTAAATTGCTGCCACTGTTACATCTTTGAGGCCACACTCACCAAACTTGAATCACATAGTCATGGGGTCAACCTGAATGAAAAGGTGATATTGGTTGGACACCCAAAAGTGGGAGGAGCCAACAACAGCATTAACTTTGAAACAAGAAATTTAAATTGCTGCCACTGTTACAGCTTTGAGGCCACACTCACCAAACTTGAATCACACAATTATGGGGTCAACCTGAATGAAATGGTGATATTGGTTGGATGCCCAAAAGTGGGAGGAGCCAACAACAGCATTCACTGTGAAAGGAAAAATTTCAATTGCTGTCACTTTTACAGCTTTGAGACCACATTCACCAAACTTGAATCACATAGTCATGGGGTCAACCTGAATGAAAAAGTGATGTTAGGTGGATGCTCAAAAGTGGGAGGAGCCAACAACATTAACTTCGAATGGGGAAAATTAAACTGCTGCCATTCTCACATGTTTGATGCCAGTGTCCCCCAAACCTTTCACAGTTGGTCAATGGGGGACTAAGGTTAAAAGTCACATAAAGTAGGTGGAGACAATAAGAGCAAATCAGATTTATTAAGTGAATTCACATGTTTTTTCAAACCAACATGAAGTTTGTTCTCAAACTTTCCTTTCTAGTCTAGTTGTAACATTAATCCTGCAATATTGAATTAAAAAATCAATGTGTAGTGCATCTGCTGCCATCTCATGGTGAATTTGGTCAAGTGCAGCTCAGTAGAACATCTCTTAGCATAGTTGAAGGCTTTTAAAATGAAAGACTCACTTAAAATCCAGGGTTTAGGGATTAATAAACACACACAAATTACTTTTTTGTAATTAGTTTTTAAGTAATTACTTAGTGGTGTTTACTTATTAGTTAATTAAAGGGAATCTGTCATTGGTTCTTTAAAATAATAGTTTTTTTGTAAAAAAATAGCTATAGCATAAATAATTAAAAGGTGTAATTAAAAAACTGAATTGATATATATGTACATAGTAATTTTATTAATAAAGTAATCACTTAAAAATGGCCAACCAGGACTCCAAATTACTCCATACAAATTCATAAAAAGTAGATAAAATTAGTATAGTAATCACTTGCTGCAAATCAAGGCAATCAATAGCTAATCATACATTCATAAAACCCCCAAAGTTCTTAATCAGGAATTCCATTTTCTGGATTTAAAGTTATTTTTAATTGCTCTGTTTTGTTTATGTAATAGGGATTAACCCACATTGCTGTATAGTCATCATGAACTGTATTTATGTGTATGGCCCCTTTAAGAATAAGGGTATATATAAGATGATGATTTCCTGTTTCTAAACTGCTTGAGAAAGCCCTGGAGGGACGAAACACTCCACAGTATATATGTGGTTTGTCACTTGAAAATTCTCTATATTGTGGCAACCAGCTTAACCTCATAAATAACTTTAAATCCTTCATAGTCCAGAGCTTTGCATTCCACAGTGGAACGCATGCTGTGAACAGCAGTCGGCACTATCTTGGATTGGAGGGGACAGAGGTGCATACCTCCCAACATTTTGGAAATAAAAAGAGGGACAAAAAAGTTGCCACACGCAGTTCAGCAATTTTGACCACGCCCATTTTGTGGCCACACCCCCTAATTATCATGTTCATTTTACAAAATTTGGCAGGTTATGAAAGTTTGAACATATTTCTGTGTTTTTTTTCATTTATTACAGTTTAGCTAATGAAGGTGAATTGCCCTTTAAGCCGTGTAACGGCTCCCAAGAGACCTGTTATCTTATATTGTTACAATTACTTATTTGCTTATCTCAAAATTGTTATAAAAGTATCTTATTTGGAGCTGTGGCTGTTCTGGGCTCTCTGCCAAAAGCCAATTAAGTTAGAAACATTGTTTCTTTTTCTGCCTGTTCAAAAAAACGCAGGCAAGCCTATGGGGACCTTCCCCATAGGCTAACATTGAGTTCGGTAGCTTTTAGCTGCCGAACTAGGGGGTCGAAGTTTTTCTTAAAGAGACAGTACTTCGATTATCGAATGGTCGAATAGTCGAACCGTTCGATTCGTAGTCGAAGTTGTAGTCGAAGGTCGAAGTAGCCCATTCGATGGTCGAAGTAGCCAAAAAAACACTTCGAAATTCGAAGTTTTTTTAATTCGAATCCTTCACTCGAGCTTTGTAAATGTGCCCCCAAGTATTTCAGAAACAAATGGGCTCAATAAGAATATTGGTGAAAACTCTGAAGTTAGGTTTTTTTCTCTGTACTTTTCAAGGATAATTGGTTTTCTGGAGTCAGATTACTTTTAGGATCTCTTATGTTTTTGGACTAGGCAAAGTCATGCAACAAAATTAATTTTGGGGTCTCTACATGTCCTTTACATTGTTATTACATGCATATTGGGCATATTTAGAATATAGTTGGCATTCATATTGATGATTTATCATCATTGTACCTAAAGAAAATCAGCAGTTAGGAGGAGAATATGAAAAATGTCATGACACCATGGTTTCCTTGGGTTAGCATATTCTTCAGGGCATGTAAATTGGTATTGTGCTGCAGTGCCTTTATAAACTAGTCAGATCTCCATAAAGCTATACATTGTTTTATATTTGTAATTTTGCACATGTAATAAAATATGTTTCTTTTATATCTTTTTATTATTAAAAATATTTTTTTTCCAGTTTTAAGGAATTCAAATCATATACCTTATTTCAGAAGTAGAACTGAATGAGGGGAATGTGGCTAGCAACCAATATCAGTGGACGCATCCAGGGCTGCGACAGAAATAAGGTAAGAGATAGAAATGACGGATAAAGTCGCAGCGTTGATCCGACGCGACACGACTGTCGGATGCAGACGCTGCATGCTGCATCTGCATCCGACAGTCGTGTTGCGCCGGATCAACTCTGTCGCATTCGACTTGTCGCAGACGGTTTTTTGCAGCGTGTTGGATCGTGCCGAAAACGTCTGTGTAGTCCTACCCTAATGCATACAGTAGTGCATACACTCTGGGTTTGTCTTGAACTAGCCTGTTACTGGGAAACGATAATAACGAAACTTGCCACTGTTGCTGGAGCCTCCATCTCGAACTACAGAAATGCCTATATACACAACAGGCCTCATGGGGAAATACAACTCAATTTGGCATTGTTAGCTAGACCCTGAAGGATAAAAATGCTATCTAAAGCACAATTGTGTAAACTATACTGATGTAATCATTTAACCACCACTGTTGTATTGTATTTACGTCTCTTCCCTTTTTGCATCTTGTAATAACAAAACTGGACTTTGTCGCTGTATGATTCATGCACTGTGATATATTAATAAAACCTCATCTGAATTTAAAGGAAGGCGAATTGAACAAAAATTCTGTCAGATTTAGAAAAAGTTAAGCTGTCTTGAAGAAAAAAAAATCTATATACTGTATATATTGTTTACCCAGGTAAAATATTTTAGGGAAATGCCCTTAAGTGAAAGATCACAAAACGTTCAAAATCAGCTGGAATTTAAAGCAAATAAAATGTGAAACTTGACTGGCAATGAAAAGGTTAAATGTGAGTGTATTTCCAGAAAATAATATATATATATTTTTTAAACTCTTTATTAAGTTTGATTTTACATTTTCATATCATAACGTCCATACCTTCACATTGAACATATTAGAGAAGGCCAACAATTCACACATTAACTCATGCTAAACATATAGAAAATAATATTTTTGAGCTGAACTATTTTCAAACACAACACTATTTTGATGTGAATATTCCTTTCATATGATCTCCATACATTTTACTATCATTTATATTAGCTTTGGGCTGATTTATCACACAAATCTATACCAAGTGCCAATTAAATTTACTGTTCAGCAAAACATTAGGTTTCAGTTTTAAACATTTTTATCTGCTACTGAAATGATTTGTCTGAATCTTTTCTGAACCTCTAACAGGTGATATTGTTTTGATCTGGGCTATTACTACCACCCCAGATTTCACGATGGTGCTCCAAGAACCTAACCTAATGAACTGACAGAAGTATCATGTTTGATGAATGTACCAATTTATTAAAAGTTTCCTGACTGTCAGTAAAATGTTCAGTCAGTTCATTCCTGTACAGGTTAGATGTATTGAGGTTCCTAATTAGACTTTCACACTAATGGGTTTTTGTCATGCAGTTAATATTATTACACATTATAAAACCCTTACAGCGTATAGATCATCTGGACTTTAGTCTTTACATGCACCGGTGACATCAGTGAAAGTGTCATTTTTTTTGTACACCCATAATATGGCCTAGATATACTGAATTTGGCTTTCATACTTTAATGGAGAATTCAAGCCTAAACTTAAAAAACCTCTACCCCTACCCTACATAGACCCCCCTCCCTCGTCCCCCCAGCCTAAGTGTTACCCCAGTCAAATGCCCCTAACATTTTACTTACCCCCTCAGTGCAGATGCAGGCATCGGAGTTCACAGGCGCCATCTTCTTCACTTCAGAAATCTTCGGAATGAGACCGACATGTTGGTGCATGCACAGTTGGAACAATTGTCTGTCTCACGACAACTGCGCATGCGCTGAAAATTGCTGAAGCTCCGGTCTCATTACGAAGACTACCAAATCGGCTGAAGATGTCGCACCGAGGGTTAGGGGCATTTGCTTGGGGTAACACTTAGGCTGGGGGGAGGAGGAAGGGGGTCTATGTAGGGTATGGGGGTAAGGTTTTTTTTTACATTTAGGGTTGAATTCTCCTTTAAAGCAGGACTTTTGGAGGCCCGTTTATCAACATTCTCATTTTAGTGGTTCTAGAGGTTTTGAAAACATGAATAAACTCATTTTCTCTAAAACCATGAATGCCATGTCATTTATTACATAAAAAGCACGAACGAAAAACTACGGAAAAAACTCTAAAAGTCCGAATGGCAAAAAAAAAAAGAAGAATCCATCAGGATCAGGGCAGCTCCCATTGACTTCTCTAGGATCTCGACTGCTTTTACTTGCCAAAGTTTTGTATTGCATGGTTTTTACAGTTCATAAATCTGAAATTTATAGAGTTTTAGAGAAATAGTGATGATGAATGATGGTGGATTACATTGTTTGTAACACACTAATGCTATATTTATTCAAACAACATTTCTAAACAATTTACAGTAGCTAAGAATGTAAGAATAACGTGCATTTTTGCTGTTTTTTAGGGGAAAAGTAAAGATGAGTATTACTTGTTGCAAACTATTTTCTTATTTACATTAAAACAACATTTTAATGCAGGCACAGGAAGCACAAATGGTCCCAGGTTCACTAAATAGCTTACTGAAGAATATTCATTAATAAAGCTTGTTATTTTGGGATTATTTTCATTTTTATACATGCTTACTTCATAATTTAAAAATGCAGCAACTACTGTATATTCATTTCTCACTGGGAAATTTGAAGTTCTGCTATGTCTTTACCTTTTACAAATTCACACAAATGCAGACACAAGCCAAGAGCCAAAAATATCTTTAAATACACTGTTACTAAGGGTAGGATATAGGTTTTTCATATCATTTCACATTTCTGTACTTCCATTTCCCATGATATGGTGGATGGGTCAATGGATTTCCTATGTTTTTACTGAGAAATTAGCCCCAAGCTGTAAACTGCAGGTTCCATCATCCCCAGCGAGGTAACAAATGACAAAGAGTACTTAAGATCTTAATTTCACAGCAGCTGGAGGGCCAACAGTTTGACTTCATTGGTATTAGAATATATGTTTTTTTTTAATTTCCTTGTTCTGTCCGGATTTATAAGCAACATCTAGAAACCTGAGAAAGAGAGGGCTAATTATACCAGGTTATCTTCAGTTAATGATTTATATATACAGGATGGGTTGGAAGTAAGTTGGATACAAAGGTCCACGAAAGTCATTATCATTTTACTGCCTAGGAAAACAAAGCAGGAATCTTCTAGATCCAGGTAACAACATTTTCATATTTCTTTATAAAATTTAATATTTTCCAGGAAATTTTACATTTACTGTGAGTCCCCAAATCCTCTCTCTTTTGGTTCTTATATTTTAATTTCCCTTTCTTTTTTTTTTAACTTTTTAATACATCTATTCCTATTACTGGAGCTCTTAGCAAAGAAGAAGTGTTTTCACGTCCAAAATGTCCTATCCTTCCAGCATAGGCGCTTAGTTCCTGATTGAGATTCAGGAAGCAGCACTGTTCAACCTTTTACAAAAATTGTATAATGTAAAGTTTATACATCCTGTTCAAGGGCTACTTATAGTAAAACAATGTTTCAGTTGGACAGTCTTTTTTAGTGTTGAAACAATGAGTAGGTTATATTATTTGTACAATGTTGTATTTTTTGCCTTCAATGAAGCAGTTGTATTATGTGACAAATTTGCACGGAGGTAATGTAGCCCCATTTATTGAGAACACATATATTCCAGGGACTGTATGATAACAGATTTGGGATTAAGAACATTACATGAAAGGAGCATAGATATGCTGCCACTGCCCATCATAGTGACAATATTAAGCAAAAGTAAATTAGCTAGAGCTGTCAGGCATGTATTGGTTTGAAAGGCCGATGTGCAATATGTGTCTGACAGCATTAGTGTCTGAAAAGTGAAAGGAAGAGGCAGCTGACAGAGATGGATGTTCTGACAGTGACTTAATGTTCTTTATTTTATCTTAAACCACTGTTCGACATTCCTTGTATTTAATACAAATAATATAGATGGCACAATGCACACATAATGTAAATGATAGGGAAGCATCTATTTACCTATTTCATTTTCAGAGGCTTTTGGCGGGGTGGGGGGGGGGGGTAAATGAAAGGTAAACAATTTAAAAAAAGTTTATGAAAAATGTCTCATTCCCAAAGTTTGGGGGGAGCACAGTTGCTTCTAGACATACTACTGAATAGGAAAAGAAAACTCATGCAACATCAAAAGCAATCAGATTGCATGCTTATCACAGTAAAGACGTAAGCTAATGTTTTACAATTATACTGATTTATTGCTACTGCAATAAATGCATTTTACTTAAAATTACATTCCTGCTTACGTGCATATACTGTAGAATTGCATCTGAAGGTGACCAAGTGCATAAACAATATACAAGAAATTAAGTAAAAAATTAGAACAAGAAATAGGCCTATCGCCAGAGAAAAGGATGTGACCCACTTCTTACATTGTCACTACAACCCACTCATAGAAACCTGCCCCAAACTAGTACAGATTTGGGATCTGTTTTCCGGAATGTTCTGGACCCAGACTTTTCCGGATAAGGGATCTTTCCATAATTTCGATCTCCGTACCTTAAGTCTACTAAGAAATAATCTAAACATTAATTAAACACAATAGCATTGCTGAGGTGCAAGTAAGGATTAATAATATTTTAGCTCGAATTATATTTTAGCGCGAAAACATCCCAGCTTCCACTGATCACAATAAGTTCAGTTATTCTAGGCAAGATTTGCCTCTGTGACATAAATAATGAGTTATACCAAAAGCGGCATAGGGATCTGGCCCCTCAGATCAGTAAAAAACAGCTTTGGCCAATCAATGACTTTATTTTTTGACTGATTTTACTAAGATTTTGTATCTCCATAATTAAAACGGTAATTTGAACTTTGGAAAATTATTCAATAAGGAACTGTAGGCATTTTTTTTAGGGTTTCTTTTGTTTCATATTCACTGCCAATAACCTTTATTAAAAGAATTATCTGCCCTTGGGATTTAAAATGGTGGGAACCTGCAATGCATTGTTTTTTTAAAGCTTAAAAATAAAAAAAATGCATACCTACTTTGTAGCCCTATGATGCTACTTGCGTAGGATAGTGACAATTACATTTTTTTCTGGATATTCATACGGTAACACAGAGGGATGTTAGTAATACCCTTAAAACTAATCTTAAGTGTAATTTAGAGTGATGTTATAAGGCAATTTGTACTTGCTTTTTGTTTTATTTATTTGTTTGACTTTTCCATCTAGAGATCACTAGTCAGGAATGCAGTTTCCTAAGCTCGCTAGCCCTAACAATTAGGCATATCTTATATGTTTTAATAGATAGGGCTGCCATATGCCCATCAGGCCCGAACTGGTACTCAGAATTGGCCCTTGCTTTTCAAGTACAAAGAGGCCCAAAGAGCCCCCACTGGTCCTGTAAATGTGGCATCTTACAACAGCCCCTCTAGCATTTGCCAGAATCCACAGATTGCCAGTCTGGGCCTGATGCCCATCTGCCCATGATGTAGCCATACCCCTGACCTGCACCAATGGCATCCCCACTGGATACCAGCCCTGTCACAGGACTCCAGCCTTTCCCCCCGATAGCTGCTGTAACTAATGATGAACTGATGTGCAGGATGTATAACCCCTGTAATATTCTGTACAATATGTCTGTTATAAAAATTAATGATAATAATTAAAAAAATTATGTTAAAAGACTAGCTTTAAACTGACCTTCAGTTGTACAAATGCTTTGTCAGATATTAACAATGGTATTCATTATATACAGAACTTGCAGCTACATTTTGACTGGGGACTGGTTATCCCAAGAGAGCTGTTTATGCTTCTAGACACTGGAATTGAGATTATTACAGAGAATGAAATGTAAATTATATATGACTTGGCTTATAGAAATATACTACAAAGGGAAAAAATGCTGTTTCTGGTGAAAAATCCCTAGAGATAACTTCTTGCTGAAATGTGTGGCACATCTTTTCAGTATCCCAGCACACATCTCACAAAGCATGTATAATTGTAATGGTGGTTTATCTCTTTGTCTTTTGTATGTTTTTTTTACATATATTAAACATTATGTTTAGTTAAAGGAAAACGATACCCCCCAAACAATGTAGGTCTCTATAAAAAGATATTGCATAAAACAGCTCATGTAAAATCCTGCTTCATGTAAATAAACCATTTTCATAATGATATACTTTTCTAGTAGTATGTGCCATTGGGTAATCATAAATAGAAAATTGCCATTTTAAAAAATAAGGCCGCACCCTGGGATCGTAGGATTCACTGTACTCACAAACAAACCAACAAACCATACATGTTAGATCACATAAGCCAATTAACAGACAGAGTTGTGTCTTTTGCTTCCACACTTCTTCCTGTTACAGTTAGAGTTGTAGTATTTCTGGTCAGGTGATCTCTGAGACAGCACACAGACCATCACGAAATGGTGGTTCAAGGCAAGAGATGTAAAAGGGCAATATTTACTTAAATATATATTCCAGTTTGGTAAGATTCTTTAATATGCCACTTAATATGATATGAGCTATCTGTTCATATCATACTATCTGTGTTCATTTTGGGGGTATAGTTTTCCTTTAACTAACGAATTAAATTTTCTTAATACTGTAGTGAGCAAATGCGGATTTTCTATACATAATACTGTAACTGTTTATTGTGATAAAGTAAAGGCTCCCAGCATATTGTTAATAATTAGTAAAGTGACTGATATAATTACGGTAGACATTACACTTATTGGGGAATATACAGTGAAATCAGTACGCTTTGGTCACTAATTTAAAGAATGCAAATGAGACAGTTTTATGGAAGGTTTAAGACCCCTTTAATTACAGATGTGGGAGAATTCTCTATTGTGAATTATGCTTCAAGCAATATGTCAGTCATCTTACTGTTGATAGCTATGCAGTTTTAAGTATTTATAAAAACCAAGTGTAAACAGAGCATGGAGGCTTCTCCCTGGAAGATTATCTAGCTAGTGGTCCTATAGCAGTAGTGTTCTGGCTATTATGTTAGACCAGGACTGAACTGGGATTCAAAATAGGCCCTGGCATTCCTAGTACACTGAGGCCCAAACAGCTCCCACCAGCCCACTTAGTAGTCACTTTCTATGGCCCTCTGGCATTATTACTGACTGACCAAGCATACCTAATCAATGGTTCAGAAAGCTTATACAGTGATATATTTTTACTGTTGCAGGACCCATCCTGGCACTGAGGCACTGTGCCTCACAACAGAGAAGAAACACTCAGGAAACAAAATGGTAATGAGTATGAATATATAGTACAGTATATACTCAAATAAAACAATCTTGATAAATTATTTTGATTGAAGGGAAATGATTCTCACTTTATTTCAAAAAAGAATAAAAGTTTGCATTTGGCAATGTTGTGTCAACTATTTGCATATTCTTCATTAGACTGTTATTACATTGCGAATTTGCATTGCACATTGTGCACTTTTAAGACATGCTTGAAGCTGGAGTAAACATAACATTTTCAGTATGAAGTTTTATTACATACACTGTGCTACTCAATAACATTTGCATCCACTGTCTGAAGTGGCCGCTAAACAGTTTTGGGGTTCACAAAAGCTATTTTAAATTTGTTTGCACAGAGGCATACATTTTCGCCTTGGAAAATAGACTTCTATGTGGGGGGTTTATTTCTCAGTGTCAGCTAAAGTAAATTCATATGTTGTTTTTTTCTTTTGTTCCCAGGATTCTATTAGTGGAAAAATGATGCAGATTCAGTTTCTGTTATTATTCATGGTGACTGGTGAGATATCTGCCCATTCCTAACACTACTTATATTTTATTTCTTATTCACTTGCTGGCCATTGCCGCTGCTTTTGTGTTGTGTGTTCTTAAAAATTCTGCAAAGTATCATATTAAATCTATCCAGTTTTCCTTAGCAGTGTTTAATCTCACATCACGTTAATTTTGCTTGTTTTAATTTTGATTGTTCAGCTGTCAGGCCAACAACCTGCTATCATACATACCAGGGAAATATACACCTTTATATATATATATATATATCAAATGTCCAGACAGTACCTGCACTCTTTCCGTTGTTTTATCTGTGGGTGCTACGGTCAGAGAAATATATAACCTTCAAAATGGACCAGCACACCAGATTTTCAAGTGTTCAAATTTCTTTTATTTCCATAACACTCGTGTATCCAACGTTTCAGCCCGCATTGGGGCCCTTGATAAAGGCCCCAATGTGGGCCGAAATGTTGGATACACGAGTGTTATTTAAATAAAAGAAATTTGAACACTTGAAAATCTGGTGTGCTGGTCCATTTTGAAGGTTACATATTTCTCTGACCGTAGCACCCACAGATAAAACAACGGAAAGAGTGCAGGTACTGTCTGGACATTTTATATATATATATATATATATATATATATATATATATATATATAGTGATATAAAGTGATATTATGCCTAATAAAAACAAATTTTTTCCAGTTTCATCAGGGAATACTGCTCCTGAGTTTGCACAAAATATGACTGCTGCCTTTATACCGGAAGATACTCCTGAGGGTGAGTGTTGATAATAGTAATTGGTAACATTAATACTCATATTAATTCCTTTTTATGAAATTCTTTGTGGTTTGAGATCTGTGCTTGGTTGGAAATGTAACTTTCTTTCTATTGCCACTTCCCCGTGTAGCTTTTATAACCATGCCCATATATCAGTTCTTAATATTATCTTATTACACAGTCAGAATGTCAGTGATGCCATTCTGTAAGGGTTTGTGGGAGTTGCAGTCACATATCACATTTGATTTTACCCAAACATCTTCACATATGGTAATGTCTCTGCTTTGTTCTG
Source organism: Xenopus laevis (assembly GCF_017654675.1). NCBI lineage: Eukaryota > Metazoa > Chordata > Amphibia > Anura > Pipidae > Xenopus > Xenopus laevis. The sequence continues at coordinate 54,791,699 of NC_054375.1, read as the reverse complement.
TGTATTGCAATGTTGTCTCTTTCTCCATTAGATGCGTGTGTCTTCTGGATTGTGGCAACAGATGCAGACAATGATCGTTTGGAGTACAGTATGGAAGGACCAGACTCCTATTATTTCAATGTCAATCCAACCACTGGGGAGGTGCAATTATCAATTACTTTAGATTATGAGGTAGGCTTTCAGTACTGCGTACAGTAAGAACGTTATCCATTTTCTAGCATTTTAAAATGTAATAGTACATGGCACTGTACTTTTAAGTTATCACCTGATAGTTTCTATTGCAACCTCAGTCCTAAGTTTTGGGAATGTTCTGGGGATCCAAGTCGGTGCACATAGTTTCTTCAGCTTCAGGGGGGGGAACTGCAATTTCTGTTTAACAGAATATTTGCATACGATTTATAGGGAATATACCTGTTTTAATTATACCTTACAAGGATAGAAACTGGCCCCATGAAAAATTATATTCACAAATTGATTCAGATATCAATACTGTAATAATTAAATGAATATATTTGTATCGAGTTGCTTGAGTTTCCCACAAGCATTGTGGTACATTTTTCTTGCAGAAATCTGCTATTATTTTTTAGAGAAGAGATTCAAGTTTTTGCCCAAAGAATAAAATATTTTTCACTTGCTCAAAGCTGGCAAATGTTTTTTTGTTAAATAACACAAAAAGGGAAGTGAGGAAAAAGAGGTGGAATTCTCTTGAATAAAATATCTTCACAAATAATGATCCATTTAAACTTGCTTGGAAGACCTCCACAATTAAAGTACGAGTATTTAACAATTATTTGTACTTCCTATAGGATAGCTTTGGATAAAGACTATATAACATATTTAGGAGTTCAGATACCCTGAAATAATCATAAGCTCTATGACCTAAATTTGAGACACGCTATTATTCAAATTTCAGAAAAGATAAAAAGCTGGAAGCACCATACGCTTTCCTTTAGGGGTTGAGCAAACCTACTTAAAATTATATAATTTCCCAAACTATTGTACCAATTACAATCCTTACATTTTATGTTGACACAAAAAGATCTCAAAGAAATTACAAAGCTTTTCTGCACCTTCATATTGAATCTGAAAACGCAATGTATAAGCTGCCGGCATCACATGGAGGTCTTTATTTTCCAGATATTAAACAATATAATATAGTAACACTAATGAGAATCCATCTCTCATCATGTTATAGAACTCAGGACATACAGATGCAAACTTTGCCGCACCTTGGACTCTAATAATTACATACACTACATACGACATACATATACACATAGGCAGGAATTACCCCCTAGAATACAAAGCAACACCCTAATTCTGTCCATATGGCAAATCTGACATATTCTTCGATGTAAGCATAATTTAAATTCAAATCACGCGTTCCTAACATTTACACATAATGAAGAATTTCAAAATGGCCACGACAACCAACTTTTTGTGGAATGGGCAGCAGCAGGCCTCTCAGCAGTAAAGCATGCAGTCAATACGGTTACAGAGACCCTTGCATTTTCCTGAAATAAGGGAATGATTCCCCACAACTATAAGAACAATAAATGCACGGCTATGTGAGACAAACTTCCAAATATCTGTCTGAAATAGACTGGAGCAACCCTCTGGATAATCTCTTTAAAGGAAAACTAAAGCCTAACTAAAGAAGTAGCCAGAAATGTTGTACCATATGTTTTGTGCTTCTGTATCAGCTTAAGGCAATCACAGCAGGGAAGATCTGTGCCTCCAAAGATGTCCAGTAGCTCCCCATCTTCTTTTCTGCTGATTCACTGCACATGCTCTGTGCTGCTGTCAGTTACTGAGCTTAGGGACCCACTCACAATATACAGTACACATAGAATAGAAATGTCACAATATAAGGCTGATTAGTAATTAATACAGATAGTTACTACATGGCAGCACAGAAACCAGTGCAATTAGCATCTGAATTTAAAAAGCAGCCCTGCAGCATGAGCTTATATTACAGGCCAACTTCATTTTCTGCTTGATAACTTAGCTTCTCATCAGCTGCTCAGAGCCCACCGAGTATGTGAGTGTCGCATACACTTTGCAAGATGGTGACCCCCTGTGACAAGTTTGAAGTCCTGGATCATTGCTGCTACTGAGAAGATGAAATTTTAGGCTGGTGCAAAATTCAGTATATAAAATATGGCATTTTTAGCCACATTCATTTTTAGGGTTTAAGACATACTGGGAGCACTCCACACTAAGATTAAAACACTTCCCATGCAATCGTATTGGGAAATATTTTTAAATCTTTTTCACACATATTACTCTCCCTTTAAATTATACAAGCTGAAATTATGGAGAAACAGTACCTGCCCAAAATGAGGCATATACATACCAGAATGTTTTGGCGGGAGGTAAGGGACTTTTGTAATGCATTTCTCTTAAACTTTACCCCTCTCTCCCCAAAGTGGGCTGTCTTAGGTGTCACTATGAGACTTCCCTCTTGGCTAACCAGGGTTATTAAGCGGTTACTGATCATTGTATCAGCAGTCTGGAAAAAAGCCATCTCATGAATGAATAAAGCCTGATCCTCCAACCCTCTCCCTATTTCTCTCCAAATTATCTTTTCTATTTAACATGGACTGGGTAGAAGCTTCATTAAAGAAAGAAACCCAGGTTAATACGTTTTTTTTGAAACATGGGAAAGTTATACAATATAGCGATCTTACCAAGAGAAAAACTACGAGCACTGAGACAGTGTTTTCAGGGAACACACTGGTATGAACATAGAGGGGCAGATTTACATAGGGTCGAATATCGAGGGTTAATTAACCGAATGTAAATCCTTCGACTTCGAATATCGAAGTCGAAGGATTTACCGCAAATAGTTAGATCGAATGATCGAAGGGTTTTAGGTGGCGAAGTAGGGGGTCGAAGTTTTTTTTAAAGAGACAGTACTTCGATTATGGAATGGTCGAATATTCGAACGATTTTTAGTTTGAATCGTTCGGTTCGAAGTCGTAGTCGAAGGTCGAAGTAGCCATTTCTATGGTCGAAGTAGCCAAAAAAATCATTCGAAATTGGATGTTTTTTTTATTCTATTCCTTCACTCGAGCTAAATAAATGGGCCCCAGAATGTTATTAAATGACCCGCCCTTATAGAACATGATGGGGCCGATTCACTAAGGGTCGAATTTCGAAGTTAAAAATACTTCGAAATTCGACCCTCGAATTGAAATCCTTCGACTTCGAATATCGAAGTCGAAGGATTTAGCGCTAATCCTGCGATCGATCGATCGAAGGATTTTCCGTTCGATCGAACGATTAAATCCTTCGAATCGAACGATTCGAAGGATTTTAATCCAACGATCGAAGGAAAATCCTTCGATCAAAAAATCACAGGCAAGCCTATGGGGACCTTCCCCATAGGCTAACATTGACTTCGGTAGCTTTTAGCTGCCGAAGTAGGGGGTCGAAGTTTTTTTTAAAGGGGAAGTACTTCGACTATCGAATGGTCGAATAGTCGAACGATTTTTCGTTCGATTCGTTCGATTTCGTTCGAATTCGAACGAATTTAACCAATTCGATGGTCGAAGTACCCAAAAAATACTTCGAAATTCGAAGTTTTTTCATTCGAATCCTTCACTCGAGCTTAGTGAATCGGCCCCGATATGTTGGAATTGTAAGACTGGGGATATAAAAAGCTTGGAGAACTGTGTCCTGCAGCTATATGTGAATTTACTACTTATGAGAACATTTTTGTTCTCTATTTACATTAAATATGGTGTACTTTTATGTTTTCTATTAAATACTATATCTATATAATCCTCTTTTTTTCCTGTGAGGGGTTTAGCTGTGCAAGGCAACCCATAGGTTGACTGGGTAGATATGTCAGATATTTCTGGTTATGTCCATCAGGTCCCCTTTTCTAGCACATACACAAGATTTTCGGCCGTGCAAAGTGTGCCTAGTCAGATTGTTATCTTTGCAAAGATACCTGTGTACAAATACAAGTGTAAATGATCTAACATGCATGTCTTATTTTTTAAGAGCAAAAACAAGCTCAGTACTATCATCAAAGTACAAGATCAAGTGAATAGACCAGTAAGTATGTGTAATACAAGATCCCATTCATGGCTTCTTTATTTGAATCTGCAGTTATTTGGGAATGAGAATATTTGTTTTGTTTTTTGAAATAAATGTTCGTTTCTTCCATAGGTTATGAGACAATTTCCAGTGATAGTAGAGGATCGCAATGATAATGATCCAGTGTTCTTAGGCATCCCATATGAAGCCAGTATCAATGAGGTATGCTCACACATAGTGCCATTCATCTCTTCATATTATAATCATATGAAAAAGATCAATCATCAGTGAGGGAATTCTAGGTCCAGATTTGCTTAACAAAATGTTATAAAGAAAACTATAGATTTTTTTGTGATTAGAATTACAGGCAAAAAGTATATTCAGCTCAATCCATATTCATTGCACTCATGTTGAACAATGGGTTATACTGTTCTTAAATAACAAGAATAGATCATGATTTCTCTTGTCATATATCACTTCAAAGGGATAGATAGGAAATTAAACATAATTATTATATCTGAAGTTTACTTATATTACTCTACATCAGCAGAGGATAAGATCTCTGTGTTTATTCCCAGTTTACCAGGACACCACCTGATGCGCCCTAGCACGAATACCTAGGATACAGAGATATAGATACATAGATCTATATATATATATATAGAGAGAGAGAGAGAGAGAGAGAGAGAGAGAGAGAGAGAGAGAGAGAGAGAGAGAGAGAGAGAGAGAGAGAGAGAGAGAGAATGGTTATACAAACAGAGAAACAGACTGACAGAATTCCCATAAATGTGCACAAAGAGCATGTACAGATTTATTTTCAATTCATTTGTGATGTGAATATGATCAGAAATAATACACAGTATGTTACCTTGACAGAATCAGCCACAGGGCTCCAATATTTTCAATGTTACTGCAAAAGATTATGATAATGATGGGAATGTGCCAGTGACATACACCATTGATGAGGTAAGGTAACGAATTGTATAATGTTTGTCTAAAATAAACTATGTACTATGACCAGGCAAATTTATTGCAATATTTGCACACACTTCATTTGCAATCACTGGTTCTTAAATGTCACAAATGTATTTTTTATTATCTTTCAGACAGGGATAACCTGAGAAGGTTTGCAATTGGTCTTCATTATTTTTTTAACCATTTGCTTCTCAGTCTTCCTCTCTTTGTCCCGAAGTGTAGTATGTTTTCCATAGGCTTGATGTTTTTCATTAATATGTTTGTCACTATCTGTATTTGTATATCTGTTGATACCTACACTGTTCTTCTTCCCATCTGCCATTCTAAGCACTGCATGTTCACTAGGGAATGTAAAACTCTAGTAACCAGATAATCTGAACTGTAGAAGCAAAAGTTCACAACCATAAGAACACCACTGTCTACATCAGGGATCCTCAACCTTTTGAATCCGTGAGCAACATTCATAAGTAAAAAGAGTTGACACTAGCATGGAAAATGTTCCTGGGGTGCCATATAAGGGCTGTAATTTGCCATTTAGTAGCCTCTATGTGGATTGTCAAGCTACATTGAGGCTCTGTTTGGCAGTGCACCTGATTTTTATACAACCAAAACTTGCCTCCAAGCCTGGAATTCAAAAATAAGCACCTGCTTTGAGGCCACTGGAAGCAACATCCAAGGGGTTGGAGAGCAACATGTTGCTCACAAGCTACTGGTTGGGGATCACTGGTCTGCATAATACAAAAATGAATTTCAAGCTGAACTGCTCCTTTAATACATTTTAGACCCAAACCCTAATTGATTTTACATTATATTTTTTTCCTTCATGAGTTCGTGGCAGCCATTAATAGATATTAGATAGCGTATCAGTGCTGTGAAACGATTCAATCAAGTGTAGAGCCAAGAAATTTGGGTGGAGGATGGTCAAAGGGAAATTCACAACTTTTTGAAAATGAACCAATGACTTATATTGAGAAATATGTTCTGCATTGAGAAATATGTTCTGCTTATATAAATAGATAAGTCACTGTAGTATGGTTCTATGACATACTTTTAAGAACTGACTTGATGCCAATCAATGACTCAGTAGCATTTGTTTTCCTTGCACACATTAATATAGTGTAGAAATTATGAACAATAAATAAGCTAATATACAGTAACCTACCCTTAATTATAGGATTGACAATGGCTCACTTGCATTCACTAATATTTTCCATCTATATTTCAATCTCTCAGATCATACCAAATGATTCACAGTCAAACAATCTCTTCTCCATTTTGCAAAATGGAAGCATAATACTCGACGGCACCTTGAACTACAATAATAAAAGCATCTTCTACCAGCTGACTGTCAACGCTACGGTAATAGTTTTAGTTTTCACAATTATATATAGGTGTATGGAAGAGGATCTCAATAATATTTACCTGAAGTTCATCAAAAATTCAGCTACATTTTAAAGGAAATACATTTTTTAAAAAGTGGTTCCAAGATTCAGTAAAGGCTGATATTTTTTTTATTTTAAGGTAAAAATTACTTATAGAGCTGTTAACAATGGTCATTGTTCCCAATGTAAATCTAAAATGACCAGTGCCTAGTATATATATATTTTGTTATATATTATATAAACAACACAATATGGGTTATATATTATATAAACAACACCATATGGGTTCCCGGATGAAGAAATTAATTTTATTAAAAGAATGATCCTACCAAACTAACGAAACTCCTCCATCATATATAAAAACCTGGGAGCAGGAATTACAGCAAACTTTACAGCAAAGCGTGGGACACAATGTGGGAACTAACAAGTAAATGTTCCATTAATTTGAAACTTCCCTCGTTTACATAAAATGTTCCTCTCCCAACCCTAGGCTTGTTTTAGGAATTGTGGTGGAGAAGGAACTATGGCCCATATATGGTGGCAATGCCCTCTAGTACGGAGATTTTGGTCAAGAGTCTTTGGAATAATTGACTCTATTACTCAGAGATTAATATTCGGAAAGACCCATGGATACCTTTATTTAACAATTGGATACCCAATATTAACGATAACTCCAGAAAATTACTTTTAAAACTTTTATTTTTACAGCAGCCAAACAACTAATAGCTAAATCGTGGAAGACTCCACAGCTTTCAATACCCAAATTAAAAGCTTGTATAACTGCTATAATGATGAATGAAAAATGGACCTCCTTACTGTCAGGGACCCATAGTAAATTCATACAAATATGGCAACCTTGGGCCATCAGTTCTGGTCTCAGTTTATCTTCTCTTTCGGCATAGGATGGATATTCTTAGATAATTGTTACCTAATTGGTTGTAAGGATATGGAAAAACTGGGTACCACAAAGATCCAACTACTACTATTCACTGTTGTTAGTCCCTTAGTAGATCAGGGCTAGACAATAGGAAACATTGATAGAACTTCATAAAAAGTAAAGAAAAATGGGCAACAAGCTTGAGTTAATATTATTAATATATTGTATTGTGCATAATATGAAAAACTCTGAAAAGAGTGTATTATAGTTTTTGTAACTAAATGATATCTCTAATAAAAAAAAAAAAAAAAAAAAAAATATATATATATATATATATATGAAAAAGAAAGCTCTAAAAATTCAAGATTTATTAAGGGGCAGATTTATTAAGGGTCGATTTGAAAATTCAAATTCGAAATTAGAATTTTCTAGTTTTTTTATGGCCAAAGCTGTCAAATTCGCCACATAAAACCTGCCGAATTGCTGTTTAAGTTAATGGGAGATGTCCTGAGATCAATTTGGAGTTGTTGCAGCCTTCCTGAAATTCAAGTTTTTTTTGGAGAAAAAACTCTAATCGAGTTTTTAAAACTTGAATCAAATTTCTTATACGATTAGATAAATTAATGTGTATGAGGGCCACTTTTTTAGGTGTTGCTCATTCACCTTTTGTTCATGTATGCAAAACTAAAAATGTAAATGGTGCTGCATGAAATACTCCTTGCTTGATTTTGCCAATCAAAACTACACATTACTTTATCTCACAGTTTGAAATGGGATAAAATTACAGACTATTGTTTTTTTATATACACCCTGTTATGTTTCATATTCTTTTAATTTTTTACACAGGACAAAGGAGGGTTATTTCATGGTGTAAACGTCTTTAGAAGCACTCTTGCATATGTGTCATTGAAAGTTATCGACTTGCCGGATTTGGACCCACAGTTCATTAATTCACCTTATTCCATTTCTATTGAGGAGAACATATCACTGGTAAGTAAACAGAAGTCTTGCTGTAAAGTTTGTAAGGATTCCAATAAAGGGGGGGGGGTTGATTTTCAAGACCCATGTCTCCAAATAAAATTGTGTGATGTTATTTCTTGTTGAATAAAACAAGAGCACTCCTGTTTGTATCTGGGAAATGGTTAATTTATAGGTTGCTTGATTGAGTCCTGCAGGATCACTGAAGAAACACAAACTAAAGGCTGTATAGAAATCAGCTGATAATTAGTAAGTGGATTTCAACCATTTTATGCTGCATTTTCATTTGTACTCAAATAATGGCTTTAAATTGGCCATTCTCATCCAAGATGAAGAACCATTATGCTTTATGAAAACTGGTGCAGTCTGCAGCATGCTGTTGCTATATTGATAATTAACTCTAGAGGCTCTAATTTTTGTTTAGAGGTGTTGTTTTAACAGATTTATGTGGCAATGTTAGACCATAGCCAATCCACTTCCAACAATGAAAAAGACTTTCTTTGGATTATATTCGGATATATCTGGAAGTAAATGGAATTAGGGAGTGTGAGATTAAGAGACTGGGTGTTTTGCTTTGAGGAGCTCAATCATCCCTTAAAATGAGATAGAAAAAAGGAAACAGAATTGAAGCAGGAGCAATTTTATCAGAATTTTCCTTTTGGGGCAAGTAATCAATGGGCATAATTTTTTCTAAGATGGTGTTGCTGCACTATTCATTTACTTTCTCATTCCAGAGTACTATCATCTTCACAGTTTCTGCCATTGATGGGGACAGGGGAATTAATGATGAAATCCAATATTCTATTGAAAGTAAGTAAAGTGCTCTGGCACTCATTACTAGTTATTTGAAACAAAAGGGCAAATTTATCAAAGGTAAAGTTGTGTTTTCCCAAAAATTCTGGTTTTTCAAGGGTAGTTTTCAGTCAAAAACTCGAACTTTTGGTAAAAAAAACCTTGAATTTTGCTGGGTTTTATATAAAAACTCAAATTTCTCTGGTTTTTGTAAGAAAACACACATTTTTTAAGATGTATTATACCCCAAAGCTGGAAATAGCTAGAATTCGAAAATACTCCAGTTTAAACCTGTCGAGGTCATGTAGAAGTCAATAGCAGGTCCCTTGAACCATTTAAAGATATTAATAGCTTTCATGAGGTTCTTTTTTTCTATCTTTCTACGATAGATGCTTTAGCATGTTCTCCAGAAGTATTCATTAAGATGCTGATTTATCAACGGTTGAACGTCAGAGTTTTTTTTTTACTCGAATGACCTAGAAAATCTAAAACGTCTAAAACTCGATCGAATATTGCTGACCCAAAAACTCAAATTGAATTAGAATAAAATTCGACTTAATTTGAATCGAGTTGTCAGGAAGGCTATTAACATATTTAAATCGGTCACTGGACCTCTGCCATTGACTTTTATGTGAACTCGGCAGGTTTTAGAATTTGAGTTGTTCCCAGTGTCAAGGAATGATAAATATTAAATTCAAGTTTGGATTATTCCCAAGTCAGATTTGAGTTCAGTGAGTTTTGACCAAACATCCAACTTGAAAATTCGAATTCAAATTTACAATTCGAACATTAATAAATCTGCCCCTCAAGGGTTGAATTGAAAATTCGAATTTTTTAATTCAAATTTCGAGTTTATTTTAGTGTAATTCAACTAGGGAATAGTCCAAATTCGATTAGAGTTTAAAAAAATGTGAAATTTCAATTAGACTATTCGCCATTTAAAACCTTCCAAATTGGTGTTTTAGCCTATGGGGGACTTCCTACAACCAATTTGGAGTCATTTGGTGGACTTTTAAAAATCTAATTTTTTTGTTGAATAAACTCCAGTCGAATTCGATTGAATTTGCTTCAAATTCGATTTGATTTTGCGGGTTTATCCTATTCACCCGAATTTAAAAAAAAAATTTTTAATAAATTTTGATTGGTTTTTTTTTTTTTGAATTTTGAGTTTATGGGAGTTTTAAATAACTCCCATATACTCGAAATTCGACCCTTGATAAATCTGCCCACAAATATTTGTTCAAACAAAATGTACAAGTTTTTACATTAACATATCTTCAACATGGAGTAGAGACTAATTATCAGACTATTTAACACAGGATAAGAAATAGAACAGAATTAAAGTCCCATGACAACAATTTCCAATAGATGGATAATCGTCAGTAAACCTGTACTAAAAACATGCTTTTACTTGCAGATTCCTCAAAACCTGGATTGTTTGGGATTAACAGTAAAACTGGAGAAATTTTTGTAACTGCACTAATTGATAGGGAAGCTTTGGTACAAGATGGTGAACAGGTTCTACTGACTGTAATGGTGAGTCCTGCATGGAATATATGATGGTAATATTTATTAAAAATATTTTTTTGACAAATTTTTTCTACAGTTTTTCCAGTGCTTGCAATACATTTTATATACATGCACACAAAATAAATAATCTAACATTCATACCCATGCAAGTGCCTTAGCAGTTGCAACGTTCTACTTAAAATTTAGCATTTCCTCCATCAATATCTAGACAAGCATGACTCCTGTGTCTGTGGTGACCAACCTTCCTTAAAATTCTCCTTAAAAACTGATTTGCATTGTTTTATTAATATGCCTAGCACATAATGTACAAAAGGGGTTATGTAATAAAAGGCACTAAGTTTGCCCAGGAGCAGTAGACCACAGCAACCAATAAGAAGGCAGCATTTTTTGGCCACCTGTTTAAAAGCAAACATCTTATTGGTTTGCCATGGGTTACTGCTCCTGGGCAAACATAGTGCCTTTTATTGCATATGGGGGTTTGAGGCTAAACTGAATTTGTAATGAGACTATATTAAAAACAAATATTATGGTTAACAAGTATTTATTGTTGGTTTTACATTGATTTTCAATGACAGTTTGCTGTGTAGTGTGCAAAACCACTGGTTAATCTTAATACCGAGAGAATCATGGAGACCAGAAGAAATATTTATTTTTATTGTTCAAAACTTTTTAACCTAGATGTGTTTCTTTTTAGGCTGAAGAAAAGAACCTAAATGTAAACCACGAGAAAGCCACAAGTACCACTACTGTCACTGTTCGTGTCCTGGATATAAATGACAATAAGCCTAATTTCTACAGCTGTGAAATAGATAATTGTGATTTCAATGGTGCCCCCACTTTGAATTTTGTTGGAGAAATCGAAGAGCATTCCTCTATCCGTGTGCCAGTAGCAAACTTAACTATCACTGCCCATGACCCAGATAAGGTAACAAAACAAACTTTCTCAGAAATGTTAAATATAAATGTTAAAAGAAATGTTAAATATAAATTTTGCATATTAATGATCTATGGTCCAGAGAATGTAAGGGTGGAATCTTTTTCCCTTTGATATTCTTCTATTATGCTATACAGCTAATTTTCTTTCAGCACAGCTACAGCTGGATATCTCCTGTGGCAGTAATGTAACCCATAAAACTTCATGAGGAATTATATGATTTCTTATATATGATATGATTTTTAGGAAACAATGGTTCCATCCTAGGAACTCACATGGGTACTGGGGCTACATAATATCATATATTTTCTAGACATACACATAGAAATACAGTAGATTTTAAGCTCTTGGGGGTAGGGACCTCATCCCAACTGTGTATTGAAACATCTAGCACTTAAGCATAGATTTATTTATTTTTCGCTGTCTAATTTATGATGACTACCCCTGTTTGTGTTTATTCCTTGTAAAGCACTGAGTATATATGCTATATAAACACAATACAATAGAATGTAAATGGTAGGGGGAATGCAACTTTTACACACTGGTTTGTCTTTATGTTTTTGGAGTATGGGAGGAAAGTGGAGTACACAGAGGAAACCAAAACAAGCAGAACAAACAAGGCAGAATTTTAAATCAGGACCCTACTGCCGCAAGGCAGAAGTGCTGTACACTGAGCCAAAGTGCCTATGATCCCAACATCTGGGCTGGGACTGTGTAAGAAGTCATACAGTGCAGCATTCCTGATACAGTGATTAGATCATTTCAAAGATCAGACTGATCTGTTATGGTCCCGGAAAATCTCCTAATGGGCCTAGGGATGAGCCATGCTCTAGCATAATTTCCATCAACTCTTTCTTATTTACAACACACAGCCATGCAACACATAATTTAGTATGTTGTACACCTAACATTTTTACAGTGGACCCAAGACAGTAGGTTCTCTGGTGTGAAGGTCCAGATTGACACTGCGTGTAGTCACTGACGTCCCCTTTCTTTTAATTAAGGATAAGAATGGAAATTTCAATCTTTTCCTGAGAGGGAAGAATCAAGATTGTTTCTCAGTGAGCCCAGCACAGGTACAAAACACGGGCCTAGTACAGATTCTCGTCAAAGACTCTGCTGCCATAGACTTTGAGAAGGTGCAGAAAATGGAAGTGGAGGTAAGAATGCCATTATGGCACTGGACTACATAACTCACTGGTGACAACTGAAATATATGTACTAGGTTATAGTGTTCAACCCCCTAATGTAGTTCCTGTTTCTCAGACACAGAATAATCATGTGATTCTAGAATAAATTGGGCTGTGCTTGCATTCCATTGTCACTAGTCTTGTAGTCGGCCTATGAACTGATTTGCCAAGTGCTGATTTTTGCTGGTTACTTGGGCGATATCTATTCCAAACTAAAATTAGAGAATGCTTATTTCTTCTGTTTTAGACCTTCAGACTTCCAGTTTCAAGTGTGTAGTCTATTAGGGCTGTGCCAAGCCAGCCAAGCGCCCTAGGTAACTCAGCCAGCTTTATCAGCCCAGGCTAGATGTAGACTACAGAAGAGGTACATGCCTGTTGCCCCCCACCATTGCACCCTAGGCAAGTGCCTCTTCTACCTACCCTAGTTCTGGCACTGCAGTTTACTAAAGTCATATTGTATAATTAACTAGAAGACAAGCTTAACACATGTCCACCAAGGACAACCTAACTTCATGCCTAGCTTCTAGATGGTCCAGGGATAGGTGAATCCTTTGTTCCTGCTTAGATTGAGAAGAATTGTGAGCAAAAGGTTCAGTGGTTGTTGATACACACTTACTTCTTCAGGTGGAAATTCCAAGACACAAAATGTCTTCTTCATTTTCTTTTCTCAGTAAACAGTTGAATAGAATTGACTCATTAACTTAAAGTCATACTGCCATTTCCTATTAAATATTTACAGAATATAGTCTTCTCCGTGTCAAGACCGCCGGGAGCGCGAGGAGTCGCGTCCGCTCCCGGCGGCGAAGAATCCAAGATGGCGGCGCCCAGTCAACCCACGTGGGTTCCGACGCCGGCGCCGTGACGTCAGCGCGGCGCGACGGTCGCAGGCGCGCTGACGCTGGCGCAAGGGCGCCAAATTCAAATATAAAAGGACGCCTGAGACGCCAAGATGGCGCCCGAAAATAGGATCTGTTCCTGTATTGATTCCTGGGTTCCCTGTTGCCTATTCCTGTTATCCCTGAGGATATTCCTGTTTGATCTCTTGTTGCTGACCCCCTGCCTGGACTTTGGACTTTGATTCTATTCTGCCTGCCTTGTGACCTGTTGCCTGAACTCGATTACCCTTTCTGCTTTATCCCTGGATACCACGATCCTGATCCCTCCTGAGGGGCTTCCTCCTAGATCCGGACTACTCCCCAGAGGGGGCTCCCGGCTCCCTGACATTATTTTCGGGCCATGGATCCTTCTGAGGAAGCCACACCTCATGTCGGACGAGCGCTCCGCGGACTGGCATCCCGCATGGAGGACTACGAAAACCAGCAGGTTCGCATTGGGCAAGCACTCGATATCCTGCTAGCTCAAGTGCCTTCTGAGCCTTCCACTGCTCCACCTACTGGAGATCCCCCCATGGCGGCAGCCCCTACGAACGCAAGCTACCCGACAGGTGAGCCTCGCATTCCACCTCCCCCTCGCTTCAGTGGGGACCCACAAGCCTGCAGGGGATTTGCCACACAATGCCAAATTCAATTTGAGTTCCAACCCACACAGTTTCCAAGTGAGCGTTCCAAGGTGGGGTATGTGATGTCTCGATTGGAGGGCAAGCCACTGGAGTGGGCAACGTCTCTTTGGGAGAAGAATTCCCCGGTGACTTACGATGTTAAAGACTTTCTCCAAGCTTTTCGCATAGTCTTTGATGCTCCAGGTCGGGTTACGAACGCCCCTGCCCGTCTCTTGCAGCTCCGGCAGGGAAGCCGCAGTGTCAATGAGTACGCTATAGACTTCCGAACTCTGATGGCGGAGACTTCCTGGTGTGATGACGCTTACAAGGCCGTATACTACCAAGGCCTATCCATCCGCATCAAAGATGATCTCGTCTCCAGAGAGACTCCTGACACCCTGGAAGGGCTGATCGCTCTATCCATTAAGGTTGACACCCGTCTCAGAGAACACCAGGTGGAGAGAGAGCGCAGCAGACGATTTTCTCCCATGTTGGCCCCTCGCTTTCAAAGGCCGATTCTGCAAGCACCCGCTGTCCCTGTGACTCATGTGTCCACGTCTCCTCTGGAGGAACCTATGCAAGTAGGAAAGGCTCGCCTCTCCGAGCAGGAAAGACTCCGAAGACGTATGGCAGGTCTCTGTTTGTACTGTGGTGGGCATTCCCATTTTGCCAACACCTGTCCTGCCAAAGCCAAGAGTTTTGTACCCCGAGGTATGTCTCAGGTTTCTCATGTAGGGGGCATCACTCGAGGGCCTCAGGAGAAGTATCAAAAAATTCACGCAGACTCCTCCTTCCTTTGCAGATTCATCTGGCAAGTAAATCTATCTTCGAAAGGGCCTTCCTCGACTCCGGAGCGGATGGCAATTTCATGGATGCCTTTTTTGCCGAACGCATGAAGATTCCCCTGCTTCCATTGTCTTCACCCCTGCGAATTACCGCCATAGATGACAAACCCCTGGAGTTTGAATTCGTCACAAAGTTCACGGCGGAACTTTCTGTACAAGTTGGGGCGCTGCATCAAGAAAAACTTTCATTCTTCATCATTCCCTGTCCCTCTACTCCAGTAATATTGGGT
Organism: Xenopus laevis; assembly: GCF_017654675.1. Classification (NCBI taxonomy): domain Eukaryota; kingdom Metazoa; phylum Chordata; class Amphibia; order Anura; family Pipidae; genus Xenopus; species Xenopus laevis. The sequence goes on along the minus strand of NC_054375.1, from coordinate 54,776,421 downwards.
CTTCCGTGGTTACGTCTGCATAACCCCTCCATAGACTGGTCCACTGGGCAGATCTCTCGTTGGAGTTTATTTTGCCTGCAACATTGCCTTCCGCCAAAACCCCTCGAGAAGGTGAATGTCTCCTCTGCGGAATTAAAAACTTTGCCCTCCACTTACAAGGGATTTTCCGATGTCTTTTGTAAAAAGTCGGCAGAGTTCCTTCCCCCACATCGCTCCTACGATTGTCCGGTTGAACTCCTGCCAGGAGCTATGCCCCCCAGAGGGCGCACCTACCCTCTCTCTCCTGCAGAGACTACCGCTATGAAGGAGTACATCCAAGAAAATCTCCAGCGGGGGTTTATCCGCCCTTCTACCTCTCCTGCAGGGGCTGGGTTCTTCTTTGTGGAGAAGAAGGACGGAGGCCTTCGGCCTTGTATAGACTATCGGGGTCTGAATAAGATCACCGTGAAGAACAGGTACCCCCTGCCCCTGATTGCCGAGCTCTTTGACCAGCTGAAAGGGGCAAAGATTTTCTCCAAGTTGGATCTCCGGGGGGCCTACAACCTCATTCGCATCCGGGAGGGTGACGAATGGAAGACGGCATTCAACACTCGGGATGGGCACTATGAATATCTTGTTATGCCCTTCGGCCTATGCAATGCCCCTGCCGTCTTCCAGGAGTTTGTTAATGATGTGTTCCGAGATCTCCTAGGAAGGTTCGTAGTCGTATACTTGGACGACATCCTGATCTTTTCCAAGGACCTTGAAAGTCATCGCTCCCAGGTGAAGGAGGTACTCTCTCGTCTGAGGAAGAACTCTCTCTTCGCCAAGTTGGAGAAGTGTGTCTTCGAGGTATCCAAGATCCCCTTCCTAGGATACATTATCTCTCCAGAGGGATTTGAGATGGACCCAGTGAAAGTGTCGGCCATCCAGGAGTGGCCTCTCCCACTGAGTACCAAGGCAATCCAGAGGTTCATCGGATTTGCTAATTATTATCGACAGTTCATCCGGGGGTTCTCTTCCCGCATTGCACCTATCCTGGCCCTCATCCGGAAAGGGGGTAAACCCAGCCTGTGGCCTCAATCCGCCATAGAAGCCTTTCAGTCCTTGAAAGAGGCCTTCACGTCCGCTCCTGTTCTCCGACATCCCAATCCTGCACTACCCTTCTGCATCGAAGTTGATGCTTCTGAAGTCGGAGCCGGAGCTATCCTGTCTCAGAGACACTCCACTGATGGAAAATTGCACCCCTGTGCGTTTTTCTCCAAGAAGTTCTCATCCGCAGAGCAGAACTATGATGTCGGAAATCGAGAACTCTTAGCAGTCAAGCTTGCCCTTGAAGAATGGCGTCACCTCCTGGAGGGCTCTGAAATTCCTGTCCAGATTTTCACAGATCACAAGAATCTGGAGTTTATACAGTCCCTCAAGAGGCTAAATCCCAGACAAGCCAGGTGGGCCCTTTTCTTTTCCCGTTTTAACTTTGTTTTAACTTATCGCCCAGGTTCCAAGAATCTGAAAGCCGATGCCTTGTCTCGTAGCTTCACTCCGGTGGACCGTGACCCTGAGAGGCAGGAACCAATCATTCCACCAGTCAAGATCATTGCCTCTCTGTATCCCCAATTTGCCGACCAGATTCTGGCTGGGCAGTCCTCGGCTCCTCAAGATACTCCGATTGGCATGGCCTTCGTCCCTCCAGAACTTCGCCTGGCCATCCTGCAACAAACCCACTGCTCCAGACAAGCTGGACATCCTGGTCCGGCCAAGACCCTTGAACTCTTGAGGCGCCTAGTCTGGTGGCCTGATATCCGCAAGGATGTAAAGGACTTTGTGGCTGCTTGTAATGTCTGTGCCACTTCTAAGCCTAGCCATTCCCGCCCCAGCGGGTTGTTACAGCCTTTGCCGGTTCCCTCTCGTCCGTGGACGCACCTCTCTATGGACTTTATTGTCGAACTTCCTCCCTCCGGTGGGAATACTGTGATCTGGGTTGTCATTGACCGCTTCAGCAAAATGGCCCATTTCATCCCTTTGAAGAAGTTACCCTCTGCGGTGGAATTATCCCAACTCTTTATTAAGTACATCTTCCGCTTGCATGGTTTCCCGGTGGAGATCGTCTCCGACAGAGGCACCCAGTTTACCGCCAAGTTCTGGCGTTCTCTATGTAAAGACTTGGGAATAACACTTAAATTTTCATCTGCCTACCACCCGCAGACGAATGGGGCAGCTGAACGTGTGAACCAAGCCTTAGAACAGTTCCTGAGGAACCACGTGTCTCTTTGCCAGGACGATTGGTCTGACCTCCTCCCGTGGGCGGAGTTTGCTCATAATAATGCATGTCATTCCTCCACAGGAAGGTCTCCATTTATGGTGGTGTATGGACAGCACCCTCAAGCCTTTCCTCAGGACTTCGTGTTGTCGGACGTCCCGGCTGCAGATGATCTGACAGCCCATATGCTTGCTATTTGGGCTGCAACCAAGTCTAATCTGGAGAAGTGTGCTCTAGTCCACAAGACTTTCGCGGATCGCCGTAGAAGGCCCTCTCCTCCCTACAAGGTGGGTGATACTGTCTGGCTCTCTTCCAGGAATATTCGCTTGAAGGTGCCATCTCCCAAGTTGGGTCCGAAGTTCCTGGGTCCATTCCCCATCTTGGAGATAATTAACCCTGTAGCCATCAGACTTCAACTCCCACCAGAGATGAGAATCCCCAACGTGTTCCACGTCTCCCTGGTGAAGCCCACCGTCTCCAACCGTTTCTCTGGTGTCCAATCTCCTCCTCCTGCTGTCTCTGTGGAGGGTCAACAAGAATTCGAGGTGGAGAGAATCCTTGATTCCAGAATCTCCAGAGGGTCCCTTCAGTACCTCATCCATTGGAAGGGCTTTGGCCCCGAAGAATGCTCTTGGGAGGGACATCGTGATGTGCATGCTCCTCGTTTGGTAAGAGACTTCCACTCCAAGTTTCCCCAAAAACCAAGTCCCGGTGGTCCTGAGGCCCCCCGTGAGGGGGGGGGTACTGTCAAGACCGCCGGGAGCGCGAGGAGTCGCGTCCGCTCCCGGCGGCGAAGAATCCAAGATGGCGGCGCCCAGTCAACCCACGTGGGTTCCGACGCCGGCGCCGTGACGTCAGCGCGGCGCGACGGTCGCAGGCGCGCTGACGCTGGCGCAAGGGCGCCAAATTCAAATATAAAAGGACGCCTGAGACGCCAAGATGGCGCCCGAAAATAGGATCTGTTCCTGTATTGATTCCTGGGTTCCCTGTTGCCTATTCCTGTTATCCCTGAGGATATTCCTGTTTGATCTCTTGTTGCTGACCCCCTGCCTGGACTTTGGACTTTGATTCTATTCTGCCTGCCTTGTGACCTGTTGCCTGAACTCGATTACCCTTTCTGCTTTATCCCTGGATACCACGATCCTGATCCCTCCTGAGGGGCTTCCTCCTAGATCCGGACTACTCCCCAGAGGGGGCTCCCGGCTCCCTGACACTCCGATCCAAGATCTTTATCCATTAACTCACAATAATTACTGTATATTTGTTGTGGTTGTCATGGTACAAGATGATCATACCACTATACTCATCATCTCTCCACTTTCTATACAACATACAAACCTTGCACTAGCTTCCACTTTCTCTGCAAAACCCCCCAATTCAAAACCAGTGCCATAGATTAATATTACACATAGTAAAAGATTAATTTTATCCCAGCAGTAAAATTAAGTTTAAATGGTAACCTCCGTTTTTACTGTGTTTAGCAGAAAAATCCACATGTAATATAAACCCTATCTATAGCACTCTATTCAACACATCCCAATTGTTACTTCCTACTTCAGATGACAAAAAACACACTATAAAATACCTTTTCTTTTGAAAGCCTTGCCTAACTATGAGTCAAAAACATCTGAAAATGCATATTTTGGAACTCTATCTTTGCTCAAGTTACAAATGCATACTAGCGATATAAAACTATTTCAGGTAGGTGTGGCAGGCATAATTTTTTGTTATTTTAAATGTTTTCAATATGCAGGCAGGGAGATGCTACAGCCAAATAAGTGTAATTCTAGTGGAACAAATACAGGTATGGGATCTGTTATTCAGAATGCTCATGACCTGGGGTTTCTGGATAATGGGTCTTTCCGTAATCACCATACTTTGTCTACTAAAAAACAAATTGATACATTTAATAACCCCAATAGGATTGTTTTGCCTCCAATAAGTATTGGTTATATCTTAGTTAAGAACAAGTACAAGGTATTGTTTTATTACTGCAGAGAAATAAAAATGATTTTTAAAAATTAGAATTATTTGCTTATGATGGAGTCTATGGGAGATGGCCTTCCTGTAATTCAGAGCTTTTTGGATAATGGGTTTCTGAATAACAGATCCTATAAGTGTAGATGTCACCTGAATTGCTCTTTTAGAGGTTTGTGCTTAAAGGACCAGTAACATCAAAAAAAAATGTTTAAAAATTCGTTAGTGCACAACGAAAAATAAACACCAAGACAAATAAATCTTTTAAAAAGCAAAGCCTTTATTAAGAAATAACTTACAGAAAATCCACTTCCTGTCCTCTTCAGAAACGGCGAAAAGGCGACCATCCACACTGCAGCAATCGATTTCTCCTTCCTGGATATTCACTGACAGGCATCTTCCTCCTCCCGGCGTCCAGCAACAGCTGTGTCTCTTCTTCCCCATGGATCGACTTCCCTCCTTCGCTCTCCTCACCAGCAGCTGCGGGGCACAGAGTGGGTAGTGATTTAGGAGTCGGTGTGAGCGGAGGCAGGGACGGAGCTCTAAGAAGCAGACAGTCCAGTGTAAAATACTTTTCTGCGTGTGAAATCCTTCCCATCGCTTCATACAATGCGGAGAACAGCAAACAATCCTGGCGTGTGTATTTGATTGTCTGCTTCTTCTAGGATAATAAGTCGCATTGAGGGTCCCCGCAGAGAGAAATACAAAACCGGCTGCCAAAGTCCCCAGACTGAGCTAAGTTGCCTGCTCTTTGCTGTCAGTGAAAGATACGTGGAGCTGCTGGGATGGGAGCAATACCGGCAAAGAACAGTATGTGTAAAGAGCTCCGTCCCCTGCCTCCGCTCACACTGAGAATTAACTCCTAGGAGCCAAGCTTTAACCCGCTTCCCCTTGGCTGTAGCTCCCACTTACCTGCGCTCCTCATTGTGCAGCGCCGCCGACCCCGCCGAACGTTCTGCCTGGGCTGTTCCTGTAGCCGCTGCCGGCGACCCCACTAAGCAGAACTGCACCAAGGCTTCAGTCACAGAGGGACTCGGAGCTGCACAATGAGGAGCGCAGGTAAGTGGGAGCTACAGCCAAGGGGAAGCGGGTTAAAGCTTGGCTCCTAGGAGTTAATTCTTAGTGTGAGCGGAGGCAGGGGACGGAGCTCTTTACACATACTGTTCTTTGCCGGTATTGCTCCCATCCCAGCAGCTCCACGTATTTTTCACTGACAGCAACGAGCAGGCAACTTAGCTCAGTCTGGGGACTTTGGCAGCCGGTTTTGTATTTCTCTCTGCGGGGACCCTCAATGCGACTTATTATCCTAGAAGAAGCAGACAATCAAATACACACGCCAGGATTGTTTGCCGTTCTCCGCATTGTATGAAGCGATGGGAAGGATTTCACACGCAGACAAGTATTTTACACTGGACTGTCTGCTTCTTAGAGCTCCGTCCCTGCCTCCGCTCACACCGACTCCTAAATCACTACCCACTCTGTGCCCCGCAGCTGCTGGTGAGGAGAGCGAAGGAGGGAAGTCGATCCATGGGGAAGAAGAGACACAGCTGTTGCTGGACGCCGGGAGGAGGAAGATGCCTGTCAGTGAATATCCAGGAAGGAGAAATCGATTGCTGCAGTGTGGATGGTCGCCTTTTCGCCGTTTCTGAAGAGGACAGGAAGTGGATTTTCTGTAAGTTATTTCTTAATAAAGGCTTTGCTTTTTAAAAGATTTATTTGTCTTGGTGTTTATTTTTCGTTGTGCACTAACGACTTTTTAAACATTTTTTTTTGATGTTACTGGTCCTTTAATCTTCCTTAGTTCAATATATTCCATAAATCTAACACTGTGCAGTGCCAGTCTAGTGTGCTGGGGGTATAAATGCGTAAAATAGGGGGATTTGGAGCACCTTCCATTAAAGTGAGAAACATAAGATGATGTGCAGGGTCAAGTCTAGTAAGGAAGAAAAAGAAAAAAAGAGTGACCCATATAGTTGCACCCTCCCATTAATTGAGTTCTCACGAAAATAACAAGGTGGGAGGGTGCAGCTATATGGGTCATTCTTTTTTTTCTTCCTGGGGTATAAATGTGCAGGTTTTTAGCACTATAAAAGGAAAATTTCCTATCATACTTACCATAAATTTATTTTCCTGGCCACTTATCAGGTCAGCAATACTACGGGTTTTTGCCCTGCCCCTATACCCTGGTTAGCTCTGTCCCTCCCCCAAAGAAAACAATAAAGGACCAAGCCCCTCTTCACTTACTTGTCTCATAATTTAGTCCATAGAGGGTGGGTTTGCTGACATGATAAGTGGCTAGGTAAAGAAATTTACGGTAAGTATAATAGAAAATTTTCCTTTTTCCTGGCCACTTCATCTCAGCAATACTACGGGTTATACCCAAGCAATAACAACCAACAAGAGGGAGGGCACAAAACACTTTTAATCAACAGAAAAGACAGCAGAACTGAAGGTTTTTAACATTTCAACGATAGAACTTCAAGCCGGCGACCATGCTGCCGTTTTACAAATTGTTGAATGAACTTTTAGCCCTGCCAGTGCTTGCTTGTTGCCTTGAAGATTGTACATTTTTTGGACCAAAAATCATAATTACAGTGCTACGCAATATGTTGGCGCTATATAAATACATGTTAATAATAATAATAATCCATCTAGCAATAGTGGACTTTGCTGGCAGTTCCCCTTTCCTGCTGGTATAACAAACAGACTTTCAGACTTTCTCAATGGCTGAGTCATAGTCAAATGATGTTTCAACATCCTAACTGGATCTAGCTTCTGGAACTTCGAGGAAAGGTTGGGATCCTCTGGTATGATAGTGATTACTATGCCCTAGGCAAGGTGAAATGTGGATACCACATTAAAAATGAGTCTCGAGGCTTTAAAATAACTTTATCCGGCCCAAAAGTATAGTCTTGATCTTTTACAGATAGGGCATGCAGGAGGCTGACCCCTGCTGCTGAAACTATTGCCACCAAAAATAAAGTTTTTAGGGCACTAACCATCATGATGCCTCTTGCAAAGGCTCAAATGGAGGCTCACAAAGGGCTTTAAGCACCACTGGGAGATCCCAAGAAGGAGACAAAGTCCTCTTTGGAGGACAATCTCTATTGTGGCTGAGAAGAAACGGGTCTTCTGCCCATTTTATCTCCGTCATAGCTAAAAAAGCGTTGCGACATGAACTTTTAGCGTTCTGTATTGCAACCCTTTGTTTAATCCTTCTCTTCCATTGGGAGATCCCAAGAAGGAGACAAAGTCCTCTTTGGAGAACAAATCTTTATTGTGGCTGAGAAGAACCATTTCACTGACGGATCTTCTGCCCATTTTATCTCTGTCATAGCTGAAAGCGCTGCGACATGAACTTTTAGAGTTCTGTATTGCGACCCTTTGTTTAATCCTTCCAGCAGGAAATCTAGAACCTGAGGTAAAGGCAGTGAAAAAAAAGGAAGTTGTCTTCTCTAATTGCCATAGGAGAAATCTTTCCAAAATGTTCCAAAAATAATATGTGGTAGACACGGGGTGCTTTCTTGCTTCAAACAGTGTAGCCACCACCACTTCAGAAAACTCCAAGGCTACACGCCTTTTACACTCAGCCTCCATGCCATCCATGAGAGAGAGTGTGGGTTTGGATGTGACACTGGTTACTGGTTAGTAATTTTCCCTTATAGGAATAGGCCATGGGTCCAATACTGCCAGGGGAAACCATGGGCGACGAGGCCAATAAGAGAATGACCTCCTCTTCCTCTTGAACAACCTTCAGTAGGACTTAAAGGAGGAGAGGAATTGGTGGAAACCTAAAGGACGGAACGTTCAGGACTGAAGGAGTGCATCTGTCCCCTGAGCTAGAGGGCTGAAAACTCTTGAAAATAAAATTGGCTGTTGATCATTGTCTGGAGTGGCCATGAGGTCCACTTCCAGAGGAGCCCACTTCTCCATCAGTAGGTGTAAAACCTCTGGATCAAGCTTCCACTCGTGCTTTGAAAAAATCGTATGACTGAGAAAGTCTGCTTCTGATTGTGAACAGCAGGAACATAAACTGCCTTCAGATGATCCAGATTCTATGCCTACCATAGAGGCCAACTCCTGGTTCCTACTTGTTTTCTTATATAGGACACTGCTGAGGCATTGTTCACTTTTACCACCATTCCTTTTATGTCTGGAGCAAAGGTTTTTCAGTGTTTGAAACACTGCTAACACTGTGTAACTCCAACACGTTCACCTGCAGTTTCAATGGAGACTTTTAAACTCCATGGGCTACATTGCCTTCCAGGAGCGCTCCCCAACCATGGGAGGAGGCATCCCTTGACCTCATCTTCCAATCGATTGGATTAAGGGGAAAACCCTTGGACAATTTACAGGACTTATCCACCACTAAAGATTGACCTTGAGTTGTGGAGAAAACAGAATTAACAGATTCCAATTGATTTCCTAACCATTCCAATGATTTAGGAAACAATGTTGCGCCTCCCGCATATGAAATCTGGCCCATCTGGTCATCGGAATAGAGGTCACCATCAGACCTAGGAGAGACATAAATTGCCTCACCGAATCTGAACTTTGGCAAAAAAGGCTTATAATTCCTTCACCATGGCAACTTGACTACATTGTCCATCGTGCAAAAATAAACCCCAGGTAAATTAGAGATTGAGATGGCTGCAACTGACTTTTTCTCCAGTTGACTAGCCAACTGTGTGATTGAAGAAAGAAAAAGCCATTTCTCTGTGTAATAACCTCACTTTTGGGGACTTTGCGGACAGAAGGAAATTGCCCAAGTAATGCCAGCACTGGCCTCCAACCTCCCGAGACTTTTTTCACTAGAAAAAGCAGGGAATAAATACCTTTTACCCTCTTTTCGTGAGGTACTGGAATGACTACCTCCTGGTCTAACATTATCTGCATATACTCTTCGAGGGCCTCTTTCTTTTATTGACCCTGAGTAGTAGGGGGAAACAAAAAATATGTCTTGAGTCGGAACACAAGAAGTGTATGCAGTAACCTCTTCTTAATACGGCAAACATGCTGGTCTGAAATTGAGCACTCCCAGACCTTCTACGAATATCTTGCCCCGCTCCAAAATCCCCCATGAAATGATTGTCAGGGGGACTTTTTAGAAGTTGGGGACAGTTTAATCTTGCTCCTCCTGATGACTGTGGAGTGACCTCCTCTCCAAGACGATTGTCTGAGGCTGTCTCTGCCAAAGTATCTGTAGTTACTGGCAAAACCTCTAGCTCGACTTGAGCCTTGAAAAAAACCTTTAATAAGCTGGGTTTTGACTTCTTCTTTTCCTGTGGTAGGAAAATACTTTTACCCCCTATAGCCTTTGCTATAGGGGGTAAAAGGACTAAAGCAATTTCCTCCAACGTAAGGCAAGATGCTGTATCCACAGTTCAAGATCTGAACCATAGGGCTCTTCTTGCTGATACCGACACTGCCATGGACTTGTTAAATCCATTGCTGCTTCTGACATAAAAGCTACTGCAATTTTCAATTCAGATAATCCTGCACTGATGTCGGCTGTATCTGTACCTCCCGAGATAGCTTTGTCTAAGCTGTCGATGCACAAGGAGACTGCTTTTGCCACCACAACTAGAGCTGAAACTGCAGGTTTACATGAGGCTCTCGCCACTTTATATGCTTTGCTAAACTCTGTCTCCACTCTTCCATCCATGGAATCTCTTAGGACTGACAAATCGTCAATCGGCTAACTTGTTTTCCTCACCAAATGAATTGCAGAGAATCCACAGCAGGGGCTGAATCCCATTTTTTTCCGCTCATCCCCATTCTGTAGAATTAATTCAGCCACTTCCGGAAAAAGAGGTACAAATTGTTTCAGCTTAGAAGAAGAGAGTACCTTAGACTTCTGGGATTCCGCTGTCCTCTGATCAAATTAATCGCCTTAATCAAAAGGAAGAATTAAGGCTAAATCAAGTATGAAGATTCTGTTTCTTCTTCCTCTTCAGAAAAAATTCAGATACTGGTCTGTCTGTCTCTGGACACTGAAGGTCCTGGATCAAGGGACTCCACTATCAGCCGTACTCTGTAGCAAAATGCTAAAGCATGAACTCCTTTTTTTCCCCCCCGGCAATGGAGCATCAAAGCAGCCTGCACAACTTGAGAAGGAACCAACAGCCTACCAAAATGGCGACCAAAATGCTTAATAGCGCCCCTCTGATGTCAGGACGCACCTTGAATGTGTGCGCGCCAAAACCTGCACCTAACAAAACTTGCGCGTGACAAAACCTGCGCTCGACAAAACTTGCGTAAAAAACGCATGCAAAGAATAGAGAGAGGAAACCAAAGAGGGACATACCAAGCAACAAGGGCAGCTGTAATTGAGGCTGTAAGATCACCAGTACACTTCAGTATCTCCTTGGTGTTCTATGAGCAATACAGGAGAACAATAAGCATTGTGTGAATAACCAAACATTTCTGTAAAACAGACATTTAATTACCTGACTGAATTACAAACTCAATCCTCCACTCCCAGGATTGTATGCACTGTGAAAGCTTGTTTGAAATTGCATCCATCTGGCGATCCTACACCCCAGTAGCAACTTTTAAAATCACTAAACTGGAGCAGCCTCTGACAAAGAATTGGATTCCTGCTGAGAGGGCTTCATGCGACAGCAGGGCCGCCATCAGGGGGGGACAGGGGGGACAAGCGTACCGGGCCCGGGCATGAAGGGGGGCCCGGCAGCGCTGCATTTTTTTGAAGATCCGGGCCCCCCTTACGAGCGCCCGAGCCGTACGTCTTGCCTCTTCAGTGCCGAATGCGGAAGTGCCGAAAAGCCGAAGCCGATGCGACGAAAATACCCGAAGTCACGGAAAAAGCCGAAGTCCCGAAGTCACGAAGCGCCGAAAAGACCCGAAGTCACGAAAACAGCCGAAGCCGAAGTCCTGAAGCAGCGTAAAGACCCGAAGTCACGAAAACAGCCGAAGCCGAAGTCCTGAAGCGGTGAAAAGACCCGAAGTCACGAAAGGAGGCGAAGTTGAAGTACTGAAGCCATGAGTTCAATTCTACTGAACACCAGTTTGTGTTTTTTTTTTTTTTAATCCCCTGGCCACCAATGTATTATTTTAATATTCTATAGGCCCCTGCCACCAATCTTTTTTTTAAAACTTTTGTTTTTGGGGCCCCAATTTTTTTTTTAACTCGTAAGGGGCCCCTTGCCACCATTGTTTTTTTTTGGTTTTTTTTTTAAAAAAAAAATTAATTTTCTTTTTGGTGGCCCCAAATTTGTTTAACTTGTAAGGGGGCCCCTGCCACCAGTTTTTTTTTTTTTTCAAAAAAAATTATTTTTTTTTAAATTTTTTTTGGGGCCCCAATTTGTTTTTAACTTGTAAGGGGGCCCCTGCCACCATTTTTTTTTTTCAAAAAAATTTTTTTTTCTCCAAATTTTTTTTTTGGGGCCCCAATTTGTTTTTAACTTATAAGGGGGCCCCTGCCGCCAATGTTTTTTTTTTTTTCAAAAAAAAATTAATTTTTTTTCAAATTTTTTTTTGGGGCCCCAATTTGTTTTTAACTTATAAGGGGGCCCCTGCCGCCAATGTTTTTTTTTTTTTCAAAAAAAAATTAATTTTTTTTCAAATTTTTTTTGGGGCCCCAATTTGTTTTTAACTTAGAAGGGGGCCCCTGCCACCAATGTTTGTTTATTTTTTAGTTTTTTTTACATTTTTTTTGTTGGGGCCCCAAGTTTTTTTTAACAGGGGGCCCCTGCCACCAATGTTTTTAAAAAAAAAAAAATTTTAATTTTTTTTTTTTTGGGGCCCCAATTTTTTTTATAAGGGGGCCCTGACCATCAATAGCTTTTTACAACTTGTGGGGGGGGGGGTTACTTTTTTAGCACTGATGTCTGTGTGGTCTTTTAACTGCGATGTGGGCGGGATATGGGGCGGAGCTTGGTCGTCAGTGTGGGCGGGGCCCAGGGGGCCCCAAAAATTTTGTTGTACGGGGCCCCGTGATTTCTAATGGCGGCCCTGTGCGACAGTTTCACTGAATGAATAGCAGTCAGAAAATTGCCAACCTTATGAAGAATTGGATTGATAATAATCAGCCGCCAAAATGTCTCATGCTAGCCTGAATGAAGACTAAGCAAAAGATGACAAGTAAGTTAGGAGGGGCTGGGTTCTTTATTGTTTTCTTTGGGGGAGGGACAGAGCTAACTGGGGTATGGGGGCAGGGCAAATACCCGTAGTATTGCTGACATTAAGTGGCCTGGAAATACAGATACTGCCAAATAATCCAATCAATCATACATAGATGATGGCATTTCCTATGCAGATTCAGGCACTTAAATATTAATTGTGTTTTTTTTTCTTTTGATCAGATTGTGGCCAATGATACTGGACTCAAAGACTGCTGCTCATATGCTAATGTAACCATCAATATCATAGATATTAATGACAACACACCTGAATTTTCTAATGATACTTATTACTTGGAAGTGATGGAAAACTGTAAGAATGGCACCCAGATTGGAACAATTACGGTGAGAAAGGGGAACAAAACTAGCAACTAATTACTGAAGTTAGGGATTCAATAACCTATTACACATATCATTTGGGCATTTTGTAATTTATAAGGGGTCATTGATAACATGCAAGTGCAGATGCAGTCTGACAAAATATGAAAAAAATTCCATTATAGGTACTTGCATCCACACAAGCCAGTGCTTGCATTTATAGTTGGGTTTGGCCACACTGCCTTTGTCCCACCACCTTTGTGCAAGGGCATCTATTGATGCAGGAGAACTCCTGAGCTGCTGCCACCTCTGAAGAGTTTCAGTAGATAACTTGCCTCACTTCTGTTTTATTCTTTTCATTCAGATATTTATCATAATAATATAATAATACTAATAACTAGAGAGGTACATTTCCTGAAGAAAATGTGAGTGGTGCTTGCCGTGGCAAAACTCAGGCCCCCCATATATGTTGGGTGTCTTGCCCAGTCGCCCCTGGTGCCTAGAGAGTACACAAAGTCGGTAGAATCCGGATTAAACCGGTGAAATTTAAAGCCAACCAAATTTTACCATTGAAATCAATCCAAACAAACTGGCTATTTTTGGCTCCGCCCACTTTTAAAAATTTGCAACCCAGTCACCAAATGGACCAAGTTTGAGCACTCTTACATTAACAGTGTAAGAATGACAGGAATTTAAATATTCCCATTGAATAGCGTTAGGTAAAATTTGATTGGCTGTCTTAAGCTCCGCCCATTTTTCTGAATTTTAACCCCAGTTACCTAGTCATGGTCAGTGCCAAGTTTGGGGCCTCCGGTTTTAAAACTGTGAGAACGGCGGTAATCAAAAATTTTACATTGAAGTCAATAGGTGAAAACGGATTGGCTGTTTATGGCTCCACCCACTTTTCCTAAATTTTGACTGCAGTCACCCAGTGAGTAATTGAGCCAAGTTTGGTACACCTAGCATTTAAACCGTGATAATAGCAGCAGTTTATCATTTTTCATTAAGGTCAAAGGCTGAAATCTGATTGGCTGTTGTTGCCCCGCCCCTTTTTTTCCTAATTGTGAACCACAGTCACTCAGTGACTAACATACCAAAGTTTGGGAATGCTGTCATTTAATGTGTAAAAATGGCAGCATTTCTATTTTTTTCTATTGAAAATCAATGAATGAAATTTGATTGGTTGTTGGTGGCTCCGCCCACTTTTTCTAAACTTGAAGTGGAAACCCCCAGCGACCACATTTGTGATATTCAAGGTCCCTGACATCAATACTGAGAGAATGGCAGCCTTCTTAATTTTTCCCATTAAAACCAATCAAAGAAATCTGATTGGTTGGTTTTGGCTCCACCCACTTTTCTTAATTTTAATCCCAGTCCCCCAGTGACCAACTGTGCCAAGTTTGAGGACCCTGCCATTAACCGTCTAAGAGCGGCAGCAGTTTAAAATTTTCCTATTTAATTGAATGGCTGAAATTTGATTGGCTGTTGTAGACTCCGCCCACTTTTTGTAAATTTTGGCCGCAGTCACCCAGTGACCCACGGTGCCAAGTTTGGAAGCTCTGGCTTTATTACTGTGAGAATTACAGCTGTTTACATTTTCTCATTGAAGTCAATAGGGAAAATCTGATTGGTTGTTTGCGGCTCCGCTCACTTTTTTGGGTCCCCAAAATAGGACAGAAAAGTCACAACACCCCATTCCCGAATAAGCTGAACGGTTTGACACCTCATTCATGGGTCTGCAACAAACTAATTATTCGATAAATTCCCCATTATAAGTCAATGGGGCAAATTTGGGGACCTCTCCTGCCCCGGGGGTAAAACTTATACCCTCGTGTGGGGTATCATCTGACACAGGTCGCAAACCTCTTCAAATGTGGTAAATTTAACGTTTCTACAAGATTCCCTCTCTGCGCTAGAATCCGTCAAAAGTTGGCCTCAATGTTAATCTATGGGACTTTTCGGGGTGGTTAATTGCCCCCGCAAGGGGCAATTAACCACCCACCCCTTAGAAAAGTCATACCACCCCATTCCCGATTAAGCCGCACGATTTGACACCTCATTCATGGGTCTAGGACAAACGGTGCGGGACTAGTTACGCGCCAAACTTTCATACGGAAGAAGAATAAAAATAAGTTTGCAAGATAACAGTAGTGATGCTTTGCTTCGCAAGCACCACTAAAAAAATAAGTTTGCAAGATAACAGTAGTGATGCTTTGCTTCGCAAGCACCACTAATAATAATAATAAAATACATTATAAATGATTAAATCCTTAAATATAGCAATATAACTTTCCCAATAAATCAATATAATATTTAAGTAATACCAACAATGCTATTATAGATGTAGATCATAATGGGACAACATCACGAAAAGTAGACCCTACATTAGTAAAGTATGGGCACTCCTGCTTCAAGCATTTGAAGATGTTCATGATATTTGGGGCTTTTTTTTTGGTGGTTTGCACTCAAAACTCGATAAACTAAATTGATTTGAGGGTTTTATTTTGCCAAAAACTCGATAAATTAGAGTAAATTTAAGTATTGGGGTTTTCTCCAGGAATTCTCTGATTCTAGTTTTTTAAATTCGAATTTTTACATAAATAAGATAAAATTCGAGTTGTGAGTTTATTCGAGGTATAAAAAAATGCACAAACCTCACAAACTCTATCTTTGATAAATAAACCCTTAGTTTACTGCACTTCTGGTTGTTAACTACCCTTTATATTTAGGAATGTTAATTCTTTTTGAGCACTACCACATTTAAAGATCTGCTGATCTATCCTCTAAAATATAGTGATTTTTGTAATACGTAGGCGAATTGCAAATTTGGCAGTGGCATGTGGGACAATGTTATACAAAGTCATCATGCTTTTTTTCTGTTGTTTTTTTGTACAAGGCAACAGATTTGGACTCTGGGGATCTTGGAAAAATCACTTACCAGCTGTTACCAGAATCTATGTGAGTAGAAATATTGTTGGCTTCTTATCCATAAGAGCAGCTGAGCCCAATCCCTCACACTGGAAAAAGGTTTATTGTTCTGCTGCAGTAATTATATGGCATTCATTGTACTGTACATCTAAATAATCAGACAATAAACGTTCACAATATTTTCAACATGTATGAGATGCACGTGAAAAAATTAATCTTTGAGGGGGCTGGAAATAGAAGGTGTGGGATCTAGCTTCCAGTCAGCCTAGTAGGCAGGTTTAAAAAATAACTCAGTCCTCCCCCTTTCTCTTCTTCTTACCCCCCTGTCATACCCTCCCCTCCCCCACTTACCCAAAACCCTTTTCATATGCACAATGATTCAATTCTTGTACATTATGATGAGACATACTCATAGACGTTAAGCAATTAACAAGCAATACGTTACGATACCGTCTGATATAGAGGGTCGGATACAGTTATGCATAGACGGTGGCATTTTCTATTGCATCTTTGTTGCACTTATTATTCTTCTTTGGAAATGAAAATCAATAAAAATCTCAAATTAAAAAAAAAACCCTCAAAATCAGTAAGAAAAAAGGGCAATATATAATATTCTGTTGGGTTTTTATTTTCTACAACACCACAGAGAAGCTCAGTGGTCAAATTTACTGATTTACCAATGGTCGCTAAAATATGAGGATATCTACTAAGGGTGACACAGCCAAAGCTAATGGCACATGTTATGCTTATTTGCTTCCATATTTCATCTGCCAGTGAAGCACCCACTTCTTGTCATTGACATGAACATAAACCACCTGTCACTGCATGGGACAGGTGGTTAGTGAGCCAAATATGCACATTTGATCATTTTCAGGCAAAAAAATAATAAATAACACCTATTAGAGTGGACCATCTGTGTCATAAATTCACCTTAAATCCAAAAAAAAAAGATTAGCATATGATGGTGCGAATTTCGCACCCATAGCTGTTCCACAACATTGTAAGTAATATTCATTATTAAAAAGAAAAAAATTATGTGTAAGTAAGAAATGGACAGCTTGTAATATAAAGGAAATCAAATTTGTATCGTATGTACTATAATGTTTAAGATGATATTCAATTGCAATTAAACCCAAATTGTGTGGAATACATGAATATAAGGACACTACATCTATGGAAGCCCATCTATAGGAGGCAACCCACTGAAAATTCTTTAGCGCATGTATAACATGGCCACTATCTTTTAAGTTACTTGGTAGTTTATATACGAAGGGTTGTAAAAAATGGTCTATAAACTCGCATAAATTTTCTCCAAGTGAACCAATGCCTGCTATAATTGGGCGACCTACCGGCGGTCTTTTTGGTTTATGTGTTTTAGAAAGATAATGAAAAATCGCCGTTTTGGAACTTGTAATTCGCACCATCATATGCTAATCTTTTTTTAGGATGGTGGGAAGAAACATATATTTTTCAAGATGAAACCCCATATTCAGAATATATACATTTATATAGTATATATTATGGTCGCTTTATAGACGATAGTCTGATTGTATGGTCGGGCACACATGAAATTTTCACGGATTTTCTTTTTTACCTTAATCACAATAATCTGAATTTACAGTTCACAAATGAGATTAATACACAGTCTATTAATTTTTTGGACATTACTCTTTATACTGAGAACAATTCTATAGTTACTACTATATATAGGAAACCCTGTTCAGTTAATACCATTCTTAATGCTAAGTCGTGTCATCCAAAGCATCTTACTAAGAACATACCATATAGTCAATTTCTACATCTACGTCGTATATGCACTAAAGATGAGGAATTTTTTGCTAAATCTGAGGATCTTTATTTTAGATTAATACAAAGAGGTTACAATAGAAATATTTTGGATCTTGCTTATGATAGAGCCTCTAAAATAAAAAGAGAAGATTTGTTTAGGAGATATAATAACTCGAAAAATTTGAATATTAATAAGGAAGAGATAGGTAATGCAGGGATAATATTGTGTATTCTAACATACAGTCCACAGTTTAATCAGATTAGAGACATTATTCAAAAGAATTTGGTGATCCTTGAAACAGATCCTATCCTTAAACAAATACAAAAAAAAGGACATACGTTCATTCCTAGTAGAACAGATACCATATGAAACAAACTGACCCCTAGTTTTATTAAATTCCAAGAACAAAATAACACATGGTTACAAACAAAGGGATGTTTTCGATGCGGTGCAAGTAGATGCATTACATGTAAATTTTTTAAAAAAACTACGTTTTTTACCTCTTCTATAACAAATAAAACTTATAACATATGGCATTACATTAATTGTAACACCAAAAATGTTATTTATCTCTTAATGTGTACTAAATGTCAAAAAAGGCCAAACTGGACGTAAATTGAAAGACAGGATTAGAGAGCATATACTTAATATTTCAAAAGATACGTGTGTTACTCCTATAGCTAACATTTTGCGGATTGCAATACCGTATATACTCGAGTATAAGCCGACCCGAGTATAAGCCGAGGTACCTAATTTTACCTACGAAAACTGGGAAAACTTATTGACTCTAGTATAAGCCTAGACACAACTACAGCCCTCCCAGCAGCGCACATTCTGCCAAAGCGACCCCCCGAGCGATCAACCGGACTTCTTTGCAAAGTTGATGGTGACAGAGAATTGCCAAACGGATTACTGTGTGTATTGTCCCACTGTCCCACTACCATGTGCAGAGGGTGCTGTTTGATATTGCCATCACTGTTAATCTTTCGTATAACCAACAGAGGGCGCTGTGTGATATTGCATTCACTGTTATTCTTTCATATAACCAACAGAGGGTGCTGTGTGATATTGCAGTCACTGTTAATCTTTCATATAACCAACAGAGGGCGCTGTGTGATATTGCAGTCTCTATTATTCTTTCATATAACCAACAGAGGGTGCTGTGTGATATTGCAGTCACTATTATTCTTTAATATAACCAACAGAGGGCGCACTGTTATTCTTTCATACAACCAACAGATGGCGCTGTGTGATATTGCAGTCACTGTTAATCTTTCATATAACCAACAGAGGGCGCAATGTTATTCTTTCATACAACCAACAGATGGCGCTGTGTGATATTGCAGTCACTGTTATTCTTTCATATAACCAACAGATGGCGCTGTGTGATATTGCAGTCACTGTTATTCTTTCATATAACCAACAGAGGGTGCACTGTTATTCTTTCATATAACCAACAGAGGGCATTGTGGGATATTGCAGTCTCTCCCCAAGTGTACTGTTGGTATAGGAATGATTAAAAGTGACTGAAATCTCAGCTATTCGGGTCGGGTACCACTGACCCGAGTATAAGCCGAGGTAGACTTTTTCAGCACATTTTGGATGCTGAAAAACTCGGCTTATACTTGGGTATATACGGTAATAGAAATTTATCTTTTTTAAGTCTAACAGCAATAGATAAAATTATTCCTAATAGTCGAGGTGGAAGTATCACTTCAGATCTCCTAAAAAAAGAAGCAAAATGGATCTTTTATCTAGCAACTAGACAACCTAATGGGTTAAATTCAGAATTTGATATCTCTTGCTTTATCTAAACGAAGCCCTATGTATTTATTTATTATGTATTTATTATGTATTTATTGATGTATTGTTTATATTTATTGATAATACTATACAGCATATTTAAACATTTTTACATCATGTATCAAAATAATTGAAGATTGTGTGAAATTTTTTTATATTTTTGTAATCTAATATTTTTCTTATTCTAATATATAGTGTGTATTCTATAAGGTGGCCACTAGAGATCACTGTGCCTTAGGCCATTTGCTGCTAACTCCGCCTAAGTGTTTTTCTATTGGCCCATTATCCTTTAAATATTGTGACTGTACCCTAAAGAATTAGCCTATGATTAAGTGTCTCTGTGACACGAAACGCGTCAGGCGTTACTCTTCTTTTATAGATGTGATGTAAAATAAAGTATTATATTTTATATATAATTTTTCGGCTCTTGGAATCTACTTTCGTTGGATGTTCCGGATTGATTGGTGCCTGCCAAATGTGATGTGTCCTCATAAGTTCACCTTGCCTCAAAAACTTAATAATATTTTATACCTTGCACAGTAACTGACTTGTATTATTTGCAGACAACAGATCTTCCATGTAAACAGAGACTCTGGGGAAATCACTGCCATCAGTGGAAGCTTTTTGGATCGAGAGCGCCGTTCTTTATATTATGCAACACTGCGGGCTGCAGATGGGCTCAATGCAACTGGTACCGCTCTGCTTGAGATAACTGTTCTAGATGAAAATGATGAGATACCTACAGCTATAGGAACATACAATATTTTCGTCAATGAGAACACTGATGATGTCAGGATCCAGATTGAGGTAAGGCATCTGGCCTGGAATCTATCATCTCACAAGACATTAGTAGTTTAGTCAGGTGACAACAGTCTTCATCTTTCCACAGGCTTTTGATGGTGACGAACCAAACACCAATAACAGCCGCATAGAGTTCCTCCTCCTGCCAAGTGCAATGAGTAGCAACTTCACTGTCAATGTGACTACAGGACTTGTGACAAGCATAGGGTCTCTTGACCGAGAGGCTATTGACGAAAAAGACAATGGTCGTATTGTGCTGACAGTAGAGTTATATGATTTGGGTGTTCCTTCTCTTACTTCTGAGGTCAATGTTACCATCAATGTTGAGGTAAAAAGAAAAAAAATTACTTATATACTTCCCACATCACATGAATGTTATAGTAGATACTAAAATATGTAACTTCTTATTCTTAAATTACAGTGAAGGTAACAGTGTATTTGTGGTAGCTACCCACCTAACATTTTGGGGAGATACTGGGAAAAGAGCCTTCATCATTGCTGCCTTTTATTGTTACATTCATCACAAGCAGGAAACGAGTTCTATGTTATTACAACCTGTTCTCTATGTTTCAGGATCTAAATGACAATGCGCCTGTATTCAGCAAGTCTGTCTACAATTTTTCTGTTAATGAGAGCACAATAGGTAAGTTTATCAAACTACCACTGCTATTACTAATGGAAGTCAAGTGCAAGAAACGTTTTGCAGAAGTCCAGTGTCAGTGTGCCTGCTTCCAGTAGTCTAGTTGCAAGCTTTTGTACATGGGAGCATCACTTGTCATCATTTGTTAGCAAAAGTTTTATTCACATTAGGGGGTGCAGCGCACAGCCATATCTTTTTACATAAGCACTACTCCATGCATTAAAATAAAGTGAGCATGGCTGGAATTCTCAAATGGTATTTAATGCCAGGCCAGTGACCGATATTAGGTACAGAGTTCGTTTGGCCTCAGTCACACTGAGAAGGGCAATAGGCACTTAGCCAGGTACAAAAAAATCCGTAAACTTAGTAGATGGAATTTTGGTGTGCACACATTTAAATACCTTCAATGGTGGCAGTAAGCTCCAGGGTTCCCAGTGCAGGCTACATCAATACTCAGCCCACACTGGGAGCCCTGCAGCTACCACCACCTTAGAAGGGGATGCTAGCTAAAGGGTTCCCCTGTGCCAATAGATGCACTTGTGCTTCATTTGGAACAGGAAGTACTTAAAGAAGTGTCTTTAATGTATGAGATATTTTGTGCAACTAACTGTGACCAATTTAACGGCCCTGCAACTGCACTTGCTGTTGTAAATTACCCCTAGTGTGTCACTGTTTTAATATCACTTCTGAAATGAGGCTTAGAGTCTCTGCCTAAAAACACTAAAATATTGTGAGTGGGCTAGACAAGGAAGGTTATTTTACACTATATACATGACCTTTGTTTGTATTTTATGTTTTAAATACCTGCCAAATGTATCTCTGTATGAGATATTTGATTAGGCAGTAGAGTTTAAAGGATAACTAAATCTTAACCAAAGAAGTAGGCTAGAAATGTTGTACATTTTGGGCTTTTGTACTAACCCAAGGTAACCACAGCCTTTTAGCAGTAAAGATCTGTGCCTCTGAAGACGCCCCAGTAGCTCCCCAACTTTTTTTTCTGCTGATTCACTGCACATGCTCTGTGCTGCTGTCACTTACTGAGCGTAGGGACCGACTCACAATATACAGTACACATAGAATAGAAATGTCACAATATAAGGCTGATAATTACTACATGGCAGCACAGAAACAATATTTTATAATAATAATCAGTCCTGTAGCATCAGCTTATATTACAGGAAAACCTAATTTTTTGCTTGATAATTTGCAATGACCCCTAAGCACAGCTTCTCAATAGCTGCTCAGAGCTCACTGAGCATGTGAGTGTCGCAGACACTTTCCAAGCTGGTGACAAGTTTGAAGTCCTGGATCATTGCTGCTATTGAGAAGCTGAAACTTTAGGCTGGTGCAATAAGTTCAGTATATAAAATATTGCCATATCCATTTTTAGGGTTTAATTCTCCTTTAATAAATCACACCCCCAATTTTAGAGAAAAGTGTGAAATATTTCAATAAGCAGTCGTTTAAAGATGAATTTAGCTTATGATCCGAATGATTTAATGCAGTGGAACATTCAGAAGCAGGTAGCAGGATTCTTGAATCATATGAAATAATAAGAGGAGCCCTTTACGGTCCCTTTAAGTTTGCTTACATCATGCAAAATGTATCTGGGTTTACAACCTCTTTAACTATTGCCTAAAAAAAATAACATTACTGTCATTACTCCAGTAATTTTCCCCTATATTCTGTAAGAAAGAGTGAAATGAATTTGCAGTGCACACTTGTGCCTCTACACCATATCGTATTTATACAGTATAAAAGTTTACATTAAACTATCGTCCGCATTTTTAACTTTAGCTGCACAAGTTGGAATTCTAAGCGTCAGAGATCAAGACCAGACTGAGCTGAACAATCGTGTGAGTTTTCGTATTTCTCAAGGAGGATCAGGGAACTTTATTATCCGTGCTCAAAAAGATGAATCAGGCCTGTATAGTGGAATTCTTTCATTGGATCCTGATGTGATGCTGGATTATGAGACACAGCAAAGCTTTACTTTAATCATTGAAGCACAAGATAATGGGCTCCAGGGAGTCAGTCACACAGCAACTGCCACTGCCAGCGTCCAAGTGCTGGATCTCAATGATGAGCCACCATATGTTGACCCCTCCTCTCTAAATGATCAGTTTCTTCTTGAGAACAGAACTGTGGGAGAAGAGTTACTTACCACTCTGAAGGCATATGATCCTGATACCGTCCATGAACTGGAATTTCAGGCACTCTCAGTGGAGTGCTTTAAGAATGGCAATGATGTAGGCAACATTTGCTATGATTGGCTCTGGTTGGCTCCAGATGGTCAGCTTTTTGTAAATAACACTGAAGTTGTTGACTATGAGCTGTGTGATGCAATGGTGATGATGCTGCGTGTAGAGGACAAGCTGACATTGATTGGGGACAAATACAGCAAGAATGGTTTGTGTATAACTTATACTACTTCTTTATATTCATGCATCAGACTATTTGTCCCTCTTCCATCTGTATTTCTCAGGATGTCAAACGCATAGTACTTCATGTGCTGGGAACTACAACTATTTCCTTTGGTTAGATTTGTGTGTTTTAGATCCAAAAACTGCAAGTTCTGGCTGTGCAAAGGGCCCCCCTTAGCTCATAACAAGTTTACAGATCTTGCTGCGTCAGGTATTTCGTTATGGCTTCAGGTTTTATGCTATTAAAAGAAAGTAATGCCTATGTTTACTTTGGGCAAGTCTCTTGCAACAATGAAAGCAATTTGCTAAGGAAACCATGGAATTACTGCGAGGTCCAGGGTGCCTGTAACTCTAGCATTCCCTTACATCAGGGGTGTCCAAACTTTTTGCAACGAGGGCCAGATTTAGTGAGGTAAAAATGTGTGAGGGCCGACTATTCAGCCTGACATCCATTCCGATCTAGCTAGCTTGTGATCAGGATCATTCACTCCTGGAAATGAATGTGTACACAGTGTTTAGGAAGTGGAGAAGCGGAGTCTGTTTGGACTTATTCTCCATGCCTCATTTAAACAAGAAATTGCGTAGCCAAAGCAGTAATATTTGGGCACATGATTAGTGAAATGATCTGCCACTTGGTCTATAGTGTTGCCTGTTAGCTGAAGGTGTTGGCAATAGACATATACTGCCGCTCTTGCGTTCTTTTTTAGGGCTGAAGGTGCAATAGACTAAAGACGCACCGCTCTCACATACGTCTTTAGTTCACTGTACTGGCACATCAGTACATCTATTGTACCTTTAGCCCTAAAAAAGTATGCAAGAGCGGTGCGTCATGCCAGTATGTGTCTATTGCTAACACCTTCAGCACACAGGCAGCAGTATAGATCAAGTGGCAGATCATTTCACTAATGTGCCCAAATATTACTGCTATGTGATTCCCGATTGTACTGTGCTGGGGGCCACATTATTATTAAACAAGTTATTTCATGATGGAGGCTGAGGGCCGGTGTAAATTTGAAAACGGGCCGCAATTGGCCTGACTTTGGATATGCCTGCCTTACATCCATATGTGCAATTGCTGTATGGATAATTCATTAGAGCAGGATACAAGCACTTTTATTAATAGTATCAGTGTGTTTATTTTAGCACATTACAGTTGAACATGCATATGTAAATGAACACTCATACTCATTCCTCTAAAAGTTCTTGAAAAAAATTGATTTAATCTATAATTTTTTTAATTCTGTTTTTACTCCATGGCAATCTAATATTTTTTGCATTTACAGAGCATTTTCCAGTTGCTCCTTATCTTCTATTTTCAACCTTTTAGTTTAGGGCTGTCCAATTTGTGGCCCGCGGGCCACATGCGGCCCTCGACCCCCCTTCTGTGGCCCCCACATGCTGTGTCTGTTTACCATATGTAAAATTTAAAAGGTATCACTACAGAGATTAACTGGCCCCTGCATTGTTTAAACCTCAAATTCAGATCAATCCCTGTATTGTTCGCACCTGTGATCCCCCTGCATTGTTCACACTTGTGACGCCTCTATTGTTTATATCCTAAACTGTACTGTTCACACCTGATATCCAGACTAAAACTGCCCACATTGTTCACCTGTTCACACTTTATACAAAATGGTAATGGGGCACCAGCACTGTGTCACTGTATGTAGTACATATTAGAATGATAGCTTTCCCTGTCTCCTGCTCTGTTCTGCCTTCCCTCCCTGTGTTTGCCATTCTCTGCTTGCTCAGTGCTGCTTCGGTCTGCCATTCTCTGCTTGCCCAGTGCTGCCTGTGTGTGCCATTCTCTGCTTGCCCAGTGCTGCTTGTGTGTGCCATTCTCTGCTTACTCAGTGCTGCTTGTGTGTGCCATTCTCTGCTTGCCCAGTGCTGCCTGCGTGTGCTATTCTCTGCTTGCCCAGTGCTGCTTGTGTGTGCCTTTCTCTGCTTAATCAGTGCTGCTTGTGTGTGCCATTTTCTGCTTGTCCAATGCTGCTTGTGTGTGCCATTCTCTGCTTACCCAGTGCTGCTTGTGTGTGCCATTCTCTGCTTACTCAGTGCTCCTTGTGTGTGCCATTCTCTGCTTGCCCAGTGCTGCTTGTGTGTGCTATTCTCTGCTTGCCCAGTGCTGCTTGTGTGTGCCATTCTCTGCTTACTCAGTGCTGCCTGCGTGTGCTATTCTCTGCTTGCCCAGTGCTGCTTGTGTGTGCCTTTCTCTGCTTACTCAGTGCTGTTTGTGTGTGCCATTCTCTGCTTGTCCAATGCTGCTTGTGTGTGCCATTCTCTGCTTACCCAGTGCTGCTTGTGTGTGCCATTCTCTGCTTGCCCAGTGCTGCTTGTGTGTGTCACTCTCTGCTTACTCAGTGCTGCATGTATGTGCTATTCTCTGCTTGCCCAGTGCTGCTTGTGTGTGCCTTTCTCTGCTTACTCTATGCTGCTTGTGTGTGCCATTCTCTGCTTGCCCAGTGCTGCTTGTGTGTGCCATTCTCTGCTTACTCAGTGCTGCCTGTGTGTGCCATTCTCTGCTTACTCAGTGCTGCTTGTGCGTGCCATTCTCTGCCTACCCAGTGCTGCTTTTGTGTGCCATTCTCTGCTTACTCAGTGCTGCCTGTGTGTGCTATCCTCTGCTTACTCAGTGCTGCCTGTGTGTGCCATTCTCTGCTTGCCCAGTTCTGCTTGTGTGCCATTCTCTGCTTAATCAGTGCTGCTTGTGTGTGCCATTCTCTGCTTGCCCAGTGCTGCTTGTGTGTGCCATTCTCTGCTTACTCAGTGCTGCCTGTGTGTGCCATTGTCTGCTTGCCCAGTGCTGCTAGTGTGTGCCATTCTCTGCTTGCCCTATGCTTCCTGTGGAATGTAAAAGGAGCAGTCAGCACGACTTCTTACACCTTTTTCTTTTTAAGTTGTAGTGCAGGTTCCCCAGTGGCCACTTATCACCGGTCAATATTGAAGAAATTGTAATTGAACAGCACCACTCAATCTTTGTAAGCTAAAAATGCCTTTATTGCAGCCTTTTGGGCATCACAATGATGCCCAGAAGGCTGCAATAAAGGCATTTTTATCTTACAAAGATTGAGTGGTGCTGTTCAATTACAATTTCACCTGTGGAATGTAAGCCTGTTAGGGCTTTGTTCTGGGGGTTTGTTAGCATTTGGAAATTGTTGTTAAGGGTCCCTAAGGTGTTTAATCATGTGTTGGGGGGTTGTTGTATTATCCACAGGGGAGGATAAGGCATATGGATTTAAGGGTATGTTTATAACATATGAGTGATGAGGGATTTCCCTCCAGTGAGCACCATTTGGTTTTTTGGTGAGCTACCACCGTTAATGTGAATATGATCTTAAATGTTCTTGTGGTAACATGGGAGTGGTTTACAGTGGGTGTGGTTTAAAAGGGGGAGTGGCCAACACTGACTTCTATTATCGGCCCTCCACCACATAGGCCAGTAAAATTTTGGCCCTCGGTACCACAGAAGTTGGACAGCATTTAGCTTATTCTTACTCCTGTTTATATTGCTTTTACAAAAATATTACATTTGTTAAATTTGTTTTGAGTGATAAAACATAACGGATTTTCTCTTTTTATTCTTAGTAACCCTGCGTGTGAATATACAAGATATCAATGACCATGCTCCTGAGTTTTTGGATGTTGATGAAGTTTTTGGTAAATACATCTTACCGTATTTTACAAGAGCATTTTTATAGAATACCATGATAGATATATGATATGTTATGTGATTTATAATATGGATATGTCCAACATAATGAAATACACTGTACTATAAATTGGAAGATGCAATTCTAATTAAATATGTTTCTGGAATACAATGAAACCTCAATATTACCTCCCCTGATTTTATGTTTTTTCCGCATTTTACACTGTTTTCTGTGAACCCGGCCTACCAATATAATATGCATAATACATTTCCATGATTTTACACAATTTTTTTCATTCTGTTTCTTGCCATACTATGTAATACGCTACATGACACCTTATTTCCATCTGTGACTGATTTATCTCTTCTCCGTAGTGGTTGTGCCTGATATAGCCCCCATTGATTACCAAGTGGCTCTTGTCAAGGTAAGTCATAGAGAACATAAAACATTGACAACTATACTGTTTTCATTTTATTTGCTGTTGTACTAGACCCCCGAAATAGCATTTTTCCTGATAAACGTTAATTTGTTTAATTTCCCTTGCTGGCTTTTCTGACTATTTAGACAATGGCCCAGTCTGATGTATAAGTCTCTTCTCTTTCTCTCAGGCCACCGATAAAGATTCTGGTCTGAATGCTGTTCTAAAATTTTCAATCACCTCCGTTGAGTTTATCTCAGGGGATGTTATCAAACCACTTCTGAACATCTTCACTGTTGTCACCACTAGTGAAAAGGAAATCTACCAGGGAAGCATCAGGTTAGTATTCCCAACCCAATAGTGATTGTGGATTGAAACAAAAACAGACTTATGGGGTTTATTTAGAAAAAAAAAAGAAGGCTATAGTGTTAATCATTTTCCTACCTCACAGGGTCGCTAGCTCGCTGGATGCAACTTTGAAGGGTAATTACCGAGTAACTGTGACTGCAGAGGATTTAGGAAACTTCTCCCTGGCTGCTACTCGTGTATTGGATGTAAGGAAAAATAGTATATTTTTATTTGCTGCTAATTTACTCTGGAAACCATCAAATCCTTAAATATATTTATTTAATGCAAATAATTAGGGGTAACGTTATTAGAAAATAATTGCAACAAGCAATGCCTATTTACATATTTAAATAAAAAATTTCCAGTGATCAGTACCAGGCATGAGTGAATAATATATATATATTATAATATTTGGAAGTTTTCAGCTTTAAAAGGAAGTATCACGAAATTTAAAATGTAATATGAGCTATATATTATGGAGAAATTATGTTGCTCTTCACTACCCCATTGTCCCCCTTGTCTCTGCTTGCAGCTTTGTATCTGAGTCAGTTATTTTGAAAGACAGTTAGTTAGTTTTTTCTGTATGACACCATCATTTATTCTTACTCATCCCGCAACCTTATCACATGTAGAATTACTGAAAAGGGCAGTGCTTACAGTATTGCCCTGTGAAATGTATTTTACTTGTGAATGCATGAAAGCAATGGTAAAAGTGGGAAAAGTAAGGAAGAGAAAAA
This sequence comes from Xenopus laevis, assembly GCF_017654675.1. Classification (NCBI taxonomy): domain Eukaryota; kingdom Metazoa; phylum Chordata; class Amphibia; order Anura; family Pipidae; genus Xenopus; species Xenopus laevis. The sequence continues at coordinate 54,748,206 of NC_054375.1, read as the reverse complement.
ACACTTTGTTTAAAAAATAATATGTTATTAGGTGATTTGAAAATTGCAGGGTCCTGGGGTAAATTTAAGTGAAATGTATACAATTATTTTAACACCCTTATGTTTGCTAGTTGCTAAGCCTTTAGGATTCTTTCAACTGAATGTAATTCAACTGCCATTTCATCAAGTTGGTTCAGCTAGTTAGGTTGGTGGCATTTTTAGCATGTTGTTGATATGAGCAATTAGACCACAGTTAGATGGATTAAATCCATGCCAAAAAAGGAAGAGGCAGACAAGGCCACCATTTGTTGATCTCCTGTTTGCCATTTAGTTACATAGTTACATAGTTACATAGTTAAATTGGGTTGAAAAAAAGACAAAGTCCATCAAGTTCAGCCCCTCCAAATGAAAACCCAGCATCCATACACACACCCCTACCTACTTTTACATAAATTCTGTATACCCATATCTATATTAACTATAGAGCTTAGTATCACAATAGCCTTTGATATTATGTCTGTCCAAAAAATCATCCAAGTACAGCAAAGGAATTCCAACGGCACACAGGACTATGAGAAATCTTCAAAAATGTATTTCAATGCGGAGTGCGATGCAACGTTTCGGGGAGTAAAACCCCTTTGTCAAGCATGCTTGACAAAGGGGTTTTACTCCCCGAAACGTTGCATCGCACTCCGCATTGAAATTAATTTTTGAAGATTTCTCATAGTCCTGTGTGCCGTTGGAATTCCTTTGCTGTACTCTGTTGTGGGGCTTGCCAAACCTCTGCCAGTGAGCACCAGGCATATTGCTGTTATCTGTAGGGTGTGCGGGATCCTGCTTTGTTCCGAGCAAAAAATCATCCAAGCCACTCTTAAAGGCATTAACTGAATCAGCCATCACAACATCACCCGGCAGTGCATTCCACAACCTCACTGTCCTCAATGTGGAGAACCCCCTACGTTGCTTCAAATGAAAGTTCTTTTCTTCTAGTCTAAAGGGGTGGCCTCTGGTACGGGAATCCACTTTATGGGTGACATAGAATGTACTATATACAGTATATATATATATATATATATATAATAATCCAAAAAAAGTAGAGGTGCACACTGGGATTTGAAAAACAGTTAAAACTTCAGCTTTATTATAAATTACATTTAAAAGGAACTGGTCGACGTTTCGGTCTCTGTCTAAGACCTTTCTCAAGACCTTTCTCTTGAGAAAGGTCTTAGACAGAGACCGAAACGTCGACCAGTTCCTTTTAAATGTAATTTATAATAAAGCTGAAGTTTTAACTGTTTTTCAAATCCCAGTGTGCACCTCTACTTTTTTTGGATTATTGGATACTACAGCCACAGTAGGTAGCACCTGGGTCTATACTATACTTGTGAACGGAGTGCGCTGGATTTTTGGATTTTATATATATATATATATATATATATTTTTTTTTTTTTAAACAAACATAAAAGGTCCGCACTCATGGGTATTGTGTTTATTTAACTTTTCGGCTCTTGAATGTGAGCCGTCCTCAGACCCTTTCATGTTTGTTTAATATACAGATTTATGTACCAGCACCTGGGCATTTACCAGTGATCTGTGTGCACCGGGCCAGCGTTTTTATATATATATATATATATATATATATATATATATATATATATATATATATATATATATATATATATATATATATATATATATATATATATAATGTACAAAATTGGACAGCACTCACGAATTGTATGCAAAAGGTTGTATTAAAGTGAAAAAAGCATATACATCACCATATGTGTACACATTTTGTAGCGACGTTTCGAGCCAGTTTAGGCTCTTTCTCAAGCCATGTGAACAATGGTTTTTAAAATCCAATTAGTCTATACAGGTTTTTAAAGTCCATCAAAGGAAGTGACCTACTGATTCTTTCCATATGCCTTGTACAGGGCTGTCACCACACCTGCTGTATAGAACAATTAAATAGACGTTTGTAACATGTATATAATAACAAATCATATATTTTCTTATACACACAATAAAATGTCCATCTTTCATAAAAATAGAAACAGGTTATAATCTTTATTCAATCCATTTGGATGTAGCGAATTTAGTTTTTTTATCCACCACACCTCTCCTTATTTAAGTCGCCATTGGGCAAAATACAGAATCAATGCCAGACACAATCGGTCGGCCCGGCGGATGGACAGGATCCTTATGGATCTTGGGCAACGTATACAGTGAGGGTGTGCGTGGAAACGACACCGTCAGAAATGCTTTCAATTCCTCCGAAATAGTTTGGTTGTTAACCATGGTTGTTAACACCTGTTCTATTTTCTTTGTGATGTTAGGTAAGGGATCCCTATCCAGAACCTTATAGACCCCGTCCTCCAACTGTCCTTTAATCTCGTTTACATAATATGTAGTATCCATGATCACAATCGCACCCCATTTTAAAGAGAAAGGGCATACAGCGGAACAGCTTAGATTCACGATACTGGAGACAGTGCCCCCACTAAAAAGAGGTGGGGATCGTGAGCTGAAACTTAAACAAAGAGAGGTGTGGTGGATAAAAAAACTAAATTCACTACATCCAAATGGATTGAATAAAGATTATAACCTGTATCTATTTTTATGAAAGATGGACATTTTATTGTGTGTATAAGAAAATTTATGATTTGTTATTATATACATGTTACAAACGTCTATTTAATTGTTCTATACAGCAGGTGTGGTGACAGCCCTGTACAAGGCATATGGAAAGAATTAGTAGGTCACTTCCTTTGATGGACTTTAAAAACCTGTATAGACTAATTGGATTTTAAAAACCATTGTTCACATGGCTTGAGAAAGAGCCTAAACTGGCTCGAAACGTCGCTACAAAATGTGTACACATATGGTGATGTATATGCTTTTTTCACTTTAATACAACCTTTTGCATACAATTCGTGAGTGCTGTCAAATTTTGTACATTATATAACGAGGGAAGACCGGAAAACCTCAACGGGACTTGCACCACACATACGAAGAGAACATAGCGTGAGTGCTGTTACTAACCAATACAAGCGAATATATATATATATATATATCTATATATATATATATAGATAGATATAGATATATATAAATATAGATACACTGTATGTGTATATATGCTCTGCCCATGCTTTTCCAATTAATGAGCTCACTATTCTTATCTTTTTATGCCTTACCCTGCAGATTTTTGCTGTTGATCAATCTTATCGGGTCACTCTAAAATTCTCAAAGACTGCTGATGAAGTGCGAGAGACTTCAGAGGAGATCAAAAGGTAAGGACTAGCATGAAAATATGCATTATGTCTTTGTCTGTTTACAGCACTAAATTTTACTTGGACGATGACAGCTATTTTATTTTAATTTTCCTGTCAGTGCAGAGTCTGCACACCGTGATACTAAAGGGGAGAAATTAACCCCTTTAGACCTGTGATTGACAAAAGTGTGGCACAAAGAACCAACCAAATTGATAGACTCTTGCTTTATTGGTTTTATTAGGGCTACCTTATATTCTGTGTTTGGTAGTACTATAAGGGTCAATGGAGTAAAGTCAAATTGTTGCATGTACACACACAACACCTGTCCTATTTTTTGTAAAGGAGCTGTAGAATGTTTTGGGGTATGTTGCACTTCTACTCTCAGCACTCGGTGTTCTTTTTGTATGCATATTGGTATTTTGTAATATATTTAGTGTTATTTGTATAAGCAGAACTATACTTTCAATTTAAAACAATATTGTAATTGTACTGGAACAGACAGTGAACAAGTAACTAACTATAAGTAACAAATTAAAAAAAATAAATAAAAATAAAATATATATATATATATATATATATATATATATATATATATATATCTATATCTATATATAGAAAAAGCACGTAGTACCGGCACTCCCAGGATTTGCATAAAAAACTCAAATGTTCGATATATTGAAATAAATGAAAAAGGTTTATTAAATCCGACGTTTCGGTTCCTCACAGGAACCTTTCTCAAGGAAAGGTTCCTGTGAGGAACCGAAACGTCAGATTTAATAAACCTTTTTCATTTATTTCAATATATCGAACATTTGAGTTTTTTATGCAAATCCTGGGAGTGCCGGTACTACGTGCTTTTTCTGTTTATTCTCTAACCAGAGCACCCAGGTATCTTTTGTGTACTTTAAGGTGTGCAGCTTGCACCCACCTTTCCCTATATCTATCTATCTATCTATCTATCTATATATATATATATATATATATATATATATATATATATATATATATATATAAAGCAAAAAACCGGCACTCACGAAATAGAGGTCAGGCGTGCCTGGGTGCAGTCCAAAGTCGGTAACATCAATTAGAAGTGGTAGAGATCGCACTCACAGGTCTTAATATAGAAAAAGAAAATTTATTGTGGACAAGTGCTGACGTTTCGGCTGAGAAAGGCTGTTGTCTCAGCCGAAACGTCAGCACTTGTCCACAATAAATTTTCTTTTTCTATATTAAGACCTGTGAGTGCGATCTCTACCACTTCTAATTTATATATATATCTATATATATATATATATATATATATATATATATATATATATATATTACACTTACATTCAAGAGTACAAGCTAGGTGTGAAAAAAACATGAGTTTTTTCAACTATATACCGGTAATTTATTTACATCAACACAGTGGAAGAACTAACAACTATCTTTTAAATATATTTATTAAGGTTGGAACCAGGTTTATCCTAGGGCAATTGAGAATTAACGTCTAGTATGATGTAGTGGTGATATTCTGAGACAATTTGCAATTGGTTTTCATTTTTTATTATTTGTGTTTTTTATTTAGTTTTTTTATTCAGCAGGCCCACATTCCCCTAGCAACCACTGATTTGAATAAGAGACTGGAATATGAATAGGAGTGGGACTGAACAGAAATAAGAATAATAAAAACTAGGAATAACAAAAAATGTGTAGCGTTACAGAGTATTTGTTTTTTTAGATGGTGTCTTTGACCTCCACTTGAAAGCAAGAAAGTCAGAAAAAGCAGGCAAATAATTCAAGAACTATGAAAAAAAAAGAATGAAAACTAATTGAAAAGTTGTTTTGAATTGGCCATTCTATAACATACTAAAAGTTAACCTAAAGGTGAACCACCCCTTTAAGATAGCAAATAAAATATCAGTTCTTAATATTCCTACCTGTAGAGTCTTTTTTAACCAAATAGTTATATTTATATAGCAGAGCAACTATAAAGAGTTAAATAAAGAAGAAAAGAAAAAGCAAGAAGATAAAAATCCTCTTAACAATGCAGTATTTATGGGTTTTTTTCTAATTGCAGAGCTCTGACAAAGGCAACAAAAGCAACAGTGTATGTGGCACAGATTAAGGATGATGAGCCTCAGACAAAAATGATAATGCAGCGGTAAGTAATATGCCCAAAACCCCTATGGTGAAGCTCAAAATATGTGAATGTTTCAATATAGACGCCACTTAAAATAAAAGGGTACTGGAGGATTTTGGGGGTTGTTATTTGACAATATACACATATTGCGTCCCCATTTACTGCAAGGTGCAATTTACAGGTAATAAGTTGATATTGCTCAACTGAATGTGCCCTGTTGCATTTAAAGTCAGGTGCAAACCTTTGAGCCTCATACCAGATACTCACAGATTTATTCTTGAGGTGGCAGGGGAAAAATATAGTGAGAGGTGCCTTTTGGGCATGTTTTTCAACACTGCCCCACATTAGTGCAACAGCACTAAGGGGCACAATAGCACTTAACAGAACTTGAGCCCCCCCCCCCCCAGGGATTTTGCTCTTTGCATGGAGTTCCAGATTGAAAATCCGGTGCTCTGTGCAAAAATCAACGTCAAAGGATGCTGCCCGGCCCTGTCCATACGCCTGCAGCATTTCCATCCATGGGAGGGGGATGCCTATGTGCCTCTATTGAATCTATTGCAGTTTAATGCATGCCGCATGAGATTCAAATAACAGTCCACAGGTCTCTGCTTTTCAGAGCACAGAGGCCTGCCAGTATTCGCACAATGCCCTACGTAGAAGGCAAAGTGCAAAAAAAAAGAGTCTGATTGCGCTTTGCACACTACATGGGGCATTGTAAATTAACCCTTATATCTTAGGGTTATTTCCAGTAGGCTATTCAAACTCAGACAGAAAGCAAGTGCATTCAAAAATACTGACTTCATAAATCATAAATACAAAATGGATTAAAGAGAAAACATTGCAAAGCTTATAAAGAAATTTGATCTTGAGCTGGTGCCATATGGTGGTGCTTTCTGAGACTGCAATAGGTAAACATGGGAACCTTCTGTCTCATCCATGGTAGGATATAAAAACATGTTGTGGATTGAGAGCAGCTGTTCCCCATAAAACTAAAATTCTTTAGTTGGAGAAAGTGGCAGTCATCGCATAATCATTATAACAAAATCACTTTCTATTTTTATATTAAGCCTTGTAATTGTGTATTTGTGTAATTGTTAATAATTGTGTTATTGGCCTGACACATTTTGATTGTACTAAGTATTGATTTTCTGGGGTCCACTGATGTGACTGAGACACTTACAGCTGTGTGCCCCTGATGCCTGCCATGATTGACCTGATTAATATAGTAATATAATATTCTAAATATTCAGTTTATTTCTGTATTGGTTAGTGTAAAAACAAGTAAGGCCAGAATGAATACATACTCACTAAACTATGTTTCTCTTTCAGGGCTAGTGCCCAGTGCATTATGTCTGTATATTTTGTATACAATAATGGAACTGCTATCACTCCAGAGGAATTGGAAAGGTAAATAAGGATTTAAATCAAGAGTTCCCCCAGACTCTCTCTGCATTTATTTAAAGAACAATCTCAAACATCTAATATGAGCCTCATCTCATGAAAATAAACTAATTATAATCAATTAAAAATTCTGCACCATTTCTAAAATACTCAAGTTCATCTTCATTTTCCTCCTATCAATAATATGTCCCTCTCAGTTTATAGTTGGAGACAGTTTTGTTGGCAGACAGTTATCTCTCATAAATCATTGGTCTTTTGTCCTTTTGCCTAGACGAAGTACAGTATTAGAGCAAACTGTCTTTCTCTGACTCCAGCAGAAAGCTGCATGTAGAAAGACAGATTTCTGAGAGGTGGATAGTGAAGAAATTTCAATTAATTATATTTACAAAGTTTCTTATTTTCATGTGATGAAGCTTATATTATTTTTTCCATGATACTTGCCTTTAATTGGGCTGGAACTACAAAATTAGAAAAAAAGGGTGCCAAGAACAGTTTAATGCGAAAGAATACTGAAATGAATTTATTTAGGAGACTGGAGTAAGGTTTTTGGGGATTTGATGTTTTTTTATGATGCTTTGAAACCATTGCTCTTTCTTACTCCAATTTTACTTCACTCCACTTTTGTATCTGTTTAACATCTGTTTACTAAAGTTCATAAAAATAGTATATAACTAATTGCACATGAACACCATGACTATTCTTGCAACAAAATTCACACAGCTCCCTTGTTTACCAAAGTACGATGTGACAAATTTGTCTTGCTATAAGTGCTGTTAATGACATAAGCGTAGCACTTAACTTCAGTGTTATTTCTTGCAAGTTGCAAATTTATTGACACTCTTTAAAGGAGAAGGAAAGTCATTTATCACTTGAGGGTGCCAAATGTTAGGCAGCCCCAAGTGAATGTATTTACTTACCTGAAACCCCGGGCCTGTGCTCCTATCAGCAGAAAACTGCACTGGCCCGGGGTTATTCCAATGAGCACCACGGAACGATCCTCTTCTGGCTTCTCGCGGCTGCGCATGCGCATTAAAGTGAAAAGTCGAACTTTAACTAAAAAGTTGGCTTTTTCATTTTACTGCACATGCGTCTGCCCCGGGGAAATTTGAAGAAAGAAGAAGCCGGAAGAGAAGCCCTCCGTAGTTTATAAAAAATAGTATTTATTAGCAATTTATAAATTATTTATTAAATAGGATTATGGCCAATTAAGTAATACAAGTAATCAATTATTTTCACATTATATTAATTATTCTAAACTAGACATTAAGCCCGTTAAATTAACGGGCGCTAGAACATATGTAGTCAAACATTCGCCAGAGACGGTCCGTGGGGCACATGCGCAGTAGCGCAATCCCACGGACACAGGGACTGGACGCAGAGACACTTCAACTTTATTATATAGGATATATCCACTAATAATACGTGTATAAGTATCATTTTTTCCCCACTGGAAAGACTACATTTTGCTGCTCATGTCAAAAAAAATTATGACAACAGGAACAACAAGCAGAAACAGGGAAATTAATTGTGAGATTGTGTTGTGGTATCTACTTTGCTAGCTCCATAATATTTCAAACTTGATCATACATTTTTAAATGCCATTTAGGGGGTTATTTATCAAAGGTCAAGTTTGTGAGGTTTGTGAGTATGTTTTCTCCTCAAATAAACTCACAACTCGAATGTTTGCTTATTTATGAAAAACCCGAATGTAAAAAACTCAAATGCTCGAATTGATTGAGTTATCGGCAAAAAAATAAGCTTGAATACCTGGAATTGATCGAGTTTTCGAGCACAAACCACAGAAAAAACCCAGAAAATCATGAAAGCTAAAAACATCTTCAAGTGACCTTTGCCATTGACTTCTACATGACCTTGACAAGTTTAAGCTGGAGTAATTTTGCATCCGAGCTTTTCGCAGCTTCAGGGCAGAATAAATCTCGAAACAATTTTTTTTTTATCCTGAAAAATTTGAGTGTTTACTGAAACTACCCAAGAAAAACTTGAATTTTTTGGGAAAAACGCAACTCGATGTTTAATAAATAAACTCTTTAAAGGAGAAGGAAAGCTATGGAGGCATTTTATTGCCAATAGATTAGCTGCAATAGTGCAAGCTAGAATGCTATATTTTTTCTGTAGAATATTTTACCATACCTGAGTAAAAAGCTCTAGAAACTCTCTGTTTAGAATAGGAGCTGCAGTATTAATGTGGTGTGACATCACTTCCTGCCTGAGTCTCTCCCTGCTCTGGGCTCAGATTACAGTAGAGAAGGGGGGGGGGAAGAGGAGCAAACTGAGCATGCTCTTGCCCAGGGCAATGAGGTTTAAGCTGAAGGCAGGAAGTCTGATACAGAAGCCCATGTGTACACAATAGAAGGAAAGAAATGCTGTGTTTCTTTTGACAGGGGACTCAGAGCAACATTACTTGGGGGTTTACTGATATATTTAGATGGACCTTTCTGATAAGGCTTACTTAGTTTTAACCTTTCCTTCTCCTTTAATTTGTATACTTGCTATTTTGTATACCCACCTTTTTACATGTAGTTGTCCCAATTTGATCTCGTATTAATTTTGTTTTTTGCTCCAGGATTTTACAGAGTGACACAGCAGCGCTCTCAGAACTTCTACAGCTGGGACTGTTTGTTATTGTAAGTAAAATATACAGCTTTCTGGTGACTCTGTGGTGAGCTCAGCAAGGGTTGATGACTGTTCTCTCACACAAGAACTCATTCTGCTCTAGGTCAGGTTGATGGTCAGGTTTTAAAATAATTTCCTTTTTCTCTGTAATAATAAAACAGTACCTTGTACTTGATGGTAGCTAAGCTGCATGAATCCATATTAGTGAAAAAAAATTCTGTTTGGTTTACTTCATGTTTAAATAATTGTCAGCAGACTTAAATGAGAACTAAAGCTTAACTAAAGAAGTAGCTAGAAATGTTGTACATTATGTTTTGGGCTTCTGTAGCAGCCCAAGGCAACCACAGCCCTTTAGCAGGGAAGATCTGTGTCTCCAAAGATGCCCCAGTAGCTCCCCATCTGCTGATTCACTGCACATGATCTGAGCTGCTGTGACTAACTGAGCTTAGGGACCAACTCAAAATATACAGTGCACATAGAATATAAATGTCACAATATTGGGCTAAATAGCAATTCATACAGATAATTAATACATGGCAGCACAGAAACCAGTGCAATTAGCATCAGAATTTAATAATCAGCCTTGTAGTATCAGCTTATATTACAGGTCAGCTTCATTATCTGTTTGATAATTTACACAACCCCTAAGCTTAGCTTCTCAACAGCTGCTCAGAGCCCACTGAGCATGTGAGTGTCACAGACACTTTCCAAGATGGTGACCCCCTGTGACAAGTTTGAAAGGTCTGGATAATTGCTGCTATTAAGCAGCTGAAACTTTAGGCTGGTGCAAGAAGTGCATTATATAAAGTATGACATTTTTAGCCATATTTAGGGTTTTGTTCTCCTTTAAGGTATGGTGCTTCAAATGATGGAAATATCCCTTATCCAGAAAACTCAAGCATTCTGGGTAATAGATCCTCTTCCTGTATCACATCAGTGAAATATATCTGTCTCTGACACCAATAAGTGATAGATATATAGGGATATATTTCACTATAAATATTTCAGGCTCTTACTACTGTTCTGCACAGTTTTATAATGTGGGCCCTAAAAATAGTATAAATTCATATAATCTATGAAAGATTAAAGGAAATTCTGCCTTTTCTTGTTTTTCCCAATGAATTTTACACATTTCAGACTTATCTTTTTCTCTGATTGATTTACAGGGCGGGGGCACAGACCCCAAAAAAACAAATGAAATCCTGTATGGAGTTATTGCAGGCCTGGCTGGTGCCTTGTTGCTCATCGTTGTGATTATGATCATAGCTCTGGCCTGCATGCGGAAGAGGTACATATCTCTGTCATTGCTGTAATCTCATCTCTCATTTAAGTCTCTCCAACAGGAAGATATTAGAAGAGAAATCAATACTTAGTGCTCAGTCATTGTGCTAGCGTTAAAGGATTATAACTCAATTTGCTTCTATTTGAATAGGTATTTAAATTGCATGTGGCATATTTATGCTTATTTTCCTCCTCGTCTGTGACAATAACTGCTGAGAGTAATGCTTGAAACATATGCCTACATCTTGTTTCTAGCATTTGGGAGACAATGTTCTTTACAATGGTTAATATTTTGTTTCAGAGCATAAAGTAACTTTATTAAAAATATGGTGAAATATTTCATGATCTTGAGCTGTATACAGTATGGGGCCGATTCATCAAGGGTCGAATATCGAGGGTTAATTAACCCTCGATATTCGACTGGGAATTAAAATCCTTAGACTTCGAATATCAAAGTCGAAGGATTTAGCGCAAATAGTGCGATTGTACGTTCGAAGGATCATTCCTTCGATCGAACGATTAAATCCTTCGAATCGAACGATTCGAAGGATTTAAATCCAACGATCGAAGGAATAGCCTTCGATCAAAAAAACGTAGGAAAGCCTATGGGGACCTTCCCCATAGGCTAACATTGAGTTCGGTAGCTTTTAGATGGCGAACTAGGGGGTCGAAGTTTTTTTTAAAGAGATTTTTAGTTCGAATCGTTCGATTCGAAGTCGTAGTCAAAGGTCGTAGTAGCCCATTCGATGGTCGAAGTAGCCCAAAAAACACTTTGAAATTCGAAGTTTTTTTACTTCGAATCCTTCACTTGAAGTTAGATCTTTAAAAAAAAACTTCGACCCCCTAGTTCGCCATCTAAAAGCTACCGAACTCAATGTTAGCCTATGGGGAAGGTCCCCATAGGCTTTCCTAAGTTTTTTTGATCGAAGGATATTCCTTCGATCGTTGGATTTAAATCCTTCGAATCGTTCGATTCGAAGGATTTAATCGTTAGATCGAAGGAATAATCCTTTGATCGTACGATCGCACTATTTGCGCTAAATCCTTCGACTTCAATATTCGAAGTCGAAGGATTTTAATTCCCAGTCGAATATCGAGGGTTAATTAACCCTCGATATTCGACCCTTTGTGAATCGGCCCCAAGGTGTTATTTACTAAGGGGCAGATTTATCAAGGGTCGAATTGAAAATTGGAATTTTCGAATTTGGATTTGGAATTTTCAAGTTTATTTTAGTGTAATTCGACTAGGGAATAGTTAAAATTTTGATTAGAGTTTTTAAAGAAATTCTAATTTTGAAATTTATCATGTACTGGCCCTTTAAGAATTTAACTATTCGCCACTTTAAACCTGCTGAATTGTTGTTTTAGACTATGGGAACTTCCTGGAATCAATTTGGAGTTGTTTGGTGGCATCTCAGAGATCTAGTTTTTTTCTGTGGGTTGATCCTATTCACCCGAATTGAAAAAAAATCGACTTTTTACCATAAACTCGAAATTCGACCCTTGATAAATCAGCCCCTAAAACTAGAATTTTACCCATAATTTCAATAAAACAAACTTGACCAAACTTCCATTCACAATTTTACCTAAAATTTATTTATTATAAAATAACTTAAAAAATTTTGTTCGGGAAAAGTCTCAATAAAATTGAAAAAACTCGAATCGTACGAATTTTTCGGGTTTGACTCCCAAATTGCTTGATTTTTTTTGAGTTATCAACAGAACACCACAAATTGTTTCCGATTATTGTAAGAAACCCACAATTAGGGATGCACCGAATCCACTATTTTGGATTCGGCCGAACCCCCGAATCCTTTGTGAAAGATTCGACCGAAAACCAAACTTAATCTGAATCCTAATTTGCATATGCAAATTAGAGATGGGAAGGGGAAAACATTTTTTACTTTCTTGTTTTGTGACAAAAAGTCAAGGGATTTCCCTCCCCGCCCCTAATTTGCATATGCAAATTAGGATTCGGATTCGGTTTGGCCGGGTAGAAGGACTCAGCCGAATCCTGCTGAAAAAGTCTGAATCCTAGCCGAATCCCGAACCGTATCCTAGTTTTGGTGCAAAAACAATATATTCAAATTGGAAAAGGGACATCTGACATCTATAGGACCTCAACAGGTTTGAGATGGAGTATTTTCAGATTTGGAATTTAGCACATTCAGGGCATCATTTTTGTTTCCTCGAAAAATTTTAGTTTTCCCCTTTAAAAGCCCTACCAGAAAAATAAATAATAATAAATAACCCCCCATAATGTAGAGTTTACAAAAAATGCCTGTAGATGTCTAATCTCGGCCTTATAGATGTAAAACTACCATTCTTAAGTTTCAACCACAGGCAAAGGTAGCTGTTCTTCTTCTGCTATGTGAATGATAATGATTCATGCACGAGCCTGTGCAGTCTGCATTCTGTTAGAAAGGCCAAGGTCACATTTTATTTGTATTGTTTTATAACCTTTGTGTCTCGCACTTTCTAAATAATTCACATTGCATTAAAGTTTTAAAATAACCACCTGGTGTGTTTCAGCCACAAGAGGCAGCTTCGAGCAGTAAAAGCTTTGAAGGTGGCAAAGACTTTACCTGCAGAGATGGTGCAGGGAGTGGAGGCCATACCTGGAACCAATAAATTTAATTCAGATGGGTGAGAGTTTTGGATTATTCTTCTTTCTAACTGTAGACCGGATGCATGTTTTTATCTTGATACAGTATAAAGTCACCTTATTACCCTATTCTTTGTGATTCTGAAACTTTGATTTAAGTAAAAATAAATGAAGTTATGAAACCTAGTGATGGTTTAGAGACATCTCCATACTATGACCAAATATCCCATGTTCTCATACTGTATGGTCAGCTGTAAGCTGTGGATTGTGGGGCTCCTCTCAATAAACACATGCTCATGTCAAATTATTACTATTTCATACCTAGGCCTTACTATCTTTTTATGTTTTGTTTTACAGAGCCAACCCAATGCTGAATCTTGATATGAACCCAATTATAGATCTGGGCTTTGAAGAAAGCAGTTCATATAGTGACAGTGCCAGGTTTGTAATAAATACTCTACTCTACTACCTTACCCCAGCTAATTACATAAAGTCGGGTGTAATTGGGCAGAAGTATTTTTTTTTTGATTCAGCTACTTATTATTCAGGGGGGCTTACTTTCAGTATAGTGTTATTTCTGGAAAGACATAAAAGACAAATTAAATATTTCTTATTTTTCATAGCGTGAACTCTCTTGATGATAATATGATGGCCAAAAATGGAGGTCAATCTTCAGTTCTCCAGGTGAGATACATAAGTAGACATGATAATTAAATATTGGTATGGGTTGTGTGTGTCAGAAAAAAAGGCAGCTAACCCCTCAGAAACCTGTTTCCTGTTTAAAGGGGATCTGTTTGTAAAATGTATATTCCTGGTGATTCTGATGGTGCTTTATTGTAGTTTTTTATTTTTCACATTGTAGTGAATATTGTTCAGGTGTGAAAATTGAATAGTGTTGTGTCAGGTGCTGTAATAAAGCCTGTCCTATTTGTGTAAGCACTTACCCCAAAATGTAGATTCTGTTTGGGATTTGGCCAAAGGGTGAACCAATCTTCTTCTTCTTTTTCATAATAATAATTTGTAAAGTAGGGGGAACGAAAATACACTGTATGCACCATCAATTTCTAAATATAATCAGTTAAAGGTTCTGTATTGTTTCTGACATTATCAAGTTACTTCTTTAATGTTCTTTCTTGTAGAAGGTAATTGAATTCATCCGAATCCTAAATTGAATACTGGATTCCATTAATATCCAGTCCTTAGCACTCTGTAAATGAGTCATGGCTTTATGGAAGTGATAATATCCCCTTTTTGTAATAAAGGTTTAAACTTCCTTTAGCTACAAACTGAAATAAGCATTCAGTATTCCCAGTGCCTGAATACAAACTAAAATGACTGTTGTTCTTTGCCCATTCCGTGTCTCAAGTATCACTTTACAAACACCTGAACAAGCAACATGGCTGCTCACATATAGAAATTTTCTGCATATACATGTTGTGCCCTTATATGTTACTGTCTACAGAGAGGTTAAATGTCCATGTGATATGTATTCATTCATATTTCATTCTTTGTTTATATATTCAATAAGTACATCACATTTTATTTTTTAAGTTAATTTTGTAAAATAGTTAAAAAGTACGTCTTTTAAATGTCCAATTTATACTCCACAGTACCAGACTAAACCATTTTGTACCTGTCACTGTTTATAGTCATCCAGCTTCCAATTAAATGACAAAGATCTCATTTGTTCTAGACATATACTCAATGTCAAACTGGGATGCGAGGGGCCACCAGAAAACCTTAGGCTGAGGGCCCACTTTCCAAACTATTATACCTCCTTGCCTCACTCAACCTTTTTATTCACCTAGTCTTTTATCTCTAAATACTATACTCTATTCTTCCATTATTAAACCTCTTTGTTCCAAAAAAGAAATAGGGAATGGCCATAAAATAGGCCAAATGGTTAGAAGCAAAAGGCCCACTGACACCTGGGCCCACCGGAAGTTTTACTGGTATCCCGGTAGGCCAATCAGACACTACATGTTCTAGTTTTCTTGATTTATTGTCTCCTTCTGTACACAGGAAAACCCAGATGTGTCTGGGCCTTCAGGAAGAGATGAAGATAGCAGAACCAGCGAAGAACCCTTGGCTGCTGCACTCAGTGGCAGGATGGAAAAATCTTACAGCAATGGAGCCCTGGATACTACAGACTTGTAATAGTGACACAAGATTAACACACTGCAGTGCCACTAAATGTACACTTTAATTTTGCTTGATCACGATACTGATTTGTATGACTTTATACAATGTTTTGCATGGTACAATGGGACTCTCCACTAGCCTACAGGCCACTCACTAGCACAAGCTGGCAGCAGACTGATCTGTACATGAGCATTTGCAGAGATGCCTTATCTCTTATGATATCTTATATGATATTTTATGATACCAAACAAAAGAAGGAAAGCAACATATACAGCAGGATTCACCACTCCATGCACACTATAAATTATTTTACATATATATATATATATATATATATATATATATATATATATATATATATATATATATATATATATATATATATATATATATATTCAACATCTTGCACATCCTTAGCACATAATAGTGACAGCTCTCTAACAGAAGAACTCTGGTATATTGATACATAAGTGTGCTGTTCATAACTTACCTGTGTCTGCTTTACTATAAAGAAATCACTTCCTTAACACAATGACTGTATACACACTAAGGATTGTTCCTCATGTATTATTGTTCTGTTATTGTGGGTACTATCCATTTGGGCTGATTATAAAATTCTGCACAACTCCTGGGAAGACCCAATTTAATGGAAAAGCCTCTGTGGTCCTAGATTTCAGATGAGCTGGGCACAAAGAACTATGCACAGTTAAATAATGATAATATTTAAGAAAAGCAAATTGTCCTTTTTATTGCAAGATCTATGGATGCCCCTCCCCTCTAGCTGCGTTGCTAGTGCTATTTGTTTAGAATATGTATATAGTTACAGTGCAGTGGATTTGTAAGCCACCTGAACATGATGCCAAGAAATATGAACATTAATAAATTGTGATAAAACTTGACCTGCCTAAACCATGTCACCCTGCCTATGGAAGACCAACAACACATACAAATACACATTTCTAATTATTATTAACATGTATTTATAGAGCGCCAACATATTTCGCAGTGCTGAATTATTGGAACTGTAGTCCATCAGTAGCTTGATTAGTAGTGTTAAGGAATTTGGTTTTAACCATTTCATGTGTATTGCAGTTTTGCCCTCTTTTTTGTTTGGTAACTATATTTAAAATTGTGCCCTTCCTGCTTTGAGCTAAGTTGTCTCCTCTTTTATAAACAGTGTAATTTAGATTTAAAAAAAATGCTACTCTTGAAATAATAAGACAAATGCAAAACATTCAGCTTTACATGCATATTCTGATCCCTATTCATTCCTCGAAATAAAGGCAGTGTTTGTTGACCTCTATGTTCTGAATAGAATTTGAAATTCAGCTAGATGCTATAATTGTATTATCAGAGAAATGGAATTTGAGCAAAGATATGTATATATGTGTGTTAAGCTGTCATGTTTATAAATGTTTGGCCTAAGTAAAATTGTCAATCATTGCCATGAAAATGCCTTGCCAATCGGAGATGCAGAAACATATATATTGTATGGCAATGATGTAGGGCTAACATATCTCTACCTTTGGCTCTGTAGTCAGTACATACTATCAGGTTAGAACAGTGATACCCAACTATCCTTTCTCCACCTGTTGCAAATTACAAGAAATGACTGGGGCTGTTGGGAATCTTGTTGGTTTATTTAGTAACATGCACTTTAGTCCAAGTAACTTATAGTACATTGACTTTTCTAACATCACCAAACCCTTAAAAACTAACTGATGATTGGCTGCTTGTGGTTACAGGAACTTGTCCATGATACATATATTCATATATATTACTGGTATTATCAGTGTCTGTTGGTGTGTGTGGAGGGGGAAAAGAGTAACACACATTTAACAAAAAAATTTTCCGAAAATTTTTATTAACCAATGTTCAGCTCTACAACTTGGGAAAATGGAAGGGAAAAAAATGACGAGTCCACATTATGTCACCACCATCACACATTAAATTAAACTTCTATGGCACATTATAAATTCACATCATAATCAGAACAGCAAAGAAAGAGAAATGTAGACTAGGAGTCAAAAGTACAGGAATATCACAGCGAGAGGAAGGTGCCCAGCTCGTACCCATCAGTCATTTGGGCTGAGGCATTGCTAGAGAATAGAATATAAAAAAGTAATCTTAACTGTGTTTGCTAATGTTCTATGAGATGGACATGGAAACTCTTCGTTAAGAAAAATTAGCCACATACCAAATACTGCTCAATATCCTCTACCTTCAGTAGGATAGCTCACTGATGATGCCCCGTGAGTATACTGAGTTAGACATTATTATTGTGCTAAAGCAGTATGAAACATTGGAGCATACGGGCTTCTGTTGTTATAAGAGATTGGGCAAGTGGTTCCTGTCCGCAATTTTCAAATGACAAGAAAACATGAAACATCAGTCCTGGTTCGGTAGCAATGCTGAGCAAAAGACTTGCCTGCTCCAAAGGCTGTATAAGGGCACTTCATGACTTGCAAAGAGAAGAGCTGAGATTGTGGCCACTTGCTTTGAAATAGCTCAGTGTCAAGAAGGATTGTCACAGTTGTACAAAAATGTGTTAAAAAAAAGATTGACATGCCTAACTCTGAGGATGAGATCTGCCTCTTGGCCATTGATTCGACACCCACCTCCAAATATACGGTGGATTTCCTGTAAAGATAACATACTCCTGATTGTCTCTCTATGATCATATTTACATTGAGAAGCCCTAGTCAAATCTTGATATTTGATCATGTAGCTCAGTATTAAAATACTAAAACCTTTCTCTAGAAACATATCACAACTAATACTGTTTTGAAAGACATCACACTATTCTATTCTATGAATTGTTAAAAATTCCGAGTGTTCGTGGTCAAGGTAAACTTCTTGCTGGCAAGCTGTAAAAGCTCCTCACCGCTGAATGATTGTCATTGACATAAACAAACCAACGGCAACCCATGATACATTTCATACAGCCAGGGCAACTCAGCCAATTTGTCATATGTCCGTTACTGTCACCCAGCTCTGCCGTATAATCCCCACTGTAAAGGCAACCACATTAAATGAAAGGAACACCTCCAAAATGTCACGAAAGAAGAGACTAAGAAATTGTTGAAGAAAGTTAGAAACACTTGTTTAGCGAACAGTACAAGTAACATGCTTCTTGCTTTCCAAATGAAGGTTCTAAACAATATGGGCATGTGCTTCAGTTTGCATAAATACAGTGCTATTTTTAGGACATTTTAAGACATTAGTACAAAGCACATCAAAGCCAAAGATGTCAAATTAGCTGGAGTAATTCACATATAGCATAGGCATAGGAAAGCATAGGCAAATGCTGGCACTTCCAACAGCAAACAAGATGGGGAAGGGAAGGGTTCACAGTCCTTTCAGCTCCTGAAACGTGAAACAGGAACTTAGTAGTAATAATTCCTGTTGCTTCCAATTAAGCAGACATACAAGTTGTCACTGGTAAAGCCTGCATGTATACGTAGCAGGATATACGTAGTTAGCGATAAGACTGAACAGCAAGAACAGAAGAAAAATTTTAAAAAAACCATTATTAAATATTTTACTTTATGATGATATTTAAAAATTACAAATAGTTTTGAGCCATTAGTAACCTTAAAGAGGTTGTTCACCTTTAAACTAACTTTTAGTATGATGTTGAGAGTGATATTCTGAGACAATTTGCAATTGGTTTTCATTTTTAATTATTTGTGGGTTATTTCATTTTTTTTTGTCAGCAACTCAACAGTTTGCAATTTCTGCTGTCTGGCTCAAATTACCCTAGCAACCATCCACTAATTTGAACAAGAGACTGGAATATGAAAAGGAGAGGCCTGAACAGAAAGATGAGTAATAAAAAGTATCACTAACAATACATTTGTAGCTTTACAGACCATTTTACAGCTGGAAAGAGTCAGAAGGAGAAGGCAAATAAAACAATAAAAAACAAATAATGAAGATCAATTGAAAAGTTGCTTAGAATTAGTCCTTCTATAACATATAAAATTAACTTAAAGGTGAACTGCCCCTTTAACGTCTAACTTTAAAGGAGCCTCTGCCATGAAAATATTCAAACTGAATTCTGATAGCGGATTACAATACCAATACTGACACCGTTTTATCACATCTTGCATGAGAGTCCATGAGCAAGCGTAGGGAGTTGCTTCTACAATTAGGGGGTTCCATGACTAGCCCTATTTGGACAAAAACATCCCTGGGGATATGATTCCAAATTTCCTTAGTGGGAAGGTCATACCCTTAGCTGGCATGTTGCAAGGAGATTTTGGGGGAGATGTGAGAAGAGATAAGAAAGGTTGTGGCCCCAAAGGCAGAGAGAAATAGGGAATTGTATGCAAAGCAGAAACTGCAAGCTGATTCAGTAATACCCACATCAAAACAAGCAATAGGGAAATAATTATAAGTATAATCATTAATACTTCCATTAACAAACACAAAATGTGAATTAAAAACAGAATGGCCCTTCAAAGAAACATTGCAGCATCATTTCTGTTTTAATTTAATACATACTGTTGTTCTGCTGCTTAGTATGCCTCTGGTCCATGGCACACCAGTTGGTAACTGCCTGTCACCAGTGGTGATGGGTGGATTTCAGCCCTAAGATAGTAAAATGCATGAAAAATATATAAATATATATAAATATATATGGTCACTTTACATTCATTATCCTATTTGAGGTACCATGTGCCCCTCAACACTCTTTCTTCGCTGTTTGTTCATATTGAAAGTCTATCAGCTGTTGCTTATCTTTTCCTTACTACATGATTTCTTTCCATTCAGGTCTCCTCTTTTTGGCACGTAAAGCTCTATTCTATATTCTGAAGCCTATACCACTTCTATGTAATTTGTGCTCACTTCTTTCTAGCTCCTGTCTTGTTTTACTGTATCTCTCAGCAAAACATGACTTCACTATATTTATTGATGGCCAAAGTCTAACATGCACAATTCAATAAGCAATAAATGCTGAACACTTTGGTCTTCAGAGATAACTTCCTTGACACGGCATAATATATATATATATATTTATATATATATATATATATATATATATATATATATATATATATATATATATATATATATATAAATATATATAATGTATGCCGCAATTTAGCATTATGTGTTAATTGATCTCAAGCTCCCCTGTGGGTGTACCCTAGAGAAATAGGACCAACAGAGAACGCAATGAAACCAAGTCTTGATTTATTTTGATTGCATTAAGTCACTGTATCCACAGTTCATACATGTTGATGTCTGGTGGGGGACCATCAAAACTACAAATCACGGCAATCATTTTAAAAATCCACTGTGAATGTATTGTATTTATTGTTCGTGCTGCCCTAGGCTATTACAGGCAAAGCGCCCTTTTTGTTAGGGAAATATGTCATCTTCATGTCTCCTCTCACCACTTCTACAACAATGGATGTCTCTAGTCTTATTATGTACCATTAACCTTGCAATATAAAATTCAACGGTATTCTAAACATATTAGTAAAATGCATGAGGCTTTCCTGCTACCTTATTAAAGCTTCTGAACTCTCCCTGGGTCTCTATGATAGCTACTCCCATGTTACACAAACAACAAACCACCAAGTAATCGTACCAAATAGAAATAGCTTCCATGTATGAACATGCTGGAAATGCACACTGATCCTATATAGATAGGAGATAGTAGCTGAACTAAAATCTTTGCCTGAAAACATCGAAAGATTTGTTGCTGAATGCAGCACAGTGTGCTAAGTACAATTTTTCAGACCCTAGTCATCATGTTTTTTATTCACAATGCAATGATTGCAGATTACTGTGCAAGCTAACAGCCAAACAGGGGGGATTATGTCAGTTGTGGGGTGAGCCCTTAAAAGAGTATTAATGCATGATTTTTTTTGCATCTATTGCAGGGCCAAGACATTTTGGCACCCTAGGCAAGGGCTTGAATAATTGTCCCCCACCCAGTCCTGCATTACAATTTCCCACCTTACCATTCATATTGCCCCCTGTACCTGTGCCAGCAGCCATGATATTGCCCCATGTACCTGTGTCAGCACCTATCATATTGCCTCCATTTGTACCTATGCCAATGGCAGTCAATACCTCAGATTGCCCCCAATCTGTATCTGTGCCAGCATAAGCCAAAACATCCATAATATTGTTACCCCCAATTTGTACCTATGCCAGCGGCAGTCAAAAAATCCCGATCATATTGCCCCTAATTTGTATCTGTGCCAGCAGGAGCCAAAAATCCATCATATTGCCCTCAAACATCTGTGTACCTGTGCCAGCAGCCACTATATTGCCCCATGTACCTGAGCCAGCAGCAGCCAATCGCTTATATTGCCCCCAATCTGTACCTGTGCCAGCATCAGCCACAAAATCCACACTATTGCCTCCATATATGTACTTGTGCCAGCAGCAGCCAGAAATCCATCATATCATCTGTTTACCTGGGCAAGTAGCAGCCAAGATTATCTGCCTGCAGTACGAATCACGGGTAAGAGGGGGTTGGAACAGATGGCTTATAAAACTGAAAAACTATTAAAGGCCAAGTAATCCTGGGGAAATAAAAGGAAAATAAACAACACAGGCATATAACTCACTGTATTTCATTTAGACAAATTCACAGGAAAAAAATATTAAATGAAGGTAAAATTGCCATATAGTAACCCAAATATTGCCTTTTATTTAAAAAAGAAAAATTGGCAAGGTCACATGATTTATCAAACCACAAGGTTGCACAGGCCATTAGTCTGCTTTGATACCACAGCTATATATATCACATATGGAGACAATGACCAATGTCATTCTCCCTTTCTTACTTTCTTAATAAAATACTGGTGAACTGCAATTTACAGCCCAGCTGCAAACATTGTTTGTGTCTATTTGTTAGTAATAAAGAACCAAAATTGGTGCGAAAGAGTTAGAAATTATTTTACAATTGTTTCCTTTTATAAAACGGCATCTATGTGTTTATATATATATATATATATATATATATATATATATATATATATATATATATATATATGTCAAGAAGTAGCGGCACTCACAGGTTTTTAAGTATGCTCAAAAATAAAATTATATTTTATTTAGACTCAACGTTTCGATTCCCCACAGGGATCTTCGTCAGGAGTATACAAACAAACAGCAAAAAAATTGTCTACATAGGTACATTTTTGCATTACTAGGGGGTCAGTTTACTAAAGTGCGGTAAATCTGACTTTAAGTTTCCGCATGTTATCGCTGAGAATATTTTTACGCCAGAATATTCGCAGCGACTAAGTTTACTAAACAGCGATGCGCTCAGAAGTCATTGCGATCACTTGCGATAGCTACGTTAAGGAACCAGCTTACGTTAGCGGTAATTTTAGCGAGTTGCGAATTTTCTGGTGAAAAATTTAGTTTTTGCAAATATTTATGCTATAAAATAATCTTGTTTTATGGCGGTTATTATGGCAATTTTTACTGTGACATTTATGGCCAGAAATGCATCTTCAAAACTCATAAACTTTATTGACTGATGATTATACCATCCAACAACATTACCAGAGTAACACCAATCAAACATGTCTGCATCATATAAACCCTTCTGCCAATAGAATCATAGGAACAAGAAATGATACCAGTCAATCTCTTTGCTTCATAGAAATGCACAGTTTAATGTAGCCAATCACAATGAAACCAAAAAAGTGTAGAGGCTGACGAATCCTTGGACTGTGATGATGCCAATAATACGACTCTGAGCTGAAACTGCTGCTGTTGCAACAGATAGAAGCAGAAGCCAAAACATCCTGTCAGCAATAGCTACAGATCTGTCTCCTGTCAGCAAAGAATGATGGGTAAAAAAAACAGTATTATGGGATATTTCCTGCCCCTTGAGAATTTTCTGGCGAAAAAAATACTTTTACGCCACTACATAGGTGGCGGTAAAAGTTTGCGGATATTCTGGCGTTAATTTTGTCTTTAGCACATTTCGCTGTTTAGTAAACCGTGCGTTAATGTGTACGTATCGTTATTTTCCGCGAATGCGATAACTGGCAAACAATTATTCTTGTGCAAGAAATTTGCAAATTTATATTTACTGCAGTTTAGTAAAATGGCGATAACATATTTGGTGAAAATTCTGTCTATATATTGTGCGAATATTTTTAATGCACTTTAGTAAACGGACCCTTAGATTTGTGAATTACCATATTGCAACACTGCAATACTGAAAATGACAATGCCAGATTACATGCAATCGAAGAGCCATGTTGTACTAGTTCTGGTCAATATGTTCACAGGCTGATTGACTGGCCAGAACACAAAGACAGTGGGGCTTATTTATCAACACTAGGCAAATTTGCCCATGGGCAGTAACCCATAGCAACCAATCAATGATTGGCTTTTACAGCCAGATGCAGGTAGAACAATGCAGGCAATGTTTTGATTGGTTGCCATGGGTTATTGCCCACAGTGAAATTTGCCTATAGAGTTGATAAAGAACACGCAGTAAATCTAGGAATACACACTTGCAATGATAGAGGTCACCCTCTCCAAACCTGTCTTATCAGTATCTCTATAAATAGTAATAACTTGATCATCACATTTTCTAAAAAAAATCTCATTCTCTAGGAATCTTGAGCTTCTAATATTAGTGACCTCCTCATTTATAAAATGAAACATGCAGAAAAGGCAGAATGATGTCTTCCAGGTTAAGATATATTTTTTGTGTAAGCAGCAAAAGGCATGCTAGCTAAAAACAGGAATGAGTTACTATTATAAAATTTGTATGTGAGTGTGAGTGTGCAATGTAGGCACTTTCTCTATAGTCCTTACAGAGTAAGTGTGTATAAACACGAATATGGCAAAAAGTCCATAAAATTACAGAGGCTTTTTTTCTGAACTGGACTGGTACAGTATAATTGTAGTTATTTATTTATTATCTGTTAATTATATATATTGGTGCTGTCAATATCATGAACGGAGTGAACAGATACATGGTGGAAACCGTTGTACGTGCATCAGGCCCTAAGAATTGGGAGGCTACAGGTGCTGACTAAGAAACCTAATTAATTATATATATTGCACTGACACATCTTAATGCAGCACGTTTACTGAGATATACTGTACATCATTCCCTGCCCCAGTAAAACTAAAATGTAAATGTAAAAAGTCCCTACCGCACACAGTAGGGTCAGTTTTATAAAGAGACAATGTACCTGCCTGTATGTTTGTTTGCAAATCTGCCTACCAAGGTAGTTATTTAATAGAGATGAATATGGAATCTAAAGGGTTTAACTCTGCAGATCAGTGGAATTGTTCACCTTTTAAATATTTTGAGCCTCAGAAAACAGACAGAATATTTTTTTCATTGGGGTCAATTGGGGTTCAATGTGTTTTCATTCTATGTGTTTTAAAACATTAATTGATCTCTAGCCAATGTATTGTATACTCCTTGTACTGCTCTATTACAACCTACAGCTGTTTCTGTTTAGTTTTAGAAAAGTAGAAAGTAGAAAACCATTACCTTTGAACCTGCACTTAATTAAATTGAAAATAATGTGTTTTTAGGGTTCAATAATGTAAATAGCATGCTGGCCCTGACTGGCCATCTGTGGGTTGGGCAAATGCCCGATGGGAGAGTAAGTGTGGGATCACACGAAACACATTAAGAAGATTTTCTGGTAAATAAAACTGTTTTACTTCACCGCTGTCTACTGATCTGTTGAGTGCACGCCATAACCGTAAGGGTATCATGTTGGTTGTGAAAGCCTCCCAAAGCTGTGGGTTCGGGGCGTCGCACCGGGACCAGAGACCAGGAGCGGTGAGTGACCTTTATATAATCAATGCATATTAAAATGTGATGAATTAAGCAATAGGCCCGGGGGATTTGCACCTGGACCCACTCAGTAAAGGGGTGAGCGCTGCAGGAATTAAGGCTGCATGTTATTAATCAATTTAGAAAGGTAATAGGGCGCATTTGTGTGTTGGGTTTTTAAATCTCACACCTTGCCTATCTAAGATCCAAAAAGCTGTGCAGCTTGTACTCATTATTTGTTGGGTCCATGCTGTATGGGGTAAGTTCCTGCTTAGTGCTGGGATGAAAGCTGCAGTTCCATTTTGCTGATCTGGCTTTAAAATCACACAGTCCAAAAGAATTTACTACTCAACTGCTGCAGTCTATACAGGCCTGTCAAAAAGGGCCAAAAGTGCTGGAATATAGCCCCCAACTCCAAAGGGCACTCAAATCAAAAATTCAAAAATATATTTCCAGTCAATTCTCAAAATTAAAAAATCACTTTTTATTCATCATAAATATTAAACAGTAGGCATACAGACCAATTGATGCTCCGCCTAGGCGGAGCATCAATTGGTCTGTATGCCTACTTTTTAATATTTATGATGAATAAAAAGTGATTTTTTAATTTTGAGAATTGACTGGAAATATATTTTTGAATTTTTGATTTAAAATCACACAGGCATGGAACTGGGGCCAAACTTTACAGACAGGCTAGTTTATGTGGTTTCAGCACATAGGCTATATAATAATGCTGGGGATTTTATGCTAATGGACTGTTTATTAATAAATAGAGCTCTATTTATTAATAAGGGGGAAATGCCTGTTTTCACCTGTTTTAAAGCTAGCTGTTATTGTTTTTGTTATATTTCTTTCTACTTTAATCCAAAGTAATGTGGCCAGGCTGATATTATGTTATGTTATACATGCCTAGTTAGTATTGTTCAATGTGTAGAGACAAATTTTAAGGCTGTGAATCCCTTGCACAGATAATGGCATTTAATGATTTTTAAACAAATGCCCGTGGAAGAAAGGGCCCTAAACACCTTGCACCAGAGCCCTCCCTTGCCTTATTCTAGAACTGCCCCTATATATTATTGACTCTGAGAATCTGTACTTGTAACCCTTAACCATAATGTTTCTACTCCAAAAAAGGCAATTAATTCCTTCTGTTCTCTTATTGCTGCCAGTTTCTCATGCATGACAAGACGCTTGTGCTGATTTGAATTTTTCACATAGCTTTAGTCCTTCTTCATGATACAGACATTCTTCAGAATCAGATAATAGCTGGTCAATTAGACTACCAATTAATTGGGATCAATGTATCTAACCTGCAAACATTCAATCTGTTTAGTAAATACTGCCTGCCAACTGAGCCACTCCTAAGCCAACAGCCTATTGGTCCAAGTGTGGGTATGCATGACAATATTGGCTTAGGCCTTTGCTAGATATTTAAATATGACCCATGGAGTTAGCACTGCATTGATCCATGGATGTGGACATCTCTCGGTGGGACTGCACGGGACCCTGAGGTGTCAAGATAATTGGCCAAGGGTTCAAATGAATGCTCGGAAAACTGGATTGCAAAATAAGGCATAAGGCATCCCTATAGGCAGCCTGACCAGAGAAGCAGAGCTTATTGTGCATTGCCAATTTAACACTTATCTGAATCAGAACTCAATTTGTACAAAAGCCATAAGTGTACGGTTTTTAACGAACAGCCACAAATTAAAATTGTAAAAACAGTGGCATGAAAAATATGTCACAAGTGTCAGTACTAAAACTTATCGATTTCACATTTTTTTTATATAAAAACAAGTTATTTGAAAGAACTGATACAAACACATATCTTTAGCAATAACAAGCTGCTTGATGCAGAGATTATAGAAGTTTGTATGCTTGTCTATATCATATTGCAAGACATACCTGGGATCTAGTCAGAGCTGGCTTACACATTCTTACCAACTTGTTCAGTAATGATTAAAGAAACATTCATCTAATAAAAGATACACTAATGGTATCCCTGTGCTACACGTTACAAGCAAATAAATCACAAACAATAAAAAAAAAAAATCATAGTCAGTGCATATGACTCCTCTCTGATTCTCTTGTAAGTAAGTAAAAGGTACTCTTAATATGGTCATATATCCTAAATGCCGGCAAACTGCTAAATATGGCTAAATGAAAAACGTCAAAACTGGATATTAGCGAAGGTATTTAAAAGTTATTTTTTATAGTTTTCCTCTAAGGATCAATGTAATTAATATTCATCTTATCTGCTTTACATAAACCTTACAAGTAAAGGCCTTTAAATGGTATGTCCCAATGGCATCCTTGTGACTAATAATGCATCAATTGCCTTACTAGATATTCATAAAATCATGTTAAGGCTTACATGATGTCCAGAACCCATTTTTTGCAGATCAGAGAGAGCTATGCTCAACATTAAGCAATTATATTCATTTGGCAGCTATAAATGTGGTGCTGCCAACTATTAGATAGTGATTCCTTTTGATTTTAAGCAATACAATTTTCCTAAAATTGATCCTCTCATGTGAAACAGTGAAACAGTTTACGCTTTATCCTTATCCACAACAGCCACAATAAAATAAAAGCATCTCTAATTCACCCTCTTCATGGAGTGCTTTTTTTTCCTTTCTCAAAAAGCTGAGGTTTAATAAAATAATCAAAGATAAAATCAGACAATTCAACATTTCCTTAAAATATTTAGAAAATGGCTTGAATACTGGTCAAATCATTCTACTGCTGGGCCAGCCCCTGAGCAACAATGGGGTCGCCTATGGAAAAATGTACGGAAAGTACCAGGTTGGCGTTTTCCCTCACTCTTAACAGAGGCACCACGAACAGAACTACCTCTTGTATTCTGAGGTGTCATCACTTTCTGTCTCCCATGTTCCTCAATTTGTTTTTCTAGGTGTTTCTGTATGGCCATTCCCAGTACTTCTACTTCCATGGATGCTCCATAAACTTCCCATGTCATTCCTTTTTCGTCCCAGCTGACTTCTCGCACCGGTTCTGGATGATCTCCTTTAGCTTTAACTTGCACCTCTGGGTAAGAAGTCTGAGTCGATTTACGAAAAGGTGTCATGGGGTCTATTGCAACAGATTTCATCTCTGCTGACAAAGAAACCTGCATCTCAGCATCTTTCATCACTGGCTTCTCTAGAACATATGAACATGTTGCATTTAGAGAGCTGGGACAGGGGCTTTCAGTTTGAAACTGAAAAGACGATCCTTCTGTATGTAGAAAGGGGCTAACAGCTATTGATGTACACTGTACAGCATTGTCAGTCTGAGTTCCAAAATCATGCGTTTGGCAATGGTTATCATCTTTAGTCTGGTCTTGGTGTTTTGAGGCCAATTCTTGCTGCTTGCCCTCTGCTTGGAATGTAAAAGTCCCAGGACCCTGAGACAACACAAATGGGCTAACAGCTATAGAAACAAATTCAGATATATTGTCAGTTTGAACCCCAATATCCTGGGTGGGAGGCTTTAACGCAAAAGAGTATGTTTTAGAGAGAACATTAACACTGTTAGAATTTTCTTTCCCATCCTTTGAGTAAGGATCATCTTTTTTATTTTCACTTTGGAAAGTAAAAGACGACCCCTCAGGTGGGACTATAGGACTTACTGCTACAGATTTATATTCCACTCGGTTAGCCTGAACAGCATCATGACTAGGGGGAATGAGCTCAAAGTTACAGGTCTTTGAGAGATTTTCTATACATTGACCGTCTTTTGTCCTGCCTTGATCTCCGGCAGCTCCCTGACCAGCTAGAAATGTAAAAGTGGAGGATCCTTCTGGTGGCACAATGGGGCTCACTGCTACTGATACATATTGCACGGTAGTGTAAGGCTTACTACCACTCTCTTGATTGTTTGGTGTAAGCAACTCACAATCTGGCTTGTTTTCATTACAGCTAAAGGTCCATTCCTTTTGTGTTTGATCTGACTGAAATATGAAAGATGAAGATTCATCAGGTGGGATAATTGGGCTCACAGCAACTGAAACACATTCTGCTCTGGTGTCTGCCTGGATCCCCACATCCTGATTAGGAGGTGTCAGTTCAAATGAATATGTTTTCGGAAGTAAGTCTAAACTATCTTTTTGATAACCCATTGCTGTGTTTGATGGGATTTGCTGCATCTGAAATGTAAATGTAGACTCATCAGGTGGAACTATAGGACTCACTGCAATGGATCGACACTCAGCTCTGGTCTCAGCTACAACACCCTGACTGGGAGAAGCTAATTCAAAAGTATAGACTTTGGAAACATTTGATGAACCTGTCTGATCTGTAGCAGGCTGGGAGTTGTGTTCAGACTGAAATGTAAAGGATGAAGACCCATCAGTTTGAACAAATGGACTAACAGCCACTGATCTATGTTGTACTTTAGAGTGTTCTTGAGTACCCATGCTACTCTGAAAAGAGAACGATGAGCTTCCTTCTGGTGGAACAATAGGACTCACAGCTACAGATCTATAATGTACATTTGATGTTTCCTGAGTACCCATTGCACTTTGAAAAGTGAAAGATGAGCTTCCATCTGGTGGAACAATCGGGCTCACTGCCACAGATCTATACTGTACATTGGATTTTTCTTGAGTCCCCAATCCACTTTGAAAAGCAAATGATGTGCTTCCCTCTGGTGGAACAATTGGGCTCACAGCCACAGATCTATATTGTACTTTAGATGTCTCCTGATTTTCTATTCCCTTCTGAAAAGGGAAGGAGGAGCTTCCTTCTGATGGAACAATAGGGCTTACAGCCACAGATCTATATTGTATATTGGTAGCCGTTCCGCTCTGAAATGAGAATGATGAGTTTCCTTCGCCTAAAACAAAAGGACTCACAGCCACAGTTCTGTATTGTATATTTGAAGTTTCTGGAATCCTTGTTGCAGTTTGAAAGGTAAAAGACAGGTTACCTTCTGGAGGAACAATGGGACTTACTGCGATAGATCTGTGTGTCACTTGATCAGACAGTGTATTAGTGTTTTGATTTGACTCAGTCACGGAAGTGCCTCCTTCTGTGGAGACCAGTGATGCTTTCTCATGACTTATTTTTGTTTCAATGTCTTGCCTAGATGATTTTGTTAATGCTTCTTCTGAGTTTTTATCTTCAGGACTAGGTTCTTTACTATTGGCTGAAGAAGGATTTGGCAAGACTTGTGTTTGTTCTTTGACTGCATTGACATTCTTGCTATATGGTGCTGTCTCTGCAACATCCTTGGGTGTCTCTTTTGTGTCTGGCTCCACTCCAATGATTTCATGTGAAGATTGTGAAGAGCAAGTAGAAGATTCCAAATCTAAATGTTTTTCACAAAATGAAACTTTTTGTTCAGGCACCTTGGTGACTTTGCTCTCTGTTGACAATGATTCAGAGAAACATCCTTGTCCAGTTGCATCATTATCTGAATTGGGCTGCTGATTTATTAGAGTGTTAAGGCTGTGCTGGTTACCTTCATCAGTCTTGCATTCCATTTTGCAATCCATTGAATTGTCCTTCTGTGATGTTTCCACTGAGGTAGTGTATGGACACTCTTGAGATCTCTTGCACTGAAATTCTGAATCACTTGTGTCCCATGTGTTTAAATCTGAATGCCGATAATCTTTATTTAATGACATTTCAACATGCTTAGGGTCTTGAACTGGAAGGTGACTCACAGATTCCACAGAGTTTTCTCTTTGAGCTCTTAAAATGCTGTCTCCAGCCAGGTCAAAGCTGAAACTTCCTTCCATGAATTCATGGTCACTTTGCACCCTGATGCAAAAGTTCCGCATGCTAAGGTCTTCTCCACTAAATCCAGGATTGCATGTGGGGTCTTCTTCCTGCCAGATCCTAGAAGAGATTGGTGAGCGTTTTTCTGGGAGATTAATATTGCCATTATCAGCTTCTGATTTAGACAGCTGTAACTTTTGTGGCTTTTTAGGACTGTCCATCTCTCAGCCAGACTTTTTCCATAATATTCAAAAATCCTGGCTTTGAAATATCTGAAAAACAAGATATTGAAATAAAAGTTATATAGGAAGCAATTTCAACACTTCAAAAAGCAATTGTTAGGGTAAGAATGATATGTATAATAAAATACACTTCAACCCATTTCCCCATATAAGGAAAAAGGTTTTACACCACAGCTGTACAAAGAGTTTCAAAATAAATAAGAGGTATATGATACATCAAAATGTTTATATGTTAGGTTCAGGTTTAGGTGTAAGCAGTAAATGTCAACTGCTTATAACCAATGCTCTTGAATGTCGTGATTGAGTGCTCCTCGTTCTCACACCTGCTTAAAACACTTTTTTCTCTCAGTTGCTTATATTACAGTTATAATCTAGAATAAAAAGTGGGCAGTATTACAATACAATCTGAGTAGTGGGATTATGCAAGGTTACTAGCTACATGGTGGTTTATTGACATTTCTGTTTGGGGACACAGATTTGCGACATAAGAATTGGTTTAGAAGGTTTGTTTTTTAAGAAAGAAAAACTGAAAAAATAGCAATAACATGTTTTAAACAAACATATATGTAAGCAGTTACTTTTGTTCATTTGTATGAAGAAAAAACTAGGGGGACCGACAGATAGGGCTAGTAGTTCATCTAGAAGGAGGCTCTCACTTTGGTGGGGACAGCCACTCCAGTGCAGTTGACTTACAATTATCCCTTATGTCCTGTTGCAGGAATTCTGGAATGCATGTATACAGGATTATATAAAATTGCCCAAATGTCTCATATTTAAGGTAATGACAGACAGGAAGTTTTGTCGCCTGCAGTTTAATTTGTGCTACTGTATTTTTCAAGATTTATTATAACCTGAAGCTAAAAATAGCTTGAATCTGAAAATACACCATCTAAAACCTGTCGAGGATATGTAGAAGTCAATGATAGTGGTCCCTTGAACCATTTGAGGATGTTAATAGACTTCATGATGTTTACGTTTTTTCGGTGGATTTCGCCCAAAAACTCGATCTATTTGATCGATTCCAGTTTTTTTCACTAAAACCTCAATTAATTTAAGTATTCTAATTTCACTCGCCGACTACACTGATTTGAGTTTTTTACATTCAAGTTTTTTTTTAATTAGAAAACATTCGAGTTGTGAGTTTATATTGGATTAGAATGTCCACTGACCAATGACCAACATTCTATAAACTCTTTAATTATATGTTCACAGACCTCTGGGACTTGAAGCCACTTATGATAATGCCAATTATTTTAATTACCATTATTTACTATAGGAAGAAATTGCTCTGTATTTAAAGGGGCTGGTAGACCCACCATAAAGAGACTGAAAATTCACTTTTGGGTCCCTACTCATAGGTTAAGAATCCTTGATTAAAAGCATTTGATTAGTCAAAATAATCCCTACATCTGGCATAGTTTATCCTTGATTTCAAAACTACAGTTAAAACATGTGATACTACTTATAATATACAGTCAATAGAAATGTACTCTATTACTATCTGGTGTGTCCAGGTGTAGGTCTGACTAAAAGCAAAAAGATTATGATTTTTCATTTCATCTTGGGCATGAAATCCGCTCCAGGAACCCAATAGATACAATAAAGTTCAACTAAAATTTAAGTTTTAAATAAGTTCAATAATACTTCTGTGATTAAATAGAGATTATTTTAAATGTAAAAGGAAAACATAAGAGAATTATTTTTTTATAACAAATATACTTAACTTTTCTAATTTTAAAAAAAATGTGAAAGAATGTATTTTTTATAATAAAGTGATATTAAAGGAACAGTTCAGTGTGAAAATAAAAACTGGGTAAATAGATAGGCTGTGCAAAATAAAAAATGTTTCTAATATAGTTAGCCAAAAATGTAATATATAAAGGCTGGAGTGAACAGATGTCTAATAAAACAGCCAGAATCCAACTTCCTGCTTTTCAGCTCTATAACTAGAGCTGAGTAAGCTGAGTAAGTCAGCGACTTGAAGGAGGGCCACATGGTACATTTCTGTTCAGTGAGTTTGTAATTGATCCTCAGCATTCAGCTCAGATTCAAAAGCAACAGATATGACCCATGTGGCCCCCCTCAAGTCTCTGATTGGTTACTGCCTGGTAACCAGGGTAACCAGTCAGTGTAAACCAAGAGAGCTGAAAAGCAGGAAGTAGTGTTCTGACTGACTTGTTATAGTTCAAATCACTCCAGCCTTTATACATTACATTTTTGGCTGACTAACTATATTAGAAACATTTTTTATTTTGCACAGTCTATCTATTTACCCAGTTTTTATCTTTACACTGAACAATTCCTTTAATCATTTTTTACTTCTGTGCCAGAAAATCTTGTTCCACACAAGTGCCAATTAACTATATTGTTCTATGCAACAGATCCTGTAAAAGCAGTTGCGAGTCAAATAATGTTGATGTATTCAAAAGAGATCTACATGCTGTTTACAAAATATTTGGACAGATTTCACTTGCTAATGGTCCCTGCTTGCTGAGTTCTAAATTAAAGGGGATCTTAACCCCAAAAAATTAATTGTTGTAAACTTATTCACACTGGTCCTCTGACAACTTTTGCTATCTATATTAATTTTATATTTTAATTGGTTTCTAAAGCTGGCCATAGATGCAAAGATCCGATCGTACCGATATCTGCCGGACGAAAAATGTCGGGACTCTCCACACACGGTCCGAATATCGTACGAATCCTCGATTCGTACGATCAGATCTTTGCGTCTATAGCCAGCTTAAGATATTAGCAGTTCTAGAAAGTTTTAGACTGCTAGGCAGTCTTTCAGCTTAATAGCTTTTATAAGCTATCTATGCTCTATGCACTTTTTGTATTCAATTAACAAATGGGTTGCTACAGTGTCAAAATGGGGTGTCCGGGGCCCACCGGGACTGCTGCCTGTGGACCCCCACCCCAATAATAAGCTCCAGTTCCTCCAAGGGCCACCCCCTCTATTTTGACATTGTGTACCAAAGCTGCGATTGGGGTGAGGGGAGCGCCAGTGCCTGCAATTGTTGAAGGTAGGAGCCCAGGTCTGGGCCAACAGGACCTGCAAGGCCCATCAGGTTTTTTTCCCGGTCTCCCTGCTGGCCTAGTCTGACCCTGGGTTGCTGAATCTTAGTTTAACTGAAACCCAGCTATTTGCAGTCTAAAATGCAAATAGGAAATTGATGTAAATGACAAAAGTGCTCAGAGAAGCACACTAAGTAAGTACTTAATTATTTGGGTTCAGATCCATTTAAAAATACAATGGATGCTTTTGAGAGCAGAAGGATATGTGGTAAAACTATCAAAACTCCTTAAAGATATATAATTTTCTTTTCAATGCAAGAAACCTTCCCCTAGATTTTGAAAGCAGGCATCCCAAACGTATTTATATGCAGGAAGATGCTAACCAACCATCACTACCAGGGCTATATCAGTCATCCCGTTGTTATCTAACATACTGACATTACAGTTCAAGTTCTGTTTTACTCTGTTAATTAAACATCAATACAATGGGTATAATGCTATTTAGGTGTATCATAAAGGTTGGGAATTATAATACAGGCAGAATAACTGCTAATAATCTTTTATTGAGTCCACACAACATGTTTCAGACTTCAAGGGCCCTTGAAGCCCGAAAAACATGTTGTGTGGACACAAAATAAAAGCCTATTAGGATTTATTCTGCCTGCTGTATGATTCCCAACCTTTATGATACATTTGCATGATTTATGGATGCCTAGACGAAGTATCCAGGGAACATCATACGAACTGCCTTCTAATTCAAAACACACAGCTGACGGTGTGAACCTACATTGGGCTATTTAGGTGTGAAGTGGTAGAAAATCTTTCTATAACATGTACTAGCATCCATGAATCAAGAATGGGTTCCTTAGCAGTAATTGGGCCATAGGCCTTGGACGGTTTTGAAAATGGGTTATTGTATGGTGCTGCTTTCTATCTCTGATGCTTTTTTTTACCATAGCTCATCAGCTCAGCATATTTTAGCAGACTGAAAAGTGCCCACGATCACCTCCTTTGGATTTCAATCACTTGAATGGGAAACTATAGAATTGTTTTTCAATGCATACTAGAGCATTATCAGACTGAGGCATGCTCACACCTCATAGCTAAAGAGGGGGTGTTTCAATGGCCAATGTTTTATAACGGAGCTTCAATCAAAATGGCAATATTGGCCTGTCTCTGCTTCCCATAGTAATCTAATCTCAGAGCCTAAAGCAAAAAAAAAAGGTGGCAAATGGACCCTTGCTTAAGGTGTTTCAGATGCAGCATTCCCAATAAAGAAGTGAAGTGGTACCAGGCAGATAGGTTTATTTTGACTGTGGCAGTCAAAACTGTCCCAGTAGTGTAGTTCAGATTGATTCCACACTTAGCTAAAGAATGCATATTAATTCAGGATCTATCTATTACAAAGGTCCTGAGATCTAGAAATGCCAAAAGTGTCTATACATTCCTGATGCCAAATAATTCTGATCCAGTCTATGAAGAAGACACTGGTGTCCATTGACTATAAGTATAATCTCAATGAAAAACAACACAATTAAAGTGGAATCAAATAAACACAATAAAAGCAGAATCAAAGAACGATTCAATCATTTTGTTCCATCAAGCAGAAATAAACCATTTTGGAGGCCATAAGGACATACTTTAGAATGGAAATTAACATAAAAAAGCCTCCTTCACAAAAGTAATTTCAGTCTCAAGGCTGTTTCTATAGGAACAATTTCACAGACACTAGCAGAACTGTGATTTTCGCTAAACAGCAAGTGTTAAGGTCTGTGATCATGAGACAATGCAATGATGCTGCTCTGTCTTGTCACAGGCTCCCTAGTCAGCCTCTCACCTCCTGCCTCACCTGTAATTGTACCATAACAACATTATTACGTGGCAGCTTAATCTAGACAATTTTCTACATCTTTATTTTAAGCAAGGGGCATTTCTGGCAACCAAAGTTGAAACCTCTGGAGCACTTTCAAGAAAACTATGTCAATTAGGCTGTTTCTAAACTAAAGTTCATACTTAACCAACCAAGCGAAAAATGTCAAGGGTTGTAGTGATTGAACCAGCATCAGTTCCATGGGTACAACAATTAGTAATTGTACCAAGTAAGTAAATGAAATATATATTGCCATGTCTAGTGGTTTGCTGGCATGCATGGATGATAAGGGTGGGATTAAGAGATTTGCCATAATGGGGAGCATGAGTTTATAAGGGAAACAAAGAGTTAGACCCCAGACCACAGATATCCCAAGGGTCTGTTGACCATATCTTACATTCCTGTGGCCGGTTGTGATGCAAGTTGAGAATAATGCATTTAGTGAGTACAGAGAACACAATGCTCAATATCTAAAGGGGTTGTTCACCTTTCAATTGAATTTTATTATGACGTAGAGAGTAATATTCAGAGACAATTTGAAATAGATTTTAATTTTTTATTATTTGTGTTTTCTGAGTTATTTAGCTTTTTATCCAGTAGTTCTCCAGTTTGCAATTTCAGCAATCTGTCTGCTAGGGTCCAAATTATCCTAGCAGCCATGCATGATTTGAATAAGAGACTGGAATATGAATGGGAGAGAGTTTTTATAGAAAAACGAGTAATAAAAAGCAGTAATCACAATACATTTGTAGCCCGACAGAGAATTTGTTTTTTAAGATGAGGTCAGTGACCCCATTTGAAAGTTGTAAAGAATTGTAAGAAGAGGACATATATTTAAAAAAGAAATACTGTATAACAAATAAATAATGAAGACAAATTGAAAAGTTGCTTAAAATGGGACATTTGATAACATACAAAAAGTTAATTTAAAGGTGAACCACCCTTTAAGTATTTAAGAGTTCTGAAAGTACAGATCCAGATTCTATTCCATCTTTAGGCAGGTGCTGTTTCACTATAACAAATATTTTATTGCTGTCCTCCCTACCAGTAGATGACTAAATGTAACTTATCTAAGGGTGTGACTGACTTACAGCTGCTACCCTCTACAAATTCTTAAACAAAACGAGGCTTTCTTTTAGGTGAAGCTATGTATGTTTCAGTGATATTTTAATCTAGAACATCTGAAATCATATTAAACAACTTAATTCAACATGAAGTTACCATACTAAGTAGTTGGTTACTAAACAGCAAAATAACAAAACATTGTACCCTCTAAGAATTATCAGTATCAAAGCATTCCGAGGTTCATTATTGTATGATGTCTAGCTGTTGTTTTCAAAGTCCACCCAAGATTGTCGGCTCACTCCACAAACCCCCTTTCATTCCTTTCTGTTTGTCAATATTTCACTAGAGATCTTAAAAAAAACAAACTAAAAATAAAAATGAAAATTGCATTCATTACAGTACAATTCCTTTACGGCTATCAAACAACTAACGACACAGAGAAATGACATACACCCTGCAATTAAAAAAAATACATGTAATTCCAGATGTCTCAGGCATTGCTGAGAGAAATGGCGTCACAGATATCTGTCTGGTACAAATTGCTCTTTCCACTGTAATTTTCATTTTTGCTGCATTGAATGTTCTTTTTTTGTGCTAAAGGGAAAATGTAAACCAAATGTTATTTTAGAAACCAAGGTGAAATGAAACATAAGCCAAGGTGTTTGTCTCCTTGCTGTGTTTATTTCTTTATAAAATGGGTATACCTGTAGTGCTAACTAATTTGCAGAGACATATTTCATAAGGGCTATATTATTTATGTGTTTTAGGGCACAGTATTAAAAAATCAAGACGTTGTACTATAAAAACTACACAAGAGCGTCCCTAGTTTAGCAGGATATCCCAATCTGCACATTTGAAATGGTATAGGGATTGCAATAGGAGAAGATGAGGAGCATGTTTGGTTGTAACTGGGTGTTGCTTGTGTGAACTGGGGTTGTGACCATGAAATGTTTCTTTCAGCCTGGTATGTTGGAGATATAGACCTGTGAATACAAAAA
This sequence comes from Xenopus laevis, assembly GCF_017654675.1. Taxonomy (NCBI): domain Eukaryota; kingdom Metazoa; phylum Chordata; class Amphibia; order Anura; family Pipidae; genus Xenopus; species Xenopus laevis. The sequence continues at coordinate 54,710,055 of NC_054375.1, read as the reverse complement.
TGGTCACTAACATTTAGAGTAAAGGATGGTTGCTAATCAATACCCTATGTGCTCTGTATCAGATTAGGGAACTTTTATATGGTCCCCTTATAAAATGATTCAGGATTGGTAAAAATATATTAATTTCAAGCAGTGATTAAATGTTGCTGGAAAATGTATTATATGATAAAAAATATATCAACTGCATGCAAAATATATTCTGATGTACATCATCAATCCATAATAATAAAATACATAAAAAGTATAGTGATGGGCGAATTTACGAAACGGTGCCGGTGTCTCGTTTTTGACGCCGGCGCCCGTTTTTTTGACACCGGCGCCCGTTTTTGACACCGGCGCCCGTTTTTGACGCTGGTGTCACTATCACTAAAAAAGTATACAAGTAATGTATTGCCAATGGAATAGTTAATTGAATGGACTTATGATTTCCAAAGATCACTTATTAACCAGGAGAAGGGAAAAGACTGTATTAGAAATACAAGTTGGAAATCATTTAAAGTCAATGCCCTTTTCATCATCCCATACTATATTTTAGTTCACCATGGCAAGATTTAATATATATTACATCACAATGTATATTGCAGAGTAGGCCTCTTGGATCCAGAGAGATGTTTTTAGCCAAACCTCAAAAACAAAGGAATGTCCAGAGCCGTGCTTGTGTTTTAAAGGAGAAGTCGTTTACCACTTGGGGGTGCCAAATGTTAGGCACCCCCAAATGAATGTATTTACTTACCTGAAACCCTGGGCCAGTGCTCCTATCAGCAGAAAACTGCACCGGCATGGGGTTATACCAGTGAGCACCACAAATCGTTTCTCTTCCGGCTTCTTCTTTCTTCAAATTTTCTTCTTCAAACATTTACTATGGGGTGCCTAACATTTGGCACAACAAGTGATAAACAACTTTCCTTCTCCTTTAAAGAAAAACTATACCCCTGAGCATTGAGAGTCTGCATAAAATTAAATTGCGTTAAACAGCCCATATGTAAAACACTGTTGTCATAAAAATAAAGCACGTTCAAGAAAAACATTCTTTCCTTATAGTATGTGCCACTGGATCATCCCATAAAACAAAACTCGTATGTATGAGGCACTGTACTCAAACCAAGGGCACACATACATACTAGGTTGGATCAGTCAATGGATTTACAGAGCTGTGTCTTTTACTCTAACACTTCTTCCTGTTACGGTATTATTTCCTGTCAGTTGATGAGTGAGTGGCACATAGAATATCACAAAATGGTGGCTTAGGGAAAAAGATTTGAAAGGGCAATATTTGAAGATACTGTAAGCTTGCGGGATCCACAAGAGACACTGTCTTCACTTTTAGGCAGTTTACTTACACACAGGGGTGACCATTTCAGCCAGGGCTGCCATTAGAAATCACAGGGCCCTGTAAAACAAAATATACAGGGCCCCTCCCACCCCAGCCCCAAGCTTCACCCCCAAGTCACACCCCAGCCCCCACCCCAGATGCCACCCATGCCACACCCCCATAAAAGTTTTTCTACAAATTGGTGGTCAGGGACCCGCTACAAGTTAAAAAAAAATCGGCACTTCAGCTTTTCAGCAGTTCGGGATTCAGGAGAGGCAGCACAGCTACGGCGCTGTCAAGGGGGGCCCGGATATTTTGAAAAATGCAGCACAGCCGGGCCCCTCTTCAGGCCCAGGCCCGGTACAGCAGTACCCACTGTGCCCCCCTGATGGCGGCCCTGATTTCAGCATACAAAACATAAATCATAAAATAAATCCTGCCTACTGGGCACTGCCTTCACACATTTGATGAGTTCCCTTACTAAACTGGGCCTATTGTGGACTACCAGTAAAAACACATAGGTTGGGGGCACCTCTGTACACACACTACTTTTGGGGGATTGCTCAGCCTCCTGGCTTTCCTTAGTGTCTGACTCATTCACTTGGTCACGGCTCCCTCCTTGCAGTTGAAGGCAGCACCTCCAGCCTCTCTGGGAGTGATTTACACAGACAGGTAGCCTTCCTGCTCTGTGCCCTGCTGAGAGAGACTTTCCGCATAGTCTCACTAGAATTAAATACTTTTCCACAGGACAGCCTTTCTGTGGAAAGTAAGCTCCAATACATGAGCTGGACCATTGGATTTGAGTACCGGATACCGGATACTATACTAAAGAAACCATTCTCTGCTTATCAACACCCTTCCTGGAGCTTGCATTGACCACTGGGGAGAAATTAAAGGCCAAACACACCTTTTTACATATTTCCTTGGTCACTCTACCACAATATGTATATTTAAAGATATGTATATGTCAGCTCGGTAAGATTTATTCAATGAATATGGATGTGGGGCCTTCTGACTGCTGTGCAATAATAACCCCCACCCCCCAGTGTGTGTGCAATATTGCATGAAACGCAATAATATAACCAGGTAGGAGATCTGGGAGATGATGAGCTGTCATCTCTATACAGAGCTCTGTGGGTGTAGCGTGTAGTCATGACAACCTGTCACCAAGCTGTGTGCACTTCTTTGTTATTCTGAAATGGTATATTAAGCATGTGTCAGTATAGCACCAAAAAACCATACATGGCTTCAGTATAAAACAAAACAACCCAATAAATGCCCGCAATTCTAGCCTTAAAAAAATTGCTAATATCATAACTACCAACCCAGTTGTAAGTGTTCTTCTTGCTGATGGTGCATTTTTTTTTATAAAAAAATCAGTAAAAATCATTTAGCAGCACTAATTCTTAGGCAGGAACATGCAGCTGTACAATCTCTCAACAGAAAAAGATTACTTTTATATGCGTATTTTTGTTTGTGCTATGAAGGATAAAAATTACTTCGCTCACTTAAGGAACGTGATAGTGTCCCTTTCAAAAATATACTGTATAAAGATTTCCAACTTTGAGCCTGTTACTTGCTGCTAGTTGCTTGATGATACAGTCATTTAAACCCTGTGGTTGCTGTTTGGCTGTTTATAGCAATGCAGTTAGCTTCTAGATTATGCAACCATTACAAGCCGCCTCTAGAACACCATTGAGGAAAGGCTTTTAGATGTTAATTCCTTTGATAGCTTCAAATAGCAGTGCCTATGTTAGGGTAAAGAACATCTCTCTGAAGATGTAGACGGTTGTTGGACACGGGAAGGTTACAACAAATGAGTTTATATAACTGATTAATGTTTTTATAAAGCTAATTGCAACCTTTTCATTAAAGATATTTAATGCATATGTAGAGTCTCAAAAAACACTAACCTGTGAGTATGGGTTAACTATCAGAAACGCTACATTTATTCACTTAAATGAGGAGTATCATTAATGTAACTGTCATTTGCAGAAATAAAATTTTTTTTGCAAAGGTGAAATTATTCATGAAATAGATCAACTGAGCTTGAAGTGTCTTGCAATAACCCATCAAGGTAATGAAAAGTTCAAAGAAAGTCCAAAGAAGTAGTAAACTGATAAAGTCTTTTGGTTAGTTGGCTAAATTGGGATTGTTTACACAAGAGGAGAAGCTTTTATGATAACTATGTACAGATATAAAAGGGGACCATACTATAAACTCTCTGATACATTATTCACCTACAGATCCTTCCAGCAGACATGAGGGCATGCGTTCAGATTAAAAGATAGGAAGTTTGGAGGCTTATTTATCAAAACGTGAATTTTAGAGGGTTTTTTTCAGTGTGAATAAATCTTACCAAACTCAAACATTTGCTTATTGACTGAAAATAAGCACCGTGAAGAAAAAACTTGAATGCATTAATTTTAATGGGTCTACAAGCTCTCAAAAAAATAAAAACATTGAATTGAAAAAAATCTCTTACATACTGCCTAAAAACGCAAGCTTCTACCTAAAAACGCAAGCTTTTAGATGCCGAAGTTTTAGACGAAAGTTAACTAATTTTTTTGCTCTTAATAAATATTGAACCTTCAATTTTTTCAAACTGTAATTCAAATTTGTTGTTTGTGAGCTGTAGCTCAAAAAATTCAAATCTTGTCCAAAATTTGAATTTTGTGGAGTTGTGGAATTCTCTCTCTAAAGTGATTGTACTGGCATTTTCTTGGATGAAAGAAAAAAAGTGTTCTGTTGATGGCATCAACCAAAATAAGGACAGCCTTTGCTGCCGTTTCTGCAGGTGCCACTACGGTTAGGAAATGAAAAGCACAGGCAGCGGAAACATATTATTTGTAATAAATTCATTGGCACTCACTAGAGAAGCAACTACCCATGCAGGGTCATGAGATCTAAATTCTTCTACTGGGATTTTGAATCATATCATAGGAGAAGAGGAACCTCCCAAGTCTCAGTTTTCATACATGACAATAAAGGCATAACAGTACAAGACAATTGAACAAAAGGTATTCTAAACAAGGGCTAAACACACTAGCTGTCAGGAGCTACCTGGGATTGAATTCTGAACTACACACTCACAAGCTCCTGCATTACTTCATTGAGCCACTGGAGACCTTTGGAATCTGATCCTACTGGTATGATTAAAGACCTTATACCTTATACATTTGCTCACCTCCTTCTCCTCCACCTCCTTGCCCTACACGGTGTTTGTAATTTGCTAAATAGGGGCTTTATAAGCCTGTTGCAAACGATACCCCATTGCTTGATCATTGAAGCTCCCAAGCTAGATCCAGTGTACCACTTGTTCCTGCGACTCCTGTGCCTGATTCCTGCCTTGTTCCTGTTCCTGTCCTTGTCCTGCCTGATTCTCTGCTTCCATTAACTATTGTATCTCCTCGTATTTGACCCCGGCCTGTCTCTTCGACCATTCTCTGCCTTCAACTTGCCCCTGACCTCGGCCAGATCACTGGACTCTCCAAGTTTGCCGCCAGTTCTGACCTTTGGCCTATTCTTTGGATCACTCTTGCCTGCAGCCTGCCTCTGACCACTGACCCGGTAAAAAGACTTATGTTTTTCTTGCAAATAACCAGTTGTGTTGCCTGCACTTAACTTTAATAAATCTTTCCACGCTACAACATGTTTCCTGTGTATCAGCACCTCAAATACCCGCTGTTTCCATGTTACACAGCACCTAGGCTCTTACCTGTTAGCCACTCACCTGTGGCCCAGCCTGACACTAGCTTCCCAAAAACACTACAGGCATTGCAAATATCTGTTAAAATTTTATTTAAATCAGCCCCCACACATCTTTGTGTATACATGAATCACATGCCGTAACTGAATCAGTGAAGGCAAAATAAGGCACAGTTTTGACCCAGTTTTGACACTATTTGAAATATACAGATTTTTCCAGGAAATCCGCTCCAGCTGACTTAAGGAGTATCACCAACGATCTGCATGGGATGTATGTTCAGAGAATGTGAAACCACTCGAGCTGTCAAACCACATTTGTGGAGAGATGAAACAATCTTGGACAGATGGTATAGTATGACCACATGTCTGACTGCAGCGCAAATGATGATTTAATTTATTTATATTATTTGAAATAGTAAACTTTTGGGTATTGATGTCTTCAGAACCACAGAATGTTGAACATTTTCTGCACTTAATAGTATGTTTTTTGTATATCTGAATGTATCCATTAACATAGGATGAAACAGTACCTCGATGATACTTAAAAAGAAAACAAATACTTGACCTATAAAAAAATCTGAGACCCAATGCAAAATTGGGTACAGGGCCGATTCCTTGTCTTCTTGAGACAGCCTTGTAGAAAGGGTTTCTTAATCACAATCTCCACCCATTTTTCTCAACACCAGAAAGCTCTTGTGTTATTAATTATTTAGTGCTGTAAGGATTTTAAATCATTCTTTTTAGAGCTATTTGTTGATTATCCCACAACGAACCTCGTGTTGTTTTTCCCTATACATTTATTCTTTAAAGGTTCTGTAGGCATGGTACTGACAAGTTCAATCAGATTACTGCCTGGGTTTTGAATGTCAAAAGTTCCATCAAATACTCTTTCTTTAGAAATACTTTGCTATCCTAGTTTCATTCCCGCATGACTGCAAATCTGTCCATGCTCCTGATTTAAACCTATCCCATAATTCCCTCTGTTCTCTTCAACCATCATTCCATTTGTGACAGATTTTTCATCTAAGCCTATTCAATGGCCTGCTGTGTGGTCTGAAAGACTGTAAAAAAAAAACACCCATAGCTCTATTTTTATTCAAATTCAAGAACATCAAATATCAGTGATTGCAAATAACCTCCAGCCCTACCTTGTGCTATAACTGATCACATTCTGTCTGTAAGCCACACCATTGCCACTGTTTGCCACCATATGTTATAGGCTTTAATATTTTAAGCTATAATATGTAATCCCTCTTCTGTGTTAAACCTTTTATACTGCAGGAAGCTAATGCTGGCAACAGTTTGCTACAGGTCTAGTTATCCACAGTTGATTCTGGTACCTATAGTGCAATGCAAGCATTGGATGGTAGTAATGGTCGGCAAAAAATTGACCTGCACCAGACCCTAACACACCTGCTCCCAACCTGCACCTGACCCTAAACCTGGCCAGCATCACTGTTTAAAGACCTGTGCTCCTCCACCCATCTCTGATGTCACAAAAGGGGTGGGGCAGGCATGAGCCTATAAATGGATACAGCCAGAGCCGAAAGGTGGCAGAATAAGGTTGTGGGAGAGCTGAAGAAGAACTCAACTCGAACCCACCCGATGTGCATGGAAGTGGGCCAAAGACATGCCCGCACATCATTATTTTGTGGATAGTTAAATGTGGTTGCAAATCACAAAGTTATACCATTACCACTGTGGGAGCATCTTATAGTAATGTTTGAAATGAAGTGTATGTTGTCCATGATATTAGCTTCCATGGCAGTTGCCCATGAATATTAATCTGGGCTTTTATCAGTCATAGACATGAAATGAAGTCTGGAGAATACATCACAGATACATTAAAATATATTTATAAAATTATATATATATACACAGTATATAAAGATTTTTTCTTTATTTTGGCAGTATGTGATCCCATATCCAGAGACCTGTTATCTAGAAAGCTCTGAATTACAGAAGGCCATCTCCCATAGGGGCAAATTCACTAAGAATCGAAGTTGCGCCAGGCGCAACTTCGCCGCTCTTCGCCGCACTTCGCCGCACTTCGCCAGGCGAATTTTCGCCAGCGCTACACAAATTCACTAAAATGCGAAGTTGCGCACAGGGGTAGCGAAAGGTTGCGGAGTTGCGCTAGCGTTGTTTCGCTATATAAAGCGAAGTTGCGCTAGCGAAGGCTAATTTGCATACGGCACGAAATTCAAATTTCAATGGAGGAATACGTATCAGCACTACAAATGCCTAGAAAACCTTCAAATCAGCCAATAAAAATTTTATTTTGCCCTACACATGTGCCCACTGTCTAGGTAAGTTGCCATGAGTCAGGAAATGTAGGGGGGAGGAAGGGGAGCCCCAAAAATTTTTCGATCTTTTTCAGCCTATCACCCGCCATGTAGAAAACACGCCAGCGTTTTTTGGGACTTAGAAAAAATTTTGACTTTTTTTTAAACAATCCCTATCTACTCTATTGCGCTTCGCCAGGTCTGAGGTGGCGAAGGAAGTCTAGCGTAAAAGGTAGCGTTCGCTACACTGCACAAGTTAGTGAATTTGCGTAGTTTCGTCGCTAGCGAAGATTCGCCTGGCGTAAGGTTGCGAAGTAACACTAGCGAAACTACGCCAGCGTTCGTTAGTGAATTTGCGCAGTAGCGAAAATGGCCAACGCTAGCGAATTAACGCTAGCGTTCGGCGCTTCGCGCTTTAGTGAATTTGCCCCATAGAGTCCATTTTAAGTAAACCATTCAAAGTTGTAAAAAATCATTTCCCTTTTTTTCTGTAATAATAAAACGGTATCTTGTGTAGGGATGTAGCGAACGTCGGAAAAAAAGTTCGCGAACATATTCGCGAACTTGCGCAAAAACGCGAGCGGTTCGCGAACGGTTCGCGAACCCCATAGACTTCAATGGGAAGGCGAACTTTAACATCTAGAAAAGACATTTCTGGCCAGAAAAATGATTTTAAAGTTGTTTAAAGGGTGCAACGACCTGGACAGTGGCATGCCAGAGGGGGATCAAGGGCAAAAATGTATCTGAAAAATCTGCCTGTGTGTGCTTGGAAGAGATAGTGTAGGGGGAGAGCTGTTAGTGATTTCAGGGACAGATGATAGTAAGTTTGCTGGCTAGTAATCTGCTTGATACTGCTCTGTATTGGAGGGACAGAAGTCTGCAGGGATTTGAGGGACATTTTAGCTTAGGTAGCTTTGGCTAGTAATCTACTGTTCTCTTTAAACAACTGCCATACGTTGACCTTGTAGGCATTGTTTGCCCAGTTTTTTTGGACGCAGCCACTGAAGCACAGTTGCCAGAAAAAATATGCCATATAAATGCTGAAAATAGTCATTTTTCGCCATACGTTGACCTTGTAGACATTGTTTGCCCAGTTTTTTTGGACGCAGCCACTGAAGCACAGTTGCCAGAAAAATTATGCCATATAAATGCTGAAAATATAAATTTTTTTGGTTGCAGCCACTGAAGCACAGAGGCCAGAAAAATTATGCCATATAAATGCAGAAAACATGCATTTTTTTGGTCGCAGCCACTGAAGCACAGTTGACAGAAAAATTATGCCATATAAATGCTGAAAATATAAATTTTTTTGGTTGCAGCCACTGAAGCACAGAGGCCAGAAAAATTATGCCATATAAATGCAGAAAATATGCATTTTTTTGGTCGCAGCCACTGAAGCACAGTTGCCAGAAAAAATATGCCATATAAATGCTGAAAATAGTCATTTTTTGCCATATACGTTGAGTCAACGTATGGCAAAAAATGACTATTTTCAGCATTTATATGGCATATTTTTTCTGGCCTCTGTGCTTCAGTGGCTGCGGCCAAAAAAACTGGGCAAACAATGCCTACAAGGTCAACGTCGTTGACCTTGTAGGCATTGTTTGCCCAGTTTTTTTGGCCGCAGCCACTGAAGCACAGAGGCCAGAAAAAATATGCCATATAAATGCTGAAAATAGTCATTTTTTTGGTCGCAGCCACTGAAGCACAGTTGCCAGAAAAATTATGCCATATAAATGCTGAAAATATAAATTTTTTTGGTTGCAGCCACTGAAGCACAGAGGCCAGAAAAATTATGCCATATAAATGCAGAAAATATGCATTTTTTTGGTTGCAGCCACTGAAGCACAGAGGCCAGAAAAATTATGCCATATAAATGCAGAAAATATGCATTTTTTTTGGATGCAGCCACTGAAGCACAGTTGCCAGAAAAAATATGCCATATAAATGCTGAAAATAGTCATTTTTTGCCATACGTTGACCTTGTAGACATTGTTTGCCCAGTTTTTTTGGTTGCAGCCACTGAAGCACAGAGGCCAGAAAAAATTAAACCAGTAGGGTTTGCACCCTAGTTTGTAACGGTGGCGGAGGGAGGAGGAGGACGCTAAAGGACAGCTGTGTGTGGAGTCATGAGGCTTGAAGAGAAGGACAGCTGCATAGAAGTCAGAACAAGTCTTCCGGCGTGCAGTAACCCTCCGAGATCCACCCCTCATTCATTTTAATAAAGGTCAGGTAATCGACACTTTTGTGACCTAGGCGAGTTCTCTTCTCAGTTACAATCCCTCCTGCTGCACTGAAGGTCCTTTCTGAGAGCACACTTGAGGCTGGGCAAGACAAGAGGTTCATGGCAAATTGTGACAGCTCTGGCCACAGATCAAGCCTGCGCACCCAGTAGTCCAGGGGTTCATCGCTCCTCAGAGTGTCGATATCTGCAGTTAATGCCAGGTAGTCCGCTACCTGCCGGTCGAGGCGTTCTTTGAGGGTGGATCCAGAAGGGTTGTGGCGCTGCCTTGGACAGAAAAACATTTGCATGTCTGACGTTACAGACTGGCCAAAGGGCTTTGTCCTTGCAGGTGTGCTCGTGGCAGGATTACTGGCACCTCTGCCCCTGGAATGTTGATGAGTTCCTGAAGTGACATCACCCTTAAAAGCATTGTACAACATGTTTTGCAGGCTGGTTTGTAAATGCCGCATCTTTTCGGACTTGTGGTATGTTGGTAACATTTCTGACACTTTATGCTTGTACCGAGGGTCTAGTAGCGTTGCGACCCAGTACAGGTCCTTCTCCTTAAGTCTCTTGATACGGGGGTCCTTCAACAGGCATGACAGCATGAAAGACCCCATTCTCACAAGGTTGGATGCAGAGCTATCCATCTCCGCTTCCTCATTATCAAGGACTGCATCATCCACGGTCTCCTCCCCCCAGCCACGTACAAGACCAGGGGTCCCCAAAAGGTCACCACTAGCCCCCTGGGAAGCCTGCTCCTGTTGGTCCTCCTCCTCCTCCTCCACAAAGCCACCTTCCTCCTCTGACTCCACTTCTGGCACCTCTCCCTGCGTTGCAGCAGGTGCCTGGGTTCGTTCTGGTGATTCCGACCAGAAATCGTGCGCTTCCAGCTCCTCGTCACGCTGGTCTACAGCCTCATCTGTCACTCGTCGCACGGCACGCTCCAGGAAGAAAGCGAAGGGTATTAGGTCGCTGATGGTGCCTTCGGTGCGACTGACCATATTTGTCACCTCTTCAAAAGGTCGCATGAGCCTGCAGGCATCGCGCATAAGCACCCAGTAACGGGGGAAAAAAATCCCCAGCTGTGCAGATTCAGTCCTACCACCCAGTTCAAAAAGGTACTCGTTGACGGCCCTTTGTTGTTGCAGCAGACGTTCCAACATAAGAAGCGTTGAATTCCAGCGAGTCTGGCTGTCAGAAATCAAACGCCTGACTGGCATGTTGTAGCGCTGCTGAATGTCAGCAAGGCGTGCCATGGCTGTGTAGGAACGTCTGAAATGGGCCGACACCTTTCTGGACTGGGTGAGAACGTCCTGGAATCCTGGGTACTTGGAGACAAAACGTTGGACTATTAAATTTAACACATGTGCCATGCAGGGCACATGTGTTAAATTGCCTAGTCTCAACGCTGCCAACAGATTGCTTCCATTGTCACACACCACTTTTCCGATCTGCAGTTGGTGTGGGGTCAGCCACCGATCGGCCTGTGACTGCAGAGATGACAGGAGTACAGATCCGGTATGGTTTTTGCTTTCCAGGCACGTCATCCCCAAGACAGCGTGACAACGGCGTACCTGGCACGTCGAATAGCCTAGGGGGAGCTGGGGGTGCACAGGTGTGGAGGAGGAGAAGGAGGACCCAGCAGCAGAGTAAGAAGAAGAAGAAGACGAGGTAGAGAGCGATGGAGGAGTAGAGGTGGTGGCAGAACCGCGTGCAATCCGTGGCGGTGACACCAACTCCACTGTTGTTGTTGAGCTACCCATTCCCTGCTTCCCAGCCATTACCAAGTTCACCCAGTGGGCAGTGTAGGTGACATACCTGCCCTGACCATGCTTGGAGGACCATGCGTCAGTAGTCATATGGACCTTTGGCCCAACACTAAGTGACAGAGATGCGGTAACTTGGCTCTGCACATGTTGGTACAGGTGTGGTATTCCCTTTTTAGAAAAAAAATTGCGGCTGGGTACCTTCCACTGCGGTGTCCCAATTGCTACAAATTTGCGGAAGGCCTCAGAGTCCACCAGCTGGTATGGTAAAAGCTGGCGGGCTAAGAGTGCAGACAAGCCAGCTGTCAGACGCCGGGCAAGGGGGTGACAGTCAGACATTGGCTTCTTACGCTCAAACATGGCCTTCACAGAAACTTGGCTGGTGGCAGATGACTGGGAATGGGAACAGGTGGTCAAGGTGGAAGGCGGAGTGGAGGGTGGTTCAGACGGGTCAAGGAGAGCAGAGGTAGAGCAGTAAGATGCTGGACCAGAAGGAGTGTGGCTTTTAGTTTGCCTGTTGCCTTTGAGGTGTTGCTCCCAAAGTGCTTTGTGCTTGCCGCTCATGTGCCTTCGCATAGAAGTTGTACCTATGTGGCTGTTGGGCTTACCAAGGCTCAGTTTCTGACTGCACTCATTGCAAATTACAATGCTTTTGTCAGAGGCACACACATTAAAAAAATCCCACACTGCTGACTTTTTGGAAGTGTGCGATCTGGCGGTAACAGTAGAAGTTGGCGGAGTTGGCGGTATTGGCGGCAATGGCGGGTGCGTTGGCCGGCTGAACACAGGTGCCGATACATGTTGTTGCCCTGCTGATCCCTGCGGGCTGTCCTCCCTGCTTCTTCTAAGTCTTATTCTCCTACTGCCTCTCTGACTCTCCGTCTCTCCATCTGAACTACCCTCCTCTTGCTCTCTTCTACTAGGCACCCACAAAACATCAATCTCCTCATCATCATTCTCCTCAGATGCATCAATTTCTTCTGACACATCACAGAAGGAAGCAGCAGCGGGGACCTCCTCCTCATCACTCATTATGTCCATCTCTATCGTGTTCTCTGCCAGAATTAAATCTGGTGTAAGGTCCTCATCTCCTTCATCTTCTTCTGGCAATAATGGTTGCGCATTACTCAGTTCAAGAAACTCATTGGAAAATAACTCCTCTGACCCCAGTGAAGAAGGGGCACCGGTGGTGGAGGAAGTGTTACGTGGGGTGGCCATAGCAGTGGAGGATGAGGAGGATGTTGTGGTAAAGTTAGAAACGGTAGAGGATGGGGTGTGCTGTGTAAGCCAGTCAACTACCTCTTCAACATTTTGGGAGTTCAGGGTCATTGGCTTTTTAAAACTGGGCAATTTGCTAGGGCCACAGGATTGCATAGCAGCACGGCCCCTAGCACGGCCTCTGCGTGGCGGCCTGCCTTTGCCTGGCATTATTTTTAAAAAAACAACAACAACAACAAAAACTCAGTTGGTTTTTCTGGAAACGATAATACACACAGCTAGATGGCGGGTTGAAGAAAACACTGTGCAAATAATGCCTACAAAGTCAACGTATACACTACTACAGCGGTGGATACGGATTACGTAAAATATATGAATGCTGCTTGAAAAAAAGTAACTCAAGTGGTTTTTCTAGAGACGATAATATTATCAATATTTAGACAAAATGTGAACAAGCTCACACAGCTCGATGGCGGGTTGAAGAAAACACTGTGCAAATAATGCCTACAAGGCCAACGTATACACTACTACAGCGGTGGATACGGATTACGTAAAATATATGAATGCTGCTTGAAAAAAGTGACTCCGGTGTTTTTTCTGGAGACGGTAATATTATGGATATTTAGACAGAATGGGAACAAGGTCACACAGCTCGATGGCGGGTTGAAGAAAACAGTGTGCAAATAATGCCTACAAGGCCAACGTATACACTACTACAGCGGTGGATACGGATTACGTAAAATATATGAATGCTGCTTGAAAAAAGTGACTCCGGTGTTTTTTCTGGAGACGGTAATATTATGGATATTTAGACAGAATGGGAACAAGGTCACACAGCTCGATGGCGGGTTGAAGAAAACAGTGTGCAAATAATGCCTACAAGGTCAACGTATACACTACTACAGCGGTGGATACGGATTACGTAAAATATATGAATGCTGCTTGAAAAAAAGTAACTCAAGTGGTTTTTCTAGAGACGATAATATTATCAATATTTAGACAAAATGTGAACAAGCTCACACAGCTCGATGGCGGGTTGAAGAAAACACTGTGCAAATAATGCCTACAAGGCCAACGTATACACTACTACAGCGGTGGATACGGATTACGTAAAATATATGAATGCTGCTTGAAAAAAGTGACTCCGGTGTTTTTTCTGGAGACGGTAATATTATGGATATTTAGACAGAATGGGAACAAGGTCACACAGCTCGATGGCGGGTTGAAGAAAACAGTGTGCAAATAATGCCTACAAGGCCAACGTATACACTACTACAGCGGTGGATACGGATTACGTAAAATATATGAATGCTGCTTGAAAAAAGTGACTCCGGTGTTTTTTCTGGAGACGGTAATATTATGGATATTTAGACAGAATGGGAACAAGGTCACACAGCTCGATGGCGGGTTGAAGAAAACAGTGTGCAAATAATGCCTACAAGGTCAACGTATACACTACTACAGCGGTGGATACGGATTACGTAAAATATATGAATGCTGCTTGAAAAAAAGTAACTCAAGTGGTTTTTCTAGAGACGATAATATTATCAATATTTAGACAAAATGTGAACAAGCTCACACAGCTCGATGGCGGGTTGAAGAAAACACTGTGCAAATAATGCCTACAAGGCCAACGTATACACTACTACAGCGGTGGATACGGATTACGTAAAATATATGAATGCTGCTTGAAAAAAGTGACTCCGGTGTTTTTTCTGGAGACGGTAATATTATGGATATTTAGACAGAATGGGAACAAGGTCACACAGCTCGATGGCGGGTTGAAGAAAACAGTGTGCAAATAATGCCTACAAGGCCAACGTATACACTACTACAGCGGTGGATACGGATTACGTAAAATATATGAATGCTGCTTGAAAAAAGTGACTCCGGTGTTTTTTCTGGAGACGGTAATATTATGGATATTTAGACAGAATGGGAACAAGGTCACACAGCTCGATGGCGGGTTGAAGAAAACAGTGTGCAAATAATGCCTACAAGGTCAACGTATACACTACTACAGCGGTGGATACGGATTACGTAAAATATATGAATGCTGCTTGAAAAAAAGTAACTCAAGTGGTTTTTCTAGAGACGATAATATTATCAATATTTAGACAAAATGTGAACAAGGTCACACAGCTCGATGGCGGGTTGAAGAAAACAGTGTGCAAATAATGCCTACAAGGTCAACGTATACACTACTACAGCGGTGGATACGGATTACGTAAAATATATGAATGCTGCTTGAAAAAAAGTAACTCAAGTGGTTTTTCTAGAGACGATAATATTATCAATATTTAGACAAAATGTGAACAAGCTCACACAGCTCGATGGCGGGTTGAAGAAAACACTGTGCAAATAATGCCTACAAGGCCAACGTATACACTACTACAGCGGTGGATACGGATTACGTAAAATATATGAATGCTGCTTGAAAAAAGTGACTCCGGTGTTTTTTCTGGAGACGGTAATATTATGGATATTTAGACAGAATGGGAACAAGGTCACACAGCTCGATGGCGGGTTGAAGAAAACAGTGTGCAAATAATGCCTACAAGGCCAACGTATACACTACTACAGCGGTGGATACGGATTACGTAAAATATATGAATGCTGCTTGAAAAAAGTGACTCCGGTGTTTTTTCTGGAGACGGTAATATTATGGATATTTAGACAGAATGGGAACAAGGTCACACAGCTCGATGGCGGGTTGAAGAAAACAGTGTGCAAATAATGCCTACAAGGCCAACGTATACACTACTACAGCGGTGGATACGGATTACGTAAAATATATGAATGCTGCTTGAAAAAAGTGACTCCGGTGTTTTTTCTGGAGACGGTAATATTATGGATATTTAGACAGAATGGGAACAAGGTCACACAGCTCGATGGCGGGTTGAAGAAAACAGTGTGCAAATAATGCCTACAAGGCCAACGTATACACTACTACAGCGGTGGATACGGATTACGTAAAATATATTATGGCTGCTTGAAAAAAGTGACTCCGGTGTTTTTTCTGGAGACGGTAATATTATGGATATTTAGACAGAATGTGAACAAGGTCACACAGCTCGATGGCGGGTTGAAGAAAACAGTGTGCAAATAATGCCTACAGGGCAAATAATGCCTAAAAGGTCAACTTATACACTACTACAGCGGTAGTAAAATAAAAAAAAGTAAAATAAAAAAAAATGAATATTAAAAAAAAAAAATTAAAGTTGGTGCTGCTGAACTACTAGGAGCAGCAGATTAGCACACCAGTCCCACTCCCCAACACTGCTAGACTAATAGCACTGGGCTCTTATAGTAGTAGTAGTAGTAGTAGTAGTAAAACAACAAAAAAATAAATAAAAGCAGTCCTTACAAGGACTACTGTTATTGCAGCAGTCAGCAGATGAGATCAGAAGCAGGACAGCTGCCCACTGCAGCTACATACAGAGCACTGCAGTAGAAGGTAGATTACTAGCCAGCAAAGCTACCTAAGCTTAAATGTCCCTCAAACCCCTGCAGACTTCTGTCCCTCCAATAACAGAGCAGTATCAAAACGATTACTAGCCAGCAAACTTTCAACTGTCCCTGAAATCACTAACAGGCAGCAGCTCTCTCCCTACACTATCTCTTCAGCACACACAGGCAGAGTGAAAAAACGCTGCAGGGCTTCGGTTTTTATAGGGAAGGGGAGTGGTCCAGGGGAGAGCTTCCTGATTGGCTGCCATGTACCTGCTGGTCTGGGGTGAGAGGGCAAAAAAAAGCGCCAACAATGGCGAACCCAAAATGGCGAACGTCGCGCGACGTTCGCGAACTTCCGGCGAGCGCGAACACCCGATGTTCGCGCGAACAAGTTCGCCGGCGAACAGTTCGCGACATCTCTAATCTTGTGTTTGATGGTAATTAAGCTTCATAAATCCATATTAGTGGCAAATTAATCTTGTTGGTTTTAATTAATGTTTACATTATTTTAATAGACTTAAAGAGATACTGACACCAGAAATTAAACCTTTTTTACATCTATCATAATATTGTCTTTGCTTGCTATCTATAATTATGCCATTAAAGTGGACCTGTCACCAAGAGACAAAAGGCTGTATAATAAAAGTCCTTTTCAAATTAAACATGAAATCCATTTTTTTATTAAAGCATTCATAGCTGTTGTAACCTCATTTAAAAATCTCAGCTGTCAATAAAATATTGTCTGCCCCTCCTCTATGCCTTAGGTCCCCCATTCTAGTGCACAAACAAGATTTTGAAATGATGCAAGCCTTGCCTTAATAACAGTGTCCACAAAATGGCTCCTGTCTGCTTGCTATAATTATGAATTCCCAGACTGAAGAAAACAAGATTCAAATAATTTATATTGTGTAATTAAAGTTCATTTTGCTTGACTAATGTGATAAAATAGGATTTTGAAAATTTTTTTTGGTGACGGGTCCCCTTTAAAGTATTTACAGATGCTTTTTTAGTACCCATCTGATCCCCCATGTTCCTCTCTGAGGGGCTGCCATATTTGAGCAGTCTGTTAGCAATAGAAACTCTAACTGACATGTTGAGAAGGGACAGTCAGGTTGGCAAAACAGTCAGGTTTAGGAACTTCAAGTAACAATTATTTACAAAAGTATCAGTGAAAAATGATCAACATGACCTATAGGTAACGTTTGATGTACATTAATAATTTTTTAGTGTCAGTATCACTTTAAAGGGGACCCGTCACCCAAAAAAAACATTCCAAATCCTATTTTATCACATTAGTCAAACAAAATGAACTTTAATTACACTATATATATTATTTGAATTTTGTTTCCTTCAGTCTGGGAATTCATAATTATAGCAAGCAGGAAGCAGCCATTTTGTGGACAGTTTTATTAAGGTAAGCCTTGTATCATCTCAGAATCTTGTTTGTGCACCAGAATGGGGGACCTGATGTCCATTTCCTTGCCCTGGCTACACAATTAAACGGTAAAGAGAACGGGGGAATGTGTGGAGAGCAGTGACATCTAGGAAGTGCTGAATGGAAAGTGAAAGTAATTGTCTGCCCCGCCTCTATGCCACTTGCAAAGAGGAGGGGCAGACAATATTTGATTGACAGCTGAGATTTTTAAAAGAGCTTACAACAGCTATGAATGCTTTAATAAAAAATAGAAATTGGATTTCATTTTTAATTTGAAAAGGACTTTTATTATACAGATTTTTGTGTCTGGGTGACAGGTCCACTTTAAGGTACAGATATCCAAATTACAGAAATATCCCTTATGTGGAAAACATCAGATCCCAACTCCCAAGCATTCTGGATAATCGATCCTATATCTGTTTTATATCTGTATTATCTTTTAGGGGTTTTAAAATTGAGTACTTGAAAGTAACTCTTGCCTTTTGGCAATAGGTAATTGGATACAGTCACCATATAAATACCCCAAGTATTTAAGGGGCAAGTGAACCCCAAAATAAAAATGTGTCTAATAATAGAAAACATAATAAGCAACTTTGCAATATATATTCATTACACATTTTATATGTTTTTTATTTGTATATGTATTGCAATGGAAAGCAGTATTTGTCCCTTTTTACTCTCTGCCCTGATGGCTCAGACTGTTGATACAATGTAAGACAAGGTAGCTGATTAACAGACCTGTGTTTGCTGGGGAACTAAGACTTTTGCAACATTGTTTAAAAAACTTAATAACCACAATTTAAGCAGGCCCGTGGGGACTAAAATGGAATGGAAGGACAGGGACATGACAGGGCAAGGAAGTGGGACCCAGATGACCAGAGAAAGGGTTTGTGGGAAATGTAGTTTAAGGGGAGGAGCACGAGGCGTGAAGTACAGAACGCAAAGAAGAGTCGGCGCCATTGGTAAATCAACCCTGGCCACTGGCCCTAGATTGGGATAAGATGGGCCGGGGTCTTTTATAGTCGCAGCTAAAGATTAAAGGAGTTTGAGTCAATTATGGCGGAAGTTGGGTAGGTCTGAGGCTATGGGTGATGGTGACTGGACACTGTTAAAAGGAGAGGGAAAGGACAAAAGGAATAGCCTCAGAATTTGGACAGGTGCTTGGCAAGTGGATCTCCACAACAGCAGCCTTCAGTGGCTAATGGGATCGGGCGGGGAGATTCCACTGAATAGTTGTTGAAGATTATTTGTTTAGGAAATGTTAGGAGATTTAAAGTTAACTTATATGTTAATAAAATGGCTGCGGCCTTTTCAATCCACAAAGGAAATGTGTAAGTGTGTTTTATTGAAGGTTGTGGGTAAATGGAGGGAGGGTCCAGAGATTGACAATGCCCATGTCAAGCAAATGCTGCTTTCAATAGCAATGGATTTTACAAATAACTTTAAAAGCACTACACATTTGTAATGAATGTATATTGTGAATTTTCTTAGGATTACAATTTCTTTTATTAGGCAAATTTTTATTTTGGGGTTGACTTGCCCTTTAGGTTTATTTGTGCCCATCTAATTATTGCTGTTCAGTCGTCTGTTACTAGTTTTCATTATGGATTTTAAAACTGCAGTGGAATTGTTCTTCTGCCTTGCTATGCTTATTTTCTCAATCATTCTGTTAATTACAGTAGCACTGTTAATGGCAAGTAAATATACAAATGGTTTTCATTAAGATCTGCAACCACTGGGATGATATTTCTGTTATAGCTATGGCTAGAATCCTATCCATAAAGCATGACAAAACTGCTGCTGTGTCAGAGAAAGTAATCTTAACTGCTGGATACTTTCATAATAGTGAATAAAAATGAATGTAAATAATATTTTGAATGCTATTCTAAGATGGAACATATACAAACTTATACAACAATATATATATACAATATATATATATATATATATATATATATATATATATATATATATATATATATATATATATATATATACTGTATATCCTTAAGGAGAAAGCAGATCTGAAATATAGCCTAATCTGGGAATTTCTTACCCTACAATACCTTTTTATTAGTGATAAGCGAAAAATACAGCGATAATACTATGCAAAACTGCATAAAAAATGTGGGTTTTTTTTCGTTACACTTTGTGCGACAAAATAAAAAGACGCGCAACAAAAACCTGAACGCGCAACAAAAAAGTGGTGAATGACAAATGCATGTGTCATTTTATCCTTTCCCTCTCCTTCCACATGAACCAAAGGGGTCTGAGCCATCCCTCTATATTGTCTATATAACAACATACACATAAATATATGGTTTATTCATTTTATTGTGGGTTACTAAGCACCCAGAAATTGTCTGTTCAGGTGTATTATTAGTTGTGTTTCTAATCTAGTAGTAATATATTAATATATACTATAGATGGTACTTTTTGCATAAACAGCAACAAAGTTACAAAGTGTAGTAATAGATACCTTTACCATTCAACCAGAGTTAATGTCAAAAATAACAGACATGGTTTTTAAGGAATTGGCAACATGGGAGCCTTTTTTTCTATTGAAAAATAAGTTGTAGTATAGTGGAAATGGAGTAGGTTGCATGTGTGTAGCAGCATACTGTGTGAAAAGTCCCTTTTTTTGTTGCACGACAAAACATTTGCGACAAAAAAAGTTTCACTCATCACTACTTTTTAGCCTTGTTTGCAGAAATATAAGTGTCTAACCAGGGCACATATGAACAAGTAATCAAAGCAATTGTTTGAGTCTTGGCTCTGCTTATAATCTATTGAATGCACAGACCATTAATACTATTTAGTTTTACCATTTACTATACACATATGCTAAATTGTTACTTGGTTAATCTAACTCACCAGTTGGAGTGACACTCTCATGGGCTCAAGAAATGATACACCAGGAAAGCAGTAATGTAGCTACAATAAACGAGTTCTTGTATCAGGGGGTTAGTTATTAAAGTCCAAATGTCAAAAAGATTTTTTTTGCTATAAAATCCAAACTTTTAGTGGAAAAAAAACTAAAATTTTTCGTGAATTATTATACTCCGAGGATGGAAAAAGTCTGAATCCGGAAATCGAGCATCTCAGACCTGCCGAGGTTGTATATACTGTAAGTCAATGGGAGAAGTTCTTATCCTATTTTTCCACAAAAAAATCAAGCAATTTGGGGAAAAAAATCCATAAAAAACATATGATGTGGATTTTTGCTTGATTTTATTGAGTTTTCCCCAATTAAATTGTGCTTTTTTTAATGATAAATAAGATAAAATCATGGATTCTAGTTTGCTCTAACTTTTTTTTAAATAAAATTAACAGAAAAATTGGGATTTTGACAAATAAGATCCTAAATGAATATTCTGGGCTTGAATAAAGATTGTTGTTAATTTCCTCTTTATTCAGAGGAAGACATTTATACAATGGGCACAGGAGATGTATAAAGGAGTTTTGGAACCCCTTCATAAGTGATCAGTATTTATCAATGAAAATCTCCAGAAGAATGGATTATATTTTCTGCCTAAAGGCAAATCTCTATTTCCATGGAAACCCGTGAAACATATTTGTCAGACATTTCCTGTGCATTTTCAGCCTTTTGTGTTTCTGCTATCCTGGGGTTATACGATTAAACTCCAATTACATTGGCATAAAATGCTGCCAGGTGCTGGCTCCCTGCTTCCAGAACATAATGGCATAGAACACACGGCGATGCATTACAAGTTGAACCTAGGAAAGAGTGACATCACACCTGTACTCTGGAGTACCACCTACTGCACCTGCCTACATCACTGTTTATTCACTGCAGCATTTCTTCTCTTTACTCAATATCTATCACTTGTGCTTCTCTTTATGTCAACGTTCCATTCAGCTAGCTCAGTCTCTTAAACTGTAATCTCCTCCCCCACCCATTTAACTGAAATAAAATAAAGAAAATTGATAAAATATATAAGGATAAAAATAACCTTTAAAATCAGATTTTTTTTCTCAAAAAGATGGCATTATTGCTTCCAGGCAGTTTGCCCAAAGCCAAGAGATACCGTATGTTCTAAGCAAGTTGAAACTCTCTTTTAAAAAAATAAATTTCACAACCCAATATGCCATCTGTTTTCACTGTCTTTCACAACAGTACTTTCAACTATATATACGAAGCAGGTGGCTAAGCAAAACATGCTCATATGAACACTTAAATGAATAGATATTTTATTTTGTCACACAAAGAAGTAAAATGGATCCCCAAGAAACAATATTTGTTATTATACATGGTAACCGGAGCGGCTTACAAAACGTCTGACGATGAGATGAGGTAAATGAAAAAACACAAAGCCAAAATACTGAAGGCAGAGAGTGGGAGTGAGATATGAGGACCAGACGTCTCCTTGGAAACACACATAGAGCTGTATGGAAGTGCTAAGAAATGGAATCCCCTCTGTTAAAATACCAATCCACAGATCTGCCCAATGTGCCCATATGGAGATGCATCGACCAAGTTGACGGTTTCACAACCCCACGCTTACACATCAACACACTCAAAGTGTACCCTAAGAATAGTTCCTAGCTGTAAATAAAACACAGAGCTGTCTGTCTGGATTTCAAAAGGGGAAAATATCTGGTCTTCAAAGGACTGGACAATAGAATATAAAAGGAAACAAGCCCAATGTTTGGCATTTTGGCTTACCCAAAAAATTGAAAGTGGAAGCAGTAAACCCCTAAGGGCTTTGCTGGGAACAGAAGATGGGCATCAATTGCTCACTTCTTTTTAAGGTTGCTTGAAGTATTCAAAGTAACAAGAGTGTGTTTGATGGAGCATATCTAGGGCTGTCCCTTTCCCTTTGCATTACAAAATGAACCACTTAATACCTTGTTGACCCATCACTTCTTTGTCGATGTCATTGCTAAGGGCACTCGCTTAAATTGCATGCCTGCTATGTGACACTGCTTGCTATAATTACTTCAGGGAATTGGCGGTGCCATTATTACCTCTTTATCTCGACCTCTCATTATCTCTTGCGCTAGGATTCAAATCTCACTCGCTGTCAAATCTTATAGAAAAGACTTGGAGTATCGTTTTTAACTAGGTCAACACAAAACAAGAGGAAACATGCTCCTTCTAATTATTAATCTTTATCTATTTCGCGTGATACACATGCATCATTCACATCAGTCCCTGCACCAGTAAAGCTTACAATCTAATGTTATTAACACATACATACACATACACATATGGTCGATTTAGTGTAATCTACAGAAATGAGTGGGTAGAGGTGACGAGGGCATTTGATCATAGTGAAGCAGGGGGCTAAATACACTGTCATCACTATTTGACCATGTGGCACCCCTCACAGCTGGCACTGGCAGTTCTTACTGACAGAGATATCTATTTTTTAGACACTGGAAACCTAAAGAACAAAGAAAGCACTAAACCCCCAAGGGAAATGATATACAAAGAAAATAAATACCTAGGTTTCTATTGCTCCCAGCACAGGGCTCCATGCAGAGTGGGATAGCGTGGTGCCACAGCATGCCAACAGCATAGAGGGAATGTAGTCAGGAGGTGGCACAGGGAAGCAGATCACACAGAGCTCAGGTGTAATAGGAATAATGCAATTACCTGGGTGAGTCACAGCAGAAGCTCTTCTTACTGCAGATCCTTCTGCTCACTGGCACTTCTCTAACAGAGCTACTCTTAGCTGCGTGTTGCAGTCATGCCTGCCAGTGGGAGCATGCGTGTGGGAGGGGGAAGAGAGACAGAGAGAGAAAAACACAAGTGAATATTTTTCTGCCTTTGTATTATCACCCATCATACAAGGAATTAGCAAAACAAGGAACAAGTGCAGCATGGTTACACAACCAGAAAGCACAGGGGATGGAGAGAAAAGGCAGCGCAGTCTTACCAAATTAGAACTTAATTAGAAATCCTATCCCAGTGCACTTACTTTAGCTGAAACACTGTGTGAGTCAATAATTAGGACACTGGAAATCAAGTCAATTAAATGAACCTTTGAGCTCGTCTACTCCCACCAAATACACTAACACGTACAAAGTCATCAGGAAGCAACCGCGTAACATAGAGGAACACTCACAAATACTGAAAGTGACAAATACAATACAGGGCAGATTTGTTTTAGGACAAAAAGGCAAAATCAGGACATCAGCACTGTCAGTGGCTACAGTGACACAGGACACATCCGAAAAGAACTTAAAGGAATACTGTCGTGAGAAACGTTTTTTTTTTCAAAATATATCAGTTAATAGTGCTGCTCCAGCAGAATTCTGCATTTTTTAAAAGAGCAAACAGACTTTCTTATATGTAATTTTGAAATTTGGCATGGGGCTAGACATATTGTCAGTTTCCCAGGTGCCCTCAAGTCATGTGATAAACTTCAGTCACTCTTTACTGCTACACTGCAAGTTGGAGTGATATCAACCCCCCTAACTTCCCTCCCCAACAGCCCATCAGCAGCCTATCAACAAAACAATGGGTAGCTTACCATATAGCAGCTCTTGAACAGCTCTGCTGAAGGATTTGTTTGCATTGCTAAAGGTTCTACCTAGCACCTAGTGGTATACATGAAAATAGCACCACAACCTAGGTTGTGGTTAATTGCTATGGGAAGGGGAGAAACAATAGCTGTCTCAAAGCAGTTCCATCCTGAAGTGCTAGCTCCTTCTCAAAGCTCAGAATTAGGGGCAAAGCACTGGCATGGCTGCCTCCACATCAATATTACAGCTAAAAAAAATAAATGTGTTGGTTCAAGAATTTTAAATAGTAGAGTGAATTATTTGCAATGTAAACAGCATAATTTAGATTTAGAAAGTAAACCATAAAAATCATGACAGAATCCCTTTTAACTGGCATTGATCTTGTGCTATGTGGGACGGGCAGATTGCCAGTTAGCACTGAAATGCCATAGAGCCTGCAGTGGCAAAAAACATAAGGCAAATTGTCACTTAATACACTAAAATATTAATAAACACAACTCATGATATATTGAGCATTTACTTTCTGGCATGTACGCATCATTGTTATTTTAATTGTGCGTTCTAATTTCACAGTCCTCATCCCATAGAGCTCTCTATAGATGGTTAGTGAAGATTTTGGGAATTCTCTAGGGTCACGTCAAGTATCAACATCCAGTACGTGACCTTATATTAGTAATTAAAGGCTTATGCCATAAACAGAATAAATGCATAAATAGGAACAAGAATTTTCATCTTGCAGTATAATATTCTTCTTTAAACAGTTACAGTATTTCACTGAGAATTTTAATTGCACATACCACATTTTGTAGACCTGCTAGAAGGTGGTGTATTTTTTAAGATGTGAAAAAAAGTCACAGAAGTAGCTCACACTATAAATGTATTTGTCAATTATGTGATTGAATTTGATTTTGAAATTGTTCAAACAAAGGCAATTGCCCCCATTTTTTCCTTTAATGACTTTAATGACTTTTCCCCAATTTTTTCTTAAAAGGGACATGCAGCCTAATTTTAAAAATTTCTAAAAAGCTCCTAAACATCAAAAGAAACAACTTTGCCATATAAGCTTAGTACACATTTAATACTGCAAAAAAGTAATTATTCTTTAACATATTTCAACTTCAGGCAGTACTTTTTCTTTTTGGACAGCTTCTGGTAAATTTAGAGAGACCTGCTGGCACTCATCTAATCTCCTGCTCAGGCAATAAAACAAGAACACATCATAATCAAGTTTTTGCATTTAAAGGTGTCCTTACACATGCAGATTTTAGCACAATCCAATAAAATCTTATTGATGGGGGGTGTACGATCGTATAGTTCCGACAGAATCGTACCAACACTTGAACAGACAGGTATAAAAATGTTCTGCCTGAGCAGGAGAATAGAGGAGCGCTGGTGGCTCTGACTTTTCAAAATCAGTCACTATGTCCCCTTGAACATTCTACATTTTAATAGAACATTTTAAGCACGTTTAAAGGGCATGTAAAGGCAAAACAATAAAATCCCATTTTTACTTTCTTTAATGAAAAAGAAACCTATCTCCAACATACTTTAATTAAAAAATGTGTACCATTTTTATAAGAAACCTGACTGTATGCAGTGAAATTCTCCCTTCATTTACTGCTGTGGATAGGAATTGTCAGATGGTCCCTAACTGCTGAGCAGGGAAACAATCATACTTATGAACAGCAGGGGGAGCCCCCGCCTTACTTTCCAGCCATGCAGAACTCAAGCAGCTTTGTTTATGATGATCCCTAAGCAGCCCAGACCACACTGAGCATGTGCACAGTCTTAATCTTGCAAAGATGTTTAACAAAGTTACAAGATGGTGACCCCCTGTAGCCAACTTTGAAAGCATAAATTATTTGTTTGATTAGGCTTGTGGTGCAGTAGGTTCATGTTTATGTTTAGTATACAAAATACAGCATTTCTAGCCTTATTCTATTTTAGAGTTTACATGCCCTTTAAAGATGTTTCTTAAAAACTTTGATACTAGTGCAACATAACTTAATTATTATTTATTGATTAATTATTAAAAAACACCAAACCACTTCACAATGTTGCAAACCAGTGGATAAACACATCTGGGTAAGACCTGACTCTTGTTATATTGTTTTAAAGTCATCCCAGAGAAAAGAAAGGGATAAACAAAGACATCTTTCAATTCCAATTGCATTTATCTTCCTCAGTCTAGACTAACATTTTCATTTAAATAAGAAGGTTGAAGTTGCCCTATCAATTGTTTTAATTGGACATATGCAATATTTTTTTTATAGTTGATGGGTAGGACAAATAAACACCAGAAGGTTTTTGATCTCCTTTTCCTATGACTGGTGTTGTGCCTGTCATTTTCTTATTACCACTTATTTATTAGCACTAACAGGTTTTGCAGTTTTTCACAAAATATAACAATAAATAAGCAAGGTAAGACAAACAGAGCAATGCTTTGCTTCCAAGAGTAATCTGTTTTGCTTCATGTTTAATCCTAAAACTGGTGGAAAATGTGAAATATCAAAGGGGAGCTCCAAACAGTATTTTTGCAGAATGATAAAGGAGGAAGTTGCTCACTCCAATATGCGGTATCCAAAGGTGAAAGGCAAGTCCTTAGTCGTATCCAGGCAAAGAGATCAGGGCAGGTGCAATCAGCAGTCAAAAAACGTAGATCAAGATCCAGAAATCAATCAGAGAGGAATTATAGCACACCCAGGAATACTCGAAAGTACCTATACTCAGGCATCGAACCCAGGTCCTCAGCATCTTTTTATTTCGAACTTTCATGTCAGATGCAAAGTGATGCCTGTGTGTAGCCTTACAGTGTACAATAATGAAGCATTATTTGTTATTTGTAAATGTAATTGTTAATGGTATTTGTATTTGCTTACCCTTTTCTGCTTTTTGGTTGAGACTTTTGAAGCATTCCAACAGATAACTGTTTTCCTCCAGGCTTGTTAAAAAGGTGGCTTCTGCTACATTGTTTCATGGGTCAGAAGGAGTAGTGCACATGATATTAACACCCGGAAAGAAAATGCTTTCCGATATATTACACAATAGCTTACAATTCTGTTACCCACACAATAGCAGGGAATACCATTTATAGCCCATAGTGAGCTAGGCTTGTGCACCAGGGTTGTTCAACTGTTTCGTCTTAAGGGACACAAATTAAACCAGAGAAAAAACCCTAATGTATTTTTCTGTAGATTTATTTTATTAGGCCACTCATTTCTCCGTCTCTCTTAATGGCTTGTTTGCTGCTTTATTAAAATGCTGCAGTTGTTACAATTTACATTTTGTCTCCTTGTAATAGTAACTTGTAATAGCTTTTATTTTTTCATAGCCATGGATATTATGTTTGTTCAATAAACCATCCAAGCTCTTAAAGGCATTAATAGAATCAGCCATCACAACATCACCCGGCAGTGCATTCCACAACCTCGCTGCCCTCACTGTTAAGAACCACCTACTTTGCTTCAAATGAAAGTTCTTTTCTTCTAGTCTAAATGGGTGGCCTCTGGTGCAGTGATCTTTTCTATAATGTTCTCTTATGTACTTGTACAGAGTAACAATGTTCCTTTGCAAGTGCCTTATCTTCAGAGAAAACAACCCCAACTTTGACAGACTTTCTCTTCTTTTTTTATCAGTTTAGTTGCACATCTCTGCACTCTCTCAAGCTTATTAATATCTTTCTTAAGGGCTGGTTCCCAAACTGTACTGCATACTCCAGATGAGGCCTTACCAGGGACCTATAAAGAGGTGAGTTGAAAAACCTGCCTCAGGTGACAATACCCCTCAGGTTAACAGGGGTGGCGAGAAGATGCTCCTGGTACATTTAAAATCCAAGTTTATGGAACCCACCTTAGAAAAGACACTGGAGGCAAAATGATGTTTTCATCCCTTGAGTTAATGCCCCTTTTTTAATGCAAGACAGAAATTTACTTGCTAAAGTAGCCACAAAGATTCTCAATTTAGGAAGCCCCCAACATACTGCCATTTAGCGTATAACATGTATTTATGTTGTTTCTACCAAAGTACATTTCTGAAAAATAATATTACAATTACAGATTGTCTATGCTGTGCAATATTTTCCATTTTCAGTTGCAGTTTAGAATCCTCTTTAATAAGGGATGAAGCTACAAAGCAGTAGAATGCTGATTTCATCTGCAACCCACAAATTTTTCAGTCTTCTGCTGCTGTCTGTGCTGCCTACCATGACACCAAATAACATATTTCCTGCATGTTTTTACTCCATTAAAGCAGCATTTTAATGATCCCCTAGGGAAAGGAAAACTACTTATCCATAAAATACACATAATAAAATACATTACTGTAATGCATGTTTAAATATCTGCAGGTACAAGCCTTATCCTTAATTTTCAACTGACCAGTATTTCTAAAAGTTATGAAAAGCAGATCACCAGTAATATAGTTCTGTGGCTACAATAGTATTCAGTGTCCAAAGACTTTTTCTGAACAATCAATTGATTATCACCGTGGTTTGAATGCGATGCATAACCAAAGTGACTAAAAACTTCAGAATCTGCTTGCAGCTTATATGGTATCATTGAAACAGGAAAGGAAAAACCTAGCAGCATCATTTTAATGATCTTAGTGAGGTCAAAACATTTCTTGCTCCTAAACAACATACACAAAAGAGCTTTGAAGATCCATTATCCTGTTACCGCAAAGGAAGAATTTTACAAGTCCTGCAATTAAAATTAGTTGGATCAGGTCTTGCTAAAGAGTAGAACTGATCAAATTCTTAAAAACTTGCAAACTCTAATGAGCAGGGCTCTCTTTCCCTACGTTATTGGTATCAGTCTCTTTTTGTGTATAAACAATAACAGTATACACCCTTTTATTGTACAGCTATGATGAATATGTTGGTAAGTAATTGTTAATAATAAGACTGGATAGGGGGTAGTTTTCTAAGTTTTACTAATAAACATGAGAATGCATTAGTGTGTTCTTCTAATTATAATACAGGTGAACATTCTAGTCACATTAAAGCTTATTTAGAATGAAGAGAACTAACTATAATTTATCACCAGTAATGCAACTGATAATTATTTTGTTCCCAATATAATTTTTTTTATATCTTGTCATTTATTACACCTTTCCTCTCTTTTTGGCTAATTTCCCCTCCTACACATGCTTTCTATATATTCTTTGTACTTTTCACACTCTCTCTTTAAAGTGTATGTAACGTTCCTTAGTATTCATCCTACAGGCTGATCCAATCAGTATTCACACTGGCTGCCTAGCAACAAGGGATGTACGTAGGAGTGCATGCTGCTTCCAGTAAACAGTAGGGCGAGTGGTGGAGGGGAAAATAACTCTAAAAATAGGGGATAATAAATCATAATGAATATTATAAAAATAAGGTAGTTTTAGTCTAAACTGTGAGCTATGTCTGAATTCAATCATCAGGTTGGTTTTTGCTTGCAGCAAGTGATTAGGTGATGGAGGATATTAGACTGGAATTGGGGATGTTGGGGTAGGGCAGGTGATCCAATAAGGAAATAGGAAATGTGGACAATAGTGGAAAAATGTAATATTTACTTTGGTTGACATAGCAGCAAAGTGGTTTGTAAAATGGGCAAGGCATTCCTAGTTGTACCTGTAGGGGTGTGAATGCAGGAACATGCCTGAGGTATTGAATGTTAAATATGGTATCTGACCAGTCTGTGTTAAATAGAGTATCAGCCTAGATCCCGAAATATAATATCCAAAGATAAGGATTCATATGCACTTTGAATACATTTTGGACACATATAACTATAGAGCATTTTTTCACAATTCAAATGTTAACAGGTAAGACTGTAAAAGGAATGATATCTGTATAACTTGCTTCTGTATAAATGTATACAGTGATTCATACATGAGCCAGAAAGCTTGTTTAAAAAGAGCCAACCAAAAAAACTCCCTATTTAGTCTTCATTGCATATTTTGAATAAAGCGAAAAGTAAAGAACCCTTTCTGCCTGGGACAGGCAACCTTCCAAAAGTTGCATTGAGGGCTCATTTAAAGTGGCTCGGGCAGAATATTTGATAGACAAAATAATCATCCTCCCGGCATGATGTGACTATTTGTGACATGACCAGCAAATCCAAAATAAATCATGAGTCATGGAGCAGCCAGCAATTCTGCCATTTCAAGTCTTAAGTGTCTGCAATGGATAAATCGAAGTGACAAGCAGGCTCAAAGAGTCAAAGGCATTGCCTAGGAAACAAGCTGTGATGCCTTCCATTCCAGGACTAGAGAGTATACATGCAATCTCCTAGAACCACAAAACACTAGTGCATATGGCTTCTGCTTAATTAAACTGCTTTGCATCATTTCTCTCCTGTGCTTGCCTTTTTGTCTATTGAAACAAGATCTTGATCCTCCACATTCTTAGACCACCCTTGCACATTTCTCTATTCTATGTAAATCTGCCTCCCACATAAAAATGATGTATGACTAAACTTAAGTAGAATGGCTTATAGAATATAGAATAGAAAGAGGAGAATGTAAAAAGATAACACACAAGGTACCTTGCATAGATACGTCTGTAATCAACTATTGACAATAAATAAGAGCTTCAAAAATTTAGAAAAATATATAAGTAATAACATACTATTGTAAAACATAATGTTATTAGACGTCACTAAGGAGTTCCGTGACCATATAAATGCTTTTATACAGATCATGGAACACTGAGGTGAGTTCTAATATCTGCATATTTCACTACAGAGGCTGCATTGTTTGTTTTTTAATATATAGGTTTCAGTAAGTCATGTGATACAAATTACACTGCTAAGCACCGATTATAACTAGTGACTTCACTAAGCACTGTTCACAAGGATGTATCTTACAGAATATTCATGGCTCTCTTGTGTATTATATCCTTTCATTTGTCAATCAAAAAAATAATATAGAAAAACACAAAATGATTACATGCTACAATGGGATATCATTCTTCAGCATCTTACACAATTATACAGCAGAGTATGTTAGCAGCACACAGTGCAGAGTCACTTTCATATACTTTTTGTTTGTTCTCATATCTGGGGAACTATACTACTTCACTTGTGATCTGAGCTTAGGTCATCCTCCTTAACTACCCTTGAAAATTCATATTATCCTTGAGCATCTCAAACATGACATATCCTTACTCTTGGCAATTCACTTGGATGCCCCACATGTCCTTAGCTTTATGAGCCACCAAGGTGGTAAGCCAAAGAAGCTATCTTAACCTCCCAACTATCCTTACTGAGCACAAGGTCACCAGATTTTACCTCTCTATGGGGTTACCTTGAGCATATCCTCATGGAACTACAGCATAGATTTGGGCTATACTAAGTTCTTTACTTGTTGAATCACCCTGGAAATCCTGAGGGTAGAGAATAGTTGCATCATACTGTGGTGTCCGCAGCCCACCTGGGTTGCCACCTCAGGGGTCCCCCACCCCAGTCTTGAGCTTCTCTGAGCACCAAACCCAAAGGGTGGGAGCGCCCATAGTTCCACAGGAGTGGGCCTGGGTCAGTAGGACTCACCAGGTTTTATCCTTGGATCCAATGCTGGTTGCATCTAAATTATTCTACATGGGTTATATTCACTGTAGGGATTATAGTTTGCCAAATATAAAGTCCTAAATTCCAGATTGTTGTATTATGATATTGTATTGTATTATATTTATTTATTGACACAGTATTTAGGGATGCACCGAATCCACTATTTGGAATTCGGCTGAATCCCCGAATCCTTGGTGAAAGATTCGGCTGAATACCGAACCAAATCCTAATTTGCATATGCAAATTAGGGGCAGGAAACAGGAAAGGAAAAAGAGGAAATAATTCTTCTTTTGTGACGAAAAGTCATGTGATTTCCCTACCCGCCCCTAATTTACATATGCAACTTCAGATTCGGTTCGGCCAGGCACAAGGATTCGGCCGAATCCTGCTGAAAAAGGCCGAATCCCGAACCGAATCCTGGACTCGGTGCATCCCTAACAGTATTACACCACACATGTATGCAATGCTTTACAAGGTATAAAGACAAACAGTGCTGCAGATATAAACTAAATATTGAGAATAAATACATAAGCGCTAGTACTGAAAAATCTAATTAAAAGTGTCTCTGATTTATCACAGGCTCGCAGCACCCCCAGACCGCACTGAACAGAAGGGCCAGCTTGAGAGCAGAGACTTCAAGAAAGGAAAAGGGGACTAAAAACAATAATGAAAAAAATATATATATTTATAGTGCTGGCTTTTTTTTTGTTTCAACTAAAAAGATCCATCCTTTATAATATGCTGGTTCTAAATATGGCTAAAAATTAAAATACATCCCAGATTTCTTAAAGAAAAAAACCCCTGCACTTATAATTTTATTTTAGGAATCTTGGTGGTACATCGTGTACACGTGCTGAACCTCCTCCTCTTCTCCTGATGCAATCTTATTGTGTGTCATATTTCTATTAATAGACATTTAGAAGGATTATATAAAATTATTGAACGCATAAGTCACCCTGTAACAAAGTCATGCTCAGCTCTGCTATCTTTTTACTGAAAACAGCAGACATATTGATTGACCAGGAACAATAATGTGTTTATGTACAAAGCCACCAACCAGCTGCAAATGTAAGAAAGCCACGGCAAACAGAACAATGCGGCTACGATGCAAGTGAATGAGCTGATAAAATATAAGTATTCACATAAACATAAACTAAGCATCAATTTTAAGGATCCAAATATTCAGAATGAGAAAAAAAATGCATTTTAAGGTTGCACATATATAGCATTTGATGGTTCAAACTACAAAATACATGTGTAGGTGCACATTGGTTGCCTATATTTCTTTGCAGCACTTAGTTCTTTTACTTGGATATTACTCCATCTATGGAAATTGTTTCCTCCAGGTAATCCAATTTCCTTCAATAGTCCCAAAACATACTGGAAGGGTAATTGGTTTTTGGGGACATTGAACCTAGATTTAAAGCCTCCACGGGGCAAGGGGCAGTGTCTGCAAAGCACTGGAATAATGCACAGAAACTATATATATTAAGAATAAACTGAATCCAGTATTTGTGGGGGGTAATTACCCAACCCTAATTTGCATATTCAGATTTGACTAAATGAAAAACACAAAATTGATGTGCATAATTGAGCTTCAACGTGAATCTGATGCAAATACCCTTGGCAAATACCCTTGGCAATTGCAGTTAGCATTATTTCTGGCTTTTGGGGGCCCATATACTAAGGGTCGAAGTGAATTTGAAGTGAATTTTCGAATTCAAAAACTTCGAATTTTGAAGTAATTTTTGGGTACCATCGAATAGGCCAAAATTCGATTTGAATTGAAACAACTTCGAATATTCGACCATTCGAAAATCGAACTACTGTCTCTTTAAAAAACGTCGACACTTCGCCACCTTAAAGATGCCGAATTGCTATGTTAGCCTATGGGGACCTCCTAGAACCTATAGCCAGTATTTGGCTACGTTTTTAGAAGTCAAAGTTTTTTTTTTTGGAAAATCGTTCGATTGATTAAATCATTCGAATTGTTCAATTCGAACGATTTCTACGTTCGATCGAACGATTTGAATTAGTTCGAAAATGGCAAAATTCAATAAAAAAAAAACAAAACTTTGACTATCGAATTTCTAAAATTCGATGGTCGAATTTCGAAGTTTTACCACTTAAAAATTCAACCCATAGTAAATGTGCCCATAGGTGTCAAAATTACATCTGTATCCAATTGTTTAAGTGCATTTTCACTTTCCATTTGACTTGGTGCATAGTGGGGACCCTGGAGCTGCACCCACTGTCTCACATAAACTATATACTTTATATCAATACCTATAATCATTTTAGATTTTAATATTACAAAAACCTTGGATATTATGCTTTCAAAGAAATCATCCAAGCCCTTCCTAAAGGCATCACAAAGTGCAAGGAGCAAAATTGGCCAGTAGTACCTAATGAATTGTGTTCTTTTACACAACTGTAGGCATTTTGCAGATTTCATCCAGCCACTGTATTCTGCATAGTGTCACTTCTGTGGCCACAAAAGTCCCTCCTATTTGCATATAGTTGCTACACAACACGATAACTTGTTAATATGTAGGCTTGCACTATATCTATAGAAGTTGTCATGTGGGTGACTGACCCAGTTAATGTGCTTGATGTCTGCATTGCAGAATCATGATCACATGATAAAATGGCATCAGTCTGAAGCATACTGTATAACAAGAAACGCAATTACTGTTATAATTTTTCATAGCACAATACAGGTATAGTTCATCATTTCCCACCCTAGTGAAGCTTATACTCTGTGGACTTTATCATATTTTTATTTAAAAAAAAAAAAAAAAAAAAAAAAAATATATATATATATATATATATATATATATATATATATATATATACTTTCTTATATAAGTATATAAAATACAAGCAATACACATTTCCCTAGTGTGTCACAGCTCAATTCACTTCGAATGGATGTTGGAGCACAATATACAGTTTACTGTAAAATATAAACACATATTGTAAAATACTTTTTGTGATCTGTTTGCTTTGATACGCAGTTTACGGTCTTTTTTTTCATTTAGACATTTAATTTAGAATGCTTAAAATCTGCTCTACGTGGCTGACAAAATATAATATGTGACTCATAGTAACCATGGCAGCATGTGTGTTACTACTTTCCAAATGTACAAAATGATTCCAGCTATCAAAAGCAAGTACAAAGATAGGGTTATTGCAGCGGATGTTGGATTTTTTTGTGCAATAAAAACAATTCTTTGTCAGTAGAATAGAAGAAGGGAGGGGTGAATACAGGGGGCTTGTGTTATGTATTTAACAAAGCTGGTAAACAAAAGGTATCATGGGGGCTTGTCCCAGTGCACTTACCCATTGCAGCAAACCAGTAACTAGCTTAGCTTTAATTATTCTGCTCCAGGTACATGCTGAAAGCAAATCTCTGATTGGTTGCTATGAGTTACTGTACTGAATTAATAAAAGAGCCCCCATTGTGCATGGTTCAGTGAATTTTTGCAACATTTGAAATATTACCTGAATGCATCAGTAGTTTGCAATACCTATTGCTCCATCAGTCAGAATCCAATAAAATGTGCTCACAAAAGACGTTTTTGGAGCATATAGCCGAGAAGGAGTTCTACCTCTGCTGAGGGTGTTAGTGCTAGCCTAAGGCTGGTTTTTACCATACTGTGTGATTGGAATTCCCTCATGCCACAGACATGGGCCATTTATAACATGATTGTTAAGAGTATAATTATCAGTTGGTTTTATTAAAGGGCATGTAAAGTCTAAAATAGAATAAGGCTAGAAATGCTGTATTTTGTATACTAAATATAAACATGAACTTACTGCACCACAAGCCTAATCAAACAAATAATTTATGCTTTCAAAGTTGGCTACAGGGGGTCACCATCTTGTAACTATGTTAAACATCTTTGCAAGACTAAGACTGTGCACCTGCTCAGTGTGGTCTGGGCTGCTTAGGGATCGTCATAAACAAAGCTGAATGGCTGGGAAGTAAGGCGGGGGCTCCCCTGCTGTCCATAAGTATGATTGTTTCCCTGCTCAGCAGTTAGGGACCATCTGACAATTCCTATCCACAGCAGTAAATGAAGGGAGAATTTCACTGCAT
The DNA here is from genome assembly GCF_017654675.1 of Xenopus laevis. NCBI lineage: Eukaryota > Metazoa > Chordata > Amphibia > Anura > Pipidae > Xenopus > Xenopus laevis. The sequence goes on along the minus strand of NC_054375.1, from coordinate 54,674,510 downwards.
ACAGTCAGGTTTCTTCTAAAAACTGTACATATTTTTTAATTAAAGTATATTGGAGAAAGGTTTATTTTTCATTAAAGAAAGTAAAAATTGGATTTTATTTTTTTTTCCTACCTACTCCTCACACTGAGTTACAAGATGGATTATTGTTTGTGCTGCCTTGAAACGTTGATTTTTGCAGAGGATTATTCAGGTTTGGTCATTTCTTTTCTGTTTTTTTAGCTATTTGCTGATCACAGGACCCCACAAAAACTCCCTCAATATTATATAATTGCCATTTTCAAACCATTATTTTTGCTACCAAAAAAATTAGCTATGCAGTACTCATAGTGCCCTCTCTTGGCGACTTCTATTTCATTACTATCTCCTTTTCATCTGTGAGGTGATTATTTAATGATTTTGGGCATAATTAAACTCAGAAACATTTTTGTGTCCTTGCTAGGTGGGACCAATCTGGTTTACATGGCAGTATGCATTTCTGGGAACTGAGTTGGAGCTCAGTAAAATAAAGGCTAGAGAAGTAGCTGTTTGCTTTGTGTTCTTATGCCTTTCAGTTTGCCCACACAAGAGATTTATATCTCTCACACTTTGCATTACAGGCGGTTGGACTCACTGCAGGGTGAGAAATTAGCCCATAGTAAATTGTAACTCTTCATTTGAAAATTCATCTCTTGTCAGATGCAATAATTCATCTAGATAAAAAGAACATATACCCAGGGCTGGTTTGTGGGTAGAAATGAAAGTAAATTGCTCTGGGCTCCCAGCACTGGAGGGCTGTAATAAAAGTGCTGCTGTGATAAGTATAAAAGACATAAATATTAGATGTTTTCAGTTTGTAAGTTGAAGTTTCTCAACATGCAGCCTTCCAGCTGTTTTTAAACTGCAACTCACAGTATTTCACTTCAAGCTAGAGGCTGGTGCTGCATGCTGGGAACTGCATGATTACAGCTTAGATACATAGGATTTACTTATTTACATGTCTATATATGACAGATAGATGATAGCTATCTAGCTAGCTAGATAGATAGATAACTAGATAGAGAACGGGGGACCAACCTTCTTACATGATCTTTTCTCTAAATTTAGACCTGCACACACCTCATTTGAGGTCGTTTACACACTTTTATCAATAGACATTCCACCAGCGTCGGACAAGGCTGGCTGGTGGAGTGTGGGCCCTGCGACCCAGGCCTGAACTGTGGGCACTCCTGGGCTCTCCACCCCTGATCACAACGATAAAGAGGAAAGAAATGGTACAGCGAGGGGGGTCCTGTTTTTAAGAACAAACTTTACACTTGGGATACCTCAGTATTATATTAAAAGATGCAGCCTCATCTGAACTGTGTATTACAATCACCAAAGTACATAAGCATTGATTTATTTATTATTATTGTCTGATTTATTATCACTATACCAATGTTTGTGTTTATGCCTTGTAAAGCACTGCGTACATTGCTGTGCTATAGAAATAAATACACAGATACAATGCATTTGAACAATTTGTAATTCATGCATGCTTTTGCATAACAGGTCATCGATACACAGTACATTGTGGAGCACCAATACTGTATTTATATAAGTCAATGCAAAGAAGTATTATTACAGCCCAAATACAGTATAATCTCCTTTTTTCCTTTGAAGAGAAAAAAAAGTAGGTTGCTTTAAAGTATTAAAAGATAGCTTTTGCCTTAGGCTGATTGTAGACTTCCCCCTCCCTTCCAATCGCTGGCTTTTTACACATGACTGCTTACTTAATCTGCAAGACTGCCCTCACTGATACACTTATGCAGTCCTGCAGAAAGCCATATAAATGAAACTGAGTTGGGGTGGTACACAGAATGCAGTGGTTTAAATATCAAGGCATCCCCAAGCAGGGACACAACTACAGAGGAAGCAGATTCTTCATTTGCAGGGGGGGGGTGTGTGTGTGTGTGTAGAGGGTCCTGTAAGGCCATAAATAATGAGCAATTTCAATATATCTGATAGTGTTCAACTTACCAATATTTGGGGCTCTAAATTGAATTCGCTCTGGGGCCCAGTGAAATCTAATACACCGCTGTGGACACCACGCCAGCCTTAGCGCAGAGAGAGTAAGGATTGCAGGTGTAACTATAGGGAAAGCAGACCCCGTGGTCGTGGTGCGGTTTTGGGGGACAGCGTAGCCTGGACTGTGGGGACTGATTTGCCTATAGTTATATAAAAATTCCCCCTTTCTAGATGCTTTCCTACCTGATAGTGAGTGGATTGTGGAAGGAGGGGTCATGAGCGGGCAGGAAGCAGAGGGAGGGGAAGTGGATGATGTGTGCACCGGGTCCCTTTGAAGATTTTTTTTGAGACATTATTATCCTTTATTGTTTGGGCAATAAATTCCATGGTGCTTTACAGATATTACTGTAAACATCAATAACATCCCTATCTCAATATCTTGGGCAGGAAGCGCCTAGATGGAAATCTGGCAATGACACTATGATCAGTTGTATCTGTAGCTAGTTAAATTGCTTGTTTTTTAGCATTGAGAATGTCACTTTGAAGAGCTGGAATCAAACTCAGAACCTCAGAGCTGCAAGGCAACAATGCATCACCCGGCTACCTTAACCCAATATGAAAATGATCATCCATTGCACAACATTAAGGTCTAGTTTGCTTTTAACTGCCAGACCCGTGGTATAAAGGCCATTCTTAACAAGTTAGGCAAAGTCATATTTTCTGGCTAATCTTCTCTCTTAGGTGAACAATGCAAGTGCAAATCTCTTAAATTAGAAAGACAGACAGACTAGGAGGTGACAGGTTGTTAGGCACCCCCTTCTCAGTTATTCTTGTCTCTTACTTCCTACAGTGGGTCAGTCCAAATTACTGCCATAGACTTCAACGACTCTATGTACTCCCAGTGCCTGCCTATTGATGCTGAGCACATGCGCAGCACGGAACTTGGTGAAATTGTTCTGCACTGCACATATGTTTGCCCAGGGTGGCACAAGGAATGCCGGGGAGGAGGAGTATCACAGGCCAATTTGCATTTTGAAACAAAGCAATGGCCTGTAAGAGTAAGAAACAAGTAGTTAGAATCACCAAGGAGGGTTGCCTAAAAATTTAGCACACTCCATTGGACTTTAGTAATGTAATGCCTTGTATGCTTTATACATAATGTAAGATTTATCTTTACATCAGTCAGGGGAGAGGACCACTTACTACAATAATAAATGTATATGTAGAGTATGTAGGAGTTAATATACTGTGCACTGCTATGTATAAGGTAGCTACAGAAGTCGCCTAGTTCTGCAATCATATAAAAACAAGAGGCCGCAGGCCTTTTTGCTCTCCCTAGAGAATGATTTAATATATGCAGAAATATATGTAGACCAGGAATTCTGCATGCTGCTTTAAAAAGCTCTTTCCCTAAATATAGTACAACAGCCCCTGACACAAAACTCCTGTATCTGAAAAACTCCATAGGATCACTCTGGCATGATTTTGTATTCACATATGCAGAACAAGATCACATCTGATCCAGAATGCAGAAATAGACCTGAGTGATTTCTGTGCATTTATCAGACAATTCTTAATAATGCCACACGGGGGCAACAAATTCAGAACTGATTGCATGCCTTGTTTTCCCAGTATAGAGTAGAGATTAAGAACTGTTTGTCTTGTGCTGCAATGTAGCCATGGGGTAAATTGGGGTAAATATAATGGTGCTGTATTTCCAGAATTTAATGTTAAAAGTGAGATGGACATAAGAAGCTGTGTTGGTAGGGTAACTTATGTAATGGAGCCTTTGGTTGTTCACAGTAATCTAGTATCAGAGCGAATTTTTTGTAAAAAAAAAGTAACAAATAAAAATAGCCTACATTATTCATTTATTATTCATCCATTTTCTGTTTCAGTGCTGTTGCCCAAAGATTTCTCATAGCTGTACAGAGGGATGTTACACTGACATCGTATTTATTGACTTACTTTAGTTACACTGGCTTGATATGCATTAGTGTAGCACAGCTTCAGTCATGCAAAGCCAGCCAGTTGCGCCAGCTATTAACATAGTGACCTCAGTACAATGGTAGAACACAATCTACATGTCACAAAAGAACCCCTGATGCTTCACCTTTTTGTTTGGCTGTGTGGGTTTTCTGGAATAATTTGAAAAACCACAGCACTACGCAATCAGCATCTGAATGATGGAATCCATAATATGCAAGTCTTTGTGGCCTGCTTGGGTTCAGTTGTATATGATCCATAAAATCCTGTATTGTTCACACTTGTAATCCCCCTGCATTGTTCACACCTATAACACCCCCAGTACTGTTCACACCTCAGACCTCGGCTGAAAGTACCATACTCTGCTCGCCCTATACTCCTTGTGTGTGCCATACTCTGCCTACCCTATACTCCCTGTGTATGCCATACCCTGCCTACCCTATGCTCCCTGTGTGTGCCATACTCTGCCTGCCCTGTGCTCCCTGTGTGTACCATAGTCTGCCTGCCCTGTGCTCCCTGTGTGTTACATACTCTGTCTGCCCTGTGCTCCCTGTGTGTTCCGTACTCTGCCTGCCCTATGCTCCCTGTGTGTATCATACTCTGCCTGCCCTGTGCTTCCTGTTAGTGATGGGCGAATTTATTCGCCAGGCGCGAATTCGCGGCGAACTTGCACGTTTCGCTGCCAGCGAATAAATTCGCGAATCGCCCGCGAAAATTCACGGCTAAAATTCGCCGGCGTCAAAAAAAATTTTTCCGAAAAAACTGACGCCGGCGTCGGAAAAACGAGACGCCGTTTCGCGAATTTTTCGCCGTTTCGCGAATTTCTCGCGAAATTCACAAATTTTCCGGCGAAGCGAAACGGCGCAAATTGGCCCATCACTACTTCCTGTGTGTATCATACTCTGCCTGCCCTATGCTCCCTGTGGAACATGAGCCTGGCAGGGGTTTGTTCTAGGGGGTTGTCAGCATTTGAAAATTGTTGATAGGGAACATGAACACCCCTAAGGTGTTTAATCATCGGGGTTGCTGTGTTACCCACAGGGAAGGATGAGCCATATGCATTTAAGGGTGTGTCTTTATATGACTTAACTTTTTTCACATATGAGTGATGAATGATATCTGTGCAGTGAGCACCAACCATTTGGTTTTTTGGTGTACTACCACCATTAATGTGGATATGGTCTTACAAGTTGGTTAAAAAAGGGGGTGGTCAGCACAGGCTTCCATCATCAGCTCTCCACCACGTAGACAAGAAAAATTCTGTCTCCCTGTACCACAGAAGTTGGACAGCACTGACCTAAAGGGTTCAAAAAGGTAATTCCTCACCACTCAGAAGCTGATAAGTTGGTAAAATATTTTTCAAGCTAATTTAGCAAGTCCAGTTGCTATAGACTGGTAAAGCCATTTAAAAATATCCACCCTTTCACAGCATGTTTGGTTAATCCTATTTTTTTTATTCATTTTGCAAAATTATTTGGAACACAAGAACATTCAAAAGATTCTGTATGGATTCACACATATTTCTCTCTGCTTTACAGAACAATCACAAATAAGTTAAACCAGATATATATTTGTAGATATGTATAAAAAAACAACAGCAAAAAAAGAGAGAGAACTGTCACATTATAACACTGATTTAACTATGTCAAAGGTCAGTCATCCACAGCTACATTTTTTTTGGTTTTAACTCCACAAATGCCCAAAAGATGCCGCCTCGTGCAAATTCTTGGCAAATGAGTAGTTAAAGAGAAAAGGTTTTTTTTGGTGGTGTTTGTGCACCATATGTATATAAAAAGATAAAACATGCTTATTTTATGAAGGTAGACACCCTGTAGCATTAGCTGGGTCGGTTGCAGGGAGTTGCAGGCCCCCCTGGCACAGAATCAGCTATTACGTCAGAGCAAAAGAGAAAAAAACAATAAACAAGTTACAAAATAAATATAGGACACAAAATTCACTGAACCCCCGACAATTATTCTCTGGGAGGGAAACAGAAATAATTCCTCGGGGGCAAAAAGGACTGCAAAAAACAGTAACAATGCATTCATGGTTTCCGTACATTATCAAGGGATTCTTTTTTTTCTTTGTTTTAAACATCCATTTTTGCTTGGACTATGACTCAACGCTAAGGGTTACCATACATAAAATCACTTCACATGAGGTTCTCTGCAGGTGAATTGAAGGGAGAAGTCACTTCTTAGGAGAAGAGGGAGGTGGGCTTCATCCATCTTTTTAAAAGAAATGGGGGGGGCTTAGGAAAAGGAACTTTATTTGTATTTTTTTTTATTCATTATAGCTATCTTTGTGCTGATGTTGCTGGTGGAGGGGCCCAGAATATTGTGTTGTTATGCTTCAGGCTCATATTCCTGGTAATCATCCTGGAGAAAAAGAAATAAGAAAAGAAAATATTTTATGTCTCTAGATCCATATTAAGATATATTATATATACAGTATATAGATATTATTAAGATATATTATATATACAGTATATAGATATTGCTACTTGTCTAGTAAGCCATAGCTACTAATCAGCCGGTAGCATGTTCAACTGTTTTGAAAATCGATTGGTTGCTCTGGTTTACTAGATGTTGGCAATCATGAGACATTTTGTTACAATACCCCATATATACATATCATATTATTATTACATTATCATATTATTATTATAGTTGTCCAGATGGTCTCAGTAAACCTATTTTTAAGTCATTTGTAAAGGATTTAGAAACAGATGTAAATACATCAACATATGTGAAAACATCCACTAAGCATTTGGCCAATTTTCACTGTGCGCTTATTTTTATTTCTGTAACCCAAACTGCATGTAAGTACTCAAGAAAATACATCTAGCACATTAAAGGGACACCTCACTTTAAAATTAATTTTTAATTTGCTAGTTACCCCCACACAGATTACAGAACGTTTTCCAATATTTCTGTAATGCTGGTGCCCCTTTCTAGAACTGCGAAGCAGACACCAGGGCTGGTGTGTTTTTGAAGAAGAGGAGGTAGCAGGTGAGCAACTAGAATCAATAGAAGGTGTCTAACAACTTGATATCCCCAGTGATTTAACTTTTGCTTCTTCTTTAAAGGAGAACTAAAGCTTAACTAAGCTGTTTTTGGCTTTTGTAACAGCCCAAGGCAACATCAGCCCTTTAGCAGTAAAGATCTGTGTCTCCAAAGATGCCCCAGTAGCTCCCCATCTTCTTTTCTGCTGATTCACTGCACATGCTCTGTGCTGCTGTCACTTACTGAGCTAAGAGACCCACTCACAATATACAGTACACATAGAATAGAAATGTCACAATATAAAGCTGATACAGATAATTAGCCTAATACAGATTAGTACTACAAGGCAGCACATATACCAGTGCAACTAGCATCAGAATTTAATTTTCAGCCCTGTAGCATCAGCCTATAGGACAGGCAAACCTAATTTTCTTCTTGTAAATTTGCTTAGCTTCTGAACAGTAGCTCAAAGCCCACTGAGCATGTTAGTGTCACAGACACTTTCCAATATGGTGACCTCCCTGTAACAAGTTTGAAGTCCTTGATCATTGCTGCTATTGTGTAGCTGAAACTTTAGGCTGGTGCAATAAATTCGGTATATAAAATAAGACGTTTCTAGCCATATTCATTTTTAGAGTTTAGTTCTCCTTTAAAGTCATGGGTATATTTTCATGAATACTGTGTCCATTAATGTATCTTCGTCATTACATTGTGTTGGTCAGGCATTCACCTGTTGTACTGTGGGCTGACAAGGATCAGACTTTGGTACAGTACAAATACAGCAGCTACTATGAATATAGTTGCATTTTGCAAAGACCATTTTTATCCATTGCAGCTTTACAGGAATTGCTCTGTCTGAACTTTCATTGATATCCACCAGGGGGAGAGAAGGGAATGGAAAGGCAGCAGAGGCTCACAAGCCTTTCCTATTTATAGCTGTGTCTGCAGATGGCTGGAGTTTTCAACCTGCACCTCTGTGTGGGGATTTATTTCTTAAACCATCAACATAAAATAACTAATTGGGGGTGCAGAAAGATTTTTGCACAGTATCAATATGTTGGCAGTCATCTTCCCAAATGTTTGGGGTGTTAAAGCCCCATAATTTCTAGGTATGCAAGTCCATTTTCGGACTGTGCACTAAATAACACATCAAACGTATTTCTGAAACAATGCTGTATATCAAAAAAGTATTTTTTTGATATACAATGTTTGGGCAAGGACTGTATCATTTGCTCATCACACATAACTTAAAGGGATTCTGTCATGATTATTATGGTTTACTTTTTATTTCTAAATTACACTTACATTGCAAATAATTCACTCTACCATTTAAAATGTCATTCTGGAATCAACAAATATAAATTTTAAAGCTCTAATAATGGTGTGGAGGCCGACATCTCAGTGCATTGTCCCTGATTCTGAGAATTGAGAAGGAGCTGGCACTTCAGAATGGAACTGCTTTGAGACAGCTATTGTTTCTCCCCATCTCATTGTATTTCAACACAACATAAGTCGTGCTTCCTAGCCCCACCTATTGCCAGACATGAGGATCCAACCCAAGCAGGAAAAAGCAGTGAGTACTTTTAGTAACAAATTCTTCAGCAGATGTGTCAGATAACTGCTATCTGATTAGCTACCCATTGTTCTGTTGATAGGCTGCTGATAAGCTGCTAAGGAAGGGGTAGAAAGGGAGGGGGTGATATGACTTCAAGTCACATGACTGGGGGCAGCTGGGAAACTGACAATATGTCTAGCCTTTGGCTACTTTGTTTGAGCCAATAAAACTGCACAACTAAAAAGTTAATTCACTCAGTGTGCAACAGTAATTTGGACTATATGTCATTTTCCTGACCCGTAGCAGGTTGGGTAATACACTGTTTGGCACCTGATCCGAAAGGAAGGAATACAGTGGTTGAGCACTTCAACATTGAGTGGAATATGTCTAGCCCCATACTAGCCCTGTTTGTTCTTTTAAAAAATAGATTTATGTGCAGAATTCTGCTGGTGTAGCACTATTACCTGATGTTTTACCACAACACTATCCTTTTAATCTCAAACCCATAAAGCTCAACAGAGATTTCACAACATGTACCTCTGCTGCTCTTGATAAACTACCATCTCTGAAAAGTAAGTGTTGGCAGATCCTGAGAGTTGCCATTTACTTTTTGTCCTATAGCATAGCATTCATTCCACAACTGTGCTCTCCAGTGCCGCCATGAGAAATCTTGGGACCCAAATGAACACAAGTGTGTAGTACCAAAATGTTTGGTCATGCCCCTTGTACACACTAGACAAAAGATCAACACTGTATTTCTCATGAATACAGTGTTGGCTGCATTTGTCTGCTGTGTTCCTGAGGAGCAGTATGTGGGCATTCCTTTGGACACCCACTAGCATACTGGTCATTAAGATTGTGTACCAAGTGCCAAAGAGTTCAAGATGCAGGCAAGCCCTGTACCTATCACCTGCCTTTGGCACTACGTGGACCAAGTGAATAATTCCAGTGAATAAAATCAGTAAGAATTTTTTAACAGCTACTTTTTGGAACTTTCTATAGCAGTGCCGCACTACCATCTTATCTGGCTTTTCCAGTCATCCTTAGCATAGCAAGACATGAGCATGCACAATATACTAACAATTTCTGATTTTCCAGTGAATTCGAAAACCAGCAAATTTAGGGTTTAATGTTAAGCAACCTGTGCCAAATGAATGCAAGGTGTAAAGCACAAGCTGTTCTGGAATCCCACATTCACAAGTGCTCTGTGGATGATTTCATACTACCACGAAGAATACAAACCTTACCTGTGAAAGCCCTACTACATACACAGTCCAAACAACTAATAGTCTTATTATAGTTGATTAATTTAAGATATATATGGATGAAATTGATAGGGTTGCCTCTGGGTACTCCACCTTCCTCTGCTATGTGAGGCATCTCTTTAGTAAATGTTTGTCCCTGATAGCCTTTGTGCCTTCATATTAAGGTATGGCATGATATTTATCTTACCTGTGGGGCCTCTTCATAGTTCTCCCCTTCTAGTTCCAGGAGAGGCTCAGCTGCAGGTTCTTCCAAAGCTTCCTGGCCCTCTTCTTCAGGCTGTGAACAAACAAAAAGGTGATTATTTAGATCCATTAGTCAAATATCACTAACCTAGTGCCACAGATACTTGGAAATATTATTCTTTTACTACCTGTATGAGATATGTATGTCATTAATTTTGTAAATATGTGAACAGAAACACATGTTGGCACATTTACTTAGCTCGAGTGAAGGAATAGAATAAAAAATACTTCGAATTTCGAAGTATTTTTTTGGCTACATACCCCTTCGACTACGACTTCGAATCGAACGTTTCGAATTAAAACCATTCGATAGTCGAAGTACCACCTACTTCGCCACCTAAACCTACCGAGCATCAATGTTAGCCTATGGGGAAGGTCCCCATAGGCTTTCTAGCCAATTTGTGATCGAAGGAAAATCGCTTGATCGATGGATTAAAATCCTTCGAATCGTTCGATTCAAAGGATTTAATCGTTCGATTTTTCCTTCGATGGTACGGACATGCGGTAAATCGGTAAATTCTTCCACTTCGATATTAACCCTCGATATTCGACCCATAGTAAATGTGCCCCATGATGTCAAATAGGACTGTACAACTTTAGCAATGGCTTTAGTGAGAGTGGGAGTTATTCTATGAGATTGAGATGTGCAGGTTGACCAGAAACCCATGGCGACTGATAGTTAAGCGGACTCGGATTGAAATTTGCCCAACCACAGCTGGTTGGGTGAGGGTCAGGCTGGGGAAGTACACTCCTCTTCTGCTCCCAAAGATTCCCTGTCTTTAACCAGATGCACACAAAGAAGTAGCTTACAGTGGGAGGAGACGTGGGTACTGGTTGGGTGCGGATCCTTCAATGGCAACATTTTGCAGGTTATGGTCAGACATTAGATGGTTACATGGACACTTCCATGGCCACTTCCCCTAAATTGGGAGAAGCAGAACTCATAGGGGTCCTGTGGTCACTCCTCTACTATGACATGTGGTATGTTCATTTAAAATGCTAATGAGGCTTCACACATTCCTTTGTTTGTGCTGATAGTGTGAAATATGGAAAAGATAAACATACTCTACTATATGAAAAAAATCTGTGTCTGTATGTGTGAGTGAATTGGCTGTATTAATGGTTCCTGTCAAGCCAAGTTGTTTTGTCAGCCAATTTTAGAGGTACTTATTACTAAAGGTCTGGTTTCACCTAAGCAATAGCATCCTTAGATTCTCAGATTAGAACTGACCTCCTTGCGGTGAAAGCCGAGTATTTTATCCATCTCTGCTCATCAGTGCAACTCAAGATAAAACTGCACAGTATGGAATAAAATCCGCACACCAGAAAGAGCTTATGGAAAACGTTGCCTGTAAGCCTATGTAATACCCAAATCCTTATTGCCTTGGAATCTGTAAATCTCATGAAACAACTATGTGAATGTCTGAACTGCAAATGCATCCACCAGTGTTGCTGGAGGAGGACACAATTTGTTCAATTCATGATTTTGTTTCATTGCCCCTGGAATTAATTATCTCTTGTCCCTGAAGAACACACAGGCACCAACAAGTATGAGTTGTCTATTTCATACAGTAAACATTACTCAATCATGCCATATTTATCATAAACAATATCTTGATCTGTCCTACTACTTCCCAAGCCAGAAAACTGGCTTCAGCTGACCCTTTCAGGCTCTATAAGATAATGCTCCTTGAAAAATAAAAGTGCCCACACAGACCAAAAGTGGCAGCCTTTGATTTTGGCAAACCGTTTCAGGGGCCATTTTTTTTCAAACAATATTCATGTATATCAGGAGAGGTTAAAAGAGGTGAGGGAACAGAAGGGAGCAGCAAGTGGTAACAAAACCATGTGTAAGCCACTTTAACATGGACTGTTTGAGATTTTGCAATTATCAACAGGGTATCTGAGGTCATCATTCTAGAAAAACTGCAATGTGCCACACACTTGCCTTTATCAACACAAAAATCACAGCCGGAAATGTGTTGGGAAACAAGAATTAGGAAGGGATTATATGCTTGTTGTTGTGGAGAGATTGCAGAGAAGGAAAGCAAGAACAGCTATACAGAGAATGTCTAGTGTCAGGATTGATGACAATGGTTATTATAAAATGTACCATGGTAGACACCGACACTTACATTGATACACAATCAGATTATTGGTCCATTATATTGTAAACTTTCCTGACTAATTGCCATTTCCTGGCAACTATCAACCCTAAATTCATACTCCTAGCACTAAAACGAAAGCTATAGGGTCTGCTAATAGGCTGTAATGTTAGCAGTACAAGGGTTAATGCTCTGAGAAATAAGATCCTGAGAAGGATCGAAAATAAGAACTCCCTGGAGGGATGTCACTAACCCAGCTACACGTAGCCAAGAAAAAAAGCGCTAATCAGATGCATGGTTAGATTTCACACCTTCTAAACACACTCTGTAATCATGAACACAGGCCCTGCACAGCAGCCATATTGTCCCTTGCATACATGGTCACATAGAGAGAGCAGCAGGCACACTCCTTGCCAAAATGGTGGTTTTCATGATAAGACATTAGTTTTTTAAATGTCATTTTTTTCAGTTCAATACCAGTCCTGACCCAGCCTTGCACAATGCTTCAGAATCACCAGCTAGACTCTGCACCTACTCCTCTGCAGACAATAGGCAATCACTTTATATAGCAGGCAAAGCAAATCGCTGTAAAAATGACAGGGAAGATGGTCACTCCGATGTATCTATAGGTCACATGTACAGAGGGATTTACAGGATCAAAAGGGGACCTGGGGTGAGGGGGCATGCACAGTTCCTCCAATCGCTTGAGAGTGCTACATACCTTCCGCTTTTACTTATTTTCATCCAAGCAGCATAAGCTGTGGCCTCATTTTTTCAGCTGTTGCTATTTATAAGCTAAGCTGGCAACGGTCCCCTCATTGTCTCAGAGAGCTGCCTTTGTACTCCGACATCCATTCTCTCAACACAACCTGCCCTGTCCTGCAGATTGCCCTCTCATTATTTCTCCCGATGCAATGGACATTGCTTTATAATTGTTTGGAATAACTAAAATTCTAAGTGAAACCTAGTATGTCCAGTCCTAAGGCACAAGAGTTGGTACCAAACCTTGTTTGAAAACAGCGCTAATTTCATTTTGCCAGTGCTGACACTGAGCAGTCAAAACAACTAAAAACAAAGGCTTCTGCTGTCAGCTTTAAATAAAACAAGGTTTTTATGGCAAGGGAAACATTTGTATGCTGTCTCCTACTGCAAGTGGTCAACAAAAATCGGAACACTGCTAAATATATAGCTGACTGTCTCATTGTGTGATTTTATGTGGTCAGATACGATATTTAAAGGGAAATCAACTTTCTGATGTAAATTCTGGTTTGATGGACTGCATGGAAACCAGTCTAAATGATTTCTAGTTTCATTGGCTGAAACAGACAAAATGTATTAGTTGCCCAAACAAATGGTAACAGCCTGGAGCCCACTGGTTCACATTTTCTAAATGATAATTGCCTGGTGTGTGAATGCAACAGCAGGGTCCAGTCCAGAGAATTATCATATAGGTCAATGGAGGGTAAATTGCAGAGCAGGAAATTGAGCAGGCCAAAACACTGACTATAGTCCTATTAAAGGTTGAACAATGTTCACTGAGATCAGGTAAACAACTCAATACACATACAGTACATTTTCTATGCCTTCAAGACATACACTGAGAACCTTTTCTAAAACCATGGCATTTTGGTTTGTGCATTCTACCTTTTCATGGAGACTCAGTTAATGGAAACAGAGACATAGCCACAGGGGCTGCAAAAGATGTGACCACATACAGGCCCAACGATCAAAAAGCACTCCATGGACAAAAAATAATTTGACATTTTAGAACAAAACATAAATAAAAAAGGGGCAGGTGGATATTTTAGGTGGGATATAGGATGTAGCATTCAGTGAAGTGGTTGAGGGGAAATAAGAAGGGGACCTGATACAGATGTACACTTGAATCCATGAGTCTTTAGCTAAAGCCCCGAAAAGAAGGGGATATTTGGTGCACACAGGCTTTGTCACCACTCCAGGTCCCAAAACAAAGCTATTAACAGGTAACATATAAAAATACCCCTGTATAAGGGAACTGACGTGTATGCTTTCAGTCTGTGCATAATATATAGACTTCCCGGAATCACTTTATATAAAGTATGTGTGCACAAAGAATGGTGCTAAACATAAAGTTGCATTGTTTGAACCTTCTCTGCTTTCTTTATTTTTTATTAATAAAGGGTTAACCCAAATAAAAAAATGCACATTCTAAGCAACTTTCCAATTACATGTATTACACATGTCCAATGTTTTTAGAATTGTTGTAAATGTTTTTATCACTGCTAGCAGTATCTGTCTATCCTTTGCTATTCTCATGCACTGCCAGTCCTGAGTATAGGTACCACTGAAGCAATATAGCAGTACTGTGAATTCCTCATAGGTGTTTTCAAGCTGATAAAGGATAAATTCAAATGAATGACAATTGTTCTGTGTAATAAGAAGAAAGTGGAAGGGAACCAAAATAATTGGATGGGCTGTTTGATCAGGATTGGCTCAGGTTTGGTGGCTATGTGTATGCTTATCTTTTTGATCAGTTAAATAACAGAATGGTTTATGTATCCTGGATTTAGGCAGGTATGAGTCTCTAGGCTCCTGAGAAACCAAACTACAGAATAGTAAGGGATTATCTATTGCATCTTATAAGGAAGTCAACTGTTACTCAAGTAAACCCATTCACATTTGTCACAAATCAGCAATCCACTCACCTTGATGTCTGTAGGGAACTCATCCTTCTTCACCAGTCCAGTAGCTGCAGCAATGTTCCCAGCTCCAGACATGACAGCTCCTCCAAGCTGGGATGCCTGCTCTTTGGTCATTTCAGCCACTGGAAAAAAGGATAAATAACACAAATTAGTGGAATCCAGTCTGTGACTGGCTAGCTAAAATACAACTCTTATCAAATGGGTGACTTTTCTGCTTAAATATATGGCTGCTGATGAAGCTATAGAAATAAATTTCATTGAGGGCTTGTTTTGAGATGAGACCCGCTATCCGGCGCTGATCCAAGTATCAAGGAGAATCGCTTTTTGAAAATGCAGCTTTATTCAAAAACACAGTGCGAGGTACATGGCAGTGGGTATGTGCAAAAACTAACGCGTTTCGTGCCCATGTGGCACTTCCTCAGAGTTCAGTGTTACACACATGTGACTTGGATTAAATAGATTAGGTGATGCGTGTCAATTAAAACATTTGCATATCAATTAAACAATATGTATATATATATATATATATATATATTCATTTAGTTCATCAGTCTCTTGTTAACAGTGTTGAATGATAAATTCATTTTAACATATACATGTGCATGTGCATAAATACTTAATAATTTTTCCCAATAGTAGAAACCAATTGATTTTTGTATATTTGTTCCAATCCAATAAAAACAACGAAATGTTGATTAGGTCTTACTTTAAAAAACACAATATCAATTAGTATATATATATATTCTTTTTTTCTTCTTCCAATGTGTACTTAATAATATATTTACTACAGTATGAACATATAAAAGATATAAAAGGAGAGACCGCTCTGGCTGATGACTCAATGTTTCGCATAAACACATTAATCCAATATTAATAATAATCCAATATTAATAATGTTATTAGTAATAATAACAACGATAATTGATATATTAACATTAATAGTACATTATACAGGGATTACACATGGAGTATGTTAATCATATTCTACGGACATTTTTATTACTTTCTTATTATTTATTTCTCATTTTTATTTTTTAATATTTGCACTCATATACTATTCCTCATATATTCTTCACTTATTGTTATAAATTTCTAAGAATTTCTAGCTCTCTTTTTGTTTTAATTCAGTCTATATCAGATTTAATGTCACAATCCTTATTTAGCCCTTTACTGTTTCCAGCAAAAGTATCCATTTAATCTCTTTCTTGGACAACAATCTATTAATGTCTCCTTTCCTTTTCCCCAATTTCACATTCTCAATTGCCTGAAAAGAAACAAAGTTTTCATTAGCATTATGTTTGCCAATTATGTGTGCTGATATGGCTGAAGATGTATCTTTTCTATTTATGCAGGCTAAGTGTTCAAGGACTATCTTTTCACCTTCTAGTAGTTTTACCTACGTATTGCATGCCACATCTGCATGTGGCCAAATATATCACGTTAGTGGTACGACAGTTGGTATATGTATTTGATTTATATGTTCTTCTTGTATTAGTACTTTGAATATCCTTAGATGTTTTAATAAATTCACAACATTTGCAAACATTCGCGCCACATTTATACGTCCCAACAAAGCGTAACCAATTTCTATTCTCTTTCTTCTCAGGCAACATGCTGGGTGACATTCTATCTCTCAGATTGAAACCTCTTCTATAGACAAACTGTGGTTTCCCCAAGTTTAAACCGGACAATATTGGATCCGATCCTAATACTCTCCGATGTTTTTTGATTATATGTTCTATTTCTTTTGCTTCCGAACTGAATCCAGTAATAAATCTTATTTTTTTATTGTCTTTATTTTTGTATTTTCCTTTATTTATATTTTTACTTCCAGATTGAATAAGTAATTCACTTCTATTGCTTAAAACCGCCTTATCATATGCTTTTTTAATATTGCTGGTTTCATAACCCCTCTCTGTCAATCTGTCCCATAAATCCATTGCTCTGTGATGAAATGCCGTCGATGTGGAACAGATGCGCCGTAGACGCAAAAACTGTCTGGTCGGTATACCACACAGCAATGGTTCAGGGTGACTGCTGTGTCTCTGTAAAAGTGAGTTTCTACTAATCGGCTTCCTATATATATCAGTAGGGATGTAGCGAACGTCGGAAAAAAAGTTCGCGAACATATTCGCGAACTTGCGCAAAAATGCGAGCGGTTCGCGAACGGTTCGCGAACCCCATAGACTTCAATGGGAAGGCGAACTTTAACATCTAGAAAAGACATTTCTGGCCAGAAAAATGATTTTAAAGTTGTTTAAAGGGTGCAACGACCTGGACAGTGGCATGCCAGAGGGGGATCAAGGGCAAAAATGTATCTGAAAAATCTGCCTGTGTGTGCTTGGAAGAGATAGTGTAGGGGGAGAGCTGTTAGTGATTTCAGGGACAGATGATAGTAAGTTTGCTGGCTAGTAATCTGCTTGATACTGCTCTGTATTGGAGGGACAGAAGTCTGCAGGGATTTGAGGGACATTTTAGCTTAGGTAGCTTTGCTGGCTAGTAATCTACTGTTCTCTTTAAACAACTGCCATACGTTGACCTTGTAGGCATTGTTTGCCCAGTTTTTTTGGACGCAGCCACTGAAGCACAGTTGCCAGAAAAAATATGCCATATAAATGCTGAAAATAGTCATTTTTCGCCATACGTTGACCTTGTAGACATTGTTTGCCCAGTTTTTTTGGACGCAGCCACTGAAGCACAGTTGCCAGAAAAAATATGCCATATAAATGCTGAAAATAGTAATTTTTCGCCATACGTTGACCTTGTAGACATTGTTTGCCCAGTTTTTTTGGTTGCAGCCACTGAAGCACAGTTGCCAGAAAAAATATGTCACGTAAATGCTGAAAATAGTCATTTTTTGCCATATACGTTGAGTCAACGTATGGCAAAAAATGACTATTTTCAGCATTTATATGGCATATTTTTTCTGGCCTCTGTGCTTCAGTGGCTGTGGCCAAAAAAACTGGGCAAACAATGCCTACAAGGTCAACGTCGTTGACCTTGTAGGCATTGTTTGCCCAGTTTTTTTGGCCACAGCCACTGAAGCACAGAGGCCAGAAAAAATATGCCATATAAATGCTGAAAATAGTCATTTTTTTGGTCGCAGCCACTGAAGCACAGTTGCCAGAAAAATTATGCCATATAAATGCTGAAAATATAAATTTTTTTGGTTGCAGCCACTGAAGCACAGAGGCCAGAAAAATTATGCCATATAAATGCAGAAAATATGCATTTTTTTGGTCGCAGCCACTGAAGCACAGTTGACAGAAAAATTATGCCATATAAATGCTGAAAATATAAATTTTTTTGGTTGCAGCCACTGAAGCACAGAGGCCAGAAAAATTATGCCATATAAATGCAGAAAATATGCATTTTTTTGGTTGCAGCCACTGAAGCACAGAGGCCAGAAAAAATTAAACCAGTAGGGTTTGCACCCTAGTTTGTAACGGTGGCGGAGGGAGGAGGAGGACGCTAAAGGACAGCTGTGTGTGGAGTCATGAGGCTTGAAGAGAAGGACAGCTGCATAGAAGTCAGAACAAGTCTTCCGGCGTGCAGTAACCCTCCGAGATCCACCCCTCATTCATTTTAATAAAGGTCAGGTAATCGACACTTTTGTGACCTAGGCGAGTTCTCTTCTCAGTTACAATCCCTCCTGCTGCACTGAAGGTCCTTTCTGAGAGCACACTTGAGGCTGGGCAAGACAAGAGGTTCATGGCAAATTGTGACAGCTCTGGCCACAGATCAAGCCTGCGCACCCAGTAGTCCAGGGGTTCATCGCTCCTCAGAGTGTCGATATCTGCAGTTAATGCCAGGTAGTCCGCTACCTGCCGGTCGAGGCGTTCTTTGAGGGTGGATCCAGAAGGGTTGTGGCGCTGCCTTGGACAGAAAAACATTTGCATGTCTGACGTTACAGACTGGCCAAAGGGCTTTGTCCTTGCAGGTGTGCTCGTGGCAGGATTACTGGCACCTCTGCCCCTGGAATGTTGATGAGTTCCTGAAGTGACATCACCCTTAAAAGCATTGTACAACATGTTTTGCAGGCTGGTTTGTAAATGCCGCATCTTTTCGGACTTGTGGTATGTTGGTAACATTTCTGACACTTTATGCTTGTACCGAGGGTCTAGTAGCGTTGCGACCCAGTACAGGTCCTTCTCCTTAAGCCTCTTGATACGGGGGTCCTTCAACAGGCATGACAGCATGAAAGACCCCATTCTCACAAGGTTGGATGCAGAGCTATCCATCTCCGCTTCCTCATTATCAAGGACTGCATCATCCACGGTCTCCTCCCCCCAGCCACGTACAAGACCAGGGGTCCCCAAAAGGTCACCACTAGCCCCCTGGGAAGCCTGCTCCTGTTGGTCCTCCTCCTCCTCCTCCACAAAGCCACCTTCCTCCTCTGACTCCACTTCTGGCACCTCTCCCTGCGTTGCAGCAGGTGCCTGGGTTCGTTCTGGTGATTCCGACCAGAAATCGTGCGCTTCCAGCTCCTCGTCACGCTGGTCTACAGCCTCATCTGTCACTCGTCGCACGGCACGCTCCAGGAAGAAAGCGAAGGGTATTAGGTCGCTGATGGTGCCTTCGGTGCGACTGACCATATTTGTCACCTCTTCAAAAGGTCGCATGAGCCTGCAGGCATCGCGCATAAGCACCCAGTAACGGGGGAAAAAAATCCCCAGCTGTGCAGATCCAGTCCTACCACCCAGTTCAAAAAGGTACTCGTTGACGGCCCTTTGTTGTTGCAGCAGACGTTCCAACATAAGGAGCGTTGAATTCCAGCGAGTCTGGCTGTCAGAAATCAAACGCCTGACTGGCATGTTGTAGCGCTGCTGAATGTCAGCAAGGCGTGCCATGGCTGTGTAGGAACGTCTGAAATGGGCCGACACCTTTCTGGACTGGGTGAGAACGTCCTGGAATCCTGGGTACTTGGAGACAAAACGTTGGACTATTAAATTTAACACATGTGCCATGCAGGGCACATGTGTTAAATTGCCTAGTCTCAACGCTGCCAACAGATTGCTTCCATTGTCACACACCACTTTTCCGATCTGCAGTTGGTGTGGGGTCAGCCACCGATCGGCCTGTGACTGCAGAGATGACAGGAGTACAGATCCGGTATGGTTTTTGCTTTCCAGGCACGTCATCCCCAAGACAGCGTGACAACGGCGTACCTGGCACGTCGAATAGCCTAGGGGGAGCTGGGGGTGCACAGGTGTGGAGGAGGAGAAGGAGGACCCAGCAGCAGAGTAAGAAGAAGAAGAAGACGAGGTAGAGAGCGATGGAGGAGTAGAGGTGGTGGCAGAACCGCGTGCAATCCGTGGCGGTGACACCAACTCCACTGTTGTTGTTGAGCTACCCATTCCCTGCTTCCCAGCCATTACCAAGTTCACCCAGTGGGCAGTGTAGGTGACATACCTGCCCTGACCATGCTTGGAGGACCATGCGTCAGTAGTCATATGGACCTTTGGCCCAACACTAAGTGACAGAGATGCGGTAACTTGGCTCTGCACATGTTGGTACAGGTGTGGTATTCCCTTTTTAGAAAAAAAATTGCGGCTGGGTACCTTCCACTGCGGTGTCCCAATTGCTACAAATTTGCGGAAGGCCTCAGAGTCCACCAGCTGGTATGGTAAAAGCTGGCGGGCTAAGAGTGCAGACAAGCCAGCTGTCAGACGCCGGGCAAGGGGGTGACAGTCAGACATTGGCTTCTTACGCTCAAACATGGCCTTCACAGAAACTTGGCTGGTGGCAGATGACTGGAATGGGAACAGGTGGTCAAGGTGGAAGGCGGAGTGGAGGGTGGTTCAGACGGGTCAAGGAGAGCAGAGGTAGAGCAGTAAGATGCTGGACCAGAAGGAGTGTGGCTTTTAGTTTGCCTGTTGCCTTTGAGGTGTTGCTCCCAAAGTGCTTTGTGCTTGCCGCTCATGTGCCTTCGCATAGAAGTTGTACCTATGTGGCTGTTGGGCTTACCAAGGCTCAGTTTCTGACTGCACTCATTGCAAATTACAATGCTTTTGTCAGAGGCACACATATTAAAAAAATCCCACACTGCTGACTTTTTGGAAGTGTGCGATCTGGCGGTAACAGTAGAAGTTGGCGGAGTTGGCGGTATTGGCGGCAATGGCGGGTGCGTTGGCCGGCTGAACACAGGTGCCGATACATGTTGTTGCCCTACTGATCCCTGCGGGCTGTCCTCCCTGCTTCTTCTAAGTCTTATTCTCCTACTGCCTCTCTGACTCTCCGTCTCTCCATCTGAACTACCCTCCTCTTGCTCTCTTCTACTAGGCACCCACAAAACATCAATCTCCTCATCATCATTCTCCTCAGATGCATCAATTTCTTCTGACACATCACAGAAGGAAGCAGCAGCGGGGACCTCCTCCTCATCACTCATTATGTCCATCTCTATCGTGTTCTCTGCCAGAATTAAATCTGGTGTAAGGTCCTCATCTCCTTCATCTTCTTCTGGCAATAATGGTTGCGCATTACTCAGTTCAAGAAACTCATTGGAAAATAACTCCTCTGACCCCAGTGAAGAAGGGGCACCGGTGGTGGAGGAAGTGTTACGTGGGGTGGCCATAGCAGTGGAGGATGAGGAGGATGTTGTGGTAAAGTTAGAAACGGTAGAGGATGGGGTGTGCTGTGTAAGCCAGTCAACTACCTCTTCAGCATTTTGGGAGTTCAGGGTCATTGGCTTTTTAAAACTGGGCAATTTGCTAGGGCCACAGGATTGCATAGCAGCACGGCCCCTAGCACGGCCTCTGCGTGGCGGCCTGCCTTTGCCTGGCATTATTTTTAAAAAAACAACAACAACAACAAAAACTCAGTTGGTTTTTCTGGAAACGATAATACACACAGCTAGATGGCGGGTTGAAGAAAACACTGTGCAAATAATGCCTACAAAGTCAACGTATACACTACTACAGCGGTGGATACGGATTACGTAAAATATATGAATGCTGCTTGAAAAAAAGTAACTCAAGTGGTTTTTCTAGAGACGATAATATTATCAATATTTAGACAAAATGTGAACAAGGTCACACAGCTCGATGGCGGGTTGAAGAAAACAGTGTGCAAATAATGCCTACAAGGTCAACGTATACACTACTACAGCGGTGGATACGGATTACGTAAAATATATGAATGCTGCTTGAAAAAAAGTAACTCAAGTGGTTTTTCTAGAGACGATAATATTATGGATATTTAGACAGAATGGGAACAAGGTCACACAGCTCGATGGCGGGTTGAAGAAAACAGTGTGCAAATAATGCCTACAAGGCCAACGTATACACTACTACAGCGGTGGATACGGATTACGTAAAATATATGAATGCTGCTTGAAAAAAGTGACTCCGGTGTTTTTCTGGAGACGGTAATATTATGGATATTTAGACAGAATGGGAACAAGGTCACACAGCTCGATGGCGGGTTGAAGAAAACAGTGTGCAAATAATGCCTACAAGGCCAACGTATACACTACTACAGCGGTGGATACGGATTACGTAAAATATATTATGGCTGCTTGAAAAAAGTGACTCCGGTGTTTTTTCTGGAGACGGTAATATTATGGATATTTAGACAGAATGGGAACAAGGTCACACAGCTCGATGGCGGGTTGAAGAAAACAGTGTGCAAATAATGCCTACAAGGCCAACGTATACACTACTACAGCGGTGGATACGGATTACGTAAAATATATGAATGCTGCTTGAAAAAAGTGACTCCGGTGTTTTTTCTGGAGACGGTAATATTATGGATATTTAGACAGAATGGGAACAAGGTCACACAGCTCGATGGCGGGTTGAAGAAAACAGTGTGCAAATAATGCCTACAAGGCCAACGTATACACTACTACAGCGGTGGATACGGATTACGTAAAATATATGAATGCTGCTTGAAAAAAGTGACTCCGGTGTTTTTTCTGGAGACGGTAATATTATGGATATTTAGACAGAATGGGAACAAGGTCACACAGCTCGATGGCGGGTTGAAGAAAACAGTGTGCAAATAATGCCTACAAGGCCAACGTATACACTACTACAGCGGTGGATACGGATTACGTAAAATATATTATGGCTGCTTGAAAAAAGTGACTCCGGTGTTTTTTCTGGAGACGGTAATATTATGGATATTTAGACAGAATGGGAACAAGGTCACACAGCTCGATGGCGGGTTGAAGAAAACAGTGTGCAAATAATGCCTACAAGGCCAACGTATACACTACTACAGCGGTGGATACGGATTACGTAAAATATGTGAATGCTGCTTGAAAAAAGTGACTCCGGTGTTTTTTCTGGAGACGGTAATATTATGGATATTTAGACAGAATGGGAACAAGGTCACACAGCTCGATGGCGGGTTGAAGAAAACAGTGTGCAAATAATGCCTACAAGGCCAACGTATACACTACTACAGCGGTGGATACGGATTACGTAAAATATATGAATGCTGCTTGAAAAAAGTGACTCCGGTGTTTTTTCTGGAGACGGTAATATTATGGATATTTAGACAGAATGGGAACAAGGTCACACAGCTCGATGGCGGGTTGAAGAAAACAGTGTGCAAATAATGCCTACAGGGCAAATAATGCCTAAAAGGTCAACTTATACACTACTACAGCTGTAGTAAAATAAAAAAAAGTAAAATAAAAAAAAAATGAATATTAAAAAAAAAAATTAAAGTTGGTGCTGCTGAACTACTAGGAGCAGCAGATTAGCACACCAGTCCCACTCCCCAACACTGCTAGACTAATAGCACTGGGCTCTTATAGTAGTAGTAGTAGTAGTAGTAGTAAAACAACAAAAAAATAAATAAAAGCAGTCCTTACAAGGACTACTGTTATTGCAGCAGTCAGCAGATGAGATCAGAAGCAGGACAGCTGCCCACTGCAGCTACATACAGAGCACTGCAGTAGAAGGTAGATTACTAGCCAGCAAAGCTACCTAAGCTAAAATGTCCCTCAAACCCCTGCAGACTTCTGTCCCTCCAATAACAGAGCAGTATCAAAACGATTACTAGCCAGCAAACTTTCAACTGTCCCTGAAATCACTAACAGGCAGCAGCTCTCTCCCTACACTATCTCTTCAGCACACACAGGCAGAGTGAAAAAACGCTGCAGGGCTTCGGTTTTTATAGGGAAGGGGAGTGGTCCAGGGGAGAGCTTCCTGATTGGCTGCCATGTACCTGCTGGTCTGGGGTGAGAGGGCAAAAAAAAGCGCCAACAATGGCGAACCCAAAATGGCGAACGTCGCGCGACGTTCGCGAACTTCCGGCGAGCGCGAACACCCGATGTTCGCGCGAACAAGTTCGCCGGCGAACAGTTCGCGACATCTCTATATATCAGTATATATTTGATCGTCCTTCATTGAGGGCTTGTTGGTATTTTATGCTAACCCTTGAGAGTGCAAATTATACAGTGTTTTACAGTGGTTTTCAGGTCTTCTTCAGTTCAAGCCCCCTTAGGGCAGAGACACATGCTCAGATTCGGGGAGATTAGTCGCCCAGCAACAAATCTCCTCTTGTTCTCCCCGAACTGCATTCCCCTGCCTTCCCTGCCTCACAAGGAAACTTCAGTCGACTTCAGAAAACATAGCCGGCAGGAAGGCAGGGGAAATGCAGTTTGGGGAGATAAGTCACCTGAAGCAGAGAGGATTAATTGCCGGGCGACTAAATCTCCCCGAATCTGAGCGTGTGTCTCAGCCCTTAAAGTACTTGCTCAGCTTCTTCCTTTAGCTCATAATAAGGTTTCAAATATACAGTATAACAACACTGGTATCTAAGAGAGTTAATAAGCATTCTTCTTCCTATATCATTCCCTAAATATCCTTCCAGATGGGCACCTCCAGTCACAGCTCCGAACCCCCAAAGGGAGGTTAAAGACACAGTTTGGGGACCATAGCTCAAAGACAGGTCCATACTGGGATTCACAACAGGCCCAGGCATTCCAAGTACACAGAGGCCCAAGCAGCCCCCACCAGCCCAATAAATAGTGACTGTCTATGGAAACTTAAAGTAGCCCCCCTGGCATTTGCCAGAACCCACAGATTGCCAGTCAGGGCCTGCTCAAAGACTTGTAACCTACAGCAACCAATAAGATATTTGCTTTCAGACAGGAAGATAATATATATAGGTGGCAATGTACAGGAAAAATTTAAGCTACTGATTTGGTCCCTACAGACTGATTAGGCAACTTATTTGCCTGTGTACATGGATCTTCGACAGGCCTACCTGACTGATACCTGGCCAAAAATCATTCACATGACAGTCTGGCATTCGATTTTCTTGTTGGATTGAAGATTGCATTTGCACATTGATACGGTCCTCGATCCAACTGCTGTCATAGTGGCAATTTTGATCTGATCATTGGCCCAAGGGGAACTTGATCTGAAGGAGACCTGAAAACCATTGCACAACCCTCAAGGTGGGCATATTGGTGAAAGATCTGCTCGTTTGCTGATCTCATCAATTGAGAGGATCTTATAATGTAAGGCTAGCTAAAGCTATTTGCTGATGTGTTGTTATGAGTTGCCAAAACTGGAGCAAACAGTATACCTGTTATTATGTAATCCCCCAAAAAGGGTTTAACAGCAACTTTTTCAACTGCAGGGAAGCTGCTTTTTCCTGGAGCTGGATATAAGGGCTACAAAGCAAAAAGGCAGATTCTAGCATTAACCTAGCAGTCAACCAGTTGCTAGGGAACATTCTGAAGAGCCCATAGATGCATTATACAACTTCTTTGCAACTGGCTGAATCATGCTGGATAGCACATTTATAATCACATTTGACTTGTAGAAGCCATTATTGTTACAGACAAATGGTATACCTGCAATCAACCAAAGTCAGTAGAATGATTGTGAATAAATCTAAGTCACTGTGTGAGCCTTAAAGGGACACGATTTTAAACATACTGACATTATGTATGTGAAAATAAATGCATTCACTATAATTTCCATGGCTGGAGCTTAAATGGCCTGGTTTAGCTGCATATGTCATGTTTATGACATAAAAACACACAAACAAAAAACAACAACAACAGTACGTTAATACCCTTGTTTTTTTGGTTCTTATTCTTGATGCTGTCAAATCGATATGGTCTTTAAAAATGCTCAATATTTGCAAAAACAAAATCTCACTTCTCTTGTCCAACGTTTAGGGGGTTATTTACTAAAACTCGATTTTGAGTGGTTGGGCTTTTGGGGCAAAAACTCCAAAACTTTTCGTGGAAAAAAACCTCTAATTTTTCGAGATTTATTATACCCCGATGCTGCAAAAAGCCCTGAATCACAAAACCCAGTGTCTCAAACCTGTTGAGGTCATGTATAAGTCAATGGCAGATGTCCCTATCCCAATTTGAAGATATCATGATCTGCACCGGGTTTAGGCTGATAATCAGAAAAAATTGTGGTTTTCGGTGAAAAAATTGAGCGATTCAGAAGTAAAATATGTAAAATTAGAGTTTTTGCTCAATTTTATCGAGTTTTTTCCCGACCTGACTTTTTTTAGTTATTTTCTTGATAAATAAGATAAGAACGTGGATGGGAGTTTGGTGGAGCTTGGTTTAATAAAAATATAGCACAGTCAGTGCTATATGGGCAGCTGCAGGTGCCTTTATAAGGTTATGGGACACTTTAGAAATATCTAAATGTCATTTATTATGTATGTGGCAGGGTACAAAGCCCAAAAACAGATGCAAGCCGCAATGTTTTTGGCACTTTACACCCTGACCCATGGGTGAGCATCCAGAGTTGGAGCATAAAAACCTACACTTCAGAGGATCCGGTGGGCACAGTTCTTACCAGCAGCTCTATGGCATGTACAGTGCATAATGTATGCATAATACAAATAGCATACCCATGACAGCCTACAGCAAATAATCTGTATAATTAATTCATATGTATAAGTGTAATATTTAAGCGTATGTGAGGTGTGTGATTTTCAAAAATGTGTGTGTGTGTTATGTGCCCATCGCAGGGAGAAAGATCTGTTTGTCCCTTCAGGGAAAAGAGACAGGGATACCTCATGTTCCAGAGTATAAGCCTGCATTCAGTGGTTATGCCCCCAACGTACCATATACCATACTTTTAAAGGCATCGTTTGTCCTTTCAAAATTACAAGTATGTGTAAATGAGTGAAAACGGGTGTACATATACGTACATTATGCTGCAGTCAGTACTACTACAGAATTAATTTTACAACCACGATTTTGCATTTGCACCTAGCATATGTGTCTGGGTCGTAGATGGCTATGACTAGGGCTGTACAGAGTTACTCTTGGGCCCACACTTCCCTGCTTGTGGTATACATGATACAGCAGGCAAGGACAGAAGCCAGTCAGATTCATAGCTTATGATTCTATTCTGACTAGATACACTACTAGGGTTATATTTACTGTGGTGACCAGAACGCTGCGACAGTCTACTAATGCCAGACCCTATATGAATCTACCTTAATTGATATATGAAACAATCAAAAATACATTTATCTGTCTCATCATGGATGATAAATGTGCAAAAAATGACCAGTCACATGACTAGATGTGAGCCCCACAGCAAGATTCTGTTAGGGACTCCACCCATCAAAACTTTGGGGATAATCACCCATTTTGTAAACTTTTTAAAATTTCTGCATCCAGTACAGCCGTCCATGAGGAACAAAGAGTAAAACTGGATGGGCGTCCAGTAATGTACAAACATTGGCCAAAATTTTTTGTTGTTTCATATGACACTATGGGCCCCAAATGTTTCACTTTTGCTATTAATGCTGTAAATACTATAATTACTGTATAAAAGAAAGTGTATCAAAAGTCACCCCTCACTGATACATAAAAACATGCACAAGATGAGCAGCAGCTAGTTGCGTTAACTGCATTAGCTCCTGAGGGGAGATCCTAGTCACCATTAGCTCTTGATCCTATTATGAGTGAAGCTGATTCCTTTCCCAGAATGCCCCAAGGATGTGTGTCACACAGAATAGCAAATCCTTTGCAGCAACAGTGACAACACAGCATTGACATGAAAAGTGGGTGACACTGACCTGAAGTCACTCCTTGCACCACTCCATCTCGGGTTTTGCTTCCTAAGATAAAAAGAGAAAAAACATTATAGTCTTAGCTTTGATACCCTGTTCATTTATAGTACATACATAATAATATTATGGTTTGTATGAAAGACCTGTGCCTTTCCCACTATGTCTAAGGATTATGTTACATATTATTTCTCTGACACATCACAACTGATATTCACAAATTAGGTTCCCATTTGAATTAATGAAAATTGACATATATATATGGTACATGGACATCACTGTTGCCCGAAGATGCCCCTGCTCACAGTTTTTTCAACCTAATGATGCTCATTTCTATACCCCTGTCATAACCATAATCAATAAAAGGAGTCACAACTAACTCCAATATATTTCTTCTGACTATTGGATATGCAAAGAATGGATACTTATCATTCAAACCACTCCCTGTTTACTAAGGTTAAGTGGGACCCTTGGTACCAATTAACAGTGTCAACAGCAACTTGGACAAATGCAGAACAGATAGTTACATAATGCAAAAAAACATTTAGTATAGTATACCACTACCTATATAATACTGTGAGTCAATTTTGAGTTCAAACTCCCTCTTTAATTGTTGGATTTCCACTAATCATTCGACATATTTCAGCAAATGGAGTCACATCTATTATGTTTTGTCTTGTCATGCTACAGTGGATCGAGTGGCTAAACCAGATAAGTAAATGATTTGCTTTCAATCACAGATCATTTGGGATTGCTTTGGTGGCAGCTTTGTCATTGTCTGCTCCTCTAATTCAGCAAGCATTGCAATAAGACCCACACATTCAGTCTAAGGTTACACTGTTGATTATTTTCGCTGCACACTGAGAAAAGCACTTTGTTCCATGCATATCTGCAAGTGTACTTGAGTCTGAAGGTCAAGGATGTTTAACAAGCTGTGCTTCTTAAAATATGGTGATCAACCCCTAGGGAGGACCAAGTAGCTGGAAAGCTGATGAAGCCATAACAAAGAAGCCTATGAATCCCTTGAGTAGAGCAAACTGGAGGCCAAAAACATCCCTTGGGGTAGGGCCACATCAGGTTTGCAAACCTCCTTCTACACAGCCCTGTTCATGTTTTATTAATCTAAAGATTTACCCCGCTCTGTGTACAGAACCTCCCTACAGATACATTTGGCATCTAAGAAATTGTAAATAGCGATGCATGTTATTTTGTGGGCTACTACACATTTGTTAGACATCTGTCAAATAACACTGCATGAGTAAAAACATGATTGATCAGCAATTTTGCTATTGTCCATTTACACTTGCTTCATAAGTGAACCATAATGACCATGGTTCACCTGTAACTTGAAAGCTGCTAGCCCATGTGGGTTCAGTTTGTGGAGGCTGTTGCTGAAGGTATGGTTACAGTTTTGATCAATTTTGATGCCGGTGTTAACGTCAATGGGTGTCCAAATAGTGTTGATACATAATGGTTTTGACGGGAGAGACTTTTCCTATGCGCGTCCAAAGCGTTTTGATGCAACCGAATTTTCGCGGGAGTTTCACAAATGTATTCGCTGCGGAAATTCGCCGTGAATTTGCAACTGCCGAATTTATTTGCCACATCACTAATCAGTAGCAATGACCCCCTTCTATTTGGGACCACTGAGGAAACTGTTTTTTCCTCAAGCACCCTTGATCTTAACGCACGATTGCACTGTTGCTATTTGCAGACTACTACGCCCTTAACTGCTCTAGACTTAATTGAGTTTCTAGAAACTTGAGTTTTACCTCAAGCACTCTTGATCTAAATGCATGATTTTATAAAACAAATCATGTAATATCCCAGCACAAAGCCTAGGCAAAATGCTTCCATCCCATGAGCTATTAAATAGTCTGCATTTACATTATCCAGCAATTGTTTGCAGTATTAATAAATGCTTTAGCTATAAATGCCACATCCTAAGATTTTATTTTCATGCACACAAACTGTATAACCTCCTGAGGGAGCAAAACACTAGTTTATATTTACATAGCTGCCTCCAATGGGAACCTAAAAGAAATGGATGAGGATATTACTGGCACCTTGGAAAGAAAGAACAAAATTCAAGGAACAAGTTGCTACAATAAGCTCTATAAAGCACAGTGTGCAAGGAGATCAATGTCTAGTGTAAAGTAGTACTCATGAAAGAAGAGTATTAGCTATCATTACCAACTGAACGGAGCAGAATTTTGCGTAAAGAATCGGATACATACGTCATTTTGATGTGGAAGACACCTATCAGTACCCGTTTCCAACTAAATATATATTAAAAGGCCCATCTGCCTTTCAGTAATAAACCTGTATGGACATGGCAGTTACAAATGAATTAGCCATCTGGTTAAAGGCAAACATGCTATTAATAGCGCATTTGCTCAGAAAATGATCATTTATATTCAGTGTGAGCAGATGGGCGTGTTTAACATGATTCCCCTGTTCTTCACTGCCAATAATATCAATAGAATCTATATTATAGACTCACTTTTAAATGTGCATCGGTGAATAACTAGCCTGCTATTGCATTCCTGACGTTCAGTCTTTTTTCTATATATTGCTACAATTTACATCACAATTGCTGCTGGAACATTCAGACTTCTGGTTCTTAAAATATTCAGATGCCCTAGTTGATCATCTCCCTCTCTGGAAAACGGCAGCCTTCCGCCGCTTCCGCTCACTCCATCTGTCACTACTCCAGTTTGTATTAAATGCAACATTCATCCGACTCTCCAATCACCTGTCAAACCACCATGCAAATCATTTCACTTTAATAACATTTCCTAACGCATTAAATACAAAATTCTCTCTCCTCTGAAGAATCTCTTGAAACATGGGAAACATTCCCAATTTGGGAACTGCATTAATTTTCCATTAACTGTTCTGAAAATAAAAATGAGGGTGCAGTGTACAGAACATTTGTTCCTTGCATATTTGCACTGTATATGTGTGTCCATATTACATGCCTTGACATTTTTGAAAGTGTTTTTTCATTTGTTATCTAATGTTATCATTTGTGGACAGCATTTTGCAGGTTTCTAACAAATACACACACAGAAAAGAAATGTTATCTGAAAATGTTGCACAGTAACATCCAAAACATCATAATCTTGCAAAATCTAGGTTTTTTTCTAGGGCCGTCTCATAATCCGCCACAAAATGGGGTGAGACAGATCCAGCTATGGCACAAGAGGTCATCAATTTTATTTGGAAAGGATATCAATTTAAGGCTCTCCCATGACATTATTACTTTCAATTTCAATGTTTTAATATAAATATAGAAAACAACCTTTTTTGGTTAGGGTTCATGCCTACAAAGCATACATGGTTGTCAGATGAATGAAGATAATATTAGTAAAATATTCTCTGTTGCTGAAATCTCTTGTTGGCTACCTGAGAAGGATTTATCACCGTCTCGGTAGAATTTGCTGACAACAGGACTGCACTCTCTATAAGACCTGCTGCTTGAAGATGAATTTGTTCTGAGAGATTATAACAACCCCATGAAATACAGTAAGCAACATTTTCACACTTGATGGCTGACACTAATAATCCCACACATACAATGTTCTGCGCCAATCAGCTCACTGAGCCCTGGCCGTCTGCTTGTGAAGCACAGCTGTCCATAACCTGAACTAAGGGCATGATTACCCATATCTGTAAGAACAGAAGTAGTATATGAGGGCTAGATGGCAAAGGTAGGATAAGTTGGAGACAGAAACTATTTATAGCAGTGATGCCCAAGCTGCAGCCCTTCAATTACTGGCACCTAATGACAAATATGGCTGACAAAAGTTGCCATCACTGTCTGGTTGCTGAAGTTCAACAAAAATGAAGGGCTGCAGGCTAGAAACAATAGGCTCACTTAAAAGTCTGATCCGCACTGGTTCCGGAGAGCCACTTTATTATGTACAGTTCAATTTTTTGGAGTTCTTTTACATACCTCTGAACCTAATAAACACACTGGTGCATAAGCTGAGAGAGATCAAATGATTTTGACACCTTTACATCGATGGTAACTAGAAGATAGGCCTTAACAAATAATTGTTTCCATTTCTTATTACTATAAGAGAAGAATCTTTAAATGGCTGCTATCCTCATACTTGGTGTGTGGGGAGAAGATGAATTTAAAAAACATAAATTTGTATCCTTATTGTATCAGCAAGAGGTCTGTTTTCTGTCCTCTTAAACTCTCTGGGGGAGCTTTGTGCCTTGGTTTCCTCTAAAACTCCCAAAACATATGGGCATGTTTATTGGAATGAATGTGAGCATAATATATGTATATGTTTTATTTATATGTGTTGCAGAAATGTTATAGGGATCTAAGACTGTAAGCTCTACTGGAGCAGGGACTGATGTAAATGATGAATAATCTTCAGCCAGCACCTCCTGCAACCTTAACCAAGTACTCACTACAAGGTGCCTAGGGTTTTACAACACTTACTTTTTTAGCTGACTCCATACACTATATTTCCTAAGCTGACATTGCCTACAGCAGTTATGTACTTGTGGAGCAGCCAGCTTGCAAACTCCCAAATGACTCCCTGCAGTACTGGATGCTGTACATGGTTTCAAATTAAGACAACAGTCAATCCCTACACCTGTGAACCATATACTGGCACAGGAGATAATTGTAACACCTCTAAAAATACATGAAACCTGTATAAATATTAGCAGCACCCAACAATTATGAGACTAACTTGTATTTTATTGTGCAAGGTATGGATGTATGTATATTTTTAAAGCCACTTGTGCAAGCAGTGCCGTAAAGCAGAAAAATATATAATAGAACAGACATTACATAGAACAGTCAATACATTAAAAAAACAAAATACAAATAGCTACAAAATACATTTATTTACAAGAGCGAAGCAGTCTATGCCCTGTAGAGCTTAGAAGAAAGTAAGCTCTTGATCTTATATATTGAAGAATTTCCCTTTTCCAATATTTTTTACCTTATAGGAAAATATTTAACTTTTGACTTGACTGCTGCAGAAAAGAATATAGACATACATACAGATACAGCACATTAAAACAGTCAAAAAAAGTGCTGTCTGGCTGAACATACACAACCACTAAAAAGATTGCAAAATTGCAAACCCCCTCCCCCCGGGCAATTCCCTGTATGTATAGGTCACGCAAACTTGGTATTGGTTCAGTAACACAGCATTATAATTAAGTCAAGCAATGTTGTGCCTTCCTTCCTTCCTTGAACTTCACAAGTTAGTCACAAAGTTTAGATCCTAATACTTCTAAACTGGACCAATAAATGCCAATCCCAGGGTTCAGAAACACCAGGCAGAACTCATACATCCGCTATGTCAGTGGCAACATAACAGGAGACTCATTAGAGGATTCCAGAAATATAAAGTCTAGCTTTCTTTTGGAAATCATCAACTTCCTAGTTTGATTCTCACACTCTTACTCCTTGTACATGTTTGTTCTACCTCAACATTTATATAATGGATATATACGGATATAAAGGCTGTTGGTTTATAGGTATACATTTTATCTTACCAGAAATTTAAATTGCTAAAGGATTTATATAAAGATGCATGAAGCTGGAACAGAATGCTGGCGACAGATCTTTCAGAGCAAGTACCACCATTAACTAAGATAAACAACAGAAGAATAAATAAACTGGAGGAAATGGTTTTTGCTCTAATTGTATTCGAGATACAGTTCCACAACAAGGCAATATGTGGCAAGGACCCCCCCCCAAGCACTTCCCTGCCTAGAACCCCATTTGCTCTCAATATCCCCCTGATTATGTAAAGAAATATTTACTTAGAAGACCTTGAAATGTTCTATGCCATATTTACAAAGCAAGTTGGATCACTAAAAAGCATGCAGGCATGAAAAACATTAACACAAGTACACATCCATTGCTGGATGTATATATATATATATAAATACAATCCAAATAGTTTAGCACACCACTAGAAAAAATCGACCCAGGTGCTACCAGTTACAGCTGCATACAAAATCCAAAAAGATAAGGTGCACACTGGGATCCTTTATAAATTTTAAAAAGTACATTTTATGTTAAAAAAGGTCAACATTTCGGTCTGTACCTATGACCTTTATCAAGACCAACCATTGGTCTTGATAAAGGTCATATATATATATATATATATATATAGTGAACAAAAAAGTGTTTTTATCAATCAAGTACTTATGCAACGTTTCAAAGCTCCTGCTTCTTTATCAAGCATTAATGAATCTAATGACATCACATCCTATTTAAACCATAGAAACCATAGGTAGTAATCACGCCCAAAAGTGAGTTATGTGTTCATATGCAAATCCAATCTAATAGTAACTAATAATAATATAATATCGAAAAATCACTTTTAACATATTGGTCAAGTATGTTAGTAAGTATTATAACAGCCAGAATATATCAGTATATATATATATATATTATATATATATATATATATATATATATATATATATATACGTTCCTCATACTATATATAGTATTCTAGATCAGTCATCTCTATCCTCGATGATGGGAGACAGTTTAAACCCCAGATGAATATGAGCCAGGAAATAATGAGCCAACTGCAAGTATATGATGTGAGTCAATCCTTAGTAAGCACTGCCCTTGCCTGTCTGCATAATGGATAGCTCATATAATAGCTGCTGATCGCCACCATTTAATTTGGCTGAACATTTTATCCAGGAGCCCCAGAGGGCTATGATTACAGCTGTACATAAAGAAATACTCAGACAAACTGCGATTAACTCATCTGCTCTTGGAGAAAGCAGCTGTGAATCTCAAGGAATCAATAGCAAATATCCTGTTCAGAGATTTTCCTATCAATGGCTTCTCCTCAGGGACAGGAGGGTGAATATTTTTAACTAGAGATCAAAGCACGAAACCATACTGTATGTGTTTAATTAACTTTTCTGATTTGTATTTCACATGTGTAGCTAGGATGTGAATGGGGCACGCAAGATTTGGTGACTGTAGAAATGAATCAAGTAGACCAGTCTCTCTTCTGTATAAGAGAATATACATAATTGTTGGATTATGCAGATTTCTTAAACTACTCTTTATTTATATCTGCAGATGAAGCATTAAAAGATATAACATGACATATTGTACCACATAACGACAATAATGGAAATACATGGCCTAATTACCTAATATAGGCACAGCTGCTGCTGTATACATCATAGGCCCCTGCAGTGGCCCATCTCCTTGATTAAATCACCCACATTCATGAATAAGGGCCCACTCCACTCTAACTAATCATAAAACTGATTGGTAGGCACCACATTTGGTTGCTCAATGTCCCGTCCCTGGGTTTCCGGTGTTTATCGCAGACCAGAAGTATTCACAGTTAAAGCTGATGGACCTGCCTTCAACCGGCCAATGATTGAGGAAGCCCTGTAATTTATGACTAAGTGTCAAAGTACAAGGTTCTCTTGATGAATTACACTCACAAATGTTTAAGCATAGTCCCTATAAGGGGGCACAGGCATGACTCCTATATTGAGGGAAAAGATTCCTATACGTTTTATTTCACTTTCTACTGTTTATACATTATTAAATGTGGCCCTTTGTCTTATTTTTCTTGGGCTGATGGTACATGTAAATGAAAGCTGAGATACATGGAAGATGCTGGCAGGTGTGGAGAAGCAGCTTTACATTGGAACTGGCTTTATGTTCAGAAAACAGCAGACCAACATGGGAAGGCCGACCAGTAACTGGCTAAGGAAACTGTTTTTTTTCCATTTACAATCAAATATAATTATAAGCTTGTTTTTGCTTTAAAAGACGCTGGTTGCAATACCACAGATAATGGCCTGCTATATCATTTATAAATGTAGCTAAGCAAAACAAAACATCACTTTTAACTCAAATATCACTCATGGTGCAATCTTAGAGAATACACAAAGAGAGAGAGTGCACGTGCAATATTTCCCCCAGTCTAATAACCCATATATACTAACCAATTAGTTGTTATATTTGACCAGTGAAAGCTACAACTTGATTAGATGCTCCAAATTACTAAACTGTTCATATAAAACACAAACATTTTATAGTTTCAGCATTCAGTTCCTCTCCTGCAGTTGACTATTCCAGTACCTATTTGGCACATAGCAGGTATTTACAGACATTTTTAAAATAATATAAATCAAAGTACAAGGGGTATATATTATCTGTCATAAAGTGTGCCATGTCTAGTCATGCTTCATCAGATTGTGGTACAGTATAACTACCCAAACCATGCTTGATGGGGGTTGGAATATAACCCTAGTAAACAGTGCTGTTGCTAGTTTGCCACAAGACCTCAATGAAAACTATACATTCAAAACTGTCCATCTTAGTAACCAGGGGGCACTGTGTATTATCATGTCGGTGTTCTGAATTGGAACAAGTACCACTGTGCTGCAGGTTGCAGCCTTTATTACCATATACAGTAGCTGAGCATGAGCAATTGAATGATTGAAACAAATTTTCAGTCAATTTTAAGCAAATAATTCTAATTTTAGAAATGATTTCCTTTTTTTTCTGTAGTAATAAGAAAGCACCTTATAATTGATGTTACCTAAGCTGCATGGATCGATATTGGTGGCCAAACAGTCCTATTGGGTATATTTCATGTTTACATTTTTGTGGTCAAAATTACAGAAAGATCCCCTATCCTGGAAAAGGTCCCAATCATTCCAGATTATAGATCACAACTGTTTATACAGTATATATATATATACACTTATATGTATATGAATATGACTGTTTTTATCCTTTACTGCTAATAACTTTTTATACTTCACAGATTTTTGTACTGTGTCCTGACCACATGGCAGAAATATTTCTATGTTATCTTGCATTCTTGAATAAGAAATGCTACAGCATAAAGGCACGCTAAGATTTTTTAATTACTAAATTATAAGGATCTTGTTCTAATTAAAACACAACACAAAGAAATAATGTACTGTTACTTCAAGCATGCCGGCTGTAATAATACAACTGACAGTTCCTGGTCATTTTAATTTCACAAACATCTTGTTTTAAAATAAGCACTCATGGTTGTTTTGCGAATCCTTTAAAAGGAAAATAATTCTCTCTTTAGAATTAGGGTGAACATTTGGGCTAGATTTTGCTATTAAAATATGTGGTATAGGCACATATCATATTACGCAGGAAGAATAATTCTTCAATGTACGAGTTTATTAATGCGCTACTGCATGTGTATTTAATGAAAAGATGCATTTGTCAGACACAGGCCCACCCACTTCCCCTTATATGGGTCAGGCTTTCATTTACCCCTATAGCCACCACAGCTGCTGACTGCACCACATCTAACTATAGGTAAAAGAGGCAAATGGCCTAAATGATACATGTTCTAACATCCTTGGAAAGTGGTAATAACAGGGTTTGTGTGCATAATTCTGGGGGCACATATGTGGCCTATCTTCTTTACATAACGCACACATCAATAAGCAATGAATCAGGCAAGTGGCATTTCCTCTGCTTGTGACTAGCATACCACCAGCATACTGAGTAAATAGAAGGGCTGAATAGTCTTGTATGCTAGCCTCTAACATGCTAAATCATCTTGTTTTAATAAATTATGCTAGTTCCCTTTAAAACACAGATATTTAAAAAGTTCTGCTTTTATATAGGTTTGCCTTATAGGATAACTAAACCCTAAAATGAAACTGGCGAAAATGCCATATTTCATGTACTGCACATTTAGCACCAGCATCTCAATAGCAGCAAAGATACAGGACTTTAAATTTGTCACAGGGGGTCAGCATCTTGGAAAGTGTCTGTGACACTAACAGAAAAACCAAGCAGAAAATTAGGCTTGTCTGTAATATAAGATGATGCTACAGGGCTGATTTAACAAATCCTAATGCTAGTTGCACTGGTTTCTATGCTGTCATGTAATAATTACTTGTATTAATGACCAATCAGCCTTATATTGAGACATGTGTACTGTATATTGTCCCTAAGCTCAGTAAGTGACAGCAGCACAGAGCATGTGCAGAAAAGAAGGAGAGCCACAGGGGCATCTTTGGGAGTAGAGATCTTCTCTGCTAAAGGACTGTGGTTGCCTTGGGCTGGTAAAGCAAACATAATGTACAAAATGTCTGGCCTACTTCTTTAGCTAAGCTTTACTTCTCCTTTAAGGCTTAAGCTAGAGGCTGTCTGCTTCAATATACCCCCATCCCCCATAACACTTTTGTGTTACACCTCTTTGAATGACATCACTCTTTTATAATATTTCAGCCCTCAACCACAACATAGAAGGTAATAGTAAGCCCACAGCACTCCCTTAAGCTATTAAACTAATTTCAGCACTGGACAGCTCCCAGTAGCACAGCCCTTGCTAACAGCAAATATTGTTTGGTACCTGTCATTGGAAAATAGTTTATACACTACATCCCAGTTGGGGGAAACAATACTATTTGGACCACAAAATGCTCCTAGGGATCTTCCTGTGCTGGCAGTCATGTGTGTAATGTCACACACATACATACGCATAATGAGAGTGCTGGGACTCACTAGGCACTCAGTATTCACGTTCTTAATGTCCCACAATTAAGGCCAGAACTGGTGGTAGGCAGAAGAGGCACCTGCCTAGGCTGCAAAGATAAGGGGGTGCTTGGCAGGTACCTATTAAGACTTCTGCCTACCCCTAGTTCATGTCCGCTGCTCTTGCTAACTCTCCTTTCCCTCCTTTCCTTCACCCACCCCTCCTTCCCTCCTTCACCTGCCCCTATGTTCATGTGTGCATAGTCAGGCATACGCACGTTCAGGCACGCTCGAGCAGTGGGTAGCGGACTGGTCACCCACATTGCCAAGGGCACCCGGTTGGCTTGGGCCAGACAAGCCCACAATGGCCACCTGCACCTTGAGGTCCCTGTTAGTATGAGTACAACAGCACTCAAAATCAGGGCCGTAACTGCGGCTGCAGGGGGGCCCAGGAGGTATAGGGGGCCTATGAGGCCCTAATTAATGAGAAATGTCAATAAATATTGGTAAAACAGGACAACCTCTGGAAATGTTGGGGGCCCTAAAATTAATTTGCTGTGGGGCCCAGTAGCATCTACTCCACTGCTCAAAATAGTATTGTTTCCCCCAAGTACAGCCTCTTTTAACCTGCACCTCCAGTGGGGGGAACTATTTTCCTATGATAGGTGTCCTTTGTTTCTCATGGCAGGTTAGGATACAAAGTACAGACAGAACAGAACACATGAACCTAAATTTCCTGAATGAATACAGACCTGCCTGTGTTTTGGAGGTACTGATTCATGAGGGATGTGCAGGGAGCACATGTTGACATCCCTCTCCAGAAAACAATCTGACATATTACTGAGATGTGCAAGTTAGAGAGCACCAGCAGGCACAATGTGCAAAGAAAGCATATACTACCCTCTGCGCTATGGCATACATTAAGGACCGAGCTGCTTTGCACCCACCGCTGCTGCGCTCTGCACCTGGATTTCTAACCATAAATGACCCTTATGATGTCATTCATCACTGTTATCCCAAACTCCTATCTCAAATGCTTTTTTAACATTATTAACAGGATTAAAAGAATGTACCTTGTCCTTACTATATCACAGTTTTGCAATTCTTTCCAATAAGAAACCAAACTGTCTATGATATTCTTATCTTTGATGACAAGGTATAATTAGACATAAACTAATGCAATAATTTTCAGTAATGCAAGAGTCTCAGTAAATTAGACATGTTTTAAAGATTTCCACACTTTTGGCCTATCTTCAATGATTACCATAAACAGCTAAGGTTTGGCAGATGAGCCCCCTTGTCTTTCCTTCAGTCACTTGAAATAGTATAGTTCTACACATGATGACCAGCTCAATCAGCCTGCAGCCAGTTGGTTTGTACAGTGCTATTTTACCATTCACATATGAGGCCATACAGCAATATATCCAACTGAAGCTGCTCCACATAACAGAAATTTATGGCTATGAAACATAATCTCAAAGTGTTGTGGAAAATATTGGTGCTAAATAAAAAGAGTATAAAACAATAATATTCATATAGTGTATGTTTATTGCCTTCACTTAATATTATTGTTTCTCTGCATCCAACATTTCATTAGGATTCTGATGGATCCCAGCACTTTTTGCAGGATTTCTACCGGATTGAATCATTAGTATTCTACCGAACCAAATCCAAACCCTTGATGTCACGTGACAACTGAAAGCAACAAATTGTCTTCACAGATGATACAACTTTTTATTTTTCCCAAATGTAAATATTGAAATTGGGGATCATATTCTGTTGTATATTAAGCCAAGGGTTGTGTGGAAGATTTGATATTGTCTGATCCCAGTTTATAGTTCCTTTATAGGATGCACCAAATAGTTATAAAAGTATACACTGTACAAATAAACAATATACAGTATGCACTGTAGCATTAAACAATGCCATTATATCAGGTTTAATAAATGTTTTCTCATGGACTACTTGGCTAAAAGTTTGAGAAGCCCTCTCTAGGTTGTATAATGAGAAAAAAAGTGTCTTTAGTGAGATTTTTTTAAATCTGCAGTTCTATAACATTCACATAAAATAAAATACCTACCCATGTATAGGACACCTTCCTTGGTTTTCTCTGCAGCCTCTGCTACACCTTGCTTAGTCTTTTCGGCTGCAGCCACCACACCTTCCTTTGCTTTGGAAAAGCCTTTCATAAGCACATCCATTCTGATCTGTTGCAGTCTGCGGAGAGAGAGAGAGGGGGGAGAGGCAGCAGCTTAGGAGGGTAGGCACAGGAAGCAAGAAGATGGCACAAGGCTGCAGCCCCTGCAGCTCCCTCTGACCTGCTTTTCAGGCAGGACGCCACCCCTACTCAGATTTGATCAGCGCTTCCCCAGGACTGATGTAATGGAAGAGAGCAAATAAGGTAGTGAAATCAAATTAAACATACTATGAACAGGCATAACCCATGCAACCTTATGTGTGTGAATCCTCGTGTGTGCAAAAATCTGTATATATATATATATATATATATATATATATATATATATATCTAATATATATATATATCTATATCTATATATATATATATATATTTATATCTACTACAAATCCTGCTTTATATTGAATAAAAAATATTATTTAACTATGTCTGTTCTTTGCATCCATAAAACCAGTAAAGGGTGCTACTAATCAATGCTAACAGTGACTAGAAGGATTTCATTCACACGCATGCATATCGTCGCTCCATCTTTAATGAGAGCATTTGCTGTATGGTGTATTTCATCTTGATAGCACAGTGTTTCCCATATACAAATATGTACATATATATATATGTGTGTGTGATAAAATCACACTGTGCCTGTGGTTTCCATAAAGATGGGTGTATGTATAAATGTACATATTCCAGCTTTGCAGTTGTTGCTTCACTGATGCATGCATGTGCAAAAATATAAATTGTTCTCCAGGTCCCATGTCCTTGAAACCTAGGGGATTCATTTCTCTAGAAATAAGGGAGGCTATTAGGGGGAGGTGCACAAAAGCCATCATCAACTTGTGCACAGGCATTATCGCTTTCAGGAGGGAGTGATGAAGATAGTGGAATATGAGAAGGCACAAATCCTACAAAGATAAAGGCAGGGAAACTGGCACTGGGAAAGTGGACATGTAAGCCTGGCCATCTTGTGATAATGGAGGTAAAAAGGGGAGACCATAATCTGTTCAGAGGCACCCTATTTATATCCTAGCCAGTTTCCACTGACAGCCAGACCGACTCTGCATGAGTGATTACTGGGGATTACACTATAGGGGATGTCATAGTGCTCGATATATAGAGGGGAGCTTGCAGAAAGACATGGAATAAGCCCTTAGACTGATCAATTGAGAAGAGCTAATTCAGTGACAGATGCAAGCTACCCCCCTCCCCGCTGCCCTTCCTTATGTCCTATGGGCCCTACAAAGAGATTTGATTAAAAAAAAAAAAAAAAACATCCACATAATACACCACACATACTCACCTTCCAACACCTCTCTTTGTGCAGCAACAGTGTCCTGTGCAAAATAAGCTGCCTGGGAAATAAGGAAAAAAGGGAGAACACATCAGACAGATGAAGGTGCTTCGATACTTCTCTTTGGAAATGGAGATCTGCCAGCCGGTCCTTCTCTTTTCCTTACCTGGGCTTCAGAGGAGATTCTGCCTCTCTTCTTCCTCAGTGTGGAGATGAGGTAGAGGAGGGCTCAGATGCAGAGCTCACAGGGGATCCCTCGGCAGGCAGTGTCAGTGCTACAGAGCCATGGGATGCTTCACTCTCAGACCCTACACCCGCCTCCTTTTCTGAGAAGCAGCTAGGCTGGCTTCTTCTCTACGTGCTGTGTACCCCCTTGTGGCAGGAAATCCTATGAACAGGCAGGTACAGCAATCACAGGCAGAGACTCTTACAGCTAGTTACCCACCCCCAATCTGTTCTCTGAACCTATGGCAGCAAGCAACCCCCAACGCACTCATAAACTAACATGAGTGAAAACCCTCCCTCAGTTCCCTTCCTTGACCTTTTCTCCTTCACGCAAGGGTGTTCTGTGACCTCACGGGTACCTTTTGTAGCTTAATGGCTACACAGCTGATCCCATGGACCTGTAAACCAAGGCACACTAGCCATCAATTCATTAAGGGGACTACAGTTTCCTATGGATTTGTGAAATACATATATATATAATATATTTGTGCTCATATACACAGACTGATATACTAATGATAATAATAATAATAATATGTAATGGCCCACATTTTTAAATCTGAAAAATCACTGTGACCAGAATGGAAGTGGAAGTAAACTCATTTGGCATGCAATAGATATTTTAGGGATGTTCAAAAAGGATGTAAAGCATATATTGCATTGAATTGCTGTGACTGGTTAGATCTGCCCTCATCCCTTCCAACTCACAGCATTTTTCAGTGAAGCACCTGCACACGAGGCACCCGGCCGGCAGTAAATCTTTCCCTGATGCAAAGTATAAGTAACAATAAGCTAACTCTGCCCTTGGATTTGTTTGTAACTCACTGGGGATAATACAAGCTGCTGGTGACAAAGGGGATCATTTTGGAGATCTAGTGCTTACATTGCACAGAGTTGGTGCATAATAAAAAAAGATATATAGTAATTTTATGCAATTGCCATTGGTTGCCCCTCAAAGTAGGGTTGTCAAATT
The DNA here is from genome assembly GCF_017654675.1 of Xenopus laevis. Lineage (NCBI taxonomy): Eukaryota > Metazoa > Chordata > Amphibia > Anura > Pipidae > Xenopus > Xenopus laevis. The sequence continues at coordinate 54,631,474 of NC_054375.1, read as the reverse complement.
GGAGACCCAGCAAGCCCTCAAGGTATCTTTATAGCCTCAGGGCTTCAAAAACTTCTTAGTATGACTTTGGGGTGGATGCCTAGGTGTCTGGTAAAGGTTTGCCTTGTGCACCCTCATTTATGCCTGGCACTGAGGGCACTTAACAAATGTAAAACCTGAAAACACTCCTTAAAACTGTATATACGTATGAGTAATTAGCCCCACCCCCGGCTCTCAATAAACATCTCAATAAATAAATATGAGCCTTCCTGTGTGATTCCCATATTGATATGGTAGCAGCTTGCTAGACATTTCCAAATGGTTGACTTGCAGCAGGCACAAAGAAGAATGTACTTTCACACATTTAGCAGAAATAAATTGAGTTATTCTACTTGGGAATTAAACTTAATGAATGCATACCTACAAGGTATTTAGTGCTGCGTGTGTTCCATTTCCCCCGAAGCTGTTTTGTTGAACAATAACTGCTAATAATAATCATTTTATTTATCCAGATTTCCTCTCTTGAAGGTTTTTAAATGACTGTGCAAATGCTTCAAGAACAAAGGGTTTGAAACCTACCCAGCAGGGGTATAAATACAGCTTGCTGAGCTTCATTGAAAATGCCTATTCTTACACTCTCAGTCACAGTGCAATAGTAACGCAGAGCCTTCTCTCTCAGAGTAGCAGCAAATGATACAAACATACAGCTAAAGAGACACACTTGCACAATAAGTCTGGAGACGGGAATAGACGCCAGGTTTGAAGTAAGCATTTTATTTGAAATGAATCATCTTTAATGAACAAATAAACTGACCTTCAAGCTGTCCTTAGGTGTCAGTAGCCAACTTGGAACTTCCACTTCTTACAGTAATGTAAATGAATTTTCAGGAGCATGAAATAGGGGCAGCCTGAAGTATCAGGAACACAGGGGCACTTTGGGGTTTTAACTGATATTTGTCTTTGATTAACAGGTTAACCAGGTTACTTTCCTCAAGGTTTAGGTGACTATAAAAAAGACTTTGCTTTCAGGCTGAGGGTAATTCCTCTTTAACTATCCTTATACCTGTCATATAAATTAATTTTAACCTACACTACCAACTTTGCAAACCTTCACCATCAGGCCCGGACTGGCAATCTGTGGGTTCTGGCAAATGCCATAGGGGCTGCTGTATGCTTCCATAGAAAGTTACCATATAGTGGGCTGGTAGGAGGCTGTTTTGGGCTGGTAGGAGGCTGTTTGGGCCTCTGTGTACTTGGAATGGCAGGGCCTATTTTTATTCCCAGCCCAGGTCTGTTCACCATCATTGCTGAAACCCTATCAACATCTTCAGTAACCACATTCTTACTCTATTTGCCAATAATTAACTTCAAAAGAATGTTCCTTATTTAAAAGGGTGCTGAACCAGGCCTATCTCACAGAAGGTTGCAGCAACACAACCTTCAGCTGTCAAGCTATTTTGATTCCACTCAAAACCTTCCACTGGAGGTTAAAGGCTAGAGATCCTTGATATAAAGTGTTAATGGCCCAGTCTTGCTTTAAGTGCTATCACACAGTTATATTCCCCTTATATGCATTGCCTAACTTAACTATATACATTATCCCACTTCTGGAGTCCCTTCTTATGAAGCCACCAAATCCCTTTCTATGTAGACTATCCTGCAGTTACAGCATCTTGTATGACAAATCTTGCCTTAATTTACTACTCCATTCGCTAAATCCATCTTGCCTTAATTTAGATATTATTCCACAGTCTCAACCCCTTTTCCTGACAAAAGCTTTACACCTCAAATAACATTTCAGAAAGTAATTGTTTTGAAAAATGAAAGTATAAGGGGTGGTTCACCTTTAAATTAACATTTAGCCTGTTATAGAATGGTCAATTCTAAGCAACTTTTCAATTGGTCTTCATTATTTATTTTTTATAGTTTTTGAATTATTTGACTCTTTCCAGCTTTCAAATGGGGGTCACTGCCCCCATCTAAAAAACAAATGCACTGTAAGGCTAAACATTTATTGTTATTGCTACTTTTTATGTCTTTCTATTCAGGCCCTTTCCTATTCATATGCCAGTCTCTTATTTAAATCAATGGATGGTTGCTGGCAAAACATAAAACCTAGCAACCAGATTGCCGAACTTGCAAACGGGAGAACTGTCTCAGAATATGACCCTTTACATAATACTAAAAGTAACAGCCCTTTAAACAACTGGGGAAAATCTTTTGTTTGTGGTATATTGTTTGAATTGGTGCATAAAAGGCATCATTTACATAAGAGAAGGCAATGTGCAAAGAAAACAAGGGCAATCGACCATGCCACTGCCTTCTTTCTGTTGGTTTATATACAGTTTCAGAGCACAGTGACGTGCGGCCACCCCAATGAGAACAGAATTGGTGGACTCTATTCATGAGGAGCGGGAGGCAAGTAGACACCCCCACTTTCTGCCCCCTACCTAATTTGTACATCATTCAGATGTGCATGTTAGGGGATCGCAACAGATGCAGACTGCAACAGGGACCTGTACTTACAGCTTGCACGACAGCAGGTGGTGAGTTGGTTAGGGCAGGACTGCCCTTTCTCCCTCATGCGCCTCTTAGTGCTCTTGCACTTTTGCCCTAGTCTGTAAATGACCCTTTAAAGTTAGCAATCTTTTAATGTCAGTATTTATCCTCCACTGAGCACATCTGTAGTGTATTTCATTTATATTTAGATGATTTTGTTTCGATGAATGCTGTCACTGAGGCTGCAAGGCTTAGATCTGAAGGCAACAGTTCACTTTTCAGATAAAAATAGCCATTTTTCTCAAGATGCAACATTTGTTCACAAAGTTCCAGTGTCCCTGCAGATTTGTGCTGAGTTGCACATACCAAAATAATGTGCATGTTCCTTTGAATTGGATAATTTGCAACTAATATTTGCAGTGGATTGTGTCGCTTCCAGCGTGCAATATTCACACACCATAATCACTTGATTTGTATCAGTGTTAACGTGTGGGCAATTTTGCAGTCATGTTAGTAAATGAGACTTCTTGTCTGCTTTCTGGTGCTGATAGCCCCAGTTTATTTTCAGAGGCAAACAGAATTCATCATTGAGTTTCCAGCCTGCTCTGTGTTCTGTAATGCATTTGTCACTGAAAAATATTAAACCTGTTGTTTCAGGATGCCCAACCATTGTCTCTGTGCCTTCTTCTGCCATCTTTCCATTTGTGTGTCAACATGACGTTCCCAACTTGTGTGCTGTGAGATTTGACATGCAATCATTCGCTGCAGACACACAGAAGCACATCATGTCAGCAAATTGCCCTAGAAATGGGAATAGCAGAAGAAAACTATTAATGTGCTCGGTGGCAGAACAAGGTGTTAACCCCTTCAGTACAGAGCAGAGCACACGTGTACAGTGAAGGCATTCCTGACAGCCCAACTTCTTAGTGAGAATCAGTTTTGCTTCTGTAATGAAGCTGGAGCTTTAAAGGGGACCCGTCACCCAAACAAAATTATTCCAAATCCTATTTTATCATGTTAGTCAAGCAAAATGAACTTTAATTACACTGTATAAATTATTTGAATATTGTTTCCATCAGTCTGGGAACTCATAATTATAGCAACCAGGAAGGAGCCATTTTGTGGAACTTGTTATTAAGAGAAGCCTTGTATCATCTCAGAATCTTGTTTGTGCACCAGGGGACAGGGACCCAATGTCCATCCCCATGCCCTGGTTACACAATTAAATCGTTAAGAGAGCTGGGGGAATGCAGGGAGAGCAGTGACATCTAGGAAGTGCTGAATGGAAAGTGAAAGTAATTGCCTGCCCCGCCTCTATGCCACTGGCATAGAGGAGGGGCAGACAATATTTGATTGACAGCTGATATTTTTAAATGCGTTTACAACAGCTATGAATGCTTTAATAAAAAAAAGAAATTGGATTTCATATTTAATTTAAAAAGGACTTTTATTATACAGAATTTTATGTCTGGGTGACGGGTCCACTTTAAATATTGTGAGCTTCCTAAAGGAGCTTATTAAAATCAAAGAGAAGTGGATTACAAAATTGCAAATATACCCAGTGGAGCACAGAGAAGTCTGTTTAAAAAAAGGTGACAGGAGTAAGGAACTATTCCTTATTTTCTTCAACAGCATAGAAACACTTACTATCTAACACGTTGCTGAAGCTTTTACACACACGTCAGGTACACAAAGGCCCAAACAGCTTCCCACCAGCCCAATAAATAGTGACTGTCTATGGCATCTTACAGCAGCCCCTCTGGCATTTGTTAGAACCCACAGATTGCCAGTCTGGTCCTGGTCTCTGTCTGTCCTATGAAATAGGGTCAATATACACTACAATTGCTTTCTGCTGAATTGTGCTAATTACCGGATAATTCCAATACTGTTGCAATTTTGTACAGGTAAGTAAAACGTTTAGACAGGTATCATCACCATGGAGTCATCATTTATGAATGCACACATTTCTACTAACATCGACCGCACCCATTTTTCCCGATATGGAATTGTCTTAATGGCTTCTTGTAAGCAGAGTTTTGTATGGTCTACCTTCATAAAAAATCACAATACATTTGTCTCTTATTTACATTATATACATTTAAAATGCAAAATATATACAGGTATGGGATCTGCTCGGGACCTGGGGTTTTCCGGATAATGGATCTTTCCGTAATTTGGATCTTCATACCTTAAGTCTACTAGAAAATCAATTAAACATCAAATAAACCCTATAGGCTGGTTTTGCCTCCAATAAGGATTCATTATATCTTACTTTGGATCAAGTACAAGGTTCTGTTTTATTATTACAGAGAAAAAGGAAATAGTTTCTAAAATAAAACAAGAAGTAAATTCAGCACTTAACGTGGTCTTTTCTTGGATGTGTCTTAATGCCATCTAATGACCTTCCTGCAATTCAGAACTTTCTGGATAATGGGTTTCCAGATAACAGAACCTATACCTGTATTTAAGGTATATTCAAGCCTTTATAATTTCATTGCAAACAGCTTATCTTTATCCACTACAATCTATTATATGTACCCCTGTCAACATTGTCTTGGCCTTTTGAAAGCCATGCATAAAATATGAGCTTTCCCTTCTTCCTTCAAAGCTCCTCAACCACCTCCTGGCTGCTTCTATCTGCTCAGGACATTGTGTTGCCCATTGCGTTTAATTATTTACCCCAGCCTAATGAACGTCAGTTTTCTAGTAATGCATGTAGATGCAAGAGTACAGTAATCTCCCTCAGCTGTAGGCAATTTCATCTGGTTAGTCTGTGTGATTCACTATTACCTCAAAATCATCCTCAATGATATTCTGAATATGAACCCTTATATTTTGCACAACTTAAGGTCGTGTAAAGGATGTATCTCAAAGATTTGGTGTATCAGTAAGATTGCCAGCTATTTATTAGCCTCTGGGAAGACCCAGCCTCAACACTGGGTAGAATGAGGTCCATTTAGAGATGTTATCAAATATTAAGTGATAAAAAATTTTTTAGCAAGGGTTACAGTGAAAAAAACGGAGAAACTGATGGTCACTGGACCAAGCATTACATTTTGCATTAATAATTGCCCTGATCTCACAGGCCTCTATTTACACCCCTTTTCTGTAGCACATATTCAGTGGATTGCTTCCAGTATACATATCTTTTGGTGCAAGTGATATAAAGGCAATGCTGGAATTGAATTGAAGCCATCCATATAAAATGCATAAAGCTGTCAGTTATCCAGTGTGTCATTTACTAGCCTGCAGGGATGCAACGTCATTACGTCTCCTGACTTCATTGTTAAGCGATGAAAATATTGTGTAAATGATGCTCAACAGTAAGGGGCTTTTCATACAGTCTAAAGAGGATTCAACCTTTAATTTTATATGTATGCTTATAATCTTACAACATTTATAGTGTTAACGGTAATGTCTATACAAACATATATGTGTAAGATACAGCAGGCTTGTTAGCTTATATCTCTTAGGGTAAGGCCACACGAGGAGATTCGGGGAGATTTTGTCGCCTGGCGACTAATCGCCTCGTCTTTTGAGCGACTATCTCCCCGAACTGCCTCAGCGTTGCCTCAGTTAGGCACTTCGGGCGACTATATAAAACGCATCACCGCGTGTGCATTAGCACAGGTGACTTTTCATTGCAGCCTATGGGGAAAAACGCTGAGGCAGTTCGGGGAGATAGTCGCTCAAAAGATGAGGCGATTAGTCGCCAGGCGACAAAATCTCCCCGATTCTCCTCGTGTGGACTAGCCCTTAAACTGTAATCAGCTACTCAGTTACAAATATCCTTTCAAGAGTCTTTCCCTGTTAGCACCAAAGATATGGATAAGGCTAGTTAGTCTGATACAGTCCTGCAGAATATATCTACATTGCATGTCAAATTACATAATTGTTAAAAAAGGAAAAAAAATTTCATTGCTTACATATTCCCTCATCAACAGTGGTCTAGGTATAGTGGAGTAGATGTCACAACTATAGGAGGCTGTAGGAGAAGGAGTTCATGATAAGACCCAAGACCCGTGTCTATGCCTTCTTATGTATACATATGGATGTGTTGTGAAAGGGGGCCCCAAAAACATTTTGACTGGGAGACCTAGGCAATTCTGTTCACTCAGTATATCAAGGGAAGTTTATTAATTTGGTTTATCAAGGGAAGCTGAAATCTTTTTTTATATAATGCTATGATGTCAGAGAGACATTTTGAAAAACAAATACATATAGAACAATGGCACCATATGATATGACTAGTGATGGGCGGATTTCTCCTGTTTCGCTTCGCCGAAAAATTAGTGAATTTCCCGCAAAATGGCAAAAAATCGTGAATCAAAAAGTTCCCAAAAAAATCGTGAAATTTGAAAGTTTTCACGAAAAAATCGTGCAAATTGGACGTTTTCACACAAAAATTGTGAAATTAGAAGGATTCCACTCAAAAATCGTGAAATTTGAAGGATTTCACTCAAAAATCTTGAAATTTGAAGGTTTTCAGGAAAAAATCGTGAAAATCGGACATTTCACTCAAAAATCTTGAAATTTGAAGGTTTTCACTACAAAATCGGGAAAATCTGACATTTCATGGAAAAATCGTGAAACTCGGAAATTCGGCGCAAATTCGTGCCAGGCAAATTTATTCGCCCATCACTAGATATGACATAAAATAGCCTATTGGCTGTGTTATCAATAGGAATTATTCTCTGTATCTACCTTTCCACTAAGGCCTCCTTGTGTTGCTGTTAAATGGCAATGCCTCCTTACTGTCAGGTATAATAACTGTATTAGGCAGGGCAGAGAATAATCCCACAATTGTGTTATCTAAAATGAAGAGATTTATGAGAAGACAAAGCAAAAAAGATAAAAGAGCAGGCAGAAGCAATGGAAATATTTTCCCTACCACATTCTTCGGAAAAACAGTCAAAATTAAATTATACAGACTTTTTAGAAGGTGAATTAAATTACCCTTTAATTGAAAACAAATGTAATTTACTGCTATTGTACATTTCCAATGTAGGACTGATTATGTGTTTTGGAGCCAACATGTATTACAATACTGATGTAATATTAAAAGATCTTTTTAACTCTTGTGCAGGCTTTGGGCCATAAGAATGATATGGTGGGCCACATCCGACCAATGGACCCCATGTATTAGTAACGGAGTAACTGAGTGTATTGTTTTGTATTGCATTTATCTCGCAGAAGTGACACCCTTGCTGGCCAATCAGTCAAATGCTGTTCGAATAATCAATCAAGATGTCCACAGTTCACCTTTGTAATTAAATGTGCTTTTAAATGTCCCTATCTTTGCCATTGTGTGACCCAGCTGTTACTCCTTTCTATGAGTGTTTGAGTGGACATACATTGGAACCCATTTTGGTTGCTACCAGCATGAAAATGAACTACATATGTGACATTATTTTTTTTATCATTATTATTTTTAGGCTGGAGTATCAGACTTCATGGAGCCACATTCTTAAACAAAATAAGACCGTCCAACCAATGACCTTACATCTATTGTTGAACAACCTCAGCTTCCAGCTGTCAATAGATTTTGATGATTGTAGTTAAAAAAAAGCTCAAGGCAGAGGACTAATTTGACTTTCCAGGGCCCATCCTGCAAACAACTTTTTGGGGCACCTCCACTTTGTGTTATAGTGCACCCTCCCCTCAGTACCTGCCATTATATGGATCAAATGGTGCCGGTGCTCGCAGTAGAAAGGGTACCAGGGGAATATGGAACCCTGCTGGGCCCCCCTTGCTGTCACAGCATCTTTAGTTACACCACTAACTTAAGGGTTGTAGGGTATACCTGATAATGGTGCTACTCACGATACTGTACCCACTATCCAGAACCCAAAACTCCATTCTTGAATCCACTTTTACAGCTGTCTTTTCTAACTTGGAAAGCATTGGGTGTTTTTAAGGGAAATTACACCCATCTTTTTCATAAGCTCATTCAGTTTATGTAAAAAAAGGTTCATTCCTGCATGCCTTGCACAGCATCAGTTATAGACTTGCAAAACGACAAAATTAGGAGCTGCACACACAAATTATGCTTTTTATTGTGAGCGACAGAGTGTGACAATCTCTGGCAAAGGGAGGGTTATCCCTCCTCAAAATGTTATCCATTTTGTCACACTCGGTAGCTCACAATAAATGGGTTAACCACACGGCATAATCAGTGCGTGTGCCTCCTCATTTTGTCTTTTTGCTGTGACTTCATTTACTCCAGGGACCAGAAGGGGCTTTCATCCAGGAAGCAAATGAGGCTGTACAGTAGCTGTTAATGTGCGATGGAACATAGAAGGTTATTGTAGGATAAAAAAAATCATAAGTGCTTAAAGTTTAGCAGTACCAAGATAATTCAGAGAAATGCAAAGCCATTTTGTTGTTAAAAAAATGAATCTAAGATTGAATTTCCATGACCCAACTACCCTTAGGGCTCTTACAGACAAGCATTTCTCCTGCATTCCTCTGCGGTAGCTTTTACATTCCTTCTACTGCAAGGGAAGACATGAGTTAATGTACCCCATCGTTTCTGATTGTGGTTGTAAGTTTCATTGCACCTGCGTTAATCAGTTTTGTGCAGTTCAGCGAGTACAGCTTCTTTGTTGGAAATCATGGACTGCATTAACACATGTGTTTTTTTTTGCAGTGGAATGCATATAAAAGCCAATGCAGGGAACACATGAAGAAACGCTCATCTGTAAGAGCAATTTGGCCATACATTGGCCAATAAAAACTACTGATTTAGTGCCTCCATACCTAGTTGGCAGCTTGTTGGCCTGTGTATGGGGCCACCAACAGGCCTGCCTGACCAATATTTGGCCACAAATCAGGCAGATATCAATCAGACATTTTTTAAAATCCTGTTGGATGAGGAACACATCAGTATGCATTGGCAAACTATCTGATCAACCTAATTTGGGTGGCCATATCGGGTACAGAATGACAATGCATGGTAATGGATGGCAATTACTGCTTGTAGAACAGCTTCAAGCAGCGCACTGTTCGACCTCATTTACAACATTGTGCTGGATTTAAACAGTTTTACCTGCTCCGATTGCCATTTATTCAGATTAAAAGGTATTCTTAGGTGCTAGGTCACTTGCTGAAGAGTAGATTTCCCACTGATGGCAAAGCACCCTGTCTGCCAGGGCCAGAACTTGGGGTAGGCAGTAGTGATGGGCGAATCTGTGGCGATCGCTTGGCCGAAATATTGGTGAATTTACCGTGAAATTTACGAAACTGTGAAAAATGTGCAAAATGCATTGAAGGCAATGGTGTCAAAATTATTTGGTCGCGCGTCCATTTTTACTAGCGTCAATTATTTTGACGTGGCGCATTTTTCGTCGGCAAATTGTCCCCGCAGTTTCGCGAATTAATTTGCTTGAGCTGAAATGTGTAAATTCACTGCAAATTCGTGTCTGCCGAATTTATTCGCCCATCACTAGTAGGCAAAGTACACAGGTGCATAGGGTGCACTAAGAAGATCACGCATTTCTGATCAGACAGACATCAAATAAGTGACATTGGCATAGGGATTTTGGGAGTGACAGTAGTGGTGAAACAAGTGTGAGTCTAAGAGCTTTTACTCACCACTGTTTACTTATGAGTTTCCCACTGCATGGGAAGAAAAGTTGACAGAAGACTATGATTAAGTGCTCATTGGCACAAAACGTGTAAGGCTATGTATTTATCTACTTTGTGGCCTAAATAAAGTTCCGAGTTCGTTTACAAGCCTGTTTGTGGGATCTCTGAGTGCCTGCCATTTTATTCTTTGGTTGGATACCTCCACCGCGAGCTGTAGGTCTGGGGTATGAGCACCCAGGCCCCACACATTACTGGTGACACAATAACCTTTTTAGGTTTTTACATTGGGACTTTCTCTTTAAGTATAAGAAAAGTTGACAGACCCTATTCTTTCCAATAGAGCCTGTGCCCACAGCACTTTGCTGAACCATGGAATTCAAGTAAGGTACAACATGCAGAATCTCGCTTGCAGTTGCTACTGCATTGCCACTGCACCAGCTGTAAAAATGGGGGTCTGTGTATCTTATGTTCCCATTTGGTGAAATTGCCAAAACCTTGACTGGTCTTTGTTTTTTGTATGGTTTCTGAATTATTGGCCTTACCATTCTGGCTTCTAATGTACAGATAAAAGTGTTATCTGGTCGTCAGGGGGGTTACTGACCACAACAGCCAAAAGTAAGACACTACTACGACTACCATTCTTATACGGTCCATTTTGATTACTGAATTGCTCCCTAGTTGTAAGGGGAACCCCAAGTTGTCAGAAAACAGTTTATTATTTAATAAACAAAAAAAATGAAACATGAAGACCAACTGTATTTTTTCCTAGCATTTTGCTGTCTACATCATACTAAAAGTTAATTTTAACAAGAAGAATCCCTTTAAAAGGTACTTCAAGTTCACAAAAGGGACACCCAGAATGACAATTAAGCACCAAAACGATCAAAAATGCGTTGATACTTTTTTAACTTAAGGGAGATCAGAGTGGAAACTTGGGTCCCATTGGTTCCACAAAGCCTTCTTCAGCTAGCAATATTTACCTGGGATGGAGGAGTATTGGTGTACTGTGCAACACATGGCCCTTCAGCTATTGTTCCGCAACAGCTCTCAGAACCTTTTTGGGTGTTGTGAGTTGTAGTTTCAACAGCAGCCAAAAAGGAACAGTATCATGGCAAGTGACTGAGTACCCTGTAAGCAGATACAGCTTTTAGGTTAATAGCCACAGCCTAACAGGTGTTAGAAGCAGTGTAGCTATCTATTCAGCCCTAGAGTATATACTTCTTATGTGTATCATTCATTTAGTAAGGTGATTGTAAGTAAAGCTGGCAACAATGTAATGTTTTTCGGTATTAAGGGTTTTGTCTCTTTAAGATACTAATTGCTCCCATATAAAGGGAGGGGGGGATGGTATAAAGCTGCCCTGGGGGATTCTCTTGGATATCAGAATGGCAGCATCTGAAGCAGTAAGTAGAAGTGGTTATAGAAGCTCTATAAGTGCTAATTCAGTGCATCATAACCATTCTGTGAGCAGGCAGATATATATATATATATATATATATATATATATATATATATATATATATATATATATCTCTAGAATGCTCCAAATTACAGAATGGCCATAGACTACAATAAATCTAATATTTAAAAATGATTTCCTTTTTCTCTGCAATATTAAAATACTTGATGGTTACTAAGCTGTATGAATCCATATTTGTGGCATAACAATTCTTTTGCCACAAATCAGTTTGACCTCTTGTGGAGATAGAGATTCTACTTTTTCTTTATGTGCTGGCAGTTTTACATTTGTGCGCACACTCCCTTTAGCGTAGCTTTCATTAAGAGCCATAGGAAACCCAAGCAAACACAATATAAAACGCAAATGGTTTCAGGTAATGAAAATGGTTGCTACCTTTGCTAGGCAAAATTTACATTTTATTGTTACCCTATACAGGCATGGGATCTGAAATCCAAAAACTGGTTATCCAGAAAGCTCCGAATTATTGAAAGGCCATCTTCAATAGAGTTTGTTTTAATCAAATAATTTATAAAAATATTTTCCTTTATTCTCTGTAACAAGAAAAAAGTACATTGTACTTGATCCAAACTGATATAATTAATCCTTATTGAAAGCAAAACAATCTTATTGGGTTTAAGTAATGTTTAAATGATTTCAAGTATGGAGATCCACATTAGGAAACCTTATCCTTAAAACCCCAGGTCGCGAGCCTACTGGATAACATGAATGCAGGTGAAATGCAACATGCTGCGTCCCACCTGCGTTTGGCACTTGCATGCGTCTGTGTGAGTACAGCCCTCTTGACAATGATTGAGTGCGTCTTCTCCTGCGCTCCATTGCGGCTGAACGGAAGAAAGCGCAATGCAGGGGAGCGCAGGAAAAAACGCCCGTGTGTAAGAGTCCTAAGAGAAAAAATGCCATATTTTCCATTTCCTTTCAACCTTATTAATTCAAGCTCATTTAAATTTACCCTGTACAAAAATGATTTTTTTTGAATAATAATGCTTTTTATGTTTATTATCCTATTTATTAGAAATTGGAAAGCAAAACAAAATGTTTACATTATTCCATGTAATGCACTTTGTAAATGTGCCTTGAGAATCCCTAAATCCATGATACAGAACATGAATAATGAACTGATTGCTGCAGCAAATCTGCAATGATGGCTCTAAAATATGATAAAAGTATGAGAATCCTATGCAAACATCATGCATAAAAATGTTTAAAAAGTACTAATTGTGAGCAAAAATATCACAGAAAACATTTTCAGTGTTAAATATCCTTGCATGTCACTGTATATGCTGTTGAACTTGTTACCCTGTTTGTGCCACCTCTTCTTTAGTTAAGCATTAAGGAGCTCTCTCGAGAAAAACTGGACAATGAAAAAAGGCGAAAGAAAAAAGAATCTGCAATTCTGGAAAAAGTGTCCAAGCACCCTCTGCAAAGCAGGTACAACATAGATTATACATGAAGTAGATTGAGAGGCAGTATTAAGGGACATTCCACTATCAGCCACTAGGGGGTGTTATGCTTCAAGGCATAGTAAGTGGAAGAAGTAAAAAAACATCCTTGTAATCACAGTCCATTTACATTGTCCCTTCCCTTGGAACTGCTTTTTGTTATTTTAGCAATGAAGTCATCTACTAGCTATTTGCGTTTTGAATTGCTGTTCAATGTTCATTGCTGGGTAAAACATCTGTTCTTTAAGGATCATGGGGTGCATTCTTCTCAGGCGTTTTTCAGACCAAATTCTGCCAAGGAGCCTGGATTTCAGGCCAAACCATGTAAAACACTATGTACAACTAATCACAAGCTCCTCAGGCTGGTTCACAGCTCTGCTGGCTGAACAAATGCCATTTAGAATTTAACTTCTGTTCCAGGAGCCCAATAAGTGTATAGGCTCTCGTGAAAAAAAAATCTGCATTAACGTAAGGGGAAAAAGACACTTGGTACCAACTGTTAATAGGAGAGCCGTCCATGCATCACCTATGAGAGTGAAACCATAACATTGTGCATGTAAACGGCTCCCTGTACTTTTACATTAAAGGGGTGGTTCACCTTTACGTTAACGTTTAGTATGTTATAGAATGATTAATTCTAAGCAACTTTTAAGTTGGTCTTCATTATTTTTTTTTTTATATAGATTTTTTTTTTCACTATTTGCCTCTGTCAGACTTTTCCAACTTTCAAATTGGGTTCTCTTACAAACATATGCTCTGTAAGGCTACAATGTATTGTTTTTGCTACTTTTTTATTGCTCATCTTTCTATTCAGGCTCTCTCCTGTTCATATTCTAGTCTCTTCCCCCCCCCCCACCACATGCATGGTTGCTAGGGTAATTTGGATCCTAACAACCAGCAGGGATGGATTTACATGGCAGGCACCCTTAGGCTGCTGCCCTTCGTCGCCCCCCCTTCATTTGTGCACATGCACAAATTTTCATCATTGGGTCCAAAGCACTGGGGGATTGGCACATGGGGAAATTTTTTAAAAAAAAACTATAGTATCTGTTGCCCATATCTAGTACTAGCACAATGTGGGTATGGTTGGGCAGCAATCCTGCTGCCCTAGGCCTGGGCCTTTGTGGCCTTTCCCCAAATCCGGGCCTGGCAACCAGACTGCTAAAACTACAAGCTAGAGAACTGCTGAATTAAAAGCTAAACTCAAAATCCACAAATAGTAATAAATGAAAATTAAATTGCAATCATCATAGTAAGAGTCAATGCAAAGTTGAACAATCCCTTTAAGGGCAGAGACACACGCTGCTATTTCGGGAGATTAGTCGTCCAGCGATAAATCGATTCTTCGGGCGACTTACCTCCCTGAACTGCCTTCTGCCGGTTAAAATGGAAATCATTGGCAGGATGGCAATTGGCGGGAACGCTTCGTTTTCTGAAGTCGACCGAAGTTGCCTCACGAGGAAACTTTGGATGACGTCAGAAAGTTAAAACGATCCAAGTGCCATCCTGCTGGCGATTTACATTCTAGCCGGCGGAAAGGCAGTTTGAGGAGATTAGTCACTGGGCGACTAATCTCCTGAAATAGCATCGTGTGTCTCTGCCCTAATACGAATATAGCAATATTTTCGCTGGCAGACACTATTTATCAAACAACTCAAGCTCCTTATTTAAGAACCAGATTGTGTGATAACATATTTAAACTTGGATTCACATGCTGTTTGCACTCCTTTATCAAAGCAACTTCATTACAAAACTCCCTAAAACGGCTGCAGTCATTATTTTGCTAGTTACACACTGTAGGCAATAGCAGAACGTCATGTGTTTAGGAAAAAATCTTTTTTAAGGTAATAAGTTGCTGAGTATACAAACTTTCTGATAATCAAGATATATTGTATGCATTTTAGTCACAGCGCAAAATAGGCATGCTTTTTTTTTTTTTTTCGTTTTTAGCAACAGTGCTGCTTCTATAGTCTGCAGCATTCAGTCCTTCAATTTGGAGGCACTTTCTGCTTGTATAATCTTCCTTAGAGATACTCCCCTGGAGTATGCCGGTTTCCTCCTACACTCTAAAAACATACATGACATTTTATTCACCTATTGGAAGGGGATTTAAATCAGACCTCATAATTGAGGAAATTTAATAAAAGTGCAGTGTTCAGTCTAACGAAAATAGGGAACCCGTTATCCAGAAAGCTCCTCATTGCGGAAAGGCCATCTCCCATTTTATTCAAAAGCTATTTCCTTTTACTCTGTAATAATAAAACCGTAGCTTGTACTTGATCCAAACTAAGATGAAATTAATCCTTAATGGAAGCAAAACCAGCCTATTGGGTTTATTTAACGTTTACATGATTTTCTAGTAGACTTAATGTATAAATATCCAAATTACGGAAAGATCCATTATTCAGAAAACCACAGGTCCTGAGCATTTTGGATAATAGGTACAATAAAGCAAACATGGCTATTGGTTACTAGACCTAGTGATATTTATTACATAACCTCTGATGTGATCTTATTTTGACTCTGGGTTAGAGATGTCGCGAACTGTTCGCCGGCGAACTTGTTCGCGCGAACATCGGGTGTTCGCGCTCGCCGGAAGTTCGCGAACGTCGCGCGACGTTCGCCATTTTGGGTTCGCCATTGTTGGCGCTTTTTTTTGCCCTCTCACCCCAGACCAGCAGGTACATGGCAGCCAATCAGGAAGCTCTCCCCTGGACCACTCCCCTTCCCTATAAAAACCGAAGCCCTGCAGCGTTTTTTCACTCTGCCTGTGTGTGCTGAAGAGATAGTGTAGGGAGAGAGCTGCTGCCTGTTAGTGATTTCAGGGACAGTTGAAAGTTTGCTGGCTAGTAATCGTTTTGATACTGCTCTGTTATTGGAGGGACAGAAGTCTGCAGGGGTTTGAGGGACATTTAAGCTTAGGTAGCTTTGCTGGCTAGTAATCTACCTTCTACTGCAGTGCTCTGTATGTAGCTGCAGTGGGCAGCTGTCCTGCTTCTGATCTCATCTGCTGACTGCTGCAATAACAGTAGTCCTTGTAAGGACTGCTTTTATTTATTTTTTTGTTGTTTTACTACTACTACTACTACTACTACTACTACTATAAGAGCCCAGTGCTATTAGTCTAGCAGTGTTGGGGAGTGGGACTGGTGTGCTAATCTGCTGCTCCTAGTAGTTCAGCAGCACCAACTTTAATTTTTTTTTTTTAATATTCATTTTTTTTTATTTTACTTTTTTTATTTTACTACCGCTGTAGTAGTGTATAAGTTGACCTTTTAGGCATTATTTGCCCTGTAGGCATTATTTGCACACTGTTTTCTTCAACCCGCCATCGAGCTGTGTGACCTTGTTCCCATTCTGTCTAAATATCCATAATATTACCGTCTCCAGAAAAAACACCGGAGTCACTTTTTTCAAGCAGCATTCATATATTTTACGTAATCCGTATCCACCGCTGTAGTAGTGTATACGTTGGCCTTGTAGGCATTATTTGCACACTGTTTTCTTCAACCCGCCATCGAGCTGTGTGACCTTGTTCCCATTCTGTCTAAATATCCATAATATTACCGTCTCCAGAAAAAACACCGGAGTCACTTTTTTCAAGCAGCATTCATATATTTTACGTAATGGCGAAAAATTACTATTTTCAGCATTTATATGGCATATTTTTTCTGGCAACTGTGCTTCAGTGGCTGCGTCCAAAAAAACTGGGCAAACAATGCCTACAAGGTCAACGTATGGCAGTTGTTTAAAGAGAACAGTAGATTACTAGCCAGCAAAGCTACCTAAGCTAAAATGTCCCTCAAATCCCTGCAGACTTCTGTCCCTCCAATACAGAGCAGTATCAAGCAGATTACTAGCCAGCAAACTTACTATCATCTGTCCCTGAAATCACTAACAGCTCTCCCCCTACACTATCTCTTCCAAGCACACACAGGCAGATTTTTCAGATACATTTTTGCCCTTGATCCCCCTCTGGCATGCCACTGTCCAGGTCGTTGCACCCTTTAAACAACTTTAAAATCATTTTTCTGGCCAGAAATGTCTTTTCTAGATGTTAAAGTTCGCCTTCCCATTGAAGTCTATGGGGTTCGCGAACCGTTCGCGAACCGCTCGCATTTTTGCGCAAGTTCGCGAATATGTTCGCGAACTTTTTTTCCGACGTTCGCTACATCCCTACTCTGGGTGCCACTTTCTCAATACACACCCTTTCCTCAGTTTTAAAACTCTTCAAATAAAAAAGGGCACATTGCATTGTCACAGGAAGTTCAGCTTTGACGGCTGGGTGGAAAGAGAACAGGGCTGCTTAAAGGCCAGTAAGTGACCTGCTCTCGCCTATTTTCTTTACATTCACTTCAAAGGACAGTGTTGTAATTATCACTTCAGATTTTAAGAGAATTGCAGTGTATCAATTGGTTGTACGGTGTCACCCAGCCTTGTGGCATAGCCTTTAAGAGATACTTAAGAAATCTAATCCTTTTTTACAGCTATCATAACATTTTCTTTGCATGCTATTTATAATTTTGCCATAGTATTTACCCAGTGCTTTTACATTACCAGTCCCATCCCCCATGTTTTACTATGAAGAGGGCTGCCATATTTGTGCAGCAGTAGTCCATTAGCATTGGAAACTAGACAAATTGACACAGGATAAACATGTTGGAAAAACAGACTGGTTTAGGCCAGAGCTGGGCCAACCCAGCCAGGCGCCCTAGGCAACTTGGCCGGGCACGGTGTCGGCTGCGTGCTTGGGTGCGCATCCGCGAAAGTACATCACCTATAGGTAAATTTAAACATGTTTTTTTGTCACTATCACTTTAAAGTGGACCTGTCACCTACACATAAAAAACTACATAATGAAAGTCCTTTCCAAATTAAATATGGAACCCCAAAGATTTTTTTCATTAAAACATCCATACCTGTTATAAAGGTGTTTAAATATCTAAACTGTCAATCAAATATTACCTGTCCCGCCTCTATGCCCGTGGCATAGAGGAGGGGCAGTCAATTACTTTCACTTTCCATTCAGCACTTCCTACATGTCACTGCTCTCCCCACATTCCCCCTTCCCTCCTCAGGCTCTATAATTGTGTAGGGCACTGCACATGGACATCAGGTCCCCCAATCTGGTGCATACACAAGATTTTAGGGTGATACACAATTTTCCTTAACCGTGTCCACAAAATGGCAGCTGCCTGCTTGCTGTGATTGTATAATTCCAAAACAGAAGGAAACAAAATTTAAATAATAAATACAGTGTAAGTAAAGTTTATTTTGCTCAACTAACATGATAGAAAAGAATTTGAAATTATTTCTTAGGGTGACAGGTCCCCCTTTAAAGGTGAATCTCACCTATTCAGCAGAAATGTAAAATTGTTGAAATTCTTGGCACTAGCACCCTAGTGGGCCACATTTTTTCCTGGACTAATCATGGTGTGAACAAACCAAATTTGCACTGGAGCTGTTCGATTTAACCGGCCTTACAAATAATGCAACTTGTGGGGGTCCCAGTCTGCATACAAACACAAAAAAGAATGCAGCATTCTGTTGACTCGGTTAGGCCCATGTGCCGGGCAAAAAGAGGGCTCTAGATTCCTTCCCCTCTTGACAAAACCTGTACTGGCACTGTTGGGAACTGTCCACTTAAATGTACACCATTCACTTCATTACTAAATGGAACTAATCCCCCAAATCTATGTTCTTGTAAACTAGACATTCATAATATAAGGACTGATCTTTTAATGAGTATTCACCAAATGACAAAAAAACTAAAATATTATCCTATGTTCAGCGTGCATCTAGTTTTAAGTTGGGGTATATAATTCCTGTTGCATTTGGGGAATTCTAACAATCTTTAATTTACTGAGGCAAATACTGTTGTAAATACCAACAGAAATCTGGGGCATCAGTAATGTATAGCTAATTTAACACTGCTGTCCTCATTTAACTCCATGAGTGAGGCGTCTGGTTTCCTTCAATTCATTCAAGCTTTGCTCTAGACATAGGAAATCTATTTAAAGTTAAACTGAGTCTCCTTACCAATTGCAGGTTCATTGATTGAGCTGCACATTCTACTTGTCTCTGTTGAAGGGAAATTTCCTATTAATCCTTTTTTTTTTTTTGATGTTACAGATATGAGAGCCGTTATCTGGAAATCCATTATCCAGAGCGCTCCGAATTGCAGAATGGCCATCTCACATAGACTCCATTTTAATCAAAGAATTACATTTTTCTTTGTAATAATAACACAGTACCTTGATCATAGCTAAGATATAATTAATCATTATTGAAAGCAAAACAATCCTATTGGGTTTATTTAATGTTTAAATTATTATTTAGTTGACTTAAGGTATGAAGATCCAAATTATTTATAATATCCCTTATCTGGAAAACCCCAGGTCCCGAGCATTCTGGTTAACACGTCCCATACCTGTGTATAGTTGTTCTATTCAATTATTCTATCGCAGTGTTTAAAATGGTGCTTAGATTTTTATTTTTAACATTAAACCGCTTTGCAGTTTGATTATATTGTATGTAGTTCTTAGCAACAAGGCACTGGGATGAGTGACTGGTAATAAATAAGTATTCTAGATGTATCTCGATCATAAGATGAATATTCTTTTTTTTATTATATATTATGAAAATTCTTTATTATATTCTAATTTAGGTGATATTTTTTTCTTAGTCTCCAATGGAAGATTTTTGTAGAGGTTAGAGAACCGTTAACTGAAAAGTTAGATAAAATTAAAGTTATGCATTCAAACCCCAGGTCCTGGGTATTCTTGATAACCGGTTAGGTGTTTAAACCCCCGGTCCTGAGCATTCTGGATAACAGGTCCAATACATGTGTATATAGTTGTTGTATTCTATCGCAGTGTTTAAAAAGGTCCTTAGATTTGCAGTTTGATTATATTGTTTGTAGTTCTTGGCAATAAGGCACTGGGATGCGTGACTGTTTGAATAAATAAACATTCAAGATTTACCTCGATCATAAGAATATTTATAAAGACAAATATTGTTTATAATTTAGGTTAAATATTTTTTCCTAGTCTTCGATAGAAGATATGACATTTACAGAGGTTTGAGAACCAGCTTACTGAAAGGTTAGATAATAGAAAATCTGAACAAATAATTTTTAAGACAATTGGAACCAGAGGGGAAAAAGTCCCTCAACTGAAGCCGAGAGATTACTGGCATATTTATTGCATCCCTCTGTATCCAGCAGCTCCTGGGATCACTATTAGGTGGTTAGACAGAGAACACATTGTTATCCTAATTCTGCTAGTTGCTAATTCTGCTTCTACACACTGGGATTCCTGTCTTCTCTGGTGTGGCCAAGAATCCACCTGTTCTTTCTTCTGGCCCCTGGGTCCTAGTGCTACAAAATTCCCTGATACAGATATTGATAGATGTTTATTAATTATAGTACAGGTATAGGATCAGTTATCCAGGCACCCATCTATCCAAAAAGATCCAAATTACAGGAAGGCAATCTCCATTATGACTTTTTAAACAATTCAGATTTTTTAAAATGATTTTCTCAGTAATAAAAAAACAATACCTTGTACTTCATCCCAACTAAGATATAATTAATCCTTATTGGAGGCAAAACAACCCCATTGGGTTTATTTAATGCTGAAGTTATTTTTGGTAGGCTTAAAGTGTGGTGATTCAAATTACATTATGATCATTTATCTGGAAAGCCCCAGGTCCTGAACACTCCAAATAACAGGTCCCATACCTGTACACTCTTAAATGAAGAGGGGATGGAAAAATAACAAGTCAATAAAGTGGCTAATTTAATAGTCCAGAAACACCTTGACTAAAACATAAATATTGTCTTTGCAGTTTGCAAGCTGTAGAAATTAGGGATGCACCGAATCCAGGATTCGGCCTTTTTTCAGCTGGATTCGGCCGAATCCTTCTGCCCGGCCAAACCAAATACTAATTAGCATATGCAAATTAGGGGCGGGAGGAAGATCACGTGACTTTTTGACACAAAACAAGGAAGTAAAAAATGTTTACCCCTTCCCACCCCTAATTTGCATATGCAAATTAGGATTCGGATTTGGTTCGGTATTCGGCCGAATCCAAAATAGTGGATTCAGTGCATCCCTAGTAGAAATAGATTACAATGCTGTTTTAAGGTGAAAATCAATTGCTGCCACTTCAACGTGATTTCCTTTTATTGGCAATCTTCACATCAAAGAATAATTTGATGCCGTTTCTTGTTAGAGGAAGATGGCAGCAGGATCAATATCTGAAAACTGCTGTTTGCCGTAGTTGATCAAATAAAAAATATGAAAAAATGTAAACCTCTAAATTGACAGAATATAACACAGCAGTATTGAAACTTGCAATAAAGATCTATTAAAAATGCTAATTATGACAAACCTATACCTTTAAATTTTATTCTAGAATGTGGTATATGTGGAGTTGCTATCCTATAACCTGTGGCTCTACAACTGTTCCAAAAAACAGTTCAACAGAGCCACACAATTCAGAAACTTCTTTATGGATGCCATTTGGTTGGTTATTTTCTGCACTGGGGTCGCCTGATCTTTTATACCCATGAGTATCATTCAGATGTAAAGATTTTGGGAGAGAGATACTTTTTTTTTTTTTTGCATTGAGCTTAGGAGAACAATGCAAGCATGAAAAATTTTCCTGGGTGGTGCAAAATAAGTGCTGTGGTTGGCCATTTGGTAGCCCCTATTTGGGCTGGCAGACTAAGGGAGGCTCTGTTTGGCAGGAATTCAAAAAAGCACCTGCTTTGAAGCCGCTGGGAGCAACATGTTTGGGATCACTGCTCTACATACACATTAGCTGACTATTTACTGTTTGCTTAATATGCTGCATGTGATGCAAAGTCACCATTCATTTCCTTAGCTGACTTTTATCACTCTACAGATGGGCCCTTTGGTTCTTCAAAAATGTAAAGAGCCAGCCATGGCAGTGTAACCTGCGTCTAGTCACTACGTTTAACACAGTGGAAGACTTCTGGTCGTAAGTGTGGGTTCCTGGGGGGTGTTAGCATGCAGAATAATATAATACATTTTGCTTACCTTTAGTCTGGGAGACCAAAAAGTCACTTGTATTGATCCTTTCTTAGGACCTTGATGCATTCAGTCTACCAATGACCGGCACAAAGTTTGATTCACTTGTAGTAACCCATAGCTAACAATCCGATGTTTGCTTTTGAACAGCAGAACAGTCAATGCCCCTTGCTGACTGATTGCTAAGGGTAACTAGAAGCAGAGAAAACTTTGCACTATTCCATTCATAGTGTTATAATTGTCAGTTTACATATATAAGAAAGTCATAAGTACTTGGCTATTACATTGTAAATGTTATTTATATGATGAGGCTTTAAAGGAGAACTAACCCTAAAACAAGCATAGCTAGAAATGCTGTATTTTACATATGTTTAGAACGGCTGTACCAGCCAGAAGTTCACCAAACTATAAAAATGATCTATGTCTACAAAATGGTGCCCATCTTTTAATCTTAATAGACAATCTTGTTCGTGTCACTGATACTAAACATGTTAAGTGTGCTCTAGACAGTTAAGAAGCTAACTTTAGTGGTTTTGGAATGTGAAGTTACATTTGTCATAGATGCTCATGCTACACAACTGATAATCAGTTCTCAGGCAGAATGCAGTGGTTTGTAACTATAAAATGTGAATCTGAATAATCAGTAACCAGGCTTGTATTGTGAATTTTATACCGTATTGTAAATATGCCGTAATATTGCGAGTTGGTCCCTAAACTGACAGCGGCCTAGATCAGGTGCTGCTGAAAAGATAAGCTACTGCAGGCATGTTAGGTGGCACAGAGATTGGTACTGAAACCAAACAGTGTAGTGTTTCCATCATATTTACGTTCTTTTTTTAAATGTGCAGTTTATCAAGAATTTCCCATTGGTTAAGATCCTAATTTGATTGTGTTCTTCAGATTATATACCCACATTCAGCTTGCAAGCAAACTGTCATCTGGCTGTGATTACTCTCTGTTTAAGGTAAGATGAATCTCATGTCTGTTGAGATCAGTGCACTCAACTCAATGGGCCTGCGCAATCTTTTACAAAACGGTAATGGTTCTGCAGATTCTGTCATGTACAGTGCATGGATTTTATTCACCTTTTTGCCGAAAATTAAAGTAAAATGACCTTTAACTATATGCCTGTGCACCTGCTTCACCAATTGTAGTTCACTTTGTTTTTTTCATAAACATTTCAATAAAAGATTTGTTGGTTTTTATATTCTATGTAGCTATACTAATTTAACATTTGCAACACTTATCCTAATTATCCTAGAACATGCCTTTAGGGCAGAGACGCACACTGCAATTCGGGGAGATTAGTGACAAATCTCCTCTCCTTCGGGGTGACTAATCTCCCTGAACTGCCTTCCCGCAGCTAGAATGAAAATCGCCGGCAGGATGGCACTCGGGAGTGCTTTATTTTCCGAAGTCGTCTGAAGAGCGACTTTGGAAAACGAATCTCTCCAAGTGGCAATTTTCATTCTAGCTGGAGGGGAGGCAGTTTTGGGGAGATTAGTCGACAAAGCAGAGGGAATTTGTTGCCAGGCGACTAATCTCCCCGAATTTCAGTGTGTGTCTCTGCCCTTCTATATGAACACTTGCACATGAGCCCCAAACTCCACCTTATTTTTCACAAGTCCTGTCCTTACTATGAAGTTTGTTTACCAGCCTATTATCCAAGTGAGTTCTTTCTGATAACGCCTTATAATGATTCCATTCACGAACAGGATGGGATTGAGCCCATGTGGGAAGATAGCAGGAACAAGCGAGGAGGGAGGTGGCTGATAACGCTTTCCAAACAACAAAGGCACAGTGACCTGGATGCACTTTGGCTGGAGACAGTAAGGGTGTTTCTTCAATAGAAAACAAAACGCAACACTTAATTAATTTGCTCTAGTTCACAAGATGTCACTGCAGCAAAATACCATGCAATCAATGTAGTATAATAGGAAAAATATAATCTACATGAGCACAAAAACTACACATTTTGTAAAATGAAATAATAAATAAGCATTTCTCTATTCCCTTGACTTGTATTGATTAACCTTTGGTTGGCCCCCTACAGTGAGCTGCGATTCTAATACTTGCTTGTGTTCCTAGCTCCTGTGCATGATTGGAGAAGCTTTTGATGAGTACAGTGAAGACGTATGTGGGGCAGTCATTAACATCCGGGCAAAAGGAGACAAGATGGCAGTATGGACCAAAGAAACTGAGAACCGAGAAGCAGTGACTCATATTGGGTAATAAGAATGGATTTTTAGTAAAGTTAATATTAAACATGCTAATCTATATACAGTATGTGTAAGGTTTTTTGCAAGATTCGTTGCTAAGAGTGTTCTTCAACTGAAGGACACTATCGCTCCTCTGTCTAGTGGTGCAGGTTATCACATGAAGAGACCCCTGCTTTATATGTGCATCTTGCATTATTCAGTCAACAAGGGTAACTTTAGACCTTCTATCTATGTAAGAAATATGATGGATATATTGATTGATAAACTATTGGTAAACAGCAGTAATCACAATAAACCAAATCCAGAAGTGTCGTCTGCCTGTGGAGTTTTTTGATTGATAAACTGAACCTTGGCAGCAAAGTTATTTATAGTATTTACTTTGTTTTCACTGGGTATTCCACCAAGTAATAAAATGCAGAATCGACTAATAATCACTTGCCTTCAGTAAAATCTAAAAACAAGTGATGCTAAATTAAAAAACTAAAATAAGTGTTAGTGTCCCTTTTAAAGAGACATTATACCAAGTCTGTAACTAGGACTTGCTTTCTCTTTCAAAGACTTTTTTTAACTTCATCATAGAAACTTCACCAATGTCAGGGTTGCTTAACCAAATTGCTAATAATGTCCCTTAACTTATCTCTGAGGACACAGTATGCTCTTGTTTTTCTCGATCAGTATCTCTATTTCTCTCCCCCATCCCTCATGTATCATTCTGTCAAGTTTCTTTGCCACAACTTGAATGAAACAATGACTGCTGATACGAGGGGAACTTTGCTGATGGCTTCTGTTCTTCCCCACAGGAGAGTGTACAAAGAGAGACTGGGCTTATCATCCAAAGTGGTTATCGGTTATCAGGCTCATGCAGACACTGCTACCAAGAGCAGCTCCCTTTCCAAGAACAAGTTTGTGGTCTGATGAGAAGGGACTCTCCCTTTTTTTTTTTTTTTGTTAAAGAAGAGAATTTTTCACTTGGTGTAGTTTATTTGTTAAATAAAAAACAAAATTGTGTGAGGTTCTAAATGGGTTATGTCCATGTTGAGTTATATACACTGGTGTATAATACAGGCTGTGTATGTGTGTTAGAGGCGGGGGGGGGGGAGAAACAGCAGTTTCTGGCCAAAGCAAGATTTCTATTTTAACCAGGTGTTCATGCAGTCGGGGAATATCCCCTTTTATTCAGCCACCAAACAACGTTTCGGGGGGGATCCTGATGAAGGGTGGGTGTACCCCCCCAAAACGTTGATGTTTGGTGGCTGAATAAAAGGGGATATTCCCCGACTGCATTAATCAGCGTGTGTGCGGATCCGTTTCTTACACACATTGGTTGCTAAGGGACCCGGCCAGGTCAACGGAAGGAACGCACCACCAATTGCAGGATTGGTGAACTACAGGTGTGCGGTAGGAGAATTACATTGTATTTTAACCAGGTGGCATAGACTTATCACTTATTTATAAAGGGCCAACATATTCCACTGTGCTATAGACATATGAAAAAGTTTGGGAACCCCTCTCAGCCTGCAGAACTTACTCCACTTTCAACAAAAAAGATAAAGTGGAAGTTCTCATTTCCCAGGAAGTACTGGGGTGTTTTCTGAACAAAGTTTTTTTTTTTTTTTAAGTGAAGCAGTATTTAGTTGTGTGAAATTAAATCAAATGTGAAAAACTGGCAGTGCAGGGAACCCTTGTAATTTTGCTAACTGCTTAATACTGATTACTACCAAATTGGTTGGATTAGCTTTGTTAATCCTTGAACTTCATAGGCAAGTGTCCAATCATGAGAAAAGGTACAGTATTTACAGTAAGGTGGCCAATTGCAAGTTGTGCTTCAGTTTGACTCTCCTCTGAAGGGTGACCGTATGGGATCCTCATAAGATTGAAAACAAAGATGAAGTATCATGGTTTAGGGGAAGGCTACAAAAGCTATCTCAGAGGTTTCAACTGAAAGGAATGTAATCAGGAAGGCCACATGCACAGTTGCTGTAAAACCCAGGTCTGACAAGCCAAGAAAAATAAAGGAGCAGCATATGCACCCAAAGATCACCTCCAAAGACCTGCAAGAATATCTTGCTGCAGATGGTGTATCTGTACATCGTTCTACAATTTGGTGCAATTTGCACATCTGTATGGCAGGGTGATGAGGAAGGAGCTTTTTCTGCACTCACGCCACAAACAGTCGCTTGTTGTATGCAAAAGCTAATTTATTTCAACAAGCCACAGTCATTTGGGAACAAAGTGCTTTGGACTGATGGGACAAAAATGGAGTTATTTGGTTATAACAAAAAGTGCTTTGCATGGTGGAAGAACACTGCATTCCATGAAAAACACCTGCTACCTACTGTACAAATTTGGTGGAGGTTCCATCATGCTGTGGGGCTAGTTCAGGGACTGGGGCCCTTGTTGAGGGTTGGATGAATTCAACCCAATATCAACAAATTCTTCAGGATAATGTTAAAGCATCAGTCACAAAGTTGAAGTTATGCAGGGCAGGGGTTGGATATTCCAACAAGACAAGGACCCTAAACACACTTCAAAATCTACAAAGGCATTTATGCAGAGGGAGAAGTACAATATTCTGGAATGGCAGTCACAGTCCCCCAATTTGATAATCTATGGGATGATTTGAAGCAGGCTGTCCATGCTCGGCAGCCATCAGATTAAACTGAACTGGAGAGATTTTGTATGGACAAATGGTCAAAAATACCACCATCCAGAATCTCATCAAAGGCTGTAGGAGGCGTCTAGAGGCTGTTAAATTTGCAAAAGGAGGCTCAACTAAGTATTGATGTAATATCTCTGTTGGGTGATGCATATTTTCTGTTCATACAATAAAACTTTACTGCTGAAATACTACTGTTTCCATAAGGCAATCTATAAATTAAAAGGAAGTTGCTTCTTTGATCGCTCAGCCAATGATAAACAAAACTCCAAAGAATTAAGAGGGATTCCCAAACGGTTTCATATGACTGTGGGTTTATAAACTTACCATAGAAAAAGAGCCAAGAACCAATACAAGAGGTAAAGAGGGTCCTGCCCAGAGGAACTTACAAATCATTGCTCTCCTCAGCTTGATTCTTGCCTAGTTGACCCTCAGATCAGGGCTTGAGTTAAGGATGTGTAGGCAGATGATCATATTGAAAGCATGTTTCCATTTTATCATTAAATTCAATGAAGGGCCAAGCATGTTTCTTAAATGTGGTTCATGGGAAAAATGCATCACATTTCAACACCCAGTAACAGAAAAGCACTGTGTTGAATTGCCTACTGTGCAGCTTTCTTGTGAAACACAGCACCACTGCAATGGAGCCCGAGCAGAGGATGAAGCATGTGTTTTGGGGGTGGGGGCTGCTGGAGAGTACTATGGTATATAGGGGGTGGAAGAGACATGACCTAAGGTGACTGCTAGCCTAGGAATGAAAGCACACGGAAAGAATAGGGAAAAGGCTTAACAATGGCACATGGACAGAATAGGAGAAATAATGAAAACATCCAGAAGTAGATAATAGCACATGGGAGGCGAAAAGGGGATGAAAATGGCAGGCTGGGCAGAGGCTGTATGTGGAAAAGGTCAGCATAAAGTGATAGCACCTGAGAAGAGTAGAAGTGAATGGCACACCAGGAGAATGCAAACTTAAAACAAGTCAGTCAAGTTGTGGGGTGGGGCGCTGACATCAAGTTACAACCCCGTGTGAATGGAAGCTGCCTGTTACCACTTGTTAGGCTCAAATCATGCATTTATAGGCTAAACTGCAAGCTGGCAAACATGGCGACAGGCACCTTCTACTATAAATGCTGAATAGGCGTGGGGGGTTATCAGTTGTTTTTCTGCTAGCTGAAATGCAGGGTGGAGAATTACTACAAAATCTTTTTCTACTGAACAATTACCCTGCCACAACTGCTCACAAAAAAAAAGGATGTTGCAAAATGAAAGTAGATCCTGTGTTTAGCACAAGAAATAACAACAAACAAAGGTATGTTCAGCACTATTCCTATTCACTGAACTCATGTAAGACTACTGTCCCTATAAAAACACTCTATGCTTTAGATTCCCCCATGTCTATGAATTTATTAAATGTTTACACATGGAGTCTTTTGACTTGCTGTGTTCCATATCTATAATAGCAGGGACCAGGGTTGCCAGGTCTAATTTTCAAAACCAGGCTAAAACTAGCCAAGAGGCACTAAAAAGTAGCCCAAAAACAATGTGTGCAGTGATGCCAGTGAATAAAAAGTCTAAAAAGTAAATTAATAAATTTGTCTTTTTTAAATGTTCAGTTTCCAGACAGATTCACCAGTCACCAGGGATATAACTACAGAGGGGGGCCCAGGAGGTATAGGGGCCGCTTAAGGCCCTAATACCTATACAATTTCAATAAATATTGGTAAAACAGGTCAACCTCTATACATTTTGGTGGCCAGTAGATGTTTGCCCCAAAATTGTCTGACATTGAGGAAAGTCACTGGAAAAAGGTGGGGATTGTTTAATGGCTCTTATAGATGAGTGTTTTTAGTCGCGCTCCCCTGCGTTCCGGTTTCATTCGTTCAGCCACAGGGGAGCGCAGGAGTAGACTCACTGAATTCTTTTCAATGGGGTTGTACTCACACAGACGCATGTAAACACCGAACACAGGTAAAATGCAACATGCTGAGTCCCAAACTGCAGCCCCGTTGAAAAGAATTCAGTGCGTCTACTCCTGCGCTCCCCTGCGTCCCGCAGCATGTTGCATTTTTCCTGCGTTCGGTGCTTACATGCGTCTGTTTGAGAACAGCCTCATTGAAAGGAATTCAATGCGTCTACTCCTGCTCTCCCCTGCGTCCCGCAGCATGTTGCATTTTCCTGCGTTCGGTGCTTACATGCGTCTGATTGAGAACAGCCTCATTGAAAAGAATTCAGTGGGTCTACTCCTGCGCTCCCCTGCGGCTGAACGCATGAAACCAGAACGCAGGGGAACGCAGCTAAAAACTGTAAGAGCCCTAAGAGAGAAGGGAGACGGGGGTACAGAGGCCAAAATCTAGTCACTCCTGACCACTACATAAGTCAGTCCCATTGCATGCTGGGTATTGTAGTCTTACATTAAATTTGGTCGCTGGAAATTGTTAAACAAAAACTGCATTACCCAACATGCATTGGGAGACGCAGGCTCAGCACATTAGGGCAAGAAAAAACAGGTCAAAGTAGAAACTAGCCAAAGGCCGAAAAAGTAGCCATACCTTGTCCATCCATTCCCCAGCTGCCCAAAGTCATGTGACTTGTGCTCTGATAAACTTCAATCACTCTTTACTGCTGTACTGCAAGTTAGAGTGATATTACCCCCTCCCTTCCCCCCCCCCAGTAGCCAAACAAAAGAACAATGGGAAAGTAACCAGATAACAGCTCCCTAATACAAGATAACAGCTGCCTGGTAGATCTAAGAACAACACTCAATAGTAAAAACCCATGTCCCACTGAGACACATTCAGTTACATTGAGAAGGAAAAACAGGAGCCTGCCAGAAAGCATTTCTCTCCTAAAGTGCAGGCACAAGTCACATGACCAGGGGCAGCTGGGAAACTGACAATATGTCTAGCCCCATGTCAGATTTCAAAATTGAATATAAAAAATTCTGTTTGCTCTTTTGAGAAATGGATTTCAGTGCAGAAATCTGCTGGAGTAGCACTATTAACTGATTCATTTTTTAAAAAAAAACATGTTTTCCGATGACAGGATCCCTTTAAAAAAAAAAAAAAAAATCTTGGTAACATAAACAAAAGTCGACTGCACCAAACTTTGCTTGATTTTTAAGACGACGTCCAGGTTAGGAATCTGGCAGAACCTGAACTGTATTGAAAGGGATATAATCCCCGTCGTTTTCAAGGGAAATCCTAGCCCTGGGCTTCTCAACAAACTGCTGCACGTCTCACGGCAGCTGGGAACTACGATGATAAGAGTCCACTGCGTAATATGCCACTGTCTCCGCAAGTGGCCGCTAGAGCACACCGCGCCTGGGACCTCCCATAGCTGGGAGGAACTGTCTTCATCATCACCGCATCCAGGATAAGGCAGTACAAGCAAAGACATGGATATCCCATGCCCGAATCCCCGGGAAGATCTATAACAATAGGCTGAGCTTCCAGCGCTCCTCACACCTTCCCAATGTCAGCCTTAAGCGCCAGGGAAGCTTTGGTATCACCCCCTCCCCTAGCCCTTCTCAGCGCTCCTTTCTGATCAGGTATCCCTGCGCCTGTTGGACTGAACCATTGCTGCTGCTCCCCCTCCTCTCCGGCTTGATACAAACCATGTCAGGCAAACACCAGCATTTTAAAGGTCCCGAAGTGAGCTGCTGTGTGAAGTATTTCTTGTTTGGATTCAACATAGTGTTTTGGGTGAGTTTCTTGTTGGGAGGGGGAGAAAGACAGATTTTGCCTGGGGGTGGAATATATTCTGAGAGGGGGAAGCTGGCCTCTTTCTATTGTTTGTGCAGTGCTTGGGTAATGTGCTAGTATTATTTTCTGGGATGTGCAGTTAAACTACAGCTCTTTGAAGCATTTGGCACTCTGCAACAGCTGGAGGGCTGCAGGATGGGCACCCCTTTTTAACCAGTGGAACCTCCTCTTCACTTTTTTTCTGGGACTTGCAGCTAACACTTAAAAATAAAAAAAACATCAGGAAGGCATGGGATTCACGGGAGAAAA
Source organism: Xenopus laevis (assembly GCF_017654675.1). Lineage (NCBI taxonomy): Eukaryota > Metazoa > Chordata > Amphibia > Anura > Pipidae > Xenopus > Xenopus laevis. Next base: position 54,600,546 of record NC_054375.1, on the reverse strand, counting down.
GCCCCTTACAGGGTTAATGTGTGCAGGAAGGATGTGTGTATGTGTGGGTGGCTGTTTATTTTGCTTTCCCAGCTATAAATCACATCCAATTGGATTTTGCCTTCTGTCTGCATCCCCCTTGTCTATTGGAGAATGTACAAGTTCGTTTAGCACCTGATCTCCAAAGTTGATGTGTAGGGTGCTGTCCACCTATTGGGTGCTTGATCTCCAGTGGAGGGGGAGGAGAGTATGGCTTGTGGTTAGAGGTCATTGGCGCCTGCTTTATTATTGGGGTCGCAGGATATGGTTCGTTGTGGGTAGGGTTGCCGCCTGGCCGGTAAACATGTTGGTTGATCACAATGTTATTAATAGGGAAAAAAGATAAATATATAGGAAGGCCAGTATTTTTTTCCAGTTGTGGGTGAATCATAACTGTACTCACAGATGCATTGTTTGTTCGTTGCCGCTTCACTCTTGTCGAGGGCTGATGCAGTAACATGTACATGCAGTCTGTTTTGTCCACCATTCAGTCATTATCGAGGGCTTATTTCTTACTGTCTCAGGCTGCTTTAACATGAGACTTGATATTATAATTGGTAAGCTGTATGCTGAGGGTTTGGCCAAAGTACTTGCTGAACTACAGCTTCCAGCACCCACCAATAAAGTTTAAAAACAGTTACAGGGTTGCATGTTGAAAGGGCCTTTTTTAACTATATCCTTTTCAATGAACATATTTCCCTTCCATGTGTAAATATTTAATACCTTTATTTCTTTCGGCAGTACTGCAACGGAGGATTTTCTAGCGGGAAAGTAGTATGTTGACTGGGGTCCCCAACCTTTTTTACCCATAAACCACATTCAAATATAAAAAGAGTCGTGGAGCAATACAAGCATGAAAAATGTTCCTAGGGGAGCAAAATATGGGCTGTGATTGGCCATTTGGTAGCCTCTATAACGACTGGCAGCCTACAGGAGGTTTTATTTGGAAGTACGTCTGGTTTTTATGCAACCAAAATTTACCTCCAATCCAAGAATCCAAAAATAAGCTCCTGCTTTGAGGCCACTTTGAGCAACATCCAAAGGGTTGGTGAGCAACATGTTGCTCATGAGCCACTGGTTGGGGATCACTGATTTAACAGGAGCAGCATAAGAGGCAAATACAGTATAAGGGTTAAGCATTGGGTCAATCCCCACCAAAGTTTATTTCCATGTTACATGTGAAAGGCTTGTCTGTCGGACTGCCAGATGTGGACACACGATTCATTACTCACTTCAACAAGCACTTGGCATTGTGTTTTTGTGATGCTAGACTTGGCTGTCCATAAAAACCCCTAATTTCTCTGTAATTGGACTTCGTTACCCCTCCCATCCACTGATTTGGGTCTTCCTATGATGGTAACCCTGTTGTCTGCCTTTTGAGAAATCTGCAGTTGTTTTAGGGCTTTGTTCCCCTTTTTTTTAATAATCTAGGGCAGTGATCCCCAACCAGTAGCTCGCGAGCAACATGTTGCTCCCCAACCCCTCGGATGTTGTTTCCAGTGGCCTCAAAGCAGGTGATTATTTTTAAATTCCTTGGCTTGGCTGCATAAAAACCAGGTGCACTGCCAAACAGAGCCTCTTGTAGTCTGCCAGTCCACATAGGTGCCACCAAAGAGCCAATCACAGCACTTATTTGGCACCCCAGGAACATTTTGCACACCTGTGTTGCTCCCCAACTCTTTTTATTTTTGAATGTGGCTCATGGGTAAAAAAGGCTGGGGACCCCTGATCTAGGTTGTGGAGATGATGTAAATGGATAAGAGGCTGAAGAATTTTATACTTTTTTATTTTTAAACATTAAAAGGGCAGTATACCCCCATCATTGAACTTGACTTCAATGGACAGTGCTTGTGCTGAACGTACTACACTTTGTCTATTTTGTTGCAGTTTGGTTAGGATCAAGTACAAGTTATTGTTTGACAGTATTTATTACCGGTACATAGAAAAAGGAGATAAAAATATTGAACTATTTAATTAAAATTGACTCTGTGGGAGATTTCCTTAATGTTATTTGGAGCTTTGAGTTACCTCTATTCCACTTAAGCACAGAATAAATGTTTATTAGAATTTTTTATATATATATATATATATATATATATATATATATATATATATATATATATATATATATATATATATATATATATATATATATATATATTCTTTCCAATTGGTATACGCACTCCAAGGCTGTTGCTAATGGCGGGGTGCACGGTAATTGTATGTATATCAATTATCAGTAGACCAGCACTCCCTTTTAAAATGTAATACTTTTTATTGTAATGGTATCAAACCGACGTTTCGGTCCACATTTGGACCTTTTTCAAGGATGCCATCCTTCAAAAAGGTCCAAATGTGGACCGAAACGTCGGTTTGATACCATTACAATAAAAAGTATTACATTTACTTTATATATACACACACACACATTTGGCATTCACGTGTGAATTTAATCACCCTTTGTCCTGTTTATTTCATGGCATGTGGTTTTTAATTCCCCTGTGCAGAAGGTATAGTTGAGTGCATAACATTTGTTTATTTGAAGCATTCTTATCTAGGCACAGCCTGAATGAAACAGTAGTGCTAAGAGCATGAAATAGCTGTGGTCTATGTTACTCCTTCCCATGCTGCACACAATAGGATGTAGTTGTACATCTCTGGCATTATAAACACAGGTGAAAGCAGTCAGGCCCAAATGCAAACCGCGTGTTTTTCTGTCCTTCTTATGCAACTATTTGCTCAGGGTCCCCTTCTCTCATAATAAGGTTTCAGATATGAATGTGTCCCTCATACAGGGCAGTAAATTTATATTTTAATACACAATGTTGTTTTGCTGTGCACATCACAGACTGTTTAGTTGGGAGTGCTCTAACTGATTCCCTGCCATTTGCATCCTCTTAACTACTAATATTGTCTGATGTCCCTAGTGTATGAAACGGCTGAGGTGCTGTTTGGTTGCTTGGCTGCCTGTTTGTATTACCATACTGCCATGCACTCTCCCTCTATTTGTATGTATTCTTGCCTGATCTCTGTTCTCTATTTGCCCATTGTTACGTACTGTGATATTTGTTATTTGCCAGTCCAAATAGCAGGGTAGATGATTTGTAGAGATCTTATGAGCTTGGAAGCCTAATTGCCATCCATGCTGCACATATATTATTAGATTTCATCCTGAAAATGGTTTCTGTGTGGTTGGAACTTTATGCCCAAACTACATGTTTTCCTTTTGACATTACTTAAGGACACTGGTCTTTTCTGGTTCAATTAAATTACCTAAATTAACTAATATTTTTGAAAAAATTATTCTGGATCTCACAAACCTGTGACAAGATAAATTGACTTTCAAATTATAAGCTCCTTTAGGCAAGGCCATCTTTACATTTTTTTCTATACACCTATTTATTAGTAAAAATGCTGCAAAATATGCTGGTGCTTTATAAATCCATGTTAAAAGTAATAACGGGTCATTTTGGGAGTGGGAAATACAAGGTAATTGGGGGAATTATTAGAATGTGCAGAGACAAAGGCCAGGCACTTGCAAATGGGAGAATGAAGACTTTATTGGAAGATTAGTGGAGAGACACGTGGGAATGTAGACTTTCTTGGGAGTACAGAGACCCAGGGAAATGGTGCCTGGTACAGTGCAGTGATTTATTTATACAAAAGTGATGCATTATTAAAGCACTGAGGTCAGGGCCCAATTAATGTTCTAGTTCTAGATAACTGTCTATATAATGGCTCTTTTCTTGGGGGAAAAAATTCGAAAAACATGCACAATGATACTGGATAGGGAGAATAGGAGAAAAAGCTAATTCACAAATGCCCTTTTTCTATAGCAGTCTATCAGTTCTTCTGCCATCTCACCAAGCTGTAAAACTGGTCCGATACAGGAAGAAATGTATTAGACCAGAATGTTCTGTCCAATCACATGAGATCCGGACAACTACAGACAGCCAATTGTACTGATCTGTCAGACTGGTTTTTGGTTCATCACCATAGCATGGTAAATGGCAGTAATTGCGGGCAACCTTTCTGTGGTCACCTTCCTTCCATGAAACCCCATGAAGCCTGAGGCTTTCCCAGTGACCAAATATAAAGTGAGCACTTCTAGGAGATTCTGCAGAAGAAGTAGCAGTTTCCACAAGCAAAATATCCGCTGCATCAACTGATGTCATTTCTCATGGAAGAATAAGGTTGAATCTCACTGGTACAGTTCTAGACACATTAGACATCAGAGTTTGGGTGCATTGAACCTGTTCTGTCAGTGCTAATGCAATTATTGACAGTAAAGGACTGCATGCTACCCTAAAAACGCCTTAGACTTACAATGCAGCTTAAATCACATTGCCAGTGAAGATCTCCTCCTCCCAGCATTGTGATTGACATGTGAGGATGTCCGTGCAGAAACAGCAGTGGGTGGATCTTGCATTGCCATTACCACCATTCATTCACTCGGCTCTGGTTCATACCGTAACATGTAATTTCTATAACAAATCTATGTATGCAATCATATTTTTTCAGCTAAAAAAAATGGGGGCAGCAAATGTTGCACAGCAGCGAGGGGCACTGCAACCCAGATCTTTTGAAAACCACTGATATGCTGATAAGCATTCATGTTTAACAGTTTTTCACCTCTGGTCTCCATCTGTTTCCTGTATTTGTTCATCCACTTTCTTTTGTTTTCTCTACACTGCATCCTGCATGGACTTCCCTACATCATCATGACTTTACCTACATTGCTTGCAGGGTATCACTATTTTGTAGCAAGGGTGTATCACTATAATTGTGTTTTTTGTTTTTTATTTAATACAGGTATGGGATCCATTAACCAGGAACAGTATTTTAATCACATCCAAAATTTAAAAACCCATTTCCTTTTTCTTTGTAATAGCAAAACAGTACTTGACTGTTTTGCCAACCTGACTCTCCCTTCTCAACTTGTCAGTTTCTAATGTTAACAGACTCCTGCTGCACAAATATGGCAGCCCCTTATAGGGACAAAAAGGGGGTAAGAAAGGTAATGTAAAAGCATCAGGCAGGTACTTTTATGGAAAAATTATAAATAGCATTCAAAGATAATGTTATGATAGATATTATAAAAGCTTATTTTCTGTCAGTATCTCTTTAAAGGAACCGAACACAATAAAATGAAAGTGTTTTAAAGTAATAAAAATATCATGTAGTGTTGCCCTGCACTGGTAAAATTGTTCTGTTTTCTTTAGAAACACTACTATAGTTCATATAAACAAGCTGTTGTGTAGCGATGGTGGAAATTGGGTAAAAAAGGCTATATTGCACAGGTTAAAAGACCATTAACAGAATTTTTATTTTTTACTTAACAAAAAAAAAAACACCAAGGCAGTTTTAACTTTCAATTCGCAAAGTCTTTATTAAGAAATTACTTACCGATTCTCTGCTTGCGCTCCTCTTCAGAAATGGTGACGATCCATCGTGCAACACTCGATTTCTGCTCCCTGCCTTCTATAGGAGAAGCGCACGATGGATTGTTGCCGTTTCTGAAGAGAATCGGTAAGTAATTTCTTAATAATGACTTTGCGAATTGAAAAGTTAAAACTGCCTTGGTGTTTTTTTTTTTGTTAAGTAGAAACAAATTTTATTAAAAAATTTTTTTAGGTTACTGGTCACTTTAAATAGTGGATAATAAATAACACCATTATGTTCTACAGAGCTTGTCTGCTGTGTAAACTGAGCCTTTCTCCTTTGAATGGCTGCCCCATGGCTACACAGCAGCTCATTTATATAAACAATAGTAGTGTTTCTGAAGCAAACACAATAGTTTTATCAGTGCAGGGCAACACTGCTTTATATTTGTATTATTTTAAAACACCTTTTTTTATGTTGCTGTTCCTTTAATTGTTATTGCTACTTTGTATTGCTCCTCTTTTTATTCTGTTCCTCTTATGTTTATATTCCAGTCTCTTATTCAAATCAATGCATGGTTGCTAGGGTAATTTGAACCCTAGCAACCAGATTGCTTAAACTAGTGAGCTGTTGAATAAAAAGCTAAATAACTCCACAAATAATAAAAAATGAAAACCAATTGCAAATTGTCTCCGAATACTCTCTACATAATACTAAGGGGCCCATTTACTTAGCTCGAGTGAAGGAATAGAGGAAAAATAGTTCGAATTTCGAATGTTTTTTTTGGCTACTTAGACCATCGAATTGACTACTTCGACCTTCGACTACGACCTCGAACTACTACGATTCGAACTAAAAATCGTTCGACTATTCGATAGTCAAAGTACTCTCTCTTTAAAAAATTCTTCGACCCCCTAGTTCGCCACCTAAAACCTACCCAGGCCAATGTTAGCCTATGGGGAAGGTCCCCATAGGCTTCCTAACAATTTTCTGATCGAAGGAATATCCTTTGATCGATGGATTAAAATCCTTCGAATCGTTCGATTCGACGGTCGAATATCGAGGGTTAATTAACCCTCGATATTCGACCCTAGGTAAATGTGTCCCCTTCTGTTAATTTTAAAGTTGAATAACCCCTTTATGTAAGATTTGTGGCAATGCCATGTCCTCTACTAGCCCAGGAGGCCAAACCATTGGAGGAACTCAATTCTGGCACACCTCCTGGTTTATGTCAGAAATATCCTCTCGTTTGGCACTTCACTAAATTAACTGAGCATTCTGTTCTAGCTAGGGGTCATGGGGAAGAAACCAATATTGTACTTAATATGTACCTGCCAGCTTTCATTTAATGGTGCCTAGTACGGAATTACAGTCAGCCTGTTAATAAACAGTGTAGGTTTGTATATAACCTTGTTGCAAGTGTACTCTTTTCAAATATTCAGGCTATGTTTGTATTGCTTTATTTTTTGAATCAGTGTCCCCTCCAGGGATGCTTGGCTGCAGGGCGTCCTTGGAATCTTGTTCCTGTTTGCTTTTGCAGCCACCTCCGTGAGAGTTCTTGAGTTGTGCATGACTTTGTCACGTCACAGAGGCCCAATGCCGGTATTTCAACAACATAATTCACTTCCTACAGCACCTGATAATAATGTCCTGGTAAAGAGCAAATAATAGTATGTGGCTATTAGCTCATTACTTTAACCAGCAGGAAAAATAACAATATTTTTAATAAAAGATACAGTAACACTTCCTTATATAAACATAATTGTTTTCATTTGCTTCCTCCTTTCCAGCCTAGAGTATTGATTCCCTGATTAAAGTGATTGAATTGACGTTTGTATGTAACCAAAGAATTTGACATTGCTACTTCGATTCAGTTTACTAGGTTTCAATGGAGGTTTTGGAAAACACATTTTCAAAGTCTTTGAAAGAGTATAATGTTTATGTCCAATTGTTCAGTCCCAGATTGAACCTCTCAGCTGGGTTTCTTTGTCGGTCCAGTGAGCTCTAGAATGGTTGATGTTACCACCCGTGTTTCATCAGATATTTAATTATAATGCACAAAATAAAGCGAAATTGTGCGTGCTCTCTCTAAATCATGCTGTAGTGTTGACCAGCTTCTATTTTTTTTACAACACTCTGGAATTGATCAGCTGCTACAATTAATTATAGCAATTATTTGCACCTATAAAAGAATTGAAAAAATTTTCCAGTGCTCAAATTCAGCTCATGGAATTCCCTTCAAATACATTTTACTTATATTGAGGTATTGGTACCACATTTTGGCCAAAATATGTAAGTTTCCGTGCCACATCAAGGCCCCTAATTTAACAAAAGTCCTACGCTGCCTACTGTGTAATAAATATTAAAGTGCATTTAAAAACATTTAAAACCCATTAAAGGAAAACTATACCCCCCAAACAATGTAGGTCTCTATTAAAAGATACTGAGTAAAACAGCTCATGTGTAAAACCCTGCTTCATGTAAATGAACCATTATCATAATAATATACCTTTTTAGTAGTATGTGCCATTGGGTAATCATGAGCCAATTAACAGACAGAGTTCAGCCTTTTGCTTCCTCACTTCTTCCTGTTACAGTTAGGGGCCAATTCACAAAGGGTCGAATATCGAGGGTTAATTAACCCTCGATATTCGACTGGGAATTAAAATCCTTTGACTTCGAATATCGAAGTCGAAGGATTTTAGCGCAAATAGTGCGATTGAAGGATTATTCCTTCGATCGAAAAAACTTAGGAAAGCCTATGGGGACCTTCCCCATTGGCTAACTTAGGAAAGCCTATGGGGACCTTCCCCATTGGTAGCTTTTAGATGGGGAACTAGGGGGTCGAAGCTTTTTCTTAAAGAGACAGTACTTCGACTATCGAATGGTCGAATAGTCGAACGATTTTAAGTTCGAATCCTTCGATTCGTAGTCGAAGGTTGTGGTAGCCCATTCGATGGTTGAAGTAGCCCAAAAAACACTTTGAAATTCTAAGGTTTTTTTACTTCAAATCCTTCACTCGAAGTTAGTGAATCGGCCCCTTAGTAGTATTTCTGGTCAGGTGATCTCTGAGGCAGCGCAGATAGAGAGTCACGAAATGGTGGTTCAAGGCAAGAGATGTAAAAGGGCAATATTTATGTAAATATATATTCCAGTTTGGTAAGATTCTTTAATATGTCATTCAATTTGATATAAACTATCTGTTGCTTAAGTATTCATTTTGGGGGTATAGTTTTCCTTTAAACCCCTTGTACTAGAATTGTGTTCACTTGCCCTTTGTACTCAGAAGCTATAGGAACATTTTTCTTCATTGAGCTCCCGGCAACACGAGCATTATGTGCAACTGAACTGTGGAACCATGTTCACTTACTTTTTTTTTCAGAAACTATAGTTAGATCAGCAAGTAAGCTTTTAAGTCCTAACTAATATATGCAGAAAACAAAGAGAAATCGTGAATGCAATGTACAGGAATTGGTGAAAGTAGTTCAAATTAAAATACAAAAAACTTTGTATTAAAAAAACTTTCTTATTAGTGATGTCTTCTGGCTAAAGGTGGCCATAGACACACAGATCGGATCGTACGAATCGAGGATTCGTACGATTTTCGGATCGTGTGTGGCGTGTGCCGACATCTTTCGCCCGGCGGAGATCGGTCGTTTGGTCGATCGGTCAGGTTTGATTTTGACCCGACCGATCCCGCCGGAGCTCATGGCACATCGTAATCTAATCGTTCGGCCATACGGCCGAACAATCAGATTACCCCCGATATAGCCATGCCTGTTAATGCCATATCGGGGAAAGATCCGCTCGTTTGGCAACATCGCCAAACGAGCGGATCTTTGCATCTATGGCCACCTTAAGGAATTAAACCGTGTGCTGTTATTTTCAGGACACATGGGCAATTTTGGTTTAGCTTGTGCTAAAACACTCTTCAAATATGAACTCCTATCTCCACTGAACTACATGCAATACCCCTAGCCCAGCTTTACAGAGCAACCAAGCACTCCTGGGAAGCATGGCTGTCTGTCTGAAACATCAGGAAATGCTGGACTGGGGGATAGATTACAAGGCTGATTTAAATTGCAGAAGGCATCGCAACATGATTATTATTTATATTATATACCCTGGTATTTGTTTTCTGTTTTACAGCATTGTTACACTGAGAAGGTCTCCCATGCTATAGAGAATGTTGCAGTCTCATTGGTCAGATGGACAGCCTGTGATTTTGGGTTAAACAGAGGGCAGACTAAAGTTTAGCACCTTTGAAAACCCCTAGGGTGTTTCATTTAGTTGTACATCATGGATTGCTGAAATCTGACTAGTCAGAAAGATTGTAGTCCGGAGGCCAGCAAATGTTAATTGCTGACCTCTGAAATGACAGTCCCTCAAAATGTTGTGGATTCTGTGTCCAAATGAATGATTTATGATAACCTGAACTTATTCTCAAGGCACCTGAGAAATGAAGGGCCATTGCACATGATGTGATAATATTTCAAAGCACTGAAACTCAAAAGGAATAATTTTGTGCATACACAGTCCGTACCCACAGTTGAATACTTTATCCTTCTGAAAGTGTTTGAATTGGTGCACTTGCAGTTTCTCCCTGTATTTAGTACCATTTATTTTTTCTTGTATTTTAACAAGATGTCTAGACCCTTCTGATGAAAAACAGCCCCATAAATTGTTCTACCACCACAATACTTATCTATAAGGGCAGAGACACACGCTCAGATTTGTGGAGATTAATCGCCCAGTGGCAAATCTCCCCTTCTTTGGGGCGACTCATCTCCCCGAACTGACTCCCGCCAGCTAGAATGTAAAATGCCGGCAGGGTCGCAATCGGTGCGCTTCGCTTTCCGAATTTGCCCGAAGTTGCCTCATGAGGAAACTTTGGGCGACTTCTGAAAACGAAGTGTTCCGAGTGCCATCCCGCCGGTGATTAACATTCTAGCCGGCGGGAGGCAGTTCGGGGAGATGTCGCCCCAAAGAAGGGGAGATTTGCACCGGAGAAGAGGCGATTTATGGCTTAGCGACTAAATCTCCCCAAATCAGAGTCTCTGTCTCTGCCCTAAAATTTTTCTTAGACAGGGGAGTGTCAGATGGGCCACAGATAAGCTTATTTTTGCCAAATTTGAAATCCATAACATGAACATGACCACAAAACCTTAAAGGGGTAGTTCACCTTTAAGTTAACTTTTAGTATGATGTAGGGAGTGATATTCTGAGACAATTTGCAATTGGTTTTAATTTTTTATTATTTAAGGTTTTTGAGTTATTTAGATTTTTATTCAGCAGCTCTTGTTTGCAATTTCAGCAGTCTGGTTGGTAGGGTCCAAATTACCCCAGCAACCATGCATTGATTTAAATAAGAGACTGGAATATGATTAGGAAAGGACCTTACTAGAACGATGAGAAATACAAATGAGCAATAACAGTACATTTGTAGCCTTACAGAGCATTTGCTTTTTGAATGGGGTCAGCGACGCCCATTTGAAAGCTGGAAAGAGCCAGAAGAAAAAGGCAAATAATTATAAAACTATAAAAAATTAAAACCAATTGAAAGGTTGATTAGAATTGGCTATTCTATAACATACTAAAAGTTAACTTAAAGGTGAACCACCCCTTTAAGTCATATCACAACTGACTCCAGATGTGCTTTTACGTGGTTCTTTTTCTTAGTAACACCACAGGCCAGCAGAACTTTTAAGGTTGACCTATATTTACAATAAGCATAGTAGGGGTTACAGCATGATATTCATCAGCAGAGTATAAAAACCTCAGGCTTGAGAGAAAGTCGATCTCTCAGCAGGGCAATGATCCCAAACCCAAGGCCAAAGTAACACTGGAGTGACTCAAAAACAAAAGGTGGATGTCCTACATTGCAGTCTGTTCATTATTTAAATATAGTCTCCCACCAACCTTGAATAACATATATATATATATATATATATATATATATATATATATATATATATATATATATATATATATATATATATATATATATATATATTTTATATATATATATATATATATATATATATATATATATATATATATATTTTATATATATATATATAACGCACACCCATACTCTGAGACACACACAGAAATAAAATTACTGTGGGATTCTGGGAGTTGTGATATTAAGCACAGATTTGCCTGTACTGGGTCCATTTCCGTACTTCACTTTCAGGGCTTTCGGTGTGAGGCCAATTTTTCATGGTGGGTGTTTGCAAAAGGAAATGATTCTAGACATGGCTTTGATATACACACACCGCCATTTTATGTGTGATGGAAAAACATAAGGCATTGTTGTCTGTAAAGTCACCGATGAGACTTGATTGTGCTGCCAGGTAAAGTAGAGCCCTGTTGGAACAATGATTTCTGCGGAATAGGCTACTTCACTCTTAAAAGGGACTTTTCATTTTTTTTGACTGGCTCTGAGGTAATATCATCATCATTGTCACTTATTTATAGAACACCAGCAAGTTTTGCAGTGTAAAGGCTTTTAAAGTAAAAGCTTAAATTAATGTGCATGTTGCTTCTATGGCAGAAAAGTAATTTGGAAATGTAATTTCAAATACTTTTATTAAAGTTTTCTTCCTTCTGCGAGACCTCTGTTGTTTGATGCTGGTTCAGATTAAACAGTCTTCTATGCACCAGCAATGCTGTACTTTTGCAGTCTTATACCTTAGGTTCCAAACAGGGACCCAACTCTGTAGAGTTATGTTCTTAAACCATAGCAGCCCAAATGTGGCATAGCTGTACCCACAGGACAGTGGGGCTGGAGGGTTCTGAAACAGTGGCAAGTGGGGCCATTTAGGGTAAAATCAGGAGTAATGTCTATTTTGCTATTCTACTTACCCCTGAAAAAACACCAAGAAGTTTATATATGAGATTTATATGCTCCCTCATACATTCATGAATTGATAACGCAGCGATAACAGGAATTTTCTTGTGTGTATATATGACCTTGTTATTCGAAGATGGATCCTAGTGCATTTCTAGAGGTGCTTAAACTCTGCATGGACGTTCCTACACTGACTCAGGCAAGCAATACATAATATAACACCTACAGTTCTCAGGAACAATAATCTGTCACTGTATGCCCTTTTAATAGCCTAAGGCAATAGACACTTGATCTGTGTCCCCAGTTCACCTTACCGAAAGCTTTTCCAGAGGGCTGCCAATGTGAAAGGGTGTGATTTGTGATGTGCACACCTGTACATAGGCATTTTTTGCAGACAATGGCGGCTTTGTGAGTGATGCTGTTGATGTATTGGCTTGCCTTCTGTAAGCAGGTGTTAGGTGAGATGCTGACCAGGTTTGCCTTTATGTAATTTTACAACAGAGAGGTGACAGCTGGCCTGTAAGAAAAGATGGCTTCTTCTTTACATTCACACATCTTGCTATTGCTGCTTGAAACAGTAGGTCTACTTTACTTTCGCAGTTTTTCTGCACTGTTGGAATTGCCACCTGCTTATAACACGGTCAAAGGCATACCAAACTGAACCTTACGTTTCAGCTACCAGAACCTCCTTTTCATGGTTATACTCATAAAGCACTCTATACCCATAGTCCATGTAAAATATATATATATATATATATATATATATATATATATATATGTAGGGTTGGCACTCTCTGTGCTAGGTTCAAACATGCCTGGGTGCAGTGTCCAATATATTAGAATATCTATCCCACAAACAAGGTCCGCACTCTCGGGTCCTAACAAAAATAAATGTTTTATTTACATGGAAGACTAACGTTTTGGTCTCTCACTTTGAGAAAGCGTTAGTCTTCCATTTAAATAAAAACATTTTTTATTTTTGTTCAGACCTGAGAGTGCTGACCTTGTTTGTGGGATATATATATATATATATATATATATATATATATATATATATATATATATATATATATATATATATATATATATATATATATATATATATATATATATATATATATATATATAAAAGTCGCACTCATGTTCAATAAAACGTAGCATTTATTTCAAACGCATTAAAAGCATGTGTAAGTTACAGCCAACTTATCTGTTCAGAATTCTGTTCAGAGTCGATACATAGCGACGTTTCGGGAGCATCTCGTTCCCTTTCTCAAGCACGGCTCTGTCACAGAGTATAACATACAGAGAGGTGTCCATTTTTTGGAGCGTATTATCGCATAAAGACGGAAGTGACGTAGTCCATACACACACATATATATATATATATATATATATATATATATATATATATATATATATATATATATATATATATATATATATATATATATATATATATATATATATATATATATATATATATATATATACAAGAGAGAAAAACCGCACCAACAGGTCTTTATACAAAAAATAGAAAACCTTTTATTCAATGTTTCGGCTCAAACCGCTGGAGCCGTCTTCAGGAACAAAAAAAAAAAAAAAAAAAAAAAATATATATATACATATATATATATATACATATATATATATATATATACACACATATATATATATATATATATAAATACATATACATATACATACATACATACATATATATATATATATATATATATATATATATATATATATATATATATATATATATATATATATATATATATATATATATATATACACATATATATACACACACATATATACGGTTCACAGATTGAAAGGGAAGCAAGATACTTGATCCCTAGCTTGTATGAACCTTTTGCCAACCTCCCCATAGACTGACTGAATCATGCAACCCCTCTCTAGTTTTGTTCCAGTATTGAGTTATGGATTTTGGCCATTCTGAGAGTCCCTCTATGCTTTCCATAGAATCTGTAATGCCCACTATATAAAGCAGAGTGACTTCAATTTCCAGAAATCATCCCCTCGCAATGGAAAAAGGTGAGTGATTGTGGGTAGCTCATTAAGCCTGTGGCAGGAAATGGTCCCTTTGAGCAGAGGCAGATTTGTATGTTTTCCCTTTAATTTGTGGAATCATGTATACCTGTATTTACTTTTAAAGTGTTTATGTGCCTTTTCTGTGTAAGCTAAACTGAATGAGCTCATGCATACCTCCGAACATTTGGAAAACATAGAGGGACAAAAACATTTGGCGTGCGTAGTGCTGCAACATTTTTGACCATGCCCATTTTATGGTCACACCCCTTAAATGTCACATCCTATTTACAAAAGTTGGCAGGTTGTGAAAAGTTTTGAACAGATTTCTGGAGGTTTTAGTCAGGTTTTATGTGTTATTACAGTTTTGCTAATAAAGTTGAATTGCCCTTTAAGCTGCAATTCACAGTTTCCCTAAGAGACTTGCTTATGTTAAATAGTTACAATTGTATATTTGCTTATCTCAAATTGTTACAAATGTATCATGGGGAACCTACCATTCTGGGCTCTCTACCAAAAGCCTGTTTTAGAAACTTTGTATCTTTTTCTGGCTGTTCAGTGCAGAAGATTAAAGATAAAGTCGGGGCATTTTGACAGCTTTTCAGCGTTGATGTAATTGAGCAACATAAGTAACATTTTAATTTTACAAACATGTTTTTGCATCAAAAACAAATATTGGTAGAGCTGTATACTGGTTGTGTACATACTGTATGTCCAAATCCGTGATTGACTGTCGGCCTTTAGCAAAAATATTCCATTCCCAGCATCTGATAACTGGGAATTGCAGTTCTACAATATTTGGGGGGGGGGGGGGGGCTGCAGGTATTTCCTTCAAAGCACACTTGTTTTTCTCTTGTGTTCATAAACAGAACTAACACTGAACAAACAGGGCAAAGCTGCATTGCATGGCATTGAGAGGTAGAAAGAAGCTGTTCCTGCTCTCCACTACTGATACGCCCTACATGTATTCCTGTGTCCTTCAAGCTACACCCACCTCCTACAGGAGATCAGAGGGGTCTGCCTGGTTACAGACTGGAAGAAATGGGAGGGCAATGGTTTCCATGGAAACTGAACTGGTTCGCTGTGGGAAATTTCTCATCCCAGATTCTGACTTTCCCTGGTGTGAAACAGCCTTTATGGCTTAAGGACTTTACCAACCCCCAAACACTCCTCCCTCCACTAACTTTTCCCACCTCCCACTAGGCTCTGGAACTGCCTTCCTAAACCTTTTCTCCCCCACCTCAGGCATCTTCCTTGTCAAGCTGTAATGAACAATATGTGGTGATGGATTCCTGCTTTGGAAATATCACTGTAAGGTCCATTTTAGGATTTTTGCTTGTATTCTTGGGTTTTGATGGTCCCTGACCTGTGGCTACTCTGATAATGTAATAGAAGATTAGCACCATACGTGTTGAATGCCCAATCTGCTTCTGAGCTACAGCAACTCACACACACCTTTCATTTAATCATTTAGAACCATTATGACTCCTGAAAGCTGGTGCAGCAGTGAATTTTGGCAATGTGTGTTTGGGCTCTCACCGAGTAAGGGGTTTGGGTGCCATAATGGACTGGCTGCTCTGTTCCCTTCCACAATCACATTATAATAGGTTTTATTTGTATTAGTTTAACTTGGTGACAAGTAATTGAAGGGCTATAGGTATAACAGTAGTGTGTTTTTTTATTTTTTTTATTTATGTTATTTAAAGTATAATCCCTGTCCAAAATCATTCTTTATTTTCAAATAAACATTTATTTTGAGAAAATGTCCAATGTGCAGCCCCAGCTGTTGAAACTACAACTCCCAGCACCCCCAGAATCCTTTACCCATTTGAGAATGGCAGTAGATTCTAAAAAAAATAAATGGATGTTTTGCCCTGAGTGTTATGTGTGAGTTAATAGTTCAATCAAAGTGCATGCTGGTCTTGCTGAGGGAAGACTTTTATAAAGGGTGACGTGTGCCCACTTGTAGCAGTTTACCCATTGTCACACAGACATTCTGAAAAAAACATGTCCTGGCTTGTGCATTTTCACAAATGTACACAAATACACTGGTTTACACACAGATTTACACATGCACAATGACACATCCACAGGCAGCCTTTTTTGAACTCTACAACTATGTGCCAATGATCATTTCTGTACTTAATTATTTACTAAACCTCATTTATCTCATCTACCAAGCTTGCCCAAACTCCCATCTAAGATGTTAACTTATTTATCTATAAAATAACATAAAAAATTCAGTGTGGGAAAAGAAATGATAAAATCCAGCAAAACTTGAATTGTACTAATTTTTCAGGTTTGACGACTGAATCCCACAATAATTTTTTTTTTGGGTTATCGCACAAAAACCCAGAGTTTTTCGGATTATCGGACAAAACCCTGCGCAGATCACAATATCTTCAAATTGTAAATGGGGCATCTGCCATTGCCTTCTACATGACCTTGGCTGGTTTGAGATGGCAGATTTTTAGATTCTGACTAACTGAGCAGCTTCAGAGTATAATAAATTGAGTTTTTTTTTTTTCACTAAAAATTCAAGTTTTTGCCCCAAAACATTAAGGATTAGTAAATTACCCTCCTTAAAGTAGTGTATTCCCTGAAGCTATCTTGCTCTCTGAATATACTCTGGACAGGACATGAATTTGTACATAGAGTGCTTTTCCTCTGCTGTAGGTAGGCAGTGACACACTGGTTATTTCCAGCAGGGTCATGCAGGGTTGCTGAAATGAGATCATTAATACATTGATTAGTCCATCGTTTTCTAACATTGGGCCCCCAGATGCTGCAGGCGTTCCACAAAGAAGAGGCAGTAGTTTAATTGGATTGCATGCAGAACCAAGGGCCTAACTGCTATAATATAGGGCAGTGATCAGTAAGAGCTCATGGCACATAAGGCTGTTGTAAAGCCAAAACAATATTTATATATTTTCCTAGCTCAGTAATAATTGAAACATGATATATACACTTGTGCTGTAGTACAGTAGGTTAAGCACACAGATGTCAAACAGCTGGGTAGGAAGTTATTTGAAACAGCTGCAGGGCTGACAGGGATGGATATCCTGGCTTTAGAGGAAAAAGTCTGGCATCCATTTCTTATTTCTGCTGTCAACAAATGTTACAGGGCAAAAATGTTTGGTGTTTTTTCAAATTGGAGCAGGTTGAAACTTGTAACATCAAACACTCTCCTTCGGCATCCCAGGGAAATGTGTGTGTGTGTGTGTCACTGGGTAGTCACCAGATAAACCCATGCAAATTGGTGTTTTGCCTCCTCCCAAGAACTGACAGCCTGATTCCACTTTGATTGCATGCATTAAATAAGTATTTAAAAGCATTTCTAGCTGCGTACACCATGTATATTGTACACTGCTGCCTGAACTGTTTCTGCATACAGAACATTGTACTAAAAGATAAGCCATAAAGAGTTGAGTACACCTGATATTAATATATAATTTATATAATTTAGTTAATAAAAATACTGAATATTCAATGTCCAGTAAGCAGTCCTCTGGCTTTTGTTCAGGACATGCAGGGTAGGGTTGAGGGACTGCAGAAGTAAATAAGACACCACTGCACGGGTGGTGGGTCGCAGTTTCAACAATTTCTTGTGATTCTGTATGGGATGCAGCTGGAATCTTTTGTGCAGGATTATCTGTTCTTACTCTGTATATCTAAAAATTCATAATAATTCCAATGTATAATATAATTCTAATGTATGTTTCTTCTCCCCACAGTTGCTTGGAGCTGCTTTTCTAGCTATTGCCTTATGGGCATGGGCAGAAAAGGTAAGTCACACTAAAGCATGTAATCAAGCTGTAACTGTGCTCAACATTTCCTAAGGAATCTCTTCTTAGTTTATACAAATGTATTGCTGCTGTTTGGCAGAGCTTCCTTAATTGAGGTACAAACTGGGCTCACTCTGAGACTTTTTTTTTTGTGAGGCTGTATAGAACAGTAGTTGTTTGGGAAAGTATATTTTCCCCATAGAGTTCTCTCTTTTCCTGCATAATAGTGGCTATTAATGTCCACATGCATTTGTTTTATACAAATAAAAAAGCTCATATAGGGACTTTGCCTTGGGCTCTGGGATAATCTAGACTAGAGCCTCCATGGTTTGACTGAGGACGATGTTAGCAGCAGTTCGATCAGCGGTTTTCTCCCACTTCTAAAGTATGGATAGGTGGAGTCATTTCTGTTTAATCTGAAAGCTTTTAATCATTCCTCCACCCTGCTCCCTACATTAACAGCATGCTGGGCGCACAGTGGGTTTCTCAGGATATATGGCTCTGCTTTCTGAAAACCGAAAACTGTGAAAGATGCATTAAATATGCTAGGTAAACCTATAACAATGAATCTTTATTTCACATTCATTAAGTTTGCCTTCTGGGTATTTAAGGTCTTAAAGTTGCACTGCAATTGAATTATAATGTTTATTTTAAATGTATTCCTTATGATAAAGTTACATTTTTTTCTTAAAAAACAAAACATTTTCTCCTTTCTTGTGTACAATCTTCAGCCTTTCATAAATATTTTTTAAAGGTAGATATTTAGCATATAGGTAGGCTAAACCTCTGCTTTGTAACTGTGTAACTCATTGACTGCACAAAATTGCGTTTGCTTCTACACAATGACATATTTTGCTGTATTGCATGTATGTTTTCGGTAGAAACAGGGGCAGATAGAGCACTGTTGACAAATCAAGCCATTCTGTTTGTGCAAAGGGAATGACTTGAAGATACATAATACAGGTATAGGATCCACTATCCAGAAACGGTTATCCATAAAGTTCCAAATTATGGGAAGGCCATCATCCATAGACTCCATTTTAATTTAAATATTAAAATATATTTCCCTTTTATTTGTAATAATAAAACAGTAGCTTGTATTTGATCCCAACTAATATATAATAAATCCTCATTGGTGGCAAAACCATCCTTCTGGGTTTATTTAATGTTTAAATGACTTTTTAGTATGCTAAATGTATGAAGATCCAAATTATGTAAAGACTCCTTATCCGGAAAACCCCAGGTCCTGAGTATTCTGGATAATCAGTTCCATACCTGTGTTGGTAGACTGAGAATGTTGTGTTTTTCCCAAAATACTTGAATGAACATTCTTGCTATCGTTTTTAGCGTAACCCTTTCTCTGTTTCTACAACTGAAATGTTAAAGCTGTTGATTCTGCAAATTTTCATAGTATATGTAACATACTTTTGTTGTTTTGGATTCATTTGTGAAAGGATCTCTTTGTTGCTGAGGTGAATGTGTTGATAACACTGACAGATATTGTAGAATTGAGTGAATATGTTGATCTCGGAGCTGTGCAATTAAAAGCCTTGCTGTGACAGACCACCATAATGACGAGATAAAAATGATATACATTCCCTTTATGGATAGAGGATCAAAGGAAATGGGCCGGCAACCATTATTCCCTATAAGGTTCTGCGCTAGTCTTCTACACACACACAAAAAAATAGTATGTATGCGCACACAATACTTTCACAGACCCACCCACCACTATTCACAACCTGTGTTAAAGCTTGCACAAAGATGTTTTTGTTAAGCACACATCCCACTAGATATTAGAGGGAATGTTATAGTAATGCACAGGCCAATTGTCCTCATTCTTGCAAGATATAGACAGGAGTTTCTTTGTGCTATGCCGCCTGTCACATCACTATTTCATACATCCTGCAGACAAATAAGGTCTAATATTTATTTACTGTTGGCCACATAATAGGGTGAAGACACACAGAGTTACTAGTAGCAGCTACTTTTCACTGCTACAAAAGAGACTATAGTAATAATTGACTTTACTAAGACACTATGTGTGTTTTAGCAGAGGCAATTCTCAGTATTGGCTATGGCAAGGTGTTTTGTAGCTGCTACTAGTAGCTCCCCAGCTACTTTTTGTGGCATCAAAATACCTTGCCATAGACACTACTGAGAATTGCTAAAACACACGTAGTGTCTTACTAAGAGTTAGTCCACACAAGGAGATTCTGGTAGATTTTGTCGCCTGGCGACTAATGCCTCGTCTTCTGAGCGACAATCTCCCCGAACTGCCTCAGCGTGTTTTCCCATAGGCTACAATGAAAAGTCGCCTGCGCTAAAGCACACGCGGCGATGTATTTTCAATAGTTGCCCAAAGTTTCCTCCGTGAGGCAACTTTGGGCGACTATTGAAAACGCATCACTATTGTCTATTTTGTAGCCATGACAAGTAGCTGCTACTAGTAACTCTGTGTGTCCTCACCCTAAGGGCAGTGGCAGATGGGGAGATTAGTCGCCCAGCGACAAATCTTCTCTATTGCGGGTAACTAATGTCTCGAAATGCCTACCCGCCGGCAAGAATATGAATCGCTGGCAGGATGGCATATGAATCTCTTTGGATTACCAAAGTGACCTCACAAGGAAAATTCAGAGCAATTCGTATGCCGCCCCGCCGGCGATTCGTATTCTTGCCGACAGGAAGGCATTTCAGGGAGATTTGTCGCTGGGCGACAACACTATAGTTTTGAGGTTCATTAAAATTTATCTGGAATAAACCCAAAGTAATGCCTTCACTTTAACAAATGCATTTTTTTCTGAAACATTTGTCTGTTACACAGTTTTTTATTATTTTATCAGTATCAGAGTTGATTTCTTACAAATGGAATTGCCCACCCATATTAAAGGTTAAAAAAAAAACAAAAAAAAAAAACAGAACTTCGCGATGGGTAGTCCCCGTCTGACACAATGAAAACTCCTATCAGAGGGAACTCCTTGGAAAAACAAAATCATCCTGTGTTTCAGTTAATCTTCTTCCAAAACTAACAGGCTGGGCATTTTTTCTTGCATCAAACATTCTGCTTTCCTTGATATTGGAATCTGGATGACGGTTTGTTTGGAAAATGGAACAGGGTGTGTTGCTTTTGTCTGGCTGTAGTCTAACAGATTTTATTTATTTATTTTTTTGAACTGCAGGGAGTCCTGTCCAACATCTCGTCCATCACAGACCTTGGTGGCTTTGACCCTGTCTGGCTCTTCATAGTCACTGGAGCGGTTATGTTTGTGTTGGGGTTTGCCGGCTGCATTGGAGCCTTGAGAGAAAACACCTCACTTCTAAAATTTGTACGTACTAAACAAACCTTGGAAAGTCTTGTGGTGAACCTTGATTAGCTATTTTATTATAGCCATTCACTCACACATACACATGATAGGGGACTTCAGCTCAACACAATGACACACCATCCACTGCGTTTTTCCCAATTGTAGTGAATAGTGGGACTCGTAACTTTTTAAGGTATCGGAACTGTTATCAATAATTCCCGTGATAATGGATCTTTCCATAATTTGGATCTTCATACCTTAAGTCTACTAGAAAATTGTGTAAACATTATATAAACCCAATAGGATTGTTTTGCTTCCAATAAGGATTAATTATATCTTAGTTTGGATCAAGTACAAGGTACTTTTTATTATTACAGAGAACAATAAAATAGTTTTTAAAAATTTGGATAAAATGGAGTCTAAGGGAGAGATGTCCTTTCTGTAATTTGGTGACGGATAACGGATCCCATACATAAACACACAAAGTATACAGTCTGTAAAAAGTATCCGAATAAATGGTGCTTAATGATGCTACTGGTCAAATTTTATATTTTTTTTGCACTGTGGAGTTCCCTTGTATAGCTTGTATACAGTAAATGCAGTCTTACTATAGCCATGGAACTTTTCTGTGACTTATAATTATAAGGGGGGGAAACATAATCCAGTATATCATAAAATAAGGTTTGTCATTGGAATAAATCAGGTTTAAAAGCTTCAATTTCTCAATGACACTCTCTTAGCCTAATCCAGTTAAGATAGAAAACAGATTTAAAAAAATGTTCCTTATTCTGTCCACAAGGTGTAAAAAACTGTGTGCTTGTGTTAATGCTGGCCTTTCTGTGTGCCCAGACTCCCTTTTGCAGGAACAGTAAGTCAAAAAACAAGTGTTTTAAAGAAATGAAAATATAATGCAGTGTTGCCCTGCACTGGTAAAACTGGTGTGTGCTAAAGAAACACTACTATTGTTTATATAAATAAGCTGCTGTGTAGCAATGGGGGCTGCCATTCAAAGGAGAAAAAGCTCAAGTTACACAGCAGATAGCAGATAGCAGATAAGCTCTGTCTGTCTAATGGTGTTATCTGTTATCCATTAGTTAACCTGTGTCATATAGCCATTTTTCAATTTCCGCCATTGCTCCACAGCAGCTTGTTTTTTATGAACTATAGTAGTGTTTCTGAAGCAAACACATCAGTTTTACCAGTGAGGGGAACAGTACATGATATGTTCATTACTTTAAAACACTTACATTTTTTGGTGTTACTGTTCCTTTAATGTCCTTTTTTTCTATTTCAAACTGCATATGTTATTGGGTATGTTTAGTAATAGTCATACCGTAGCTCATAATAAGTGACCTAAATAATCTTGCCATATCTATGAGTAAATATTGCCTTTTTAAATTTTACTTCTAGACACCATTTTGTATTGTTTTGTCTGCTGCCTCAGAGATCACAAGACAGGAAATAATGCTTTACTGTAACAGGAAGTAGTGTTGGAGTAAAAGATGTGATTCTGTCCATTTATAGGCTGATGTAACCTATCATGTATGAGTGTCCTTGGTTTGTGTGTGAGCACAGTGAATTGTATGAGGCAGGGGGCAGTCCTTAGTACTTAAAATTTCCTATTTTGGATTCTACAATGGCACATACTACCAGAAAAGTGCATTTTGTATTTAGATGAAGTAGTCATTTACATATGTTTATAGAAACCTGTAGTGTTCAGGGGTATAGTTTACCTTTAAGATACAGTTCTATCTCTTTGTAATAATAATATATCTTCCCTTTTGAAGAGGGTATATCCTGCAGTGAATGTTTACTAAGAAAATTACTAAGCTTCTTCTCACTATTTGTTCCATGGACATTTATCAAAGTATCAAGGAAATACAGGAATGTTGGTCTGCGGGCCAGACTGATAACAACTTTTTCATTGACCATACATGTTATGGCAGCCTATCTGTTGTTCTGATTGTTATGGCAAAATCCCCAAACGATGGGAAGCTGCAGTTCCTCTTCACTTCTTATCTGCTGATGCACCTGGCACTGGTCGACGTGATGTGTTGGCAAATTAAATGTTCAAACCTGCCTGATCCCCATATCAAATTATATCCGTTTTGCAGGGATAATAGTCAGGATTGATAGGCCACCATACATGTACTGATGTTATTGGTACATGCATGGCCAGCTTTACAGGCACTTTTTGAACTCCTTTTGTGATAGTAAAGAAAACCCAAAATGATTGGGTCAAAAGCAAGAATACCAATACGTTAATCACATCCCACTGTCTTCTACCCTGTAACAGCCCTACTATTGTTCATTATGTGTTCTACGAATTTGCAGAAATTGAGTCTCCTTTAAGCCAATGCCAAAATGTTTGTTTCAAATGTTTCATTAACATTGCAGAAGTGCTGTCTTTGCTGTTAATTATGTGAGGGCTAATGACACACTGTCCATTCTGGGTGATTCGGGAGTCGTCAGGCAGGGGGTCACTTGCTAACTGTGCATGGCTCAGCATGAAACTGGTTATTGTGTAACTGAGTCTTGCAAGATTAACAAAAGGACGTAAATAAATAATCCAATTTCAGATGGGTATTTGTGCTGAAGTGTTGAGCTGGATTATTGTTTCATAGCTCTTTTGATCTGTTTGCAGGAAATGAAACTTGCCGTTTCTTTTCCTTTTCTCTGCCTGCGGCCTGTGTGAAATAAAATAGCTTGCTCAGAAAACTTGACAATTAAGCGGACTCGGCTGCTGGGCATTTTACAGTCTGTAAACTGCAGGTATAAATTTAGATTCCAGTCTGCTCAGGTAACAAAGCCAAATCTCAAAGCTTTGAGCAACGATCTGACCTCCTTGACCCCCCCCCCCAACATCCCTATCTACCATCTCTACTGCCATATGAATGGTTCAGATTCAATAACACAGCTTTGGGCTATGTACACAAGAGAATTTTAGCCCCCGCATGTATATTGCATTGATAGCCATACCATTTAGCACGAGCACTGGATATTAACAGCACAGAATGTATACTTCTCACTGGGAGCAGTTTAGGATATAGGGCATAGTAGAAAGCAATAACAGATGGAGACGAGAGGTTTTTAGGACACTATTTGCTCCAGGTATTGTAACCTATATCAACCAATCAACAAATATTTACTCGTCACCTGTTTAGAACCAAACATCTGATTGCTGGTTGCAATAGGTTACTATACCTGGTGCTAACTTTACAAGTTTTGTTACATTGTCTCCAAAGAGAATACTAGTGATTAGTTTGTTTTTTTTGCAATTTATGGCTTTCGATTGCACTGTACACTGGGTAGTTTTTATAAACAAAAGGCTTACTTTAATATTTAACATTTATTTTGATGTAGACCGTGTTCGTCTAAGGCAGTCTGCATTTGGTTTCATGTTTTTTCTTACTTGTTGTTTATTCGGTTTCCTAACATTTGGAACTCCCCAGTTATTTAACGTGAAATGTCAAAAACAAGTCACATGCAAGTCATTGTATGGTATAAGGTGTTTTGATGTCCTCTTTACAGCTACTTAATAAAATGGTGCAGAAAGAGCATGAATCACCCCCCCCCTTTTTTTTTTTTTAAACACAAAAGGGTTAATTTAAAATAAAAATGTAGTTGTAGAACTTTTGTAGCAGTTTGCAGGTCTGGGTTTCAAAAATTGGTTCCATGCAGGATTCTAGTTCACACATTGGCCTGTATCTATATACGCACTTGCGACTAGAGAATTGTATGCTGAGGTCATTTTAATGATTTTGAGTGCCAGAAGTGATGTAGTCCAGAAATATTAAGTTTTCAGTACAACTGTATCTGATTTGTTCAAGTGTACTCGGATGCATTGCTGCTTTGTGGATCCAATTACAATACAAGTACAAGGAAAAAACCCAATTACATTGTGGGTAAAAGGAAACCGTGATGATTGCATCCGAAATTGCACTTTGCACAGTAAGTTAATGATCCCTTATATTTTGGGATTTTTAGTAACCTCTTGGCTTACCTCACTGCCAGCCTATGGATTTTCAAACTTATGCTAATGTTGCAGTGCAGATCAGCTAAGAACAAAATGCTTGTCCTCACAGTACGAAGAATGCACATTCCAGAAGTTGGAACAATGTGGCTCTGTATCATGGCAAGTTTTATTTAGCGTCCTTCTAAAAGGGAAAGTACAGCCTGTGCAAATGTATTCCTTTTTCTAAACAATGATGCCTGTGTGTTAAAAGCCTTAACGTAAAATTACCCTATTTAAAAGCAGGTTTGATCTTACACATGATCAAATACTGTAATGGATCCTAATCTGCATATTAAAATGTATTTTTCAGGGGAAAAAAATATATCAAATTAGTTTATACTCCGATCAGAACTAAATACAAAGTCACATCATGTGGTACTCTAGTTTTGCTTTATTATTGTTTCCATAAAGAGAGCCAGTTACTCGCTGTACTGCATGGTCAGGGGCAAGATTATAATAAAATGATAATGTCATTTTAGGACCACACACACTGATGGTGATAACCTATTATCCAGAATGCTCAGGACCTGGGGTTTTCCGGATAATGGATCTTTCCGTAATGTGGATCTTCATACCTTAAGTCTACTAGAAAATCATGTAAACATTAAATAAACTCAATAGGGTGGTTTTATATCTTAGTTTGGACCAAGTACGAGGTACTGTTTTATTATTACAGAGAAAAGGAAATCCATTTTAAAAATTTGAATTATTTGGATAAAATGGAGTCTATGGGAGATGGCCTTTCTATAATCCGGCACTTTGTGGATAACTGGTTTCTGGATAAGAGATCCCATACCTGTACTACATGCAAACATGGACCCGGCTACATTGAATCATGGCAAAAAAGGAGCTTGTTGTTTGGTGAAGCGTCATTTACAATTCTACTCCTCCTCGATTTGAGACTCATGGTTTCAAACAATGGCCTCAACCTGACTTGATCCACCAACTGGGTGGCCAAATAAGATGAATGATTTTCTGTTTTGTGACCTCACCAATCAAGCACATCTTTGTATGTATGGCCCACTTAAATTTTGGGTCCAAAGCATGTTGAGATAGAGAACTGAAACTGCCACATTAACAACTCAAGTGCAGGACTCCGTCCTTTTTCCACTACTCAAGACCAGAATGGTTTACCCACAGATTAATCATTAGTGAAACCTGTTGGTTGATTCCCAGAAATGAGAGTTGCATTGTCACCCCCCCCCCCTTGCAAAATGTAACTAGCCAAATCAAAAAGCACTTCTCTTCTACTGTAAAGAAGAAATGGAAAGTAGCCTGTTCAAATGAGTTGGGTATGGGCCAGTTTGTTTGAGGAAATTCTAAAGGGTACATTCATGTTTTGATAAAAGCATATTCCAGGTCAGTGAGTCTGAAAACATAAAAAGAATATATAGTATATTGGTTTGAATCAAGTACAAGTTACTTTATGTTATTACATAAATTACAATAAAAAAAAATGGGTAAATGGAGTCTATGGGAGATGGTCATAGCTTTCTGGATAACAGTTTTCCAGATCACTGATGCCATACCGGTATAAGCATATAATATAAGGTCCAGTTATTTTGTATATTGTATGCTTTTGAAGGGATGGCATCAGTTATCTGGAAACCCGTTATCCAGAAAGCTATGAATTATGACAAAGCTGTCTCCCATAGATTCCATTTTTTTAGATTTTATACTAGACTTAAGGTATGGAGATCCAAATACAGCAAGATCAGTTAACTGGAAAACCCCAGATCCTGAGCATTCTGGAATACCTATATATACGTTTTCAAAATAAGTAACTGTTACTTTTTGTTAATGATAAGGATATTAGAATCAACATGGAGTGCAATGTCCTTATGAAGCAGGGATGCTTAACCTGTGGGTTAGGACCCAAAACATTGCCCCATGCTCTTTAGAGTAGAACATAAATACAGTGAAATTACAATGGCAAATGGTCATCACACTGCACACCTGGTTGTAAACAAATAATCTTCAGGCCAAGTTCATTAATAAAGGTAAAATAACTCCCAAGCCCACTATTTTTATTTTTTGAATTAGGGGTATATTATTACTATAATAATCAAGTCTCGATGAGCTGTGTGATCCAAGTGTTAGCATTAAGCATTGGTTTTAACCAATTAGACGACAATGCAGAGTTTATATAGTGAATAAAGTACCCCCTCTTGTAAAATATAAGCATATTATAAGTTACTGTGGAGTTTCATGACCATGGTTTTTATACAGGTCATGAAACTCCAAGGTAACTTCTAACATCCTCATATTTTACAACTGGGGGTACTTTTATTTATTATAATACACAAGTTTCAGTGAGTCATGTGACAGAAATGACATCAGAACTCACCGTTTATAACTGATGACATCAGAACTCACCGTTTATAAGGATATAATTTACAGGATATTTTGTGTATTATATAGTGAATAAAGTACCCCCTCTTGTAAAATATAAGGATATTATAAGTTACCGAGGAGTTTCATGACCAAATAAAAACACGAGGCCGAAGGCCGAGTGTTTTTATACAGGTCATGGAACTCCGAGGTAACTTCTAATATCCTCATATTTTGCAACTGGGGGTACTTTATTTATTATAATACACAAATTTCAGTGAGTCATGTGACAGAAATGACATCAGAACTCACCGTTTATAACTGATGACATCAGAACTCACCGTTTATAAGGATATATTTTACAGGATATTCATGGCTTTTGTGTATTATAAAGATATATTTAACAAATTAACTATGGCTTTTGTGTCCTAAATCACATAAATCAATATCAGTTATATTGTTCACATAGCTAAACAAACATTCTTTTTTTTATTTTTTTTTTATTTCTAATTTGTCCACTGCTGCAGTAATATGAGTAGAGATAATATTTCATGATCAGTATCTGATGAGGTGAGAGCCCCATTGAGCTGTGGATGCAATACAGCTCTGTGGGGTCGGAAGCAATTTTGGGTATCTGGAGTTGGATTTGGTAAACTCCTAATAACTTTAAATACAAGCAATGAAAATAATGAAATCAGATTTAATCGCTTCTATGAAGGAGGATATGGCAGAAGCAATTCTGTTTTCTAATAACAATACTTTAGTTAAATTTGGATTTTATTTAGCAAACCTTGTGATCTGATGACTTGGTGGTCAGATCTAGTTGTCTCATGATTTTTCCACGTTTAGGATGTCACAAATCCTCTTTGCTGCTGAATCATTGGGCTAGGTGTCAGAAAAAACTGAGATGGAAACAGGATTTCCACATTAGACAGTTACAAAACACACACTATATTATAGAATTCTTTGCCAACCATTTCATGCAACACCAACTTGGTTTTCGCTTTATTTCCATTAACGTTTATATCTAGAAAGGAAACACATTTGGAGGGGCACGTACTGGAACACAAGGTTATTTCCTGAAATTGGAGAATACCAGGGACCTGGAAAAAGTGAGCTAGTTCTGTCATAGGATAAGGAATATGTAGGATATGATCCAAATCAGCAGCTTAAGGGCCACTGTCACTGCAGTTAAATGTCTCTATCAATTTGTGGCTAATTTCAATAGATATTTTTTAACCATATATTTTTCTCAGTTTCTGAGGTATTCAATATTTGTTAATGAGCTTATAAAAACCTAATATTTCTATAATGCAGAGTCCCCGACTGATATCTTAAAGTAATGGTTGTTCCTTGGAATCATGGTTTGCTGATGTGTTCCTGCACCATGCTGACTTAGTTAGTAAAGGGATATGAGGAAAAGGTAAAACTGTTAGGGCTTTAGTACACGGGAAGTTTCCTCGTGAAGCAACTTCAGCCAACATTCGGAAATCGAAGCGCCGTGAGTGCATTGCCACAGGTGATTTTTCATTTTACCAGGCGGAAGGCAGTTCGGGGAGATTTGTCACCCCGCAGAAGAGGCGATTAGTCGAAAGGCGACCAAATCTGCCCGTGTGCTATCTCCCGTATAGGCTTGCTGTAGTTTTTGATCAGCTAATCTGAGTTGTATATGTTGCATCTCTCTTTAAGAAGGTGAATGCGTAAACCTCAACTTACATTAATTCAAAGACAGGGGATGTCTGAGTCATTTAGCATTGGTTTGTTAGTGATAGGATGGTATATATCTGATTATACAAATTGGTTGTTTAACTTATCTCTGCCTTTCTCTGTTTTTACAGTTCTCAGTCTTCCTGGGGTTGATCTTCTTCCTGGAGCTGACTGCAGGGATCTTGGCCTTTGTTTTCAAAGACTGGATCAAAGATCAGCTTAATTTTTTTATCAACAACAACGTGAAGGCGTATCGTGATGATATTGACCTCCAGAACCTCATTGATTTTGCTCAGGAATATGTAAGTGTCGCTGGAATAAGATGATGTTTGGATGGTTTGTAGCAGATTGTTTCTATTGCATTTGTAATGAGTCTTATCAGTGCATCAAAGGGAATCCTTCGCTGCTTCAGAAGAGTAAAGTGCCATCTAGTGGTAACATGAACACTCTTTTACAAATGAGCTGCTCTATAGCCACAGCTGATTGTAACCGTAGCAATGTACAGAAAATAAATTGCATACTTCTTCAAAATGTTTACGATTTTTTTTTTAAGTTTTACTGATTAAGACAGCTACAAAATATGAACACTTGTTTGTTTAACAAGGTTGACAAACAAGCATATCTTTAGTTGGTTGGATACCGAAATGTTAGTGCAAAATAAGCTGTTGGGCCTTAATGATGGGTACATGCAGAACTGGTGAGAGAGAACCACATTCATGGACCAATGTGATCCTCATCTGATGGGATTTTTCAGCATGCCAAATTATTTTATAATTCACATTCCAAACACTTTTTTCAGTTGAGTTGTCTTCAGATTGGTCACCGAAAATAAAGACTTTTTTCAGTTTCTTCTGTGCTTCAATTTTTGCAGTTTTTCCAAAATTGAAATTGAAATTTTAATTTTTCAGTCTGGCAGCTCCGTAATCCAGGTGCAGATTCTGAACTGAATAGTATCAATTCTATCAGTTGCCTTTAATGAAACTCTGGGATTATTCTCAGCAGGACCAAAAATAAGAAGTGTATCAATTTAGAACAGTTTACAGAGTCAGTGACTGCCACCCCCTGCCAAGAGCTGTTTCAGAAAGACGTAAGAGTAAAAATGAAACTCTAAACTTCAAAATTAGAAAACCGGTCACAAATAGAAAATAATTGGAAAAACTTCTTTATTTCTGGTAACTGAAAAAAAGTGTTGGAAGGTGAACAATCCCTTGAAACAAGGAGGTTATTTTTTGGGGCTCATACATGGGCAGTAGGGTACTGATTTAGTCAAGAGTCTCTGTTTGACCAACTTTAGAATTTGATAAGGCGGTTGTTCTGTTTGACGCTTTAACCCTCTGCAGGATAGTGTATGACTGTGCATGGTATCAGTTGTCTTTTCTAATGAGCATGCACAGTCTGTACAATGTAACTATAGATTTGCATTTAGCCTACCATGTTTTGTGTAGTTACGAGCGGAAACCCAAATCGTACAAAATTTTCTGGCTTTTTCCCTGAATCACTTAATTTTTTTTTGAGTTTTTGCCAAAAAAAGCTTGATAAGAAAAATGTAAGTTTTAGTAAATAACGCTCATAGTGTCACTTGTCACAAATAAGCTGCTAATGTTACAATTACTGTGCACCATGGCACTACTCAGATCACACAATAAATGTTTGAAGTGTTCCTTGACTTCATCTTTCACATCTGTTTCCTTGCAGTGGTCCTGCTGTGGTGCACATGGACCTAATGACTGGAACCTCAACATTTACTTTAACTGTACAGACTCCAACCCAAGCAGGGAGCGCTGTGGCGTGCCATTCTCCTGCTGTGTGAAGGACCCTGCGGTAAGAGATGTGTGCACTCTAGGTTCTTTGGATGAAGATCAGGCTGTGGTTTTGCTGGATGTGGCACAAAGGGTGTCTGTAATCCACAGCATTAAAACAGCAGAGAAGAGTATTATACATTTAATCTGCAACTGATATAGTAAACATTGCTGTTGAAATAGAAAGAATGTTTGCTAAGGCTTTCCTGGTCAAACAGAAACATAATAGCAAGAAGAAAGAGGCAAATAGGCATATACAAGCGCTGCTAAATGGAATCGCTAGCAGGCGAGAGAATACAGAGTCCCTTGTCTCTGCTGCACTGCAATAGTCAACAAGCAATATGAATTAGTAGGGAACTAGAAGAGTGGAAGGGACATTGGCATTTACCAAGTGCTGCCACTAAACCATGACCATAGACCAGGGGTGCCCAGACTTTGTTACCCTGGGATCTACTCTCGACACCTGGCCCTCGTCAGGTGATCTACCTTGATAAAAATGGTGGGCTGTCTACCATACGGCACAAGATAAAGTATCACAAGCCCATAAAATGGTTATAATACTATCTAGAATAGATTTACCTTGATAAAAATAGTTTGTTAATAATTATACTTATTAGGGATGCACCGAATCCACTATTTCGGATTCGGCTGAACCCCCGAATCCTTCACAAAAGATTCGGCCGAATCCTAATTTGCATATGCAAATTAAAGGTGGAAAGGGGAAAACATTTTTTACTTCCTTGTTTTGTGACAAAAAGTCGAACAATTTCCCTTCCCGCCCCTAATTTGCATATACAAATTAGGATTCGATTCGGCCAAATCATGATGAAAAAGGCAGAATCTTAACTGAATCCTGTATTTAGTGCATCCCTAATACTAATATCCGTACCTTCTGGGGAGAGTATGGGGCTGACAAGGGATTGGCCTCTGGGGAGAGTATGGGGCAGGCAAGCGATTGCCCTCTGGGGAGAGTATGGGGCAGGCAAGGGTTTCCCTTCTGGGGAGAGTATGGGCAGGGCCGGAACTAGGGATAGGCAGAGTAGGCATGTGCCTAGGGCGCAAAGGTGGAGGGGGGCAGGCACGTACTTACTCCTACCCCTAGACCGGTCCCTTCTCTGCCGACCGCCCACTGTCCCATGCATGCGTCAATTCGCGCATGCGCAGAAGCGGTTTTCACGCATGCACAGAAGCGTATTTTTGCGCATGCGTAGAAGCATATTTTCTCGCATGCGCAGAAGCGCTCATCCAGCCGGCGCAGCAGCCAGGCAGGCAAGGGTGTCCCTTCTGGCGAAAGGAATGCGCCAAATGCAGGGAAAGAGACAGGCAAAGAGATCTCCATTTGGAAATAGTGGGGTTAGGAAGAGGCAGGTTAGGGGTCTCTAACTTTTATTCTGCTCTTTTCGCAAGATGTCACTTCCAATCTGCGCCTGTGCTGATACCTCACAGCTCACGTGGTTACGTCCGTGTGTGTCAAGATCTTGAGACCCCGCTCACTCCTCAGCCATCTTTCTTTTCCATTGGCTGCTACAGTCTTAGTGACAAAGCCCAAGGAGCTAATGCAGGAGGGATGGGACTCGCAAGTCATCACGCCCACAAAATGCCATTAGCACTACTGGCAGATCGTGGTCTACCAGGAACATTGCCAGGATCTACTGGTAGACCGAGATCGACGTTCTGGACACCCCTGCCATAGACTATACTCTGTCTCCCATAAAACAAAGTCACTTGTGATTACTTCCTGCATGTTGGCTGATCTGTATGCTTGTGCATGTAGAGGGGTGGGTCTTGATCTCAACCAACAGGCCTATTTAGGTTTGTAGCACCTGTAGTTTCTCATTGCATTAGTCTTTGTAGGTCAGTCAAAGTTTCATGAAGCACTGTAATATGCCATGAATATCCTTAAATATCCATAGTTGCTACATCAGCAAACATCAAAAAAAGCAGCCATCAAGGCAGCTCAGGGGCTTCCAAACTGGCAGCTAGTGAAAACATACCACAGTGTGGAGGCCTATTTACTAGTTTTTGAGAATGAGGGAAAATTTGTGTGGCAAAACAAAAAACTGCAACAAAACTTGTGTGACTTTTTTTTCTTTGAACACGAGTTGAAGAAAAACCGATAGAGAATATTCCTGCGTCTGTTTTTTCTCTGAAAAAAAGTCGCACAGCACCGAGAACAACCTTGTTCCATTCATTTTCAATGAGACTAAAAACCTTGAATGTTTTCATGAACTTGGAAAATAAATATATAATTAAAGCTGCTAGAGACAATTCCCATTGACTCCTATTGGACCAAATTTTTTCTTGAATTGTGAAAAAAAAAATTAAAAGTCGACTTTTGATAAATTGGGCACCATAGTATTCATTGGTCAAGTAGTTTGTCTTCAGATGGGTTTCTACAGTATGAACGTCACATGATTATTATTAATAATAACAATTTGTATTTATAAAGTGATAACATATTCCATAGTGCTGTAAAAGAAATGGTTGTAGATAGGGCAGAGAACAACAAAAGAGAAAGTGAGCAGAAATTTGCACTTTTTTAAAATGTATATCTGAGCCCGAGGTTGCTTGTGTACATAGAGCAATGCAGGAGTATATATGTACCTTTTTATATCATCTGACAACATTGTGCTGCCTATGTGGAAGGAGGAAGAGCCGTTCAGTGAGAGCAGTTTTTTGCCTTAGGGACATTGACAGATTAGTTGGGGAATCTGCACTACCCATGGGCGACAAATCTCTGACAAATACATCTCCCTTCACTAACATTCAGATCACAGCATATAAAACATTTTCTTGCAGCAATCCAGCATAATTCCTGAAAATGTTTGAGAAGGGAGAGGTATACTTGGCATATTTGACACCCGCAGATAGTGGCAAGTCTCTTCTTGGGCCATAACATTTATCTCTGATGTTGTCACATCTCCCTTTAGTTGGTTACACAGTGGCAGTGCCATGAGATCGTTAGGACCAACATTGTGCCATGAAATGTTGGGAGCCAGTGGAACGAGAGAGAGGTGAAAAGGCAGGGTTACAGCTGCAGTCATGTGGACAAATGGAGAGGAAGGCACTATTTCCCACCCAGCCCTGGAACACTGTGTCAGCCAGCAATACTCCGTTTAAGTTAATAAGAACGGCTCTGAGAAATTAAAGATATAATATACAAAAATACAACCAATAACTTATACAAAAGGTAAAGAGAGCCCTGCCCAAAAGTAATTTTTATTTCCTTTTCTTTTTCCTCCTCACAGGAAGATGTTCCCAACACACAGTGTGGATATGATGTGCGGTTGAAGCTGGTAGGTATTAAATGCCCTTGACATAGCTGTTTTTTTTTAATCTTTTCTGTTAAGTAATATGGCAGATTAACATGTTACACTCCATATGGAAAATATATAGGCAACATTGTGGCATCAACCCAAATACAGGTTGCTGTTACGGTCACCGGGCATGTCAAAAAAGAAAATGAACTGTTCTAATGTTGCACTGCTCAGAAAAGACATCAGTTATCTGAGGTTTCTCGTGTCTTTCCCAAAGACCAGAGGGGTCATTTATAATGCCCCAATAGGCTCTTGTTTGTGCTTTGCCCACAGTTTGGGGTAATGTACAAATAGCCGCAGGCCTATGTGCTCCATTTTGGACTGCTGAGACCTGCAGAATGCAGCACTGAGCGCTGCCTGTATTAAACACGACTCTATCAAAGAGAGGTAGATGTGAGGAGGCACGTAGCACCATTCCTTGCACACCATTCAGAAGCAAATGGTACGAAGCGGCAGGAGGCACAGCCTTCATACTGTCCTTACTGCCTACCTGACGCTTCTCTTTTATGTAGATAGCAAGAACATTATCAAGGTCCTAATATTTGTCAGACAAATACATGAGTGAGTACAGTGGTGTAAATAGATGTTACTAGGCCCCACAGCAAATTCATTTTAGGGCCCCCAACATATCCAGAGGTTGTCCTGTTTTACCAATATTTATTTTAACTGTATATGAATTAGAGCCTCATGGGGCCCCCTATACTTCCTGGGTCCCCCTGCAGTCGCAGGGTCTGCCTCCTCTGTATTTACGCCCCTGAGTGATTACGTTGCACCATCTGCTCTTCTTAAATCATTCTCACTTTCCATTTTTTCACTCCAGGAACTGGAGCAGCAAAGCTACATCTATACCAAGGGATGTGTGGGCCAGTTTGAGAAGTGGCTGCAAGATAACCTAATTGTAGTGGCTGGAGTGTTTGTTGCAATTGCTTTATTACAGGTGAGGCTTTTTCATCCTACATGACTTACATTACATTATTCTGTTGTATCCTAAACACAACTGAATGCTTAAGGGTAAAGTAAATATTATATAAAGGCCATGCCACTTTCTATAGAATAATATGAAGTGCAATGACTTTATATAGAATAATGCAATGGAATTGTACTAGAAGGGATACAGATGCCTCCTGGAAGGATCTGAGGTATTGGTGTAAATGAAATGACTGGCCACTAAGAACTTTTGCACTCACTCACAGTTAAGTTCAGACATGGTGCCTATAACTCACAAATGACCAAACTTGACATTTCAGCTTCAGGTTGAGAGAAGCGGATCCGCCCCATGTCCCAGCTACATTTGGTTGAACTGCTTCCCCTTGCATACAGGCATGTAAAACGGAGGTTGGCTTCCACTGCGTGTGCCTGCATGCAAGCTGATCTAATTTAAATCAGCAGAGATGGGGCATGGAGAAGGATCTGCTTCTCTCAGCCAGAAAAAAAAAATATGCAGACTGAGCGCAGTGGAGCCAACATTCTGTCTGCCTTGAAGGTGTGCCCCAAATAATTGTGTTTTTAGAGACGTTATCTCCTAACTGAACTTCTCTTACTGCTTTGCTCAACACAGTTTTCTCTATGGACTGAAAAAAGCAATGCATGTACAAGCAATCCCTAAATTAAATTAATTGAGGGGTGGGGCATAACCAGTAATTCAACCAAATGCATGGGACATTTTGCATTCCATCCAGCAACTAAATGGAAGGCACAATTAAAGGAGAAGTAAAGGTTAAAAGTAAGTAAGCTTTATCAGAAAGGTCTATATAAATACACCAGTAAACCCTCAAAGTAATGCTGCTCTGAGTCCTCTGTCAAAAGAAACACTGCATTTCTTTCCTTCTATTGTGTACACATGGGCTTCTGTATCAGACTTCCTGTTTTCAGCATAAACCTCCAGGGCAGGGCTTGAGCATGCTCAGTTTGCTCCTCTCCTCCCCCCCCCCCTCCTCCCATCCCTGCTGTAATCTGAGCTCAGAGCTGTATGTGAGCAGGGAGAGACTCAGGCAGGAAGTGATGTCACACCAAGCTTAAATGGCAGCTTCTATCCTAAACAAACAGAGACAGTGTCTAGAGCCGTTTACTCTGGTATGGTAAAGCATTCTGCAGAATAAAAATAGTGTTCTAACTTGCACTATTGTGGCTAATCTGTTGGCAATAAACTGGCTTGGACCTTTCCTTCTCCTTTAAGGTATGTGTTCAGCCTCATGTAATGAAATACAGAAGAGATACTTTTTGCATAAGTTGACTATACCCCTTTTAGACTGGCCTGCCACACCTATGCAGTACCTGTCTGGTCTGTCTTACAGACTGAGTCTGCCAATAATCAAATTGCTAATGAGAGCTTGCACTAATAATCACTGAAATAATGCTTTCAATCCATATTTATAAATAGTTTCTAGCATATGGAGGCTGATATTCCTGCTTTTAAGCCTGACATAAACAACTCCAAATGAAGGTATTTAAAGTGCCTTTAGTTCTGTTGTATGCACTGTATATAAAATGTTTCAAAATGTATTGCAATACCTCAGTTTTAAAGTATGTATGTTGTATTTTTTTTATAGTAACATTTCAATAAGTTTAAGTGCATGCTTTTTGCTTTCTACAACCACATTTTATTCAGTAAGGCAAAATAAACATCAGTAAATACATTACTGATCACTCGTTTGACACAAATTTTAACTGCAGTGTTACCACATGATAACAATGTCATATAAAGAATTCCTACTTCCCTGCTTCCATATTATCCATAGTTTGTATTTGTTGCATATTTGTTACTAATGTGGTTAATGCCTGACACTATGCACATGGAGATGGATTTACCTTTTGCCATTCAGGATCATACCATTCCAAATACTACATACATATATGCAGTTATGAACAGCCAGTTTTATGAATCCTTTACTATTAATGGGGTTGTTCACTTGTTATATTCTGAGACAATTTGCAGTTGGTTTTCATTTTTTACAGTTTGTGGTTTTTGAGTTATTTAGCTTTTTATTCAGCAGCTCTCCAGTTTGCAATTTCATCTGGTGGCTAGGCTCCAAATTACCCTAGCAATCATGCATTGAATTTGAATAAGAGACTGGAATATGAATAGGAGAGGCCTGAATAGAAAGACAAGTAGTTTTACAGTGCATTTGTGTTTAAATGGGGTCAGTGACCCCCATTTGAATGCTTGAAAGAATCCGAAGCATCTAAAAATTGTTTGTAAAAAAAAAAACCTTCACTGAATGTGACAGATGTATAAAAAAAAAAAAAACCTTGAGATTCTGACACCAGAAATTAAACTCTTTTTTTACATCTATCATAATATTGCTTTTGAAAGCTACTTATAACTTTGCCATAAAGTATTTGCAAAATGCTTTTACATTACCTGTCTGATGCCCCATGCCCCTGTATGAGAGGGGCTGCCATATTTGTGCAGCAGGAGAAACTTTAACTGACAGGCTAAGGTTGGCAAAACAGTCAGATTTAGAAACATTAGAAACTAACAATTACTTACAAAAACAAACCTCTCATCAAAAAAAATATTAACATGACCTATAGGTAACTTTTAATGTACATTCATATTTTAAAAAGTAGTTTTTTAGTGTCAGTATCACTTTAAGGCACATCCTAAATATGAGTAAGGCGACCCACGGTACTGTAATCTCTTTAATGCGTATGATATACTCATCTGGAATATTTTATGTGAAATGTATTTGTGGCCTCCATTCTGTCCATGGCATTTCCATTTTGTATTATTGTGCGGCAGTGGTAAGTTTGTCCATCCGAACTCTGATTGATCTTTTTTTTCTCTTTCAGATTTTTGGCATTTGTTTGGCTCAGAATTTAGTTAGCGACATCAGAGCTGTGAAAGCGAACTGGTGACCCATTGCCGTCCTTACCACGAAGCCGGAACTCTCTTAACACTGGAGCCTGCCTTTTTTTTTTTTTTGCACTGCCCTTAAACATCACACAGACATTAAAGCATGAACTTCTGGAGGATAACGTTCCTTGATAGTATTTTGTGGAGAACCAGTTGGCTGGAGTGGTCTGGCTAATTCTGTCTAACTATGGGTTTTACACATAACAGGGGACAAGATGTTGTTTGTGCCACAATCTACAAATCCAGCCCGAGCTTCCTTCCCTCCGTGGACCTGGAGGGGCTGGCACTGGAAGCCTTGTGTATATACGTGCATGTGCGATGTCAGAAGGCGGTGTGACTGTGATTTATATTTATATATAATTATATAAATATCTATATTGTAAAAATGTAAAGACTCTTAACGGCCATGCCAGCCCTCCTTTTATTGGAGAGGCTCCAGGCTTTATATGTGGAAGGGGCTTTAAATGTCTGAATCATCCCTGTCCTTTGGTGCTCTGTGGGGTTCAGGCTGTCAGCCAAAAAAAACCTCCCAATATTGTCTGACACTGGAGGCATTGTAGATTTTTGATTTTGTATTAACCTGTTTAGTCTCCAGAGCTGCCTATGTGAGTTTTATTGTTAATGCTACTTATTTTTATTTGTTTGTTTTATTCCCCCTTGCTGTGTTTTGTTGGCAGTGCCAGTTAAGGTCATAGCAGTAGTTGAATACTTGAATTGCTGCCATCTTCTCAAGAAAGACCAAGGGTCATGCACCAGCGCTTTAATCTATAGGGAACATGGTAGGCCTCTTTATCCATCAAAAAGCTCTTTTAATACCAAAGCAGGCATTGTGACAAGATGGAATCTGCAACTCAGAATTACAAATGGCTTCCCTATTCATATGGCTAGGCTGTGGCAGCCTAGTTGCAGTCATTTTTAAGTTAAAACCCCAGCTTGGGTTCCTTTCTTCCTGTTGCACATTCAGCTAATACCAATGAACATAGAAAGGAGGAACTCCCTGCAATATGGAATGTTTCAGCCATCTTGTTTCTCTTAGCTGAAATATGCAATGGTTTCCCCATATGTTTTAATAAATTATTCAGCTTGAAACCTTATTGCTTTGTCCAAGTATTGGTCGAGATTGTATTTATCAGTAGGTGATAAATTCAGGGTGCCATGATTTATTTCTTAGAATAGCGTTCCTTGCTTTCTTACAAAGCCGGGAGGATGAAAGTTTTGAGACCCATCAGAGCTATTCATTACTTCAATCTGTACCTACTGGCTTTTTAACCAAATGGTCACACATTTCTTATGTAACCAATCAGGCTCTGGAGTTAGCTGGGAAGTAATCACAGTAGTGTATAGATATCACAGCATAATGATGGCTATTGCACACTGAGTGCTTAACTTATACTTTGGGTGGGGCTTAAAGGGAGGTTGTCCTAACCAGGGCCGGATTTACATAGCAGGAGCCCCTAGGCCCACTGCCATTCATTGCCCCTGTCCCCTCCATTTCCTTTGTGTAAACAAATTTTCAGCATCGGGATTAGACTATTGGGGATTGGTGTACAGGGAATTTACTATTGTATCTCCTGCGGAACCTCAGTGCTTCAAAACCAATGTGGGTGTGGTTGGGTGGCACGCCACCCCCCTAAAATTCTGCTTCCCTAGGCCCGGGACTTTCCACAAATCCAGGCCTGCTTCTAACAACTGTCTGTTTTTCTTCCATTTGATTTTCTTTTGGAAATGTTATCCCTTTTGATCTCACTTGAATCCATTTGATAACGGACAAGTAACACCAACTAAGTAAAACTGTCTCATAAATGTTTATATAATAAAAGAAATTAGGATTTATGTTCTATTGGTAAGGTTCAGTGGACCAAGTCATGAACTCTGTAAAGCTCAACTGAAAATAAGTGATCTGAGACTGACTAGGTGAGTGTGTATGCAACAGGCCAAAGATGGCTGCCATCGTCTAAGCAGGCACCATACATTACAATAAAAATGAGCACAAGTAACCTATTTGCATTTACTGTTTATGGAAAAACTGGTACCGAACTGCAGATATGTTCCGTGTTAACTGTCCTATTGTGTGCACTGTGGGTCCTACTATAAAAGTGACTGCGTGGAGCACTCAGAGGTGGAATTTACATCCTGGGGGGAATTGGTGGGTGGTCAGCAGAAGCTGCTCTGTTATTTTAACACTTGTCTCCCTCAAAATAGTGAATGTTTCCAGGTCTCGCAGATGTCCCAGTCATGCCGATCTGTAATGACTTTATGTGAAAATGCACAATGCCATCCGTCCAGGTTTTAGAAGGATGATTATGTAAATTTGGTATCTACATTGAAATGTTATTAAATGCAGTCTTCATGAAAAATAAATTCCTCAAACCTTGTGCTAATGATCTGTGGTCTCTTGGGCAGCACTCACACAGGATAGGTAGGGACTAGGTGGACAAGCGCAGGGACGAAACAGATGGCGCATGTTCACTGTTCAGGAATAATCAACTTTGCTCTTTAGAGGTTGTCAGCTTACATTAATGAGTTGCACAAATGAAGACATTGGAGAGGAAACCTCCAACTGCTTTCAGCAGAATCACATCAATGCCACTAGATGGCAACATTGACTAGCAAATGCTAATGAATTAATAAAAGATGAGCAGTTCTACTGTAGTACAGGTATGGGACCTGTTATCCAGAATGCTTCGGACCTGTTTTTTTTTTGATAAGTTGATCTTTCTGTAATTTGGATCTTCATACCTTGTCTACTAGAAAATAATGTAAAAATGAAATAAACCCAATAGGCTGGCTTTGCATCCAATAAGGATTAATTATAGCTGAGTTTGGATCACATACAAGCTACTGTTTTATTATTACAGAGAAAAAGGAAATCTGTTTAAAAACTTTGGATAAAAGGCAGTCTCCCATAGACTCCATATCTGTAATTCTGAGCTTTCTGCATGACTGATCCCATACCTGTACTACAGTTTCCTCCCTCTCTCCAAAGACATACAGGCAGGTTAACTGGCTCCTGATAAAACTGACCATAGTTTGTGGGAAGCTCCATTGGGGTCAGGACTGATGTAAAGATGTGTGGAAAATGTCTGCACTATAAAAACAAGTTGTATATGAAAATGTGTGACTGCACACTGAGCCCTGTATGAGGCACTGTTGCACTATAAATAACTGTAGGTGCTATCAATTCAGTATTTGTGCACATTTATGCTATATATGTACTCTAAGCCTATTTGGTGGTGTATTCCTGCGAGATTTAGGGGTTTGTTTATCAAAGGTCGAGTTGTGTTTTTCCCATAAAATTCAAGTTTTCGAGGATAGTTTTAGTAAAAACTCAAATTTTTCGGGATAAAAAAACCCCCCAAAATTTAAATTTTTCGAGATTTATTATGCCCCAAATCTGCAAAAAGCATAAATACTAAAATACTCCAGCTAAAACGTGTCAAGGTCATGTAGAAGTCAATGGCAGAGATCCTTTTAACCATTTGAAGATATTATAGCCTTCATGATTTTCTGGTGTTTTTTCGGTGGTTTGTGCTCAAAAACGCAAACCATTCGAGCTATCTTAGGCATCATAAACAACCTCCTTAATCTATGCAGTGGATGGGTTGTACAATGCTGCCAGTAAATTGGATTATATTTTTACCCAAGTAGAATTGCTCAAGAAACAAGTATTCATTGGTTGCTCTGAGTTACTGCACTAGAGAAAATATGCACTTATGTTAGTAAAGAAATGCTACATACTAAGGGGACACATGCTTCTATCAGGCTTCATTGATTGTTGACCCCCATGAGTCTATAAAATGTGGCAGTGCTCTGATTTTCTGGTGTCTTTAGTGTCGTATGTCTTAATGTTGGGACTATGCCAACATATACCTTTTTTTAAATTAAAATATGCCCATCAAAATAAAGCTCATCGAAAACAATAAACATCCAGTTGTGAATGTATAATAGCTATATCATTCTTTATCTGAGCCCTTTGCTTTCACCACGTAAGCCCTCTGGTCTGGCTTGTTGGTAACATTTGGGAACAGAAGGTGGCGCTGTGCTGTGCAAATAATGAAAGTGACAGGAGCAAATAAATTCTATGTGACACTAATGCATTTTTATGGAATTTGCTTCCCTGATCTATATCTCCTCAATGGTCTGTTTCCCTGCAAAGCACATTTACTCTAACAATGTGGCACACGTAATCTGTATTTCTCATTTCTCACTGATGCACAACCTTTGTTTCCATACAAGCTTTCTGATGCCAACAATTTAGCACAGGTAGTCAGTGTGTTAACAAGGGAGTACTGGTACAATGTATAGCATGGCTTAAGGGAAATATAAAGTGCTGCCAAGTGTATTCAGACTGGAGGGAAGGATGCTACAGCTTTATTAAAGGAGACCGCTCACCTAGACATAAAAAGCTGTATAATAAAAGCCCCTTTCAAACATTAAATTGTTGTTGTTTTTTTTAAACATCCATACCATCTCAGCTGTCAATCATATATTGGTTTCCCTGCCACTGACATAGATATCACTTCCCATGCTAGGCTTCTCTTTCTACATTCACTTTCCACTTACCTCCTTAATATCTGTTATCTGACATAGTCTGCGCTTGGGTGCATGCGTCATGTCCTACTTTCTGATGCTTAAACAAGGTTTAGGGACAATGCACAGACAATGACAGCTTCACCAACTGCCAATTGCAGTGATCATGGATTGCAGAAAGATGAAGGAAAGTCGATTCGATTCATTTGTTATGTACACATAAAGTTGATCATACTTGATTACAGTACAAGGAAAGGTAAGAGCACGGGGGGGGGATGGGTACTAAGTCATAAGGCACCCCCAAAGTGCTCACAGTCACTTTCCTGTTTTCACAGGCTGGTGATTCTTCTTCAATAACCACACCAACCTGAGGTACTATGCCCGTATCACAATTTTCTTCCTCTTCCCCAGGCATACTTTTCAGTCAGGGCATTCACATTAGTGATGAACAAGGGGTAAGCAGAAATGGCACATGCTTACGGCACAACCATTGGGGGGGGGGTGCTGGTCATGTACCTTTTCTGCCTGCCTACTCTTAGTTCAGGGAAACCGCAACACAAAGAGCAGCTGAGCAAGTGCCGTCATTCCCACATGTGGTGATGAGTGGGAGTTCTCATTCTCCACCCCAATCTTCCCCAGTCATCACATCGTATGAACAGGCAATAAACTGTAATCACTGGAGTTGACTAACTACTCCACTTACCCCCATGATTTCACCTTTCCTTCTCCATTTTACACAAAAGAAGGGGATTTGGAGTTATTTCTTTGGGTGGCTTTAAAACAAAGAGCTTGACCCTAAAATGTATTTTCCTTATTCTGGGCAC
Organism: Xenopus laevis; assembly: GCF_017654675.1. Lineage (NCBI taxonomy): Eukaryota > Metazoa > Chordata > Amphibia > Anura > Pipidae > Xenopus > Xenopus laevis. The sequence continues at coordinate 54,556,769 of NC_054375.1, read as the reverse complement.
AGGATAATATACTAAGATACTCACCTTATCCAGTTTGTTTGTTTTCACCCACATTGGCCTTTATCTACAGGCCCAGTATTAACCATAAAAGTTGCTTTTTTATTTAAAGGAGAAGGAATACCATTTTCTAATAGGGGCGCCAAAAGCTAATCCTTGATTGTTCTTCTTATGCTGTTCTTTAAAATGCTTAGACGCACTATGACTCACTACTTCAGCTTTAATATTCCTTACAAACTGTTCATTTATTCACTCCCTTAACTGCCTGTTTGTTTTCTCTACATACTGATGTCCACAAGGACATTCTAAGCAATAAATGACACTTTCCAATGTGCACTTTATACAGCATTCAATGCTATATACCCTGTGTACCGCATTTGCTATAAATGATTATTTTCACTGCATGCTTTGTTTATTTCCTGGTCATGTGATTCTTGCTCCATTTCATCTGAAAGTCCATAGGTCTTTGATCCCTTGGACATCACAACTCTGCACAAATCAGAAGGGAAATTAACAGAAGCACATGATAACTAACATCATTTAGGGTTTGGGTTTTTAGCCTTTTAAATGAATAATTAGTAATTCATTACTGGGTTACTGGAATCTTCATCTTTCTGAAGGGGCAGAGACACACCAGGGAGAATTGGAACCAGGTCCAGAATGGCAATCTGTGGATTCTGGCAAATGCCAAATAGGCTGCTGTAATGTGTTAGAGACATTATTTATTGGGCTGGTTGGGCCTCTGTGTACTTGAAATGCCTTTTCCTATTATGATTCCCATTCTAGACCTGTTTGGCACATATTCACTATGGAACTGCAACACCATTTTCCACTTTCTGGAAGAGATAGTGCATAACATCCAACATCTGAAAAATGGAGGGAGGGTCCAGTGGCATAACTAAATGTTACTGGGCTCCACAGCAAATTCAGTTAAGGGCCCACATTTATAAACTGAGAAATTCTACCAAGATATTTTGAAATTGATCATTAATTAGGGCTTAACTGGGCCCCTACACTCCTGGGCCAGGTTTTGCTTCCTCTGTAGTTCTGCCCCTGTAGCCACACTATAAAGTCACCCTCCCCTTTTCTGTGGTGGCATCAGGAGTAAAGAGCACTAGATGCTCCAGCATTATATGACAGACCAGGGTTGCCAGTTGGCGGTTTTCCAGCCAAATTTGGCTACTAATTTAAAGCCCAGGAGGGGTTTGAAAGTACAAACTAGCCAATTTACAGATTTGGGTTACTTTTTGGTCCTTTGGATAGTTTGTACTTTGGAAATCAGTCAAAGGTTTTCTTGCCCTAATGTGCCAAGTCTGCATCTCTTAATGCGTGTTGGGTACTGTCAAGTTTAATGTAAGTTTAATGTAAGACTACAATAACCAACATGCAATGGGACTGACTTGTGCAGAAGTCGGAAGTTACCAGATTTTGGGCTCTGTACCCCAGTCTTGCGTCATTATTAAGCATTCTTGCATTTTCCAGTGACTTTCCTCAATTTCAGAAATTTTGGGGAAAAAATCTGCGAGGCTGACCAGTTTTACCAATATTTATTGAAATTGTATATTTATTAGGGCCTTATAGGGACCCTATACCTCCTGGGCCCCCCTCTGTAGTTAAGCCCCTGGTGACGGGCGAATCTGTCCCATTTTGGGCACACTGAGGCCCCCAAACATATCATAACACACTGTTGCCCCTAAGCATGACAGAGACAGTGCTGGCCCCGTCCCCCAAACACTGCACAAAAGGTAATATAAGTGTTCCTCAGGCCTCTCGCCTACAGGTGGCTGTTGGTGGGTTTTATTGTATATAATAATTTTTATAATGTGGGAAGTGACATCACATTCTCATCTCCGGGGGTCTAACGGGCACGCCAGAGGGGGTCAGCCAGCACAACTGGTAAACTGGCTATGTGATAAGCAAATAAGCAAAATAAAATCTCAATACATTTTGTCTGCATTTTGCTCTGACCCTGAGGTATGTAATGATAACATTGTGAATGCTAGGGGGCTCCAAGTCGAACAGAAAACCAACTGTATGTAGTTTATTTGGCTCTAAAATTAGTTTTACTTTGTAGCCTGGTGATTTTTAGTCACATACTACAGAAATCTATGATTCTGCATCTTCTTTTAAAACAACAGACAAGGAAATGCACTAAGGATGTTGCTATGTATGGATCATTTGTCCGTGGATGAAAGTATAGCTTCTTTGCACGTATAATCATTGAACTTTTGTATAGGCCCAGGCTCTGCAGAAAAGCAGGAGACGTCCATTAGCACAGTGACAGGTGAGAGCGGCTGTGACCAGAGGAGGCAGCAGAGTACCGCAGTCACACGAAAGAGCCGAGATAGAAGCAAGCGTGTGTGTAAGAGGTAAGTGCTACTGCTCAAGACTGCGGGAGACAATTTCACCCTGATTTGTGTGACCTTCCAGAGATGCGTGTCCCACGTTCTCACTTATATATCGCAAATTAGCAAACGGGTAGAAGTTTAGCAAGTTGCATCTGTTGCCTTCACTATTCATGATACCATGGCTCACATATACTGGCACTGTTGCTGCTGCTGCCAATAATAATTACAGCTGCTTAATATTCACAGACCAAGCTGAGGAAGTTGAGAGCCAGGCGGAAGAACACTAGCACTTTCCAGCCGACATAACTATAAAGTGGGGTCCAGGAGTTATAACGGACCCCATCAAGCCCTAATACACATACAATTTCAATAAACATTGATAAAACAGGTCGGACATTTTGGTGGCCAGAAGATTTTTGCCCGAAAATTGTCTGAAATTGAGGAAAGTCACTGGAAAATGTGAGAATGATTAAGAGGGATGGGAGACTGGGGTACAGAGCCCAAAAACTGGTAGCTCCCAACTTCTACACAAGTCATGCTGCTGGTTATTGTAGTCTTACAGTAAACTTGGCTACATTACCCAGCATGCATTGGGAGACGGGCTCGGCAAATTAGGGCAAATTTGGCACTTTCCAAAGTACAAAGTACAAGTACAAACCAGCCAAAGGCCCAAAAAGGAGCCCAAATTGGCTGGAAAACAGCCAACCTGGCAACCCTGTAGCTCACCTGCCTCAGCTGTGCATTGATCTGTCATTAACCTCTGCCATGCACTCCTTTGCTGCAACCTGATTGGTCAAGAGGAATATTCACTTAATTAGAACTGTCCTGCCTGACCAAAGGGAGCGTGGCATACTTAATGGATCTCGCTACAGAACTAAGTGTGGATTGGTTAGTATCATACTGACATTAGCAACAGATCAGTTTTGTATGTCAGACTAGAAAACTGCAGAAAAAAAAACCCACCTAGGTGTACAGTTGGTCCTCTGACCCTGGCCGCTACATGTCATTTTTATTTTCAGTTGTGAAACAACAAATATATGTGTATAAATGGATGAAGCCCATTTTCTCTTAAAAAGTCCAGACTGCATAAGATACTGATCCAGTATGCATCAGGGACTTCCAAGCTATGTCCCTTTATCTGTTGTACTACAAACTCCTAACAGCCTGAGATATCCTGAGACACCTTATTTTGCATCAGTAAAAGACCTTTAGGTTCCCTATTTCAGCCCTTATAACTCTCTGAAGTGCCCACAACAAGGATTGATTGTGCCTGTAAGTCTGCCATGCATAAATGGATATTTGCATTTAACCTGCTTCCCCTTTACACAAGTACATACTCCATGAGATGGTTTGTTCCCTCCGAAGCAGCGCCACTGGATAAATGCGCTGATTTATATCTCTGCAGCAAGGAAAGCTAGACAAAAACATTCATCTCTGGGAAGATGAGGCTTCGCCTTGTCGCTTTTGTTGCCCGAGCTGCCAGAATTCATTCTTGTCCTGCCACCTTCGCTGCTGGTCTAAATGAAGAACCCTAATCCTGCCCTGTTATGTGGGAGATGCCAGCTTTCCAGACAGCCACTCTCAGCATCCTTTTGTCTTTTTCTTTAAAAGCTGACTTTTCCCAGTCTTCTCTCCTTTCTTAAAGAGAAACTATGATTTAACTATGACTTTTAAATTGGAGTCTGAAAATAATAAGTCATGTTCAGTAAAGAAGATAAGGGTAGGTAGGTCAGCTATAATATGACACATGTTGTCTGTCAACATTGTTGTAGCAGGGACCTGTAAATTACAAATTTGACACTTGCAGTACTTGCAACTAGCTCCCTCAGTCAGGCCCGGATTTGTGGAAAGGCCACCTAGGCCCGGGCCTAGGGCGGCAGGATTTTAGGGGGGCGGCATGCTGCCCAACCACACCCACATTTACTCAAAAACACTGGCAATGAGCAGTAGATACAATCATTTTTTAAATTTCCCCATTTCTCCAGTGCAGATGATGAAAATTTGCACGAATAATGGGGTGGGGACAAGGGCGACGAACGGCAGTGGGCCTAGGAGTGCCCACTATGTAAATCTGGCCCTACCCCCAGTCCTGATTCTGCCACTGACCCTGTTACTGGACAAACTACCAGATGGTAGAAAAAGAAGGGAAATGAGGGCCTTCGATGTAATCCGTACATGGAGTAGGGCTGCTACTTGAGAGGGTGCTCATAAGTTTACCAGCTGGGGAACACTTTGGATTGAGTCGTATATATTGTACAAAGTATTAGTTACTAGTGGGCATTTAAAAAAGTATCAGTCATAACACATTGATTTTGTTCTGTGGAACATGGGTCTGGAGTAAAATCTAGCTTGCAGCCCACCCTTGTCAACCCCTGCATCCTCCTCAATCGCCACTTGTTTCACAGTAGTATTGGGTTGATACCTGGCCCATATTTTATTGACCTGGCCTGTAAAAACTAAGCTTATGCCAATGAAAGTTAATAGGGAAGAAAGATAAAATATAGGAAGGCCAGTATATGAAAAAATCAAATCATTTGGTTAAAATGGACTGTATGGAAGATGGTCTCAACTGTAATTTGAACCTTTCTGGAAATCGTGTTTCCAGAAAAACAGATCCTATACCTGTACCTTAGCTATTCGACATCATCAACACTATTATAATTGAAACCCAGCAGGTATTGTTAATCATTCTAAACTCCACTGTGCCAATCATTAACCTTCATTAATATGCAGTTGGTAATGTGGAAAAATCCTGAATGTTAATAGAAAATGAACATATCAACTACAATAGTTTTATACTGTTATGGTTTAATTGACAAGGCCAAGACTTTTTTTTTTACTTTCCTTTTTCTTCTGCCATTCTTTTTGTAATTGTGTTTTATACATATAAAAAAAGGCCATTTCTATTTATATTAACCCGAGAAAGAGCAGACAATAGGCTGAGAGTCTCTTGAGGAGTCCTGGAGCATTAGAGGTCTCGCTCCATCATTCCAGCCTGACAATCTTCCTATTTGTTCTCTTTCTGTTTCTATACTTATTACTTTTCATATCCTCTGACCCAGCAGGTTATATAGGGTTGTTTCCATGGTCACTTTCACTTCAGTTTCCTCCTCTGTAGTAAAAACACCTCTTTTCTGTTTCTCTGCAGGCCTCTCCATGTTGTAAGAGTACTTCACAGAAAGCTGATATGTAGACCTGTTCAGAAGCTTTTACGGGCCAGGTAATACAGACAGCAGCCCTGCCGAGAGACAGGAGACACAAGCAGGAACATTTTAAGTGTAGCCCATACAGCTTTCCATAGAATTACAGTGCACAATAAGAAGATTTGTTCTATCCCAGCATGTAGGAGGGTTTCTATTCATGCATGATTGCACTTATGACCTCAGTTTGATAGAGATTATCGCTGTACTAACCTCTTTTGTGATGCCAAGACCCATAGATTCTGATTCACACTTACATTTGAGTCCTTAATTAACCATTTCACTGTTCCATTCAGAAATTATTAAGCCACTACAACATGGAATAGATGAATCAGTTTCTTGATTTTTTTTTTATATTTAAGTAACTAGATTTCAAAGAGCATAAAATGTATAATTTTATCATGTATATTATGACCTACTAATCCTCAAATATATTGTTTAATGCCTTTTTTATTTTTTTAATTACTCTTTCAGCGTTTTCCAACCCTCAGCTAACAAGGAATATTGGGTGAAATAACTGGTATTCTAACATCCAGGAACGCTGTAACCTTTATTTGAAAACACAACTTTCAATAAACACTATGACATTCATCACATAAGTATATATATATATATATATATATATATATATATATATATATATATATATATATATATATATATATATATATATATATATATATATATATATATATATATATATATATATATATCTCCTAGTCTTAGAGTAGAGAAGCTTCAGCCATTGTGTCAATAATGTTCTGGCTGGCTTTGCAAAGCCTGATCACATGGAGAGAGAAAAGAAAAGATGCCTTGCGGGAAACCTTCAAGGAGTGGGTCTAACAAACACAGCTCTAAGCCATTCAGGGCTATGGGGCAGGGAACCTGAAAAAGAAAAAAAGTATAATTGGTCTTACTTGACAATCAGGGATTATATTAAAGGGCATTGTTTGATCTTTTAAACCCATCATGGCCAAAAACATGTTCATTAACTTGTAACTGAATCTAAGAGAGGAAATTCCGCTCTGTCTTTCTACTATCCGCAAAGTCTAGAAGAAATACTGTATGTGTTGTTTTCTTAGTTTTGAAATATTGATTGCTTGCATGCATTACTCCAAAATGCAGACAGGGGAAATGGCATTATATTTTATACATCCAAGTGTGACATTCTTTGTCATGCAGAGCAGAACTACTCATTTCAGAATTTGATATCTCTCTTTGTACCAGGGAATCTCAAAGCTTTCAAGGAAAGAGTTTGCGCTTAGAGCTGACAAAACTTTCAAGACTATTTAGAAAAGATGAACAATAATACTCTACATAGATATATAGCCAGATATGTTTTACTTCTAATGTAGGTCTGCTTCAATTTACTGCTGAAGATAAACAATTTGTTGGATACCTGCAGAACTCCAACGAGAATTTGGGCTACATTTTTCACTTATTTTTTGCAAAAATCCCCTTATGTCTAATCTTCAAGCAATTCATTTGTCTATTTTGAGGCAGTAGGATTTACTGGAGCATAAAAGGTGGCAAAAAAAATAATTTATTTTTGTTTTTCTATTTGAGTAAGTCTAGCCTGTATTGTCATGATTCCATAATATCCTTTGCATTTATTACCCACAAGCAATTTTGCATTTGAAAGTGATTATTTCTAATAATAAGAGGATAATCTCAGCCATCCTGCAGAATATTTTGGGGCTTTGTAAATAAAAGTGGATTTTAATAATCCCCTTAGTGGTGGAAAAAAAGACAAAAGCATTTATGCAGACATTTTTACGAATGCTTTCTTTATGTTAAAGAAAAAAAACCTTTTCAACACAATGGTAAATGTACATCACTGGTTGTAATTAGCTGTTTAATTACTGTTTCTGACCTGATCAGCAGGGGCTTTAATCAACTTAACTATTGATAACCAGATGGGCTGGTCCAGAGGGAGTAAAAAGGTCAGAAAAGACTGTCGGAGATCATTAATAAATCTGTTCTTCTCTGTAATTGAAATCAGTGGGCCATTCTTTAAGAGGGCAGCAATGTACATTTTTGTTATGTAGAAAAAAACAAGAAAAAAAACATCCAAGGAGGCATTATGCACTTGCATGCATGATCAGTTTAATTTAAAAGTAAATGCCATCAGTGTTTAATACATTCAAGAAAGAATCTAAATGTGTTTTGCAAGGGAAAACCTTTAAACGTGGTTTACTCTTGCGTTCCTGTGCAGTGGTGTTTTGATGAGTTAACATTGTATTTTTCTATTACAGCCATTCTCATAGCACTGCAATGAACTGCAGAACCTACATTAGAAGCACCATGCAACGTCCACCTGTATCACCAGTAATGCGCAGTCCTGTGAGTACAGGCAGCATAGGGAAGAATGGGCTCTGTCAAGTCATGCATTCCTGTGTGGTGGAAAACACCAAAAATTCACTGCACAGAATGTGCAGTATAAATGACTTTGTGTAAAGGTGGTCATACACGGGCTGAGTTGTCGACAGACAAAGTTAGCAGCTTATTGCCCAGTGTATGGGGCCTTCTGACAGGATTTCATGATCAATCTCTGGCCGAAAATCAACCAGATGTCAATTGGGCAGCCTTAACATTCAGATTGAGGACCGTATCAGTTCGATGTGGCCCTCGGTCCGACCACCTGTATTACCAGCATTGAGATCTGATCGTTGGGCCCTAGGGATTAACCAATATCGCCTGCCTCAAGGTGGGCATATCGGGTAGAGATCACGCCATACAAGCGGATCTTTTCGTGTTTGGGACCCGTAAGGGAGATAAAACTGGATTTAAAGTTTAAGATGTTTTGATTTTGCAACCCAGTTAGTAGGCAGAATATGTGCTGTTCCAGTTTATGGCCTCTGTGCACACATATCAGAAGAGGTCCAATCCATGGCCAATGCAGTCTAGAGGACTTAATTACTTGGTTAGAGGCAATATCAGGCTAGGTATGTCCAGCATCTCAAAGAAGTACATGAAAGCTGAAGAGCAGAATGACCAGTTTAAGCAAAACTTTGGCTTCGATTACTCCTGGAGAGATTCATAAGCTATCTTAAACAATATAAATAGGCTGCCCCGTTCCCAGCCCCTAGCTATCTGGACCCTCTGTGTCCACAAACTATGAGGGTAGTGTCCAGGTAGTATGGCAGCTGAGCCATATGGTGTTCTGACTCCAGAAAAATAACTGGTAAGTCCCACATCTTTATGGCGAGACACTGCTGTGTTTCATACCAGAGAAATGGGCATGCTACTCTTGTACGGATAGTAAAACAAGGACTGGATTTAATAAAACTTTATAGCATGGATGAATCGTACAATCCTGAAACCACAGGCTCCAAGGTATCTCATTACTGCCACAGTTATAAACTGAATTGATTAGCCATGAAGTTGCTTACAAGAGCAATGCAGCATACCATAATTATTTACTACATGATAAGTTGGTTCCTAACGGGTGGTACATACATTAGATGTGCTACTCCAAGCCTCACCAGGCAGTCCTCTATATTTCAGTGGCTTCTTCGTATTTCATGTTGTTATGGGGAGTGCAAGAAAAACAAACATTAGCTGCGAGCAGCTTTTAAAAGAGTCTTGCATTAATTTATCTTGGTCTGAAGGGAAATGTATATGTAGATCTGAAAAGAGTTCTTCGCCCGGACATTAACGCACCAGTGCTAAATTTCATAGCACAGAAAGTCTTCCTCTTTTATGAAGGTGGTAAAGAACAAAATGAGCTTGGAAATTGCAGTCACTGTGCATTGCTTAATTATGGAACTCGTGCAGAAATGCAGAAAAATATTTCACTTTTTTTTTTAATTACACAAAGTTTAGGCTAAAATGTATTTTCCTGTTGGATTTTGGTTAAGAGCCATTGAAAAAGTCAAATGCATATTGTTACTTCCTGCCTTTATGGAACGGGGGTTTGGAAAATTACTAGTAACGACTATGAAATCTATACCCCCAGAACTGGCTTTGCTTCATTGATGTGTAGAAGTGCCCAGGGCAGCTGCACAGCTGGGGCTATTGTTGACATGTGTAACGTGGTATACCAGGAGAGTAATATCTTTTACAGTAGTAATGTTGATTTAACCCTTTATGGTACTCCCCACCATAACATGTAAACTCTTTAATCATGAATAAACTGAAGAGCCATACAGGTCAGGCAGATACACTTAGAAACAGTCCCAAGTGCCGTTATTTGCCCCTGTCCTTTACTTGTCCCAGTGTCAGGAATCTGATTCTGCTGTTTGTATTGCATATAACCTCTCTGGTGCAGATCATTTAATAGACAGGTTAGAAATATCGTTCTTGCATATGAAACAGTCAAATTTTATTTTTGAAAATCAGGAATATGATTCAACTTAAAAAAAAGCATTGACTTGAATAGCTATTCTGTCAAAGACAATACAGTAGCCATACTGACGCTAAATGCACCGTGTCAGACTAAACAGAATGAGTTTTTACATTTTGAAAGCCTCTTAAGCCCTTATTCAATGAAACCCCTAACTTTATGTAAATGGGCACTTCCAACTATTTAAGCGTGTGTCAAAACCTGAAAAGAATTATACACTGTATAGAGGAAATAATTTAATGCCGAGAAACTGATCGATGCCTGACTTTCAGCCAGTTGTACCCTGCCCTCCGAAATGTCTTTTGATAATCAATTATGCTTTTCAAGCAGCATAAAGAAGAAAGCAATACATTTACCATAATGAGATACTGTTGTGGGAAACGTGTTTTTTCAAAACGCACCAGTTAATGGTTAACTGTGATTTGCTATTTGGTATCCACTATGTGGGCTTGTTTTTATGCAACCAAGAATTATCTCCAAGCCTGGATTTGGAAATATAAGCACCTGCTTTCAGGCCACTTAAAGAAACATCCAAGTGGTTGGTGAGCAACATGTTGCTCACGAGCCACTGGTTGGGGATTACTGGTATAATACAATGGGAAGAGGAGAAACAATAGCTGTCTCAAAGCTCTATCCTGAAGTGCTGGCTCTCTTCAGGATAGAGCTTTGAGACAAAGCTCAGGATCAGGCACAATGCAATGAGATGGCGGCCTCCTTACTAATATCACAGCTAAAAAATACATTTGTTGGTTCAAGAGTTACATTTTAAATAGTAGAGTGAAGTATTTGCAATGTAAAAAGTGTAATTTAGATATAAAAAGTAAACCATAAAAACCATGACAGACTCCCGTTAAGAATGCGTTCATTTATTTGAGGTTATCAAAAACAGTTTGCAGCACATACATTACACTGCAACATACACTAATATATCTATTGGCAGCAGATAGGGGTTCATTAGTGGCTCCAGTACATGTACTGTAATATAGCTAGTTAAACCCCAGATTTTAACATACAATTATTGGCAGATCACCATTATCCACTGTAGTGAATAGTCTAGTCTCTCCCATGACAGAGATTGAGCTATTAGTTATTAGTGGGGTTTTGTTTGACTGATAACCATACACTAGTGCTGGCTACCCAAACGCAACATATCCAAGGTACAATATCATACATGCAACAAAGTGGCAGTAGACGCACACATTTTGGAGGCTCAAAGCAGAGAGACTAGAGTTAAAGATTGCTAGGCAGAAGACACAGGAGCTGTTCTAAACATTCTCATTTATTGGATGGCAACAAATAAACATTCAATGACGGAAGTTATAAAAAAGTACCATCAGAGATGTGCATAAGGCCTCTCCAAATGAGTTTAATAAATACAAAATAAACATGTGGACCAGTGCTATGCAACTTTTTACATGTAGTTGGTCAGCTGTGTTCTATAACACATTTTCGAGAGCCAGATTATATTAAAATTATGTGTCATAAAAAGAAATCTGAAGGTCCCCCCTCCCCAAAAAAATGTCTTTCAATTGCATTGATTGATATTGTTACTTTTATTACTTATCTTTCTATTAAGGCCCTCTTTGAATAATATTCCAGCCTCTCATTCAAACCACTGCCTGGTTACTAGGGTAAATGGGATAGCTGCAGAAATGCCAAACTAGTGAACTGCTTACTTAACAAAAAGCTTAATTATTGAAATACCTCAAAAAAATTAATATGTCAGACAACTCTACAGTAAATTCAGTAGCCGATTTGCCAGTAGTTTCTTGGTTAGACCAGACTTCTGCATGCACACTATACTTACATTTACATGTGCAGGTCTAACTGTAACTGAAGGGTGACTGGTTAAGCAAGTTAAGATGGGGGGTCCTGATAGAAACTTCCCTGGGCCATTGCATTTTTGCTTAAAAGAAGCATTACCCTTATAGCAAACCTAGCAACTGAATTCACTGGGAGGTGCCTAACATAACGGTATCCCCCAGTGAATTTTTGGTTTTAAATCCTTTTTAATGTCTAGAAACAGAATGAGCGGGTGCAGTCTGTAAATAGTACTTTTTTGGGTACAACTTGTATTTGTCAGAGACTTGTGCATTCATGTGTAATGCTCATAGTGGTTTGTATATATGTAGCGTGTGCAGTTGCATTCTGTTTATCATATTTAATTGCATACCGTCGGTTATACGAAAGACATTGTGGGCCATGTAAGATTTTATTCTGTATGCAGGGTATATTCCAATGTTTTCGGACAAACAACACAGAATCTGGACTTTATAAAGATTTTCATAGTATCTAGACATAGCTCTCATTCCTAAAAAAAGACTAGGACTACCAGTGATCATAATTGTTATGCTAATTTTGCAGCGATTGCAAGCTCCTATATCTAACACTAAATGATCATCTCACCACTCAGGATACCATAGGAACTTCTTTATCTGTGTTTATGATTCAGTAGTGAAGGGGTTCCCAAACAGTTCCGAAAGCCACAGACTTCCTTTGGTGGTAGCGACAGTCAAGGTTACCTACTCAGGCAGCCGCAGGGAACTGCTCCACTCCGTGACAATAGCGGTAAGGGAAGATTGTGAGACTTGTATTATTATTCAAATAAGGATGTGGAGAAGAGGCATTTCACTTGATTGGTAGAATAATGGGATACATTTATCTGGCATGCCTCAACTGCTCATATCTCTCACTATATTTTACGAGTCACATCTATCACAGCAGGAGAAGACACACTGCTAGATAGAAATTATGGAGCGAATTTTATTTGGGGGATAGAGCTGATTTGGCACACCTAGGGACCCTGAAATTAAGGAATTCAGGGGCTGTGCTTTCCTACTGTATACATTTTTTCAGCAGTATTTATTTGCAGCTTTCCAAAGAATGTGACAGTTGATTAACCTTATCAGGGAATATATTCTAGAACACAGTCAGGGCAATCCTTAGTGATACCAGGGCCCCGGGTAAAGCAGTCCTTGTGGGGCCCAATTGTTATTACAAAGCCCATTGACCCAAGCTATTCTTGAAATTTAGCTATTGTTGATCTGTCAGTTGTACTAGCAACTAAAGGGCCAAAGGTTGGGCAAAAGCCAATCAACATGTTGCTCTCTGCATCTTGATTTCCTGTGCCCATACCTTCTATCCCACATATAATCTGCTGCCACCTGCTGTTTGTTGTGTCTTGAAGTCATATGGGTGTATAACTGTGTGCCAGTTGGAACCCAGCTCATTGTGTTAGTTATATGGTCATAGCTGTTTATAGGGACATATGTTTTTTTTAACCAGTACACAGCGTGTGACCGATAAACAAAATCATTCATAAAGGGGAAGTTCAACTCTAATCTTGGTGGTGATCACAACATTGTCACCTGCTGTGGATCAGTGTTCTCTTGAACGGCAAACTCTGTGTGAAACTCAGTGATTAGTGCTGGAAGTGCAGCCAGGGCACATTCTCCACCTGCACAGAAAGACTTGCTGCATTTCCCATTCAAGTAAATGGAAACTGATTCCCGGCAGTAATCTATGATGTGATTATCTCTACCAAAAGCACTGAACAGTATGTCAATGCATAGAATTGGAATCTATAGTGTTATGTTTCAGAATGACACTTGGATTGTTTTTGCCCTAATAATCAGAAGGTAGACTACTTCAATTGTATTACTACATCTTGCTCAATTATTTCTGTTCATTTTCCAGTTTGTCAGTCAAACCCTAGCAACCAGTAACCAGTTTTGATGCAAAAACTTGAAATACCGCTGAACAAAAATGAGAAATATTTCTGTACCCACAAAATTAGAAAAATACCACCAAATGTATATTATTTCACATTATTATCACAGTCTTTGTAGCATACCATAAGGAACGTAAAATAGCCCAAACCTGATTCAGCTAAATTTGACCCTTTGAATGAAAAATCAGATAAGCTGGATCATGTGCTTGGCTATAGGTTCCACTTCTTTAATCAGGTGCAGGGGTCTATTGCTTATTCAAAACATAATATAGGTAAACTCCACTTGGCATTAATGTTGGCATGTACCTGTATGTAGAGCCAAGTTATAACCTTTCATTGTACAACCATTGGATTTGAACATATAAGAATATTCATACCAAACTGATGCATTTTTAGTTCTGCTTTATTAAATCACTTTTATGTAACTGCATGTTCTATGTTCCAAAAAAAAAGAATATGTGTGGATATGGTGCCTTTAACAGCTAAAGAATGCAATCTTTCAGAACACTAATGTTCCAAGAAATTAAATACAATGAACTAGCTTGATCCTGTGAGACCAATAAGAGGAAGAAGACATTAAGGGCATTATTTATTAAACTCTGCTCGGGCTTTTTGGGGCAAAACTCATTTTTTTTGTAATACCTGCCGAGGTTGTGTATAAGTCAATGGCAGAGGTCCCTTATTTTGCAGTTTCTGTGGTCTGTGCTGGAATTAGCCCAAAAATCTGACCATTTCAGACTTTTCGGGGCAAATATATGAAAAAGCCTGAAAAAATTGAGAGATTTGGGTAAAAACTCAGAAAAAATCGTACCATTCAGGGTTTCGCTACATTTTACTGAGTTTTTACCCAAACCAATTATATCAAGCTTTTAATAATATATAAGGTAAAATCAGGTATTAAAGTTTGGTCTGGGTTTTTTTTTTTTTAAAAAAAAAAAAATTAGTTAAATTTGGATTTTAGTAAATAACCCTCCCTATATAAAGATAAGCAAAGAACAGACATGGGAGGAATGGGCTACAACTTCATTTTGTACATTAGTCTGTATTAAAACATTGGCAAAACTGCTGACACACATATTACTTATTAATAATGTCTATTTTTCCATAGACAAATGCTTGACCTTTTTAATGAAGCACTGGTTAGTCAAGTTCATTATTCACCCATGGTTACTTAAATTTCCTACAACCCTTTTGTGGACCGTATTCTGTTCTGCAGATACCTAACCTAGATGTATTTGCTATATATTTTACAATTGGGGGTACATTGTTCCTATATAACCTGCTCATTCATTTTACATAAACTATAACAATTAAAGACTGTGGATACGTTTACTTGCTTTTGTTAATCCCCTTGCCTGCCATGTGCTGGTATTTAATTCCGATGTGCTGTTAACAAAATAAACCATAAGGTAGTCTTGATTCAAAAAGAGGCTGTTTAGTTTATACTGAATTGAGTAACTTCAGGACAAAAACAGAATATAAACAAAACATTAGTGTAGTGATTCCCCCCCTGAAAATCTGGTAGAGCTTCTAGGGTTTCCCCATTGATTTGACTATTAGGCAAACAACAGATTGGATTTGTGTGCAGTTACTGGCAAAGTTTTTACTTGCACGGTTAAATTGGCTGCAGATCATGTGCATCAAGATCGACACACAAGCTCAACTGCTCCTAAAGGGATGGTTCACCTTTCAGTTGACTTTTAGTATGTTATAGAATGGCTAATTCTAAGCAACTTTTCAACTGGTCTTCGTGATTTATTTTTTAATAGTTTATTAAATATTTGCCTTTTTCTCATTACTCGTGGCAGCTTTCAAATGGGGGTCACTGACCCCATCTGACCCCATCCAAAAACAAATGCTCTGTAAATCTACAAATGTATTGTTGTTGTTAGTTTTTATTGCTCATATGTGAATCAGGCATGGTTGCTAGGTTAATTCGGATCGTAGCAACCAGATAGCTTGAATAGCAATTTGGAGAGCTGTTGAATAAAAAGCGAAATAACACGAAAACCACAAATAATAAATAATGAAAACCAATCGCAACTTGTCTCAGAATATCACTCTCTACATCATACTAAAAGTTAACTCAAAGGTGAACAACCACTTTAAGTCACATTTATTTATTTATTTATTTAAGGACCCTTACATATGGACATTTCAACCTGCATTAAACACAGGAGAGACCCACCATAGAGAAACACAGGTTGTAATGCCCCTGCGTAAGGCCCTAATGCTGTTGATATTTTATGCTGCCGAATTTGCCCTAAGTTAGACCAGAATGCTGCTTCTGCAAAAACTTAGTATTCAGGGAAAACATATTAATAAATGATAAAGTATCTCTTGCCCAGTGAACCAAGAAAATGAACTGTTGGCGAAACTGTTAGCAAATGTTTCAATTAAAAAAAGGGTAATTAAGTGTAGCCATTAAATGTCTGGAATTGAGAGAATTTTGAGCAGGTTATCTATCACTTGATATTGTTTTATATCTTGACATATTTTTTCTTCAACATGAGTTCAGTGAATAAGGCTTGTGCCAAACATACGTTTTACCAATTGTTTTTAGTCACTGAACTGAATCGGATGGGTTTAAATTTAAGGAGAATCCTTTATTTGGATTTTTGTTGCTTTTCCTACTGCACAAAATGGCATCTTAGCATCTCATGCTGAACCAACATAGCACACCATTAGCTTTAAGCCTGTAGGAAGGTCATTGCATGCATGCTAGAAATGTAATTCCCCTTTAAATGATGAATCACTGATTTAAGATATGACTATGTGTGGCCTTTTCCTGCTGCATTCTGGAAATAAATGACTGCGCCAGCATTAAGCTTCACTGGAAGGGGATAAAAGTCAAAAAAAGGGTTCTGATTTCTAGATACTTATAACAAAGTTTTCTGTAAGAAAAGCAGGTTCTGTGAAGAAGAGTTGCTACAGCCTTAATAACCCAAGAAACCAGCTTTGGTTTGCATAAGTGGAAAATGAATGGTGGAAGGTCTATTTAAAGAAATTATAAAAACATAATAATGGCAATGCATGAATACAAAAATGAAAGACCAATTTGCAAATTATCTTAGAATATCAGTAGTGTTCAAAAGGATTATGAGCTACCAATAGATCTTTGAGCTGGTCATACCAGTCCTTAATATCACCCTACTTGAAGCAACGCATTAAGAATAGCATATGAAATGTGCTTATGTATATATTTTCTAACATTAATTTACATTTTACATGCCAGTGTATCAGCATCCTGGCAGTGCAGCTCAAGTGGCAGATCTAAAGTGGGATAACCACTAGAAAAAGTAGACTCCACATTTGTAGAGATTTTTGACTCCTGGTTTACATCATATTCATTTTAATATAAGAGGAACTCTGCTTTAAAAAAAAGAGTGATGTCTAGAAAATGAATATTTCTAGACATCACTCTTTTACATTTACATTTCTACCTCTACAAGTGTATAAGACTATTTTGATATTATCGGAGAAAGAAAATGTGAAAGCTTCCAAACAAGGTGTGTATGCCTGTACATCTACGGTGGAAGAATATGGTTGTCATTTCTAGAAAGAAATGTCACACTGTTACCAATATAAGTCGCTGCAGGAACTAATTCACTCTGACCAGATGCAGTGAGCAATATGTTTACTGAATCTGATTTTGGGTGGCATGATGATGGAATTATTCCTTTGTAGAATGCAGATAAAATTCTGAATTTAGTCCATCAGTTGGTTGTGCTTCAGAGTAGAAGGCTAAATTACAACACTAGGAAAAAGTGGAGTTGTTGTTTGAATTGACAGCTTTCATGAAAAAGCTTCTCCTTACTCCTTGTGCATAGTTGTGCTGTTTATTTCTTACAAAAATCATACACACATAAAGGTGACAGTAACTACAGTAGGTGCCAGTAACAGCCTGTAGGTGTAGTGCATTTCACCTAAAGATTGGTGTCTGATTGAGTTTGACATGAAAGCACAAGCAGTGGTGTAACTAGAAATGAATGGGCCCCACATCAAATTATTTTCAGGCCCCCAAAATGACCTGTTTTACCAATATTTAATTAACTTCTATATGAATTAGGACTCATGGGACCCCCTGCAGCTGCAGGCTCTGCTTCCTCTGTAGTTACGCCCCTGATTGCATGTGTTTTAATACATCTCCCCCTCATTGCAACAATTACACTGGGATTCTAGGAATCCCCATTTTGCACCCTGCAAAATAAATCCTGATTGCCCCTGTGTAGGATTTAAAAAGTGAGATTAGGCTCTGAAACATAGGAGGAAGCGTAATCAAGCCTTGCAATATGAGTATTATATATATTTGTACATATAAGAATATTTGGGGTGGGCAGAAGCCAAAGGGTTTATGTAGATTTTGGCCATGCTAAGCAGGTGAGTATGAAGAGTTGCGTCTTACAAAGAAACTCTGATCCACTGCTTCTCTCAAGCTAAAATAAGAGATATCCACTGAACCTTGCCCATACCACCCTATCTAAGCAGCCTCCTTATATATTGTATGCCAAAGTGTTGATGTTACATGTGTTTCTGCAATAGCAGGAGTATTAATGTTCCTGTTCCTGAACACTGTAAAATGTTCTAGAGGCAACTCCGCTAATAAAATGTCAGTTTACCCCCTTTATATGACAACGGGCAAATGGCCAAAAGCTTGGCTTCAGTCACAATCGCTGTTTTGCTAAACCTTATTTTGTCCAGCATTTAGTCACTTGTTGCCATTTTGTAATTCAAGAATAATAATAGAGAGAAGGCTCAGGGGCTCTTGCCTGACGATAGTCATATATCAGAAAACGAAGAGCACTCCATCCATTCTGTTGCACTGTTACATTGTAATAAAGGTCAGCCGTCCTGCATGTCGGAATGTTTATCAGAGCAATTTATTTGCAGCTATATATTTG
Source organism: Xenopus laevis (assembly GCF_017654675.1). Taxonomy (NCBI): domain Eukaryota; kingdom Metazoa; phylum Chordata; class Amphibia; order Anura; family Pipidae; genus Xenopus; species Xenopus laevis. The sequence goes on along the minus strand of NC_054375.1, from coordinate 54,538,248 downwards.
TTAATACTCTCGTACAAACTGGCCAAAGTGTGTGGAGCGTAGTCATTAGGTTTCAGAAGTTATAAATGGTGTTATTAACATTTATGCTTACAAAACATTTCTCAAGTCTGGTTCCTGTCTGCTGGATTCTATTGCCTACACACCATCTGTTAAAAAAATAAACTCTTTCCCCCTGACTCATCATCAAAATAGGCCTGTTTGCTGACAGCAGCTCTGAACAACAGATTGCCTAATGGTTCTCCTTGTGCTCGGACAGTGTGCATGGCTGGCCTGGAATAACAACCTTCCCGAGCTCAATGACTAGGTGAAATAGGGTTCAATAAGGGATTCATATTTCAGGGTAGCGGCTAACTTGTCTTGATCTGTGGCAGGTGTTGGAGAAACAGATCTAAATAAGGTTTGTTCTAAAAAACAAAGTACCTGTTGGTGGTGGTGTTGGTGGGGTCACATATCATGTGTAAGAATACTTGATTTACAGCATGAAATGTATTGTGATTTCACAGCTTGGATGTTAAAAAAGAATTAGAGGATCAGGTTGGTCAATGGGGAGGACACAATCTTGCAGATAAATAATGAACCCCACCTAAGTTCAAACCCGGCTGTTGCAAGAGGAGAAGCTGTGAATACTGCAGGGGCCAAGGAATGTAGAGAGCCCTGTGGGATCCTGAGCGCTAAGCAAATCTTCTGTCATAATCATATAACTGACATAATACAGGTATGGGACCTGTTATTCAGAATGCTCAGGACTTGGGGTTTTCCGGATAATGGCGCTTTCTGTAATTTTGATCTTCATGCCTAAAGTCTACTAGAAAATCATGTAAACATTAAATAAACCCAATAGGCTGTTTTTGCTTCCAATAAGCATTGATTATTTCTTAGTTTGGATCAAGAACAAGGTACTGTTTTATTATTACAGTAATAAATAATCAGGACTTATTATTTTGACCATTTTTATCCCTTTAAATATTGCTTTAAAAAATAAATAAAGTGCAGGAATGAAATGAATGGGCACAGTTGTACCACCTAAGCCCACTGGTGCCTTATTCCCAGACTGCTTATCTATAACTCCGAGGGGTTATGTATTAAAGGTCGAGTTTGTGAGATTTGCAAGGTCTTTTTCTACCTTGAATAAATTCACAACTCGAATGTTTGCTTATTTAAGAAAAAAACCAGCATGTAAAAAACTCAAATGAATGCAATTGGGGAAAAACTCAAATACTCAAATTGATCTAGTTACTGTGAAAAAAACTCGAAGACTTTGAATTTATCGAGTATTCGAGCACAAATCCCAAATCCCCCCCCCCCTGAAAATCGTGAAGGCTAAAAATTTCCTTAAAATGTTCTGAGGCTTGACTTCTACATGACCTCTACAGGTTTTCACTGGATTTGAACTTTTTGCAGCTTCGGGGCATAATGAATTTAGAGAAAAATTATTTTTTTTAACCATAAAAATTCAAGTTTTCACTGAAATTACCCTTGAAAACTTGAATTTTTTAAGAAAAAACATAACTCGACCTTTGATAAATAGCCCCCCAAGTCTCAGGTTTGCCATACCCCATTTAAGGTGACATGCACCTTACAAAGTGATTCATTGGTCATACAGTGTCAACTGTAGGCTTGAAGCTTAGACCAGTTTGATGGATTGGTCACACTACAAAGCTGTTCCTTCCTGCTATTCTGTATTAGGAAGAGTGGATGTCTGAGAGCAACATCTGTGGTTGGCATTTAGCTTTGCAATAGAGACAAAAGAAAACAGGTAACTCAAAAAGCATGTAAAGGGGACCTGTCACCCTAAGAAATATTTCCAAATTCTTTTCATGTTAGTTGAGCAAAATAAAACTTACTTACACTACATTTTTTAATTACATTTTGTTTCCTTCAGTCTTGGAATGACACAATCACAGCAAGCAGGCAGGAGCCATTTTGTGGACACTGTTATTAAGACAAGTTGTGTATCACCCCAAAAATTTGTGTATTCACCCGAATGGGGGACCTAATGCCCATACACATTGCCCTACACAATTATAAAGTGTGAGGAGGGAGGGGGAATGTGGGCAGAGTAGTGACATCTAGGAAATGCTGAATGGAAAGTGAAAGTAATTGACTGCCCCGCCTCTATGCCTCAAGCATAGAGGTGGGGCAGGTAAGATTTGATTGACAGATCAGATATTTAAACCGCCTTTATAACAGGTATGGATGCTTTAATGAAAAAAACTATTTGGGTTCCATGTTTAATTTGCAAACGACTTTTGTTATACAGCTTTTTATGTGTAGGTGACAGGTCCACTTTAAAGAGTGTATATTTAGTAGTTGTGCAACATTTAACCTTAAGGAAATGTTACATGTCATGTACATAACATGTAGTCATATTTACATATCTGGGCAGGATGAGTTTAAGAGTATAATGCCTGTTTGTCTATATATTTGTCAGTATCAGTCTAGCTGTCTTTCTTTCTTTCTTTCTTTCTTTCTTTCTTTCTTTCTTTCTTTCTTTCTTTCTTTCTTTCTTTCTTTCTTTCTTTCTTTCTTTCTTTCTTTCTTTCTTTCTCTGTAGAAAGTATGGGCAAACCGTACCATCAACAAATATGCTGCAGGGAGGACACTCAGTATGTTGTACGATTATTGTCATTCTCCATATTTTTGCAAAATGGGCCGCACGACATTCATTTTCTATAGGCAGCTCAATATGAACTGACCTTGTTTTAAGTTAGAACAGGTTTCCAGCTGTTATGCTGTAGAACAGAAATACATTTTATATTTTAAAGCAGAGCAAACACATACATTGGGATTTAAAATGCTATTAACTTTTCTAGGAAATATTTCCCCATCCTATTATTAAGGGAATCGTGGGTATTGGAGCTGGGGGAGCAATTATTGCTAGACTACACAAAATATACAGCACTGGTAGCGGTGGGCATAAATCGTTTCCCTCAGAAAAATAAAACGTGTTGAATATACAGTACACTAGCTGTCTGTCACTATCTGGATGGAGAATATATAGTGAATAAAGTACCCCCTCTTGTAAAATATAAGGATATTATTAGTTACCGAGGAGTTTCATGACCATATAAAAACACGAGGCCGAAGGCCGAGTGTTTTTATACAGGTCATGGAACTCCGAGGTAACTTCTAATATCCTCATATTTTACAACTGGGGGTACTTTATTTATTATAATACACAAATTTTAGTGAGTCATGTGACAGAAATTACATCACTACTCACCGTTTATAACTGATGACATCACTACTCACCGTTTATAAGCATATAATTTACAGGATATTCATGGCTTTGTGTATTATAAACAGAATAATGAGAAAAGGCGTGTTAGGGTGAATGGGAAAGGTGGTTTGAGATAAAAAAAAAAATCTTGGCCAGTCTCAGTTCAATAGCATTATTACATTCACTGTAGCTAAAGCAGCATGTGCCTCCTGTTCTGAGGCTGACCCTACAAGCCAAGGGGCCGCTCCCAAGATATCGTAGGGTAATATACTTGTTTCCAGCATTTAATGATTGCACTGTCTGCACTCATTCATTTAACTGAAATAGTCCAGTCTTTGCCACATCTAGCTGGTTGATCTTGTGCTCTGTTCTTCTGATAACATACTTCCCAACATTAGAGTTTTCAGAAAAGGGGACAATTGAGGCCACAGTTTAAATTCAAAGCTCGAGAGGTGGAAACAAAATCGAATAACTCTGAAATACAAGAATACAAGGTGAAGACCAGCCGTAAACTGTCTTAGTAATAGAACATTTAAGTAATTTTTTAGGTGAATATTAAAGAGATACTGACACCAGAAAATAACCTTTTTTTTATCCATCACAACATTATGTTTGAATGCTATTTATAATTTTGCCATAAAAGTATTTGCCTGATGCTTTTACATTACCTTTCTTACCCTCATGTTCCTCTATGAGGGGGCTGCCATATTTGTGCAGCAGTAGTCTGTTAGCATTAGAAACTCTAACTGACAGACTGATATGGGCAAGTCAGGTCAGTATCACTTTAAGGAGGGTTGCCCCTTTAAATGATGGAAAGGGAAGCTAGCTTCATTTATTCTTTTTTTATAGTTTTTTAATTATTTGCCTTTTGACTCTTTCCCGCTTTCAAATGGGAGTCACTGACCCCATCTAAAACTGTAAGTCTACAAATGCTTTGTTATTGCTACATTTTATGACTCCTCTTTCTAATCAGGCCTTCTCCTATTCATTTTCCAGTCTCTTATTCAAATCAATGCATGGTTGCTAGGGTTATTTGGACCCTAGCAATGAAATTGCCGAAATTGTAAACTGGAGAGCTGCTGAATAAAAAGCTAAATAACTGAAAAACTACAAATAATGAAAACATGAAAACCCAACTGCAACTTGTCTCAGAATAACACTCTCTACGTCATACTAAAAGTTAATTTAAAGGTGAACAACCCGTTTAAAGGAAAACTAAAGCATAACTAGAAATGTTGTACATACATGTTTTGGGCTTCTGTACCAGCCCAATGCAACCATAGCCCTTCAGCAGTAAATATATTTGTCTCCAAAGATGTCCCAGTAGCTCCCCATCTTCTTTTCTGCTGATTCACTGCACATGCTCTGTGCTGCTGTCACTTACTGAGCTTACGGACCCACTCACAATATACAGTACACATAGAATAGAAATGTCACAATATAAGGCTGATTAGTAATTAATAGAGATAATAACTACATGGCAGCACATAAACCAGTGCAATTAGCAATCAGTAGCATCATCTTATATTATAGGCCAACCTCATTTTCTGCTTGATAATTTGCAATCATTTCAAGTTATTTGTTTATGTATTGCAATTGAAAACAGTGTATGTTGCTTTCTATTCTCTGCCCTGGCGGTTCAGACTGTGGAAACAATTTAAGTCATGGAAGCTGATTAAAGGAGTTGTTCCCCTTCCAACACTTTTTATTTTGGGATTGACATGCCCTTTAAAGCAGCTCCACATTTTAATTGTGCTTAATATGGAAAGCACTTGCTAAAATATTGTATGAGTTGTCTTTGGACAAGCCAAGACTTGTGTATTACCATAACCCCTTTTGTGTGTAAATGGGATTAATAGCATATTATGTTTTATGATTCCATTATGGCATTTAGTGACTAGGTGGCAGTATGAGACAGAGAATCCCCATAGAATGGTTCTGCTGAATTTGGTCCCCCACTGTCCTTTAGGGAAAGGATTCACCTGGGTAGGTTAAATATTAAGGAATGTGGGAGTGGTCCCAGGTCTTTTTAGATGATGTTTATAGTTAGTTCATGAGGGGTCTGAGGATACCTCAGAGGAAGTGACAGCCAATTCTAACATGGTTTTTAATGTTGGTCAGGAACAAACCAGTCAGCTGAGCAGTTTGAGGATTAGGATTAAGAAGGCTGTAATTATTTAAAGGAAGGCCAATGAGCTGATGTTACAGATGGTCACCAAGGGGCAGGTGAGTCTCCAGTTAGCAGGGTCCCCTCCCCTTGTAGGTGTGAGAAGGGGTTAGCATAGGTTAAAAGCTGGGTATTGGAAAGAAGGAGTCAGAAAATGTTTTGCTCTTGTGTTTTCCCCACCCTCCAAACCCACTAATTTGTATAGGTTTCAAGTTACTCAAGAGGACAGAGGTCACTAGCAAGAGTTACCCAAGTATGTTGGAACTTGGAGCAGCGGAATGCAGCAGGAGAGGGTGGGCCTTTGCCCAGGCTAGCAGGCTGTGATCGTATGGTCAGGCTTGCACAGAAACTGGTGCCATGGACCACTGTGTAGTGCAATGAGAAGAAAGAAATCAGGGAGAGCCGGGCCCATCCTTGCATGATTATATTTAAACACTTAAATTTGTTGTGAATTGGGCTGCATTTAGTGACAGGGACTTCTAAATGTTGTTTAATAAAGCTGTGACCATGGTCCCTCTTAACATTTTCCAAAAAAATTTGTTGCATTCTGCTTATTTGTTATTAGGTTTGATTGATGCAGTTAAGTAAGTAGGTTAGAGGAGTAACAGTTAGGGAACATAGAACATGTAGGTCTCATAGATGGGTCAACACTTCAACAAACACTCTCACAGTAAATAAGGACAGTGGAAAGCTCATGGCTCAGATGTTGGTGTCACCTCTTAATCTGTGCCAACTTGAACTGAGAGACCCATTGGTCAGGAGGATGCGAGATCTACAAAGTAAAGTGGTTTTGTTATATGTGAAATATAAGTGTGTAGTGCAGCTGCAAGAACCACATGGACCATCAGTTTATATGGGCCATCACTGTCATGTTGGCAAGTGTAAAACAGCCTCAAGTCATTGTGAATATCATGACCTTGGCAGCATCCCTGGTATGAAGTCTGACCATGGCTTGTCTGCTTAGATCCTGAAGCCATTCTGTTCTGAATGGATCTTAACAAATGACAGATGGACAGGAGGGTTTTGGATGATAATAGGATCCAGGAACAAAAACAAAGGCAGAAACAATACAAGGTGATATGTGTACACGCTTAGGAAGAAATTTATCGCAGCATGGGAAGTACTGGAACAGCAATATAATTATACGGGCCTCTCTTGATTTCCCAATATCAAAACAAGGTAGTGACAAGAGGTTAATGACACTTTAATGACACTATATGCAGTAGTCAGTCTTTTAAGGTTCTGTTGTTGACCGCAGATAGTCTGCCTGTGAGAGAAGCAACCGTCTGCAATGGGAAAAGAATATCCATTTCTCAACAGCTGAGCGTAGTTGTACACCTCTATACTTAAAGTGTGCACTTTCATATAACTGTTTCATAGTTTTTTAAGGTTTATGGACCCAATCAATCCACCATGAAAAAAATGATTTGTTGTTATAAAAACTTGTGTAGCATTACATTAAATGGCGTTGTAAAAATGATTTGTGTTTCTTCTGTAACTTTCTCCCTTATGAATTTCCCTAATCTCAAAAACACATTAAGCCAAAAGTGTTTCTGCAAAGTTCCCTCCCTGTAAGTGTTATGGGGGGAAATCAGAGCATTTTATTTTCCAAAACAGTCAAAACATAATTGAATGTATATTCACACTGTAATGGAACAACCTAAAATAGAACTTCATTGTTTAATGGCATATTGCCTACAGCTGCTGTCATTTTGATGGTTTGTGAAGGTGCCATAGTCTGTGTTGTGTTGATGGATAGTCTGTGTGACATACAGTAAAAGCATGTCAGGCCCTAGAGGGTATGGAGCTCTTAAAGGAGAACCATCATAGCTAGAAACAGCCACCCTGTATGTTTGACAAATGTGTGTCACACAAGATAGTTTTTATTATAGTTTTTTTTTTAAAGATATAATGGTTTATTAGTGATCTCCTTCAGCCTTACATTTTTTCCTGTTCCAAATAACTCAACCATGGCGTTTGGCTGTTGGGCATTCTGGTTTCCCGACATGCAGGAATGATCTTATTAAACCAGGAAAATCAGTCAATTCAGTGTCTAAAATGGTACGACAAAAGCTAATAGAGACTGTTAAGCATCACAACATCGCATCAGGTTTTTATTGTAATAACAATTCCTTTTTAACATCCTCATTTTTTTTTCATAGGAAAATGTACTCTCACTTTTAGACAATAGTTTGTTATATTGAAGAACACAGAACACATGCATTTCTGGATTGAAAGCTCTAAAAAGGAGAGCCTTCTATCTCTTGTGTTGGTCAATATTTGTATGTAATTTGAACGTTTGATACATAGAGGTATAGGATCCGTTATCCTGAAACCAGTTCCAAATTAGGGGATGGCGATCTTTCATAGACAGTACGCTAAATCATAAATAACTGATTTAAAATATTTACTACGCTATAATAAATGGTAATGAATAAAAATAATAATTAAATCAAATGCCTTTTGAAAACAAGTAAACATTTATAGCCCCCCCCCCCCAAAATAAATGGCTTAACGTATATAATGCATCCTTAGCACTTAAACATAGGCGCCAGCTGTAGCATTATATTTTCTTTGGGGAAAGTAAGGTCATTTGTTTGAGGAGAGTGCTACTTGTTTGATAAATGACATGACAAATCACACGAGTTAAAAACATGAATGACTGATTCCCATTCAGTAGCAGGTAGAAGCACCGTTGTTTTTTCCAGCATTTACTTGCAGTGTCATATAGTTGTGTGACAACTGTCCAGCAGGGACAAAGGGGGCTCATCAAGGGCATAGGGTCCTTGGCATGATCCAATCACAATCCTTTAGCACCTTTAGTTGTCTCCCTTCCCTTCAACAAAAAAATCCAAGACCCTGTTTACAACGGCTTCCTGCTATGTCCCATGGGGTGTTTATAAGTGGCCACTGTATGCCCACACTCATAGGGACAATCTATAGTTTTATATATTTGGATATGGTTTTATTTTACTTGTATGATAAAAATAATATGTAAAATATCATGTTAAGAATACTGGTTAGTATCATAAATAAGACACTTTATTTAGGTCTGCTTCTTTAACCAATTGGGGCTGTGTTTACACTAGTATCCTCAAGGGCAAAACCTTAAATATATAACAAGGACACCGTGTTTGCCATCAGCCCATGGCAGAGAGTAGGACTGTCCTTCTTTGGAACAAAGTGACATTTTGTTCACGCATTGCACTGGTTTATATAATGCTTTTTAATCTTTGTATTGCAGTCGCACTGTTATGAAAACTGACAAAGCTGTCAGTCTCAAGAAACGTGCCCTAAATTGTAAAGGAAATGCCTGCAGCTTGCTAGTCTACACAACCCGCACATTCTAAACAATGAACAAAAAAATAGAGAGGAATAAAGAGAATGTGTCTGTGTTGGGGGGGGGAGAGGTGTAATTGCACTGCATTCTAATAGCTCTACTGCAAACACAAAATTAGGCGCAACATATTTCTAAACTAAACCCCCAGCAGCCCACAACTCAGGTGCTGAAAGCATGATATATATATATATATATATATAATATATATATATATATATATATATATATATATATATATATATATATATATATAAAGCCATTGGTTTCCGGCACTCACCTCCGCCATTCGATCATTTCACCAGGTGGTAACCCAATTCAATATAAAGTCCAAAAATAAAAGGAATCACTCACGGCATAAAGGTTGTTAGAAGTCCTTTACTGAATCATAGAAACATCTACGTGTTTCAGTACCTCAAGGTCATCAGGATGTCTCATATATATATATGCATAGGATTCGTTAACCCGGAAACTCGTTATACAGAAATCTCCAAATTACAGGAAGGCCATCTCTCATAGACTCCACTTTAATCAGGTAAATCGAAATTTTTGTAATTGTTTCCTTTTTTTCTTGTAATAAGAAGAGAGTACCAGAGAGATCTAAACTAAGATATAATTAATCCATACTGGTTGCAAACAATCATGTTATGTTTAATCATTAATGTTTAAATGATTTTTAGTAGACTTAAGGTATGGAGATGCAAATTGCATAAAGATCCCTTTTCCAGAAATCCCCCCCAAGATATAGCAATTATAAAATACAATGAATGCAACAAATTAAAAGGAGATAGAGTTGTGCTCAGGGGAGCTTGCAATCCATTCTTTTTAAAATAGAAATACAGTGGTGTGTTTAACTTGTCTGGCCTTATGACAACCTTAATTTATACTTGCTTTTTGTTTACCATATTATATCCCGTGGTCCATCATGTAAATTGAAGCCCACTCCAGTACATAACTCATCCATCAGTGACAGGGCTGAAGGAAAAAAGATTTGGGAGCAGGAATACATAACAGCCCATTTTTCATCTCTGCCTGGGTTTAACCCCTTATTACCAGAGAATTCTCCAGTTCTAAGTGGCATTATGCTTTGTACTCCGGGAAGCAAATCACACAGTGGATGGGACATACTTTATCCACAGACATTATTCACATAAGTTATTTAGCTGTGAGTACTATCCAGCTTGGCTGGAGCTCTTTTTTTGTAAGACTGGTCAGGTTCCACATTTACACTGGGCACATACAGATTTCTTATGCAGTTTGATGGGGCCAGACAGGAAACTTCACTAATGCTCTGCATCAAAATCTCTTAAAGTGCCAGGCAGCATTTCCCAATGACAGCCTTTGTGCCTACGTAATAGATGGCCATGTATGGTGACCAGCTAGCCATGTGACCCACAGCCTGTATGCAATCCTGTGTATATATGCACCTGGAATTATTTGTTGTGCTTAAATAATCTCTAGTTTTGTCACATCAAGTTGATTGACCAAAGTGTATAACAAACTCTACTGAAATACTGAATATTTCAGTAGATAAATAAATAAAGACAATAAAAGCTGGTCCTTTCCTTAGACTTTACTGTGTAGTGCTTCTCAACAAGTAGTAGGGTTGCCACCTTTTCTGGAAAAAAATACTGGCCTTCCTATATTTGTATGGTTTTTCCCTATAAATAACATTGGCATCAAGCAACATTTTTACCGGCCAGGCCCTAACAGGTAGCAACCCTGTATATGCTGCAGTATATGCTGCAAATGAAACTAATTTGATGCCAGCATATGAACCCTACACCCCACCGACAAGTTTACCAGCGCCATTGTGTGACCAGGTACATAGGTTAACAAGGAAACAATGGAGTATTGCCATCTAGTGGCCTACTCCCTAATATCACCTCCATAATACAATTACGTATGTTTAATATGACTATAAATACAGTCAAGGTAGTACTTTCCTACCGATAGTTGCCTTATTCACATGGCATCAATTAAGCCATATTTAAGTATGTATTCAGTCCGTAAGTCACAAAAAACCTGGAAAGAGAAGGTAATACATTATTGGAAACACTTCAGACTACAATCTTCGTTTATTCCTAATGGCTCCATTGTCACCATTTTATGGACCCATTTTGACTCTGTAGGAGAAGTTACTTTCTGTCCCCACCTCTTTCTGGAACCTGCACTTCCTCCAGTACTAGCCACCGTAAAGTTGCTGGACTATGCTTGTGCAAATAAAAATGTTGGTGTTTTTTTTTATTATCAGGATCATAAGGTGATTAAATATTTGTGTTCCCATATCCTGATCTTGACCTTTCTGGAGGTTTGCCCTACTTACATCATCCCGCAGGGGCATTTTAGTGCATACACCACCAATTCACAGGTAGTCACAGGTAAAATAACCCTTAATTGGTATCTTATACCCCTTCAGAGGATGTGTAACTATATCACCTTTGATAATGGAATAGCAACTCCCACAATGTTCAATATTTTGGGGGACCCAGAAAACCCCGTTTTAGACATCTTCTCACAAATGTCTGATTTGACCAAGTGATCAGCTAGATTCCTACCATGTTTATAGGAAAATAATGGTTGTATCTTGCAGTATTTCCCCAAGGAGGGATCTGTAATATTGACCAGGGTTGTAAGACCACTTTCTCCAAATTTTTACTAAGTGGCCATATTCACTAACGAGAGGAATACGTTGTTCAGTTTGCTTCTTAACACCTTTTCCTCATGTGATATAGATGTATATAAGGACTGCACATCTATACTGCAGAGTAACCAGTCTGGAGATATGTATCCTATATCCCGCATTTTGCATAAAAGTAACTGTGGTATCTCGTAAACACTGTGGAATCTGTTTGACCATGTCTTTTAAAAATGTATCAATAAATTGTGACAATGGTTGTAAATGGACCAAACCTTCGAGACAATTGGTCTACCAGGTGGATGTTCCAAACTTGTGTGTACCTTAGGGAGCAAGTACAGAACTGGTATGTGAGGATGTGTAACAGTTAAAAAGTCATGCCATGTTAGTTATTATGCCAGATTCAAAAGCTGCACTATTTTCTTTATTTCCCAAGTGGGGTCTGTTTCTAAGGGTCTATAGTGTAGTTCAATCTGGGACAGAGCCTCAGATACAGATTCCTCCTTATCTAAGATTACAGTAGCACCCCCTTCATCAGCCGTTTTGATTACAATATCTCTTTTGGACTGTTGAGCGTTAAAGGCTTGTCTATCCGTTCTAGTAATATTGTATCTTATACTCTTCTTATCAAAGTGTTCCCAAATCTTCTCAGCTTCAGGCATTACCACTTTTTCAAATATAGTAAGTGCCTCATTCGTTACATCAGGTACAAATTACTCTTAGGTCTTAATTTCACATTTTTATCAGACATTGGTACTATTTCTTTATCGTCAGGGAAACACATTTTCAGTTTCAGCCTTCTTATAAATTTAAAGAAGTCAACTTTCCATGAAAAAAAATCTGGTGTACATGTGGGGTAAAGCCAAATCCTTTGTTAATAATTGGAGAGATTAATACATAAATCCATTACTTTTAGATTCCTCTATGGTTGGTAAAACTGTCTCTGCACCGGAGGGCGCCTCGATCTGCAATGTATTTGCTCTATGTCCGCTCCTTTATTTCTGCCCATTGCTGCAGTGTGTCCCTGGTCCTCTCTGCGCCCTCCCCCTGTGTGCTGACGCCGGACCCGATTGGAAAAAAGATACACTGAATCAGCATGTCTGAGGTCACAAAATGATCTTACACTGCACAACCCCCAAGTGACCTGACCAATTGCTTACGGTTGATCCATTAGGTCAGTGCAACAAGGCCATGCATGGGTGCGTCCTATTGCACCAATTTCTGTCCAGCCATTCCACAGAATAATTGCTCTTGTACCAGGTCTGATTTACACATGATTTCCTATAAATGGACTTATTAATGTTATTATCTGAGCAACAATTTCCATCTGAACTACACCACACAAATATATGCACAAGCCCTTGAAATTATAATTATATCATAAAATAAATGACGGCCTTGAATGTGAGAGTATGCCATAGAGCTGTAACTAAGTAAATGAAAGCATTGCTTCCTACATTGAAAAAGGAAAAAGGTAAAAGGTGGACAGTAAGTGCGTACTGATGCATGGGTAGTTCTGGCTGAGTCCAATGGATTTATGATTGACATCTCCGGTTTAAAAAAACATTTCAGCACTGCTTTCAATATGAAAAAAAAAAAAACACTTTTAATTTACGACCGGATGTAAGTTTTATGGAGATGTGAATAGTTGAACGATTTTGCAACTTTAGGAATCCATGGGTTATTGCTTACCCCCCCCCCCCAAATATAAATCACCTGCTCTGCGATGTGTAGAAAAGGTTAATGACTGGTTTATTCCCAGTGTGCTGCGGTTGGATTGTGCACCTGACACTCACACAGGATTCTGGCTGCACTCCCTGGGCTACATTCCTCTGTGTTTCCCAGGCCTGCCAAAGCCCATAAATCCCACTGAGTGTTAGATGGGAATAAAAGCCATTGAGTGATGAAGGGCTGTGGCCATATATCTCTATGCCCATTGTATAGGAATCGGGGCCAGCAGAAGAGAGCCAGATAGACAAGATGCCTGTTGCTTGGCATGTTAGGGATGAAATATCTTCTCTTAAATTAAATTCATACAATATTTACCGTCGCACCAGGAGAAGAAGGCTCTTTAAGAAAATATGCAATAAAGTGATTCAATAATTCATGGCGAGTTTGGAGAAGGGGAGGGAGGGGACACCCTTGGTTCTTGTTTTGGGATTGTGACTTAGTAAATGTAGCAAATGGAAACATGAAATGTGCCTGGAGGCGAATAATATTATAGAGCAACACCAGCAGACGGCTAATAAAAAAAGCTGCAGAGAGGGGGGGAGGTAGGTAGGAGGGAAAGAGAGAACAGGCTAAAGAAAGGAGAGATTACAGAAAACACACCAAGGAAGGAAGTAGGGACACTTAACCCATGTTCGCCCACAATTAATTTTCCATTACTGTAGGAAAGCAAAGATGTTTACCATTCAAGAATTATAAAAAAAAAATGCAGGAACAAAGGTTTTAAAAATCAGCCTCCATATGTTTAGGGCATTTAGATACCTGATATCTTACTCTGACAAACCTGCCTTCACTTCAAGGCCCTCTGTTCAACTGCTGGTCAGTGTACATTAAAAAGTACAATCATTCTTTTAATTTTTTGCCATAATTCATTTTTCCTTGAGCTAAGCCTGCTGATTTTACCTTATTATGCATGCATTGGTGCTTAACCAATCACAAACCTTATATACAACAACATGATGTTTCATGCAGTTCTCTTACAGGTACAAGGAAGCTAAACCAAAGTATGACACCTGGGAAATCAATACAAGATAAATTTGAAGAGTGTGGTGCCTGTTTGTGGCTTTGCAGAGCTGATCCACGAGTAGTGAGACTGGATCGTAGAAGAAGACCTGCTCAGCAGACAGATGGTTTGTGACTGGTTAAACCTGCAGTGTCTAGTAGAGAGTATATTACACCAGAATATAATTTGAAAAAATCAGGAATGTTTAGTGTCCCTTTAAAATGTCTGTTAAAATATCACTTATTAAAACATAATTTCTTCATTTGCAAGCTTAGAAAGCCATTAACTGAATCTTTTTTTTTACAGATCAGGTAACTTTTATGGTTCATGACTGCCTGTATTAATTTGTACCTTCTTTAAACCTCATTGCTGAAATTTTTATGAAAATACATAATTAATAATAATAAGACGGGAACATTATAACTGTAATCTACTGCTGTTAAAATGAAAAAAAGGCAACGTTTTTTTTTATACATAGGTTTTCATCATTTACAGTTTCTGTAAAACCGTCAGGTGGGAGTGGTCCTAATGCATGAGCTCAATAATTGGGTATCCAATCATGTAAGCAGTTTGAACAGGTTGCAGAAAAGGAACCAGAAAATGTTAATGTAGCTCGTTACATGTATGCTAAGGCAGTGGTTGTCAAACATTTTCACTCTAAGGACCTGTATATAGATACAGGAAAACATTGGCATATCAGTTATTTGTGACCTTTCAGGTGTATCTATAACAGCATGTAGGTATTCTCCCCAAATCTTACATTAATTGGCCTTTAGGCTGAGACCCCCCATGAATGCCCCCCCCCAGGGATGGCAGTCCTGCTGATTGCAAACTACTACCCTTTTACAGAAAAATTAATCAAATTAAAATAATTTTCTTTTAAAGAACCAAGCAGTGTTCCTTATTGTAGCACTGTAACACCATAAACACATACATTTAGTGTTGTTTGCTTAAGGAAATGACCCGTTGTGACATTGTATATGCTTACTATCTCAGATATGTCTGTTAGCCACTATACAGAGCTTTCAAGAGCAAAATGTAGGCCTATCTCTGCCCGTGTAGACCCAGCATAATAAGGGTTAGCTTCCCTCAGACAGGTCTACAGATTTGATTTATGACAATTGCTACACAGTAATAGATAGCTGGTGGGCAACTAGGGGGTCATTTTAAATAATAATCTCATTCTATATCCTAACACTCTCTCTACTGGGACCTCTGATTAATTACCGATAGGTGGAAGCATTTGACATTTTTCAGCACATTTGTAGTTGGTATTAAGGTGGTTGCAGGTGTTTTCCAGTTATCACATAGGAGGTGGAGAATTTATATAAGCTGAGGAAAGATGGGCAACTAGTAATTTAAATGGTAGGATTGTTGCTGCTCGTTAGCTCAGCTTAGTGCCACTCTACATCCTCATGTTTGGTGTGCCATTAGGAATAACATCAAAGTGGATAGGTCAAATGTTGTTGTTTCAGTGATTCCCTAATTTGGCTGTTCCTCCTCAGCTTAATTAATATGCCACTGATACATTTAAGGCTTTTCCCAAAATTGAGTAAACAGGGTGATGTACAGGTTGTGCCATTAGGATTAAATTAAGATGCTGGTATCCAGGAAGGATGCTGGTTGGCCATAAATAATATTCTTGTGTCCTGCTCTATTTAACTGTTTCCACATGCATTTAATGTCTTGCAATAGCAAAGGAGTATTAATTGGCATACACTATAGTATTAGTTTTAAAACTTCAGTTCTCCTTTCATATTATTGTTTCATTTGTCTATTCCTTTGCCCATCCCAGCTAAATCAAATGCTTATAATCTCTTTTTCACATAACAAGGAGCCTGAAAAATTTATGTTAGTAAAATCTGACACATAATAGAAATTCCAACTGTGAATTATGTTTTTTGATATTTATATATTTACATAGATATTGGGGACTCAACTGGAAACAACCACTGATCACAAGTATCACATTAATTGTCAGCTTAGGTGGGTAATATGCATCTCTGGCTGAGAGAGCCTGTGCTTTTTAGACAAATACTATGTACTGGTGTGCTCAGTCGCAGTAAGAATCTGCGTGTAGTCATTTTTTATTATATTACTGACATACTTCCAGCTTAGGTTTCAAGATGCAAACCAAGAACCATTTCTCCATATTGAAATTGCCGATCCTGTGCAAGGACTGTTTCATGAAATGAGAGAAGGCACTTCAATCAAAAGCAATAGCTGAAAACCCACTGAGCACATCCAGCCATAATTTATTTTGCATGTTTTACTGGTGAAACAAGAGGATGAACAAACAGGATTAGCATTATTTTGTGCTAGGCTTGCAGGATAGAATAGAATGATGTACTGTGCACTGGAAAACCTACAGACATGATCAATAATCAGAATGATAGGTACTAGGAACAAGCCAGTGATTATCTCCTCTCAGTCTGCTTCCTTTACCAGGGGTTACTGAATTTAAATCTGTTAAGTAACTGCAAGTACTCATCTTTCTTTGGAGACATAACCACAGGGATTGCAGATGTTGCAACTTCCTTCTGGTAATGAAACCTGGGACATTTCACTCGGACAAAGTGTTACATATTTAACTTGGGATGAAGAGAAATTGGTATAAAGTAGATGAGGCTACTGAAAAATGCCTTACCCTTTAAACAAAACAGGGATTGTTTGTCCATATATTGCAATATATTTAAGCTGGCCAACTACGTCAAAGTCATCCCATATTTGGCCAGTCCTATGCTCAATTTTATCTGATTAATTAAGAATTCTATTGCTTCATTATACATTTTACAAAGGGACTAAGTTTTACCTGCAACTTACTATCTGCTTTCAAAGTAAAACTCCCAAACTTGGCTGCCCTTTTATTAGACACCAGTGGGATCACCTGACTATAGTTGGGAAGGGTGGGAGCTACAACATGGAGCTGGTCACTGCTCCTGTATAACTATAACTAACAAGGGAAAGTTCTGCTCACCACTAATTTTTAAAACTATTAGGCAGGGGTGCAATGAGGTTGTGACCACAAAATACATATAGACAAATACAAGAGTCCTCTGCCTTCAACCCATTATCAATATATTTAAGACAGCGACATTTTGTGCATACTGCTACTAAAAAATGCCTTACCCTTTAAACAAAACAGGGATTGTTTGTCCATATATTGCAAAATATTTAAGGTGGCCAACTACGTCAAAGTCATCCCATATCTGGCCAGTCCTATGCTCAATTTTCATCTGATGACTTTGACGTAGTTGGCCAGTTTAAATATATTGCAATATATGGACAAACAATCCCTGTTTTGTTTAAAGGGTAAGGCAAGAAAGAATCCCAGGTGTCCAGCTCCATTATAGCTGGCCATGAACACAGTTTATTCCTGATGCAGCACACCAACCTTGTAGCAGTGTAGAAGTGTGGCATCCTCTCCACCCCCCCATTTGTTTATAGGACCCACAAGCAAGCCCGAAATGCGCATAGGGCAAGTAAAGATAACAGGGATAGACTTGTTTCAAGCAGTATGCCAGGCCACAAAAAACTAAGATTTAAACGGAGACCCAACTATTTGAGTTGTTGCAGCTGGATGAAAACTGGATGGTGTCTGTGAAGGACATGAACCTCTTTCACCTTCCACAGTTATATGACAATGAATGTGAAGTACTGCAGTGTGGTTTTGTTTTTTAACCTCTTATTAGCAGAGACTCTGAAAACCCAAGGCATGTTAAATTCTGCATTGGTCCATGAAGAACTCTCCATGCTGCTTCCGGCATATAATCCTTTGCTGGTACTTGTCTACAAGTGGGGCGAGAAGCAAATCAGTTTTAATCCGAAACTGTGCTGGAATGTGCTGTTGGCCCCTAGGAAGATGCCGCAAACATCAGCCAAGCAATTAATGGTCAAAAGTATTTTTCAATAATGAATAAATAGCTGCTGAGCACTGATAACTCCAGTGCATAGCCCTAGGTTCCTACAATGAAACTGCTACTTGGTAACATTTCAAGGTTGAAAAGGGTGATTTGTGGTGGAGCTGATTTGAATGTGAAAAGGACTTTCTGAATGTTAATAGTCAACCATTATTTATTCATACAGCTATTTTACAGAGTGCCAGCATTCAGGTAACTTGCTATATAATCATCAGATTGTGTATTTACAGTCTAATTGGCTACCAGAAGCTACCAGAAATGATCTAGTGCTTCTTTAACGACCTCTACTGGAAACATATAGGGGGTTATTTACTAAACTCTGAATTTATCTTGTCTGGCTTTTTGGGCAAAAACTCTAATTTGTCATGAAAAAAACTCCTCTGATTTTTCGAAGTTTTATTATATCCCGATGCTGCAAAAAGCCTGAATATGAAAATCCACAATCTCAGACCTGTAGAGGTCCTGTATAAGTCAATGGGAGAATTACAAATCTCAATTTGCAGTTAAAGTGGTTTGCGCTGGGTTTAGCCTGAAAATCCGAAAAAAATTCTGCATGCCCACTTCTTAGAGACATGCATAATTATGTTCCAAAAAAAACAGACGCACAAATAGCAAAAAAGTTATTTTAAAGAAGAGATTCAGAGACCAGATGTATAGTCAGACTATATTATCTAGTTATAAATCAGCTTCTGAATCTCAATCCCTCAAACTACAATCTATGATGAATAGATTACTGTAATTCAGCAATTATATAGTTGCTAAAGGGACACAGGTTGGGTGCTAGATGCCAGTGCAGGAACAGACTTGATTTGTAATAAGAGACCCTGAGACTCCGCTCATAAAGAAGTGGCAGGTGGATATAACAATACAAGTAATTCTTTATTTAGCTGCAAGGTCGTAGATAAGGGCAAAAAGCTGGATGAAGTCGTAGTATTCAAACAGGATTAACAATCATGTAAGTAGTAATGAGCATAAAATGTAATGTTATACCACACAACACTATTTATTAAGCAGCTAAACTATAGATAATGATTGGGCAGGATCCCAGCTCAATTCTTGCGCAACAAGCTTTCAGCAACTCAGAGATATTACATTCTCCTTAGAGCCTTACAGTGCGAACAAGAGACAAGTCGGCTGCTGGATAAATTAGTCTTAAGAGCTGACAAGAGCTGGTGCTTAAAGGGAAATAATAGATACATTCTTAGAAATCACTTTGTAAAATGCAGCTGGGTAAAGAAATGCTCCTTGTCCCTTAAGTGTGCATCCTGAATATTTGCCCAACGAGAACCAATAAAAAGTGGAGTGGTTGGAAAACAGAGTCCATCCAGCTGCAGAAAATAAAATGTGCATGTGCCATGTTCTTACAAATTCATTGTTTTAAATGGGGAGGGGAGAGTAAGACCTGATTTTGCTTAAAAGGACAATGTACCCCCTT
Source organism: Xenopus laevis (assembly GCF_017654675.1). Lineage (NCBI taxonomy): Eukaryota > Metazoa > Chordata > Amphibia > Anura > Pipidae > Xenopus > Xenopus laevis. Next base: position 54,518,800 of record NC_054375.1, on the reverse strand, counting down.
ATTTAATGAAGTTTGTGCGTAACATACATTTTGCCTTTTGTTTTAATTATGAAAAATCTAGGGTTTTTGTTATCCCTTTATCTAAACAGGACAAACAGGGTTAGGGAATTTAACTCCATGTTGCGAGGATGTAGATAACTAGATTGCGAGTATTCAACCCCCCTCCCTTCACACTTCATTGCAAAATCATTTAAAGAAGGAGTCTATTATATCTGTGTGTTGTAATCGAATTATCTACCTTGCAATGACCAATCATGGAAGAATATACATTTTCCTGTTTAGCTCAAGAAATAACAAAAACCATAGATTTCTTCAATGTAGATAACCTATTCATGTTGAATACTTCTCTTTAAATATGCAGCCGTCATGTTCTGATTTACCATAATATGAAGTTGGCCTTGTTTTTTTGTTGTTTTTTTTTTACCTGAAATGAAACATTATTTTCCAAAAGTCCAGTACCAGAGTTAGGAGCAAAATTCCAGTGAAGTTAGGAGCAACATTTCAGAAATATTGAATGGCTTTACAAGGAAGAGCGTCCTACCGCAAAGCACAATACATCTGAATTTATTCTATTCCTTATGCTTTACATAAATATTGTCAAATGCACGTTACATTCACCAATGCTGTTTTGTTTGATCCTGACTGCTGAAACTACAATTCTTTAAGCAGAAAATGGATTTTCAGTAATTTCCAGTGAAGCTGCATCCTAAACAATGCTTGCCCTTCTGCCAATGGGCTAGACAGAAGATTAATAGGTGTTGACAGAAGCATTGCTTTAGGAGTCAATGTTATACATACACCATGGTCTTTTCTAAATACAGGTGTTCCTCTCACAATAATATACCCTGTGGTGCACAGCATGGGTGAGTGCCGGACTTGTGGTTGCAGTGCCATCTTCACAGAGAACTTGAAAGCTTTCTGCCACTCTAAAAGGTTGGAAAGAATAATTAGCTGGTTGGTAACTTAAAAGAACTGTTAAATTGGCTGTTTGTTATGGTGGGAAGCAAACATTGGCTTTTATTTATCTGGGATCTTCTGTGCTCCTGGTCCTGCTGAACCATTACAGAAATCACAGTAAGCCTGACTGAGAGGAGGTCTATAATAAGAGAAACTAGATAAAGCACACTGACAAAGAGAAGGTAAGAAATACCCCTTATTTTATGGACTGCAGTTAACAATATAATTCTGACTCTGAGAGAAAATGTGTCCTGAACCCACATGGAACTTTATACCTAATAAGTGACCCATTAAGGAATCTTATCAAATTGGCATACATCAGTAAATATTGATCTTGTATATCTTTTTCCTTGAGCCACCATTTTGTAATGATATATGTGCTCACTTACTTGATCACCTGACAGGAAACCATTTAAGTTCTAGCAGTTAACGGGAAGAAGTGTGACAATAAAAGATACGCCTCTGTCCATTTATTGGCTGATGTGACGTGGCAGGTTTGCATACCCTCAGCTTATGCTTAAAGGGCATGTAAAGGCAAAAAAATAAAGTCCAATTTTTACTTTCTTTAATGAAAAAGAAACCTATCTCCAATATACTTTAATTAAAAAATATGTACCGTTTTTATAAGAAACCTGACTGTATGCAGTGAAATTCTCCCTTCATTTACTGCTGTGGATAGGAATTGTCAGACGGTCCCTAACTGCTGAGCAGGGAAACAATCATACTTATGGACAGCAGGGGGAGCCCCCTCCTTACTTCCCAGCCATGCAGAATTCAAGCAGCTTTGTTTATGACGATCCCTAAGCAGCCCAGACCACACTGAGCATGTGCACAGTCTAAAGCTGGCCATAGACGCAAAGATCTGAATCCTCGATTCGTACGATTTTCGAAACGTACGTGGAGAGTCCCGACATTTTTTCGTCCGGCAGAGATCGGTCGTTTGGTCGATCAGACAGGTTAGAAAATGTCTGTCGGCTGCCGATAATATCTCTGCGTGTATTGTATCGTACGATTTTCAGTGGGAGACTGTCACTAGCTTTGGTTGGACATAGATATCGTACGATTGCTGTCAGGGGCAGAAAATTGCTGATCTGTTCTTTAACTAATCTGATTGGTAAGACTTTGATCGGAATGGTTAGTGGCGGGTCGGGAGATGGGAAAGTCCGATCGTACGATGGTTCGTACGATCGGATCTTTGCATCTATGGCCAGCTTAAGTCTTGCAAATATGTTTAACAAAGTTACAAGCTGATGACCCCCTGTAGCCAACTTTGAAAGCATAAATTATTTGTTTGATTAGGCTTGTGGTGCAGTAAGTTCATGTTTATGTTTAGTTTACAAAATTCAGCATTTCTAGCCTTATTCTATTTTAGACTTTACATGCCTTTTAAGAACAGTAAGCCTAATAGGAGCCATAGGGCTGAACTTTAGTACTTTGAATGGCAGCAGGTCAATATCAGATTATCCAATGGCATATGCTATTAGAAAAATATATATTTTATGAAAAGGCTTTTTGGATGAAGCAGTGCATTATGGCTTTTTTATGTGATATATGTTTATAGAGAACTGCAATGTTCAGGGGTATAGTTTGCCTTTTTTTCCTGATGCAGTCATGCTGTAGGTATTCTACAAGACATAGCACCAAAAGGCACAATGAACTGTAGCACAAAATTTCAGTATATGGTATAATGTAATAAAAACTGTATGTATTAAACATTTGCCGCAGGTTTAATCACTGATATCAACCATGTCACCATTTTATTGGTTGCTATGGGTTACTGCACCAGGGCAGAATTGGTACCATCTATTATATGTGGGCGACTGGCTGGCTTGGATCCATTATCCTGAAACCAGTTAGTCAAAAGGCTCCAAATTACGAGTAGGTCATCTCCCATAGACTCTATTTTAATCAAATAATTCATGTTTTTAAAACATGATTTCATTTTAATCTGTAATAATACAACAGCACCTTTTACTTGATCCTAGATAAGATATAGGTAATTAACCCTTACTGGTGGGGAAACAATCCTATTGGGTTTAATTAATGTTTCATTAGTGATTTTTAGCAGACTTAGGGGGTTATTTATCAAAGGTCGATTTTGTAAGGTTTTTTCTACCTCGAATAAGCTCACAACTCGAATGTTTGCTTATTCATGAAAACTAATACTCGAATTAATGCAAATGGGTGGAACTTGAATACTCAAATTGATTGAGTTATTGATGAAAAAACCTTGAATACCTAGGGGCACATTTACTTAGCTTGAGTGAAGGATTAGAAGGAAAAATACTTTGAATTTCGAAGTATTTTTTTGGCTACTTCGACCATCGAATTGGCTACTTCGACTTCGAATCGAACGGTTCAAACTAAAAATCGTTTGACTATTTGACCATTCGATAGTCAAAGTACTGTCTCTTTAAAAAAAACTTCGACCACCTACTTCGCCACCTAAAACCTACCAAGCACCAATGTTAGCCTATGGGGGAGAGTAAACCATGTTTGCCCCCAATAGTCACCTTTTCAGCAGTAGAATTGACTATTGGCTTTTCCCTCTATATTTCTGTCCATGATAAAGGTTAATCCTTTGGCCCATCAACTACTGTTGAAAGGTGATAGAACATTATTGGTGGCAGGAGCTGTAGTTAAAGGGGAACTCCGGCTTCCAAACAAAAATTTGATAAAGAGGCGCACAACACAGAAACCCCTAATATATCCATCACAGTTACCTGTTTCTTCAAAAATTATGAATAAACACCATTTTCTATGCTGCAATCCAGCTGGTTAATAGTTCTTCTCTTTCTGCATCATAACCCAAAATGCATTTCACTGTGATGTTCCTTTCCTTATTATGGCTGTTGATACAAAGTAACAGTAGTCAGTCAGCTCAGCAAATTGATGTATATTGCAAAGTTGCTTGAAAGTTATGTTTTGTGGAGTTCCCCTTTAAAAAAACAGCTCTTTCCCTATATCATATTATATACACATTGAATTTCATACATTGGCATTTGAATGTAGTTGAACACATTTCTTGTGTGTATTTTATTTGATCCCATTTTTTCTTCAATATCCCTTCTAGGCAATAGGATATTTTTACCTTACTGTTATAATAATTAAAAATTCAACACTTTAAGAACTCCCTGGAATTCTCCTTGCAGCAATTTTCATCCCACCAGACAGGTACAGAATTTCAACACATAGATTTTTTTATTAGGTACTAATATGTATTTTTTCCTTCATGCATTAACTACAGTATATACAGATGAAATTGTATTAGGGGATTATTTTATATAATTTAACTTTGCCCAGGAGCTGTAACTCATAATAAACAATCAGCAGGTAGCATTTACTGGTCACTTGTTTAAAAGCAAGCATCTTATTGGTTGCTATAGGTTAATGCAAACTTCGTGACTTTGATTACATATGGGGGCTAATTTTAATTTTTTTGTGAGTTTTTAAATGTTTATTTTTCTGTTATACAACTCCCCAGCATATTAGATAAAATAAATAATGAAAACCAGCTGACCAGAGAGGTTGAAAAGTCTGTAACATACTCATTTACATATGTGTTTGTGTAAATAAGTATGTATAACATGTAAGTAATATGTGCCATTACCTTTAGAGGCTGATTTATCATCTATTGAATTTTAATTTCTACCTTTAGTCAAAAAATTTTGCCCTAAAACTCATGGATTTTAATTATTTTTTAGTATTTTTTCAGCACAAAAAGCATGAAAAACTCAAAAATAATACCTCGGCATCTTAAAGCTTGCCAGGTTATGTAGAAGTCAATGGGAGCTGTCCCAGGCAAAATGAATGTGATTTATTTAATTCAAGTTTTTACATTTTTTTGAGAGTATTTAGACCCATTGAAAATTATGAACAGACTACCAATACTGCGTTTTTGAGTTTTCGTCCATGGTTTTATGCATTTGCGTTTTTTATTATTATTTTTTTTATAAATGAGCTTACATTCAAGTTTTACAAAATTTTGAGTTTATTTGAATTAGAAAATTAGGAAAATTTCACAAATTTGAATTCTGATAAATAAGTCGTAAGGGTGTTTTTTTTGCGCTAAAACGCACAAACTCAAATTATAGCTTTGAATCAAATATTTATTAAGCTACAAAATGTAAAAATGTGAATGTAAATCTTTGGCATCTAAAAGCTTGAAAGGCCATATAAAAGTCAATAGGCATTGGCCTAGACAAAATTTCAATTGCAAGATCTCACAAACACAACTGGACTTGCAGCCTACGGGCAAGTAAATTGAATTTTTATATCTAGCTATAGGAGACTTTCATCAATTAGTAAGCAGCCAATGGCATGATGGCTGCTGGGTTGTTAGTGGCGACGCCAGGGGAGATTATCTATCTGCCTTCCCCCATCTGTGTCTCTTGGTGTCACTGAAACAGCAGCCAGACCTCAGTCTAGTTTATTTGGATATTTTAATGGACTACTCTGCCTACTCTGAAACAGTCATTTTAAAAGTTTAACCAGTTCTTCTGAAAGATTAATTTGTTAAGAAAAATAGCAGATTTTTAAAAATCCTACAAAGTTTGTTCATCTTTGTTTTAGCATACTCATTTAGCATAGCATACTCATCAACTAATGTTAATGGCATAATGGTAGTGTTTTTTCCATGATACCTCCCTTAAAGATACCTGCATAAAGGGATGTCTCCTGTCATCACTTTTGCAGTCATCACTGCAAAGATTTTCTGGCAGATTTTCATTGGAAATAGTTCTAGTTTCTGGTCAACCAGCAAGTGGCACCAACCTTTAAGATTGGCCTGGAGAGAAATCCCCCTCTAGTGCTGAAGCTAGGTGCTTCCTCTTCCGGCCTGAGAAAACTGATGGCAGTATGGGCAACAGGCCAGTACAAAGGAAAAGGGGGCATCGCTTAACAAGGACTAGAGGTGTTCAGTGTTTCAGATTCATCTAGGGTTGCCACCTTTTCTGGAAAAAAATACCGGCCTTCCTATATATTTATCTTTTTTCCTATTGATAACATTGGGATCGACCATCATTTTTACCGGCCAGGACGGTAAAATACTATCCAGGTGCCAACCCTAGATTCCTAGGGGTGATTAGGTAGCTTTGGTACTTTGCTATCCCCTGTGTTGGAGCTGCTGAATTACCGTATATACTCGAGTATAAGCCGACCAGAGTATAAGCCGAGGTACCTAATTTTACCTCTAAAAACTGGGAAACCTTATTGACTCGAGTATAAGCCTAGGGTGCATTCCAGTACACACTGTGTTGTGATGTCTGTACGTACTAAGGCCGCAGCTGTCATGTAAACAATATAAAAGCAGTGGATGGATGGTAGGGAGATTTTATGGAGGGAAAACACCTTTGTGATTTGGAGAGAGAGAGAGAGAGAACACTGTAGTCCCCTATCAGCACAGTATTAAAGGACAAGGAAAGCCTATCAAAGATATTAAGTCATTGGACAGGCATACCTGTGCTGTGCAGTGCTGCACAATCCCTTCTGCATGAAGTCGTTTAGCTGTTTAATCCCATATGTTTAGAAAAAACATGGTTACTAGCAGGAAGACACACGCTGATGAGTGAGACGGTTAAATTCTTTGCATTCTTCTGTGGTGATAAGAGTGCCTGCCTACTTCTTCCGGCTCGTCACAAACATCACAGGAAAGGCTCAATTCACAGTATGTCTGCCCTCCCTTCGGCCGCACCAATGGCAACTGAGTGACATTGTTACTATGGAGACAAGATGAAAGCAGGAAGACAAGCTGATCGTGAGACGCTTAAATTCTTTGCATTCTTCTGTGCTGATAAGAGTGCCTGCCTGCTTCTCCCGGCTCATCTTTTTCATATAATACTGCAGCATTTGGCAAAGTGTATTCAAGGAACAGCGTAAGGAATGGATGTCACGCAAGGGAGGAAATATTGCTCATGCGCAGAAGCTTCTTTTGAAAGGAAGGAAAAAATGGCGCCTGCGTCGGAGCCCTCTTTTATAAAGGTATAAGATGAGACTGCAGTCAAAATACCCAGTTTTTGGTTAAATAAAGGTAGCGATTCAGTACAGCAGGGGATACTCTTTTACATATTTAAAACTTGTGTTTCCTTGTCCTTCAGGAGTATTTCATGAGCGTGGTTTGGGTGATTCTGTACATAGACCCGAGTATAAGCCGAGGTGCACTTTTTCAGCACATTTTGGCTGCTGAAAAACTCGGCTTATACTCGAGTATATACGGCCTGCATTGGTTCATCACATGCTTGAGTAAGATGTCTGCCCTACACAGTAAAGGCCTACCCAACTCCCACTTCACTGGAAGAGGGCTACCAATTATTGGTAGCAACTTTACAAGGAGGCACTGTGGGTATTTGGCCTTTCTCCCCTACCTGAAAAATCCTCACAAAGAAAAATTATATCTGCCATTAGCCTAAAATATCTCCTCACAGCATCACCCTTGAAGAAATTAAGATGAATAATAAGAAACGATGGGAGGATTAATAAAAGCAAATGAAGCCAAACAACAAAACAACAAAAAGCTGCAAAAATGTACAGGGCTCCTTGAGGTGCTGGGTGCATAGGGTCTGTACTTGGATCACTTCCACTTTGGAAGGTGCAATTGAGACCTGTACCTAATACCTGCCATAGTTAGGCATTAATTACAGGACTACCTAGGACCATGCATCCCCTGTGATTTCTGAATTACATACATGCTAGGGGCATACAAGGGGATGCCCATTTGCCTTCCACCTCCCGCCCTTTAATGCAGGCGGAGCTGAATGCAGATTAAAGGGCAACTCAAGTTGTGCCTCTGGGTGAAAGGTGCAATTCTGAATGGGACACGATGCATAGAGCAAAACATATGGCACTTTGTAAAGTCTCATTTTTTGTAAACAAGAGCCATATGACTGTAACACTACTAAAATATAGGCAATAGGATGATAGGAATATACCTTACATGTTGAATGGTCTTGAAATAAAATATTATTAAAATATTAAGGAATCATTTTTATTATAATTCCTGTAGGAAAGGATTCAATAAACAGATTATATTATTTGCACAGGTCTCGAATCGTGTAATGACGCTATTTGTTTTTGCCAAAGAGAAGAATTTCCATCTTTTACTGAAATTAGCTCTGCACTCTAAGCATAGATTTACAAGTTTTTTTTTCTCACAAACACCTTTTCTGTTCTAACTTCCCTTCTTGTATCCTCCACTCTTCTCCCTCTCTGCTCTGGGGTGAGCACCAAAGAAAAGAAATCAATAGGTAAAAGAGCTGCTTGTTTTATCCCCCCAAACAATCGCCTCTGTAGATCGATCACTCTGTGTGAGTTATTTATCTTCCAGGGAAGCGAGACGCCTCATAGCCATACAACATAGGAACGTGCAGGTTTAGAGCCACCCACAGTACACTCTATAAAAGTACATGCGCATTCAAACATGCTGGTTGCCACACGCACTCCTAGTACCTAAAAATCAATTTGTATATCAAATGCAGTTTTCTGTACAACCAAACAAGCACATGGAGAGACTTGCGAGCGTCTATGCAGGGGGCTCAAGAGCAGGTGTACAGCCTAACTCATAGTCAACAGCAGAAAAAATAGATATTTTTCTCTATACATATTCTCTTATATGATCTTTAAGACTATAAAGAGGGTCTTGTGAATGTCTATACAGGAGGCCCAAGAGTGTAGGCCTTCAACTAAACTCTTAGTGGACATCAGAAATAAGCTTTTTTTCTATATATTATTATATGATTTTTAAATACTCAGCACCAGTTAATTGTATATATCACTGCTGCATGACTTTAAAAATTCCGCAGCAGAGATCTGTGTTTTTGACTTTTATTTCACATATTTTTGTTTGCCAAAAAAAGCTGTCCTTCAATTGTAGTTTTCCAAGACGTTCAAATTTTTTCAGAAACATTTCTAGTTGCTCAACCCCTCCACTGAACACAATTCTGCAGGAGATTTAAAGACTATAGAATACTTTTAAAACCATTACATCTTCTTTGTAAAGAGCTCAATAATATATCATTACTAAAAATGTATAATAATAATAATCCATCATTATTTATAATCCATAAGAACTGTGTACAGATACCATCACCTGTTACAAGGCCTTCAAGTATTAACAGCTGTAACAACATGTCCCACATGTGAGCAACTTAGAACATTAAGGGGCCCATTTAAAAACCTAAATTTTTTCTGGTTTTTAGGGGGAAAACTCAATTTTTTCATCTCAAACCTGTTGAGGTCATGTAGAAGTCAATGACAGATGTCCCTTTTACAATTTGGAGATAACGTGATCTAGGTTTCATACAATAATCCGGGCTAGGGGCTTTTGGGCGACAACTTGAAAAATTGGAGTGATTTGGACGTCAAATCCGGAAAACTGGAGCAATTCGGATTTTTGTTTTATTGAGGCTTTTCCCGACCTGACTTTTTCAAGCTGATTTTTTGATAAAGGAGTTAAATTCATGCATGGGAGTTAGGTGTGGCCTGTTTTTAATAAAAATTTTGATAATTTTGAGTTTCAGTTAATGTGCCCCTAATGTTTTTATAATCCATTCTGCTACAAGAAAAGAGAAAACAGAAAGGAATCCTGGTACCAGAGAGGAAAAAAGGCTGCTGGTGGCACTTCACCTTACACTGTTATTACAGGGAGGCCGATTAATTCATTTTTGAGATCAAAAATTAAAATTGTGGAATTTTTTTCCCATAGATCGTTAACACATTGAAGAAAAAACTTAAACTTGTTCAATCTCTGTAAAACGAGTGAGCACAAACGAAGATCCCAGTGTCCCATTGATTTCAATTTTTTGTTTGATAAATTGAGAAAGCTTTTCAATGAAATTCAGCACCACAATTTGAACACATCTTGACTATTGATACTTTTGCCATTTTTGTTACACCTGTTCAGTAGGGCTACATGTTACTTGTTGTCCTTGTAACTGTCGTTATTTTAAGGCATCAAGCTTTTAATTAGAACATTTCCCCCATGCCACTATGGATCCTTCACAGTTTCCCTGATATAGTGGGTAAGCACTACCAGGAATGTCATCCACATTTACATGGGAGAAGGTGAATGAAGGATTCCACAAGTACTGAATAGACAAGAACAGTTGTTGGAAAGTAGTTGATTGAATTTGTGTTACTGGACAGGAAGGGAAATACAGGTATTTAATTATAATAATTTATTATCAAATGTTTAAATCGCCTTTTGCTTAAATTATTCTCATAATACTGGATTTTCAAATAAAAGTCATTTTTATGCAAAGCCAAGTGCCCCTTATCTCCATGTAAGTAATTATTACTAAAAAGAGAAGTGCTGCTGTTGACATCTGATAATAGCACTTGAATTAAACTGAGATAATACATACACACACGATAAATAGATTTCTTCAGAACTTATGCTTTAGGGGGCAGAAAAGAACTGCTAGACCCAAAAATATGCTTGACGAAGGGCCAAGATTTGTTAGTTTATTACTTTTGTGTGAGGTGAAATCCAAGGCATATCTTTTCGCAGAATTCTTCTCATTCTATCTATATTTGCTTCAACACCAGATTCTGGAACAGACTTCACATTTCACTGCCATATGAAGTATATTCGGTGGAAGTGTGGGAAGAGCGGCTCTTGGACAACGTGTCCATTTGACCTGCAGTCTGGGTGACAGCTGTGTGATGGAATTAGAGGGCAGTGAGGGGAGGTGACAGGGAACAAAATGACAGAGGAACAGGCTGCATCAACTTCTTATGACACTGGCCCTGTCATACCCAGATGGTAGGTTATTTTGTCACCTTCTTTGCTGTAGTGAAGATGAGAAAATATAAACCGTGACCAGATTTAAGAGAAACAGTTTTTAGTTTAACTGTTTTGGTGCCAATGACATATGCATTATTTTACTGTATATGAACAAATACCTGTGGTTTCCATTGTAATACAAGGTCAACGTCTTCCAAAGTCACCAAGACGCTTTTCCTCTTGGCGTGTCAAAGCATTGATTAATTGGGGCAGACACCTTATTAAGTTTTTTTGAGCTTCATCACTTTTTCTTAAAAAACACCCCCTTGCGCTCCTAAGGGTAAGCAGATGAAAGAAGTGCTCTCAAACGGCATCTCTTGCAGAGAATAATACAACTTCTTCCAACTGCCCTCCCTACTTAAGAAGCCACCCAACCATGTGATCAAAGAATGTAACCCAAAAGGAGGCCAGATCATCTAGACTTCTAGAAATGTAAATATCGGTTTACCAAGCTTACAATACCAGTATTTCTATGGCAAACCTTTGATATTGGATTATTTATAGTTAAAACACACAGTTTTGTGTACCCTTTTATTCCACTATCTGTTTTTACATCTCCTGAACCCTGTTTCAAATGAAATTAAATTAAATGAATTCAAAAAAGGGGGGCTGTGGGTGCATCCCAATGCTAAGTTAAAATGTGTTTAAATACAATGGAAGTGCTACTGATTTGGCCAATTACTCAATGCACATTCCCTGGTCCCCTGTCTCATAAGTAATTCTCATTACTGTCTCATAAGTAATTCAGTATATATGCATAAGTGCATGTATTTAACAGGGGTTTTTAGTTACAAAGTTATGATCATAAAGTTGATAAGCCACCATTCCACGTGAAGGTAAACCCCATACGGTGGTCCCTATCTTGTTTACCTCCAGGACATTTTGGGCAGTCTTTCTCTCTTAAAAGTTGCAAAAGATAGTGTCTGGGGAGGATCTAGCCCTCTGATTCAAATCAATGCCAATTTCAGGAGACACTTATCCCAAGGAATGCTACTATGCAGAGATGCACAAACCTTTTTATACTATGACCAGAGGTAAATAGTTAGGGAACACCGTATGGGGTTTACCTTGACATGGTATGGTGGCTTATCAACTTTATGACCATAACTTTGTAACTAAAAACCCTTGTTTTTTGTAAATGCATGCACTTGCATTTATACTTAATTATTTATGAGACAGAAGACCAAGGAATGTGCATTAATTAATTGGCCAAATTAGTAGCACTTCCATTGTATTTAAACAAACGTTTACTTAGGCTTGGAGTGCTCCCACAACCCCCCTTGTATCCCTGTTTTAAATGAACCTGCGACACATTGTGATTCTTTTGAACCAGTATTGGCTTTTGATTAACTAAAACAAGTTATACTGTAGTAGGGTTTGGTGGCCAGTGGAGGGCTGTTACTGAAACTTATCTAGGGTATTTTTGCCAACCCCTCTATCAAAGCACTATCTCATAAAACTCTGATTTTACAAAAGGAATTTTTCTTTCTCAACAAAACGAATAGTTCTTTTGCTGTTAAAAACAAGAAGATCTGCCTGAGTTATTGTAAACTCCATATATTGTAGACTTTGTAGCTTGCAAATGCCACACTATAATTTTCTACAGCTAATTTGGTGTAGATTCTGCTGAATATGTCTTCGCCTCTCTCCCTCTCTCTCTCTCCAACTCGCTTTCTATTTTGGTACTTTAAAAGTCATTCTGGAAATTGCTGCATTGTAGGAACATTTGACTCAATATTCACCTTCCATTCTTGTGTTCACAGCATAGCTAAAACCTGTCTCTACTTTCTCTGCAACATTAGCAAAAGCCACACCATTCCTAATCATGCATTTAATGCTAAAGCACGTATGCATGTCCCTATTCTGTCCTGCCTGGACTAATCCTGACTAAATGCCTTTATGATTTCCTATCTGTGCCATATGAAAAAGTTTCTAAATTATATAGTCAGAGCTTTCTCCTAACCTCTAAAATTTGAACCTGTTCCATCATTGCTTACTTTATCTCCAGGCTTCAGACCAGGCAATTTATAATTGTAATTCACAAAGACCTTTTGGTTGTGCATTCAGTTGCCATATCTTATACTTAATCACTTTTCTCCCCATGTTCCTGGATTTATTTTTTGCTCTGCACTTAGTTTCTTTTCAAACCAGGCACCTGCCTTAAATTTTTTCCCTCTTGCTGCTGTCACACTACTTCTGCCAAGAACTGTCAAAGTGTACCCCTTGGAGCACTATCGCATCAACAAGCTGCCAAATTTATTTTGCACTTATATGCCAATGGCATTTTGTTCACTCCACTCCTAGGTGTTACTTTGAGTTTCACATCATGCAATTCGACTGTAAGCTCATTGGGCCTGGGATATCTTCATGGATTCTTGCATTCAGGGATTTTTTATTAAGAGAACATGTGTTTATCTAATATACCTTGAGTATACCACAGATGTATTTTGTCATAAGAGCTGATACCCATTTAGAATAATACACACCAGCCTGCATCAGGTTGTTAATACAGCTCCTACTGCAGGTATGGGATCCATTATCTGGAAACCCATTATCCAGAAAGCTCTGAAATTACGGGAAGGCCATCTCCCATAGACTCTATTATAATTATATAACTCAAACATTAAACAATAATTTCCCTTTTCTCTGTAATAATAAAACAGTACTATGTTCTTGATCCCACATAAGCTAAACTTCATCCGTACTGAAGTCAAAACAATCCTATCCGGCTTATTTAAATTTAAAGACTTAAGGTATGGAATCCAAAGATCCTTTATCTAAGCATTCTAGATAACATGTCCCCTACGTGTAATAAAGTTTTTTAGTATTATGTAGAATTCCTACTGCAAATACAGGTATGTACAGCAGTGCTAATGTGCAGTACCTGCTGCACTATCTACAATGAATAAAGCAGTCTTTTCTAAATAATGCCTGAATAGGTGTGTATGTGAGCTTTTCTTATAGAGTAGAGACATGCCTTCTTATTGATGATGGATAAGTATAACAGCCAGCTTTATCTAGTGTGAACTAGATGGGTTCAAATTGGCGTCATAGTCATAAGAGACATTGCACATGTTTTTGTATTTCTAATGGCAAATCATTTAGGTAATGCTACCTGTTCTATTTGTTTTCATAAATGTGTAACCTATACATTATACAATACTGCACTGCAAAATCAGGGTCACACTGGATCGGCGGGAGGCTGGGAATAAACCCGGTGGGCCCCACTGGCCCAGAGCCAATCCCCACAGTCGATTGATTGACTACCTGACTTCCCCGATGGCTACCCATAGATATTAATAGGTACGTGCTAGCAGAGAGGAGAAGGGGCGGAGAAGGGTTGCGGCATGGGCAGGGGGCTGGCAGGGTGGCAGGAGGGTGGTGGGGGCCGGGGGTGCTGGCACTTGATGATGCAACTCCAGTGGGCCTGGACCCCCCCAGTCCAACCCTGCAGAATCATAGACTTCAGAAAAACACAACAGTAGTAGGTATATTTTTGGTACATAATTGGCATGTTAAACATTAACCTTATTGTTATGCTAGGCTTCTAAATGAGTAACAGGGGTATATTTAGAGCAACAATTTAGTTGTTAGCATATAGATTTTAATATCACTCCGTAAGATGCACCAATCTCCATTATCCACACTGGAAGGGTATCATGTTGTAATAGTTACAATACGTACAGAAAAAAAATTGGAGCTAGGATTTAGATGCATAGTCTGACACAGTAGCACACTGCATAAAATTAACTGGAGGACTAATTGAGTCATGGAATGTTGGGGAAAGGGAGATGAAAGGTAAGACAGTTCCTATCTCCTTCTCTTTCTTTTTAATTTGAACATATACAAAAGGATATAGAAATGGGAATCAACATTTGCCAGATAGGGGTGCCTGTCACTGTTTATATTTTTTATGCCTTTGCAAAATTGTAAACAGCAGCCCAGGATCAGGCAAAGGCCCCAAAACATACATGATACATGTACCACGTATAAATACATATGAACGTTTCATGGAAATATGATTTTTTTTCTCATTTACAAATGAAAGGTTCATAACAACCTACTTTCTCTACTGATGGAGCAACTTGAAACAAGTGTCAAAAGTTCGGGTTGATTACCTTTATATTTGGGTGACTATATGCCACCGCTGGTAAAGTGCTGCCTAAGGCAAGGTTGTAATTTTACAACCTCATGGCAAAAAGTTCCCTGCTCTGTATTAGTAACTTTTTTTTATTGCAGCCATGCCACTGGGTCAGCTGCTGCCTAAGGGAAGCAAACAAAATATCATCCCTGCACTTACCTCCAGTGTTCGGACGATAGCCTACACTGAAAGAGGTCAACATTTATGGTTTAAAAAGGGAAAATTGGCTCTCAATGTTACCCAGGAGAGCTTTTTGCCACCTTGGTGAAGTGCTGCCTGAGGCAACTTTTCCATTTTCCCTCATGGCAGAATCAGCACAGCTTGAGTGTGATTATGTTGCTCCACCATCCACTCTTATATTGGAATTAACATATCACAATACATAAAATTAAGTTTCGCATTTTTACAATAAATTAACTTCTAAAAAACTATTATTGGCTGATCAGTTTGGGGCAAATTGCTCTTTTTAAAGCTGTTTCTAAGATCTCTTCACTGTTAGAATTCAATAAGGCTGTGAGACAGCTGTGCTAGGAAAAGTGTGGAAAGGAGCCTACTGCTGTGGAACATGTGGAGTTCAAAAGCAAAGTTAAACAGTCTTTCTATTCTCAACACTTATACAATTAATCATTACATGTCCTAATAATTCATGCTGAAATGGACTCGGGGGTGTCTTTACTCTGATTGCCCTTTCTTTCATGTATTTTTAGATAAATATCAGGGTTTTGAAATAATAAATACATTGGAAAAACAAAATACCCCAAAGAAATAAATGAATTTGAAGCCAGGGAAGTTAAATGGCTTTGTTTGTTTTTCTCCATGCACAGAATCAATTTATAAACCGCAGGACTTGTTTAAGAAAAAAAAAATCTATTGACTGAATATAACAAAATAAATTAAAAACGCAGCTCTTAAAAGGCGCCTGTCCAATAATTCGATTTTTCTCCCTCCCGTCTCTCTTTTAAAGGCCGCTGCTACCTAATCAATTCAAACCCCCCTGGGCCCTGATTACAGCTTTTTCTTAAGTGAAAAAGCAGAATGATCCCAGCTTTCCCCCTTGTCCCCGAGAGCTCCAATCACTTGTCACAGCAAGAGACGTTGGTGTAGAGAGAAAAGAAAGAGATGCAAGCTGGGCAACTAAAGAATGCACACTGATAATGTAATGGTGTGTATATGTATGAAGGGACAATTTAGGAACAGCTGATCATTTTGAGGACTGTGCAACCCAGGGTGACCATCTGGCTGTACATTAGAAGATAAGCCTTTCCAGTACTGGGTTATGTGTTTCCTCTCTCTAAAGATTTTTGTTGAAGGGACAATTGTCTCCCTAAAGAAAAAAATCTCATTTTGAAGTTCCAAGTCCCAAAAGAATATTCCAATTTTTTTACAAAATATTATTTTGGTGTGCAAAAGAAATTTCTTCCCCCATGGTGATGGTAATATGCAGATGGAACAGAATCTACTGAAGCATCAGTGTCTATCTATCTATCAATCTATCTATCTATCTATCTATCTATCTATCTATCTATCTATCTATCTATCTATATATCTATCTATCTATCTATTTATCATCTATCTATCGAGAGGGGGAAGATATGCTAAGTAACACTTTCTTTGAGCACTATTGTGTATACACTTAAGACATATTCTTTTCACAAACCATTATTACCAGTTTCCCAGAAGTCAATTTTTTCATCATGGAAACCATTGTCCATACTTTATTGTGGAAAACTTACAGCAGACACAAGTGAGTATGGCAAGAAGAGATGTGAGTGATATTAGCTGCCCTCTGCCATAAGAAGAACAACTTCTACAGTAATGCAGAAGAAACAGCTGTTGCCAGTTCCAAGCATTTTTATCTTCACCATTGTCCCTGAGAAGATTGCAGTGATCAAAATGCTGTGTGTGACATTACCCGAAGTAAGGGAAACAGAATGCAAAGCAAAGGCTGGCTTTTTGGCATTTAAAAGATACGAATGTCTGAGTTATGCACATAAATCTCTCTTTCAAGTAAAACTCTTTGCAGACACTGTGCCACTCAAATTATTGTGTGGAAGATTAAAAAAAATAGAACTAGGCTAGGGCTGTCTGAGGCTTTTCTCACTGTTAAAAGGTGGTTATTTATGGAGTATGTCCTTAATGGGAAGTATTTGGTACTTTGCTTTAATCTTGTAAAACGTAGCTACAAAAATACACTTTCTAATGAAGCACAAATTGAATATTTGCCCAATTTTCACTGCAATTTAAACTTCTTTTATTATATCTTCTAGAGAGTGTTGAAAAGTCATTAAGAACAGGAGAGCCTGCTTGGGTTCCCTTCTAATAAAGAAGTGGTTCAGCTCTCTATCATTATCTTGTATTGTACAATGTCTTTATTTATTTATTTTGCTCCATGTGTAAAAAGTATAAAAAGTATAAAAAAAAGTATCTTCATAACAGTAAGGGTAATGCAAACACTGCTACTCATTAGTACTTTAACCAAATTCTACTGGAGAGTGTCATACCCCAGAAAGAAGTAGAAGATGTTGTTGAGGGTCTCAGGAAAATTATTATCCCCTGAGTCATTAAACTTTTTTATTTTTTCAGACTAAAAACCTAGAGCAGTGCTGACCAACTTCTGTGGTATCAAGGGACAGAATTTTTCTGGCCTTCATGGTGGAGGGCCGATAATGGAAGCCAGTGTTGACCACTCCCTGTTTTTAGACCACACCCATGTTACCACAAGACCATGTCCACATTAATTGTGGTGGCACACTAAAAGACCAATGAGTGGTGCTCACTGCAGGGAAATCATTTATCACTCATATGTGACAAAAGTTAAGTCATATTAAAGGAACAGTTCAGTATAAAAATAAAAACTGAGTAAATAGTAGAAACCCCCAGAACAAATACCAGGCTTATGTTCAACAGGCAGAGCAGGGCACACACAGGCAGAGTATGGCACACAAAGGGAGCATAGGGAAGGCAAAGTATGGCACACCTAAGGAGAATAGGACAGGCAGAGTATGGCACACACAGGCAGAGTAGGCCAGGCCAAGATTATGGCACACACACAAAGGGGGCATAGGGAAGGCAGAACAGAGCAGGAGACAGTTTCCACTGATCAGGACCAGTCTAATATGTACTACATACAGTGACACAGTGCTGGTCCCTCCATTAGCATTTTGTATAAGGTGTGAACAGGTGAACAATGTAGGCAGTTTCAGTCTGGGTCCCAGGGCTTTAGGGGTATGAACAATAGAGGTGTCACAAGTGTGTACAATGCAGGGGAATTACATGTGTGAACAATACAGGGAAATACAGTCTGAATTTGATTAAACAATGGAGGGGCGAGTTACTGTAGCTCTGTAGTGATACCTTTTTAAGCAGACACAGCAAGCAGACTTTCTATAGAGGGCCACACAAGGGGGGGGGGTCGCGGGCCACCAGTTGGACAGCCCTGACCTAGAGCATCTACCCCACATTGTGACATGACCTTCCTGTTTACAGTAATTCTGCAGCCAGCAACAGGCATAATTGAAAATGGACCTTCCACCAATGATATTGCTTCAGCACTTCATTAAGCAAAGCTTATGGGCTTCAGGTATTTAATTCATTGTTTAGTGCCCATTTGGATTTAGGCCTAAATAAGGATCAAAGATGATGATGATGGTTCGTTGTTAGAAAGCTTTATCACTTTAGGATCCTGCTTCATGGCTTCTTAAATCAGAGTGCCATCTCTAACTAAGAGCAAGTTGGTGAATAAATTAAGGCTGAGTTGATTTCCTGCATTTCCCAACTGCAACACTGTGTACAGAAAATACTTTGTACCCATAGACCATAGACCAGAGCAGAGCTATACCAATTTCAAAGTAAAAAAAAAAGGAGCCCAAAACATTGGTGCTGGGATTTTTGATGGTTGGGAAGACAACTATTATATTTTGAGCCTTGCCATGCCATGATTAGTTCTGCCATGTGCATTTTCCTGCCCCTTTCAGTGGTGTTGCTGCCTGAATAACATCATTTGCCCAGGTAGATGATTTTCTAGTGTGATGGAAGCTGTTCTTTAATACAAGTCTGTTAACTAGTCAGGGCCTAGGGGTGTCTAGCTTCCTCTCTGGCTTCCTTATATTAGTGCCAATTATATTCCAGGCTGTAGCACATTTCCAAGCTGGTACTAATTGATCTGCCATGGGATTTCCTTTAATTATCTTTATTTGCATTCCAGATTGGAATACTTCCAGTTAGCAGTTTGTTGGGGACCCAGACAACAACAGACAAATGGAAACCACAAAACCATAATTATTCTTATTTCGACATCCAAAATTTGTTCAGATATGAAAGTTTGAGCAGTACATATTAGGGCTCTGCTTAGGAGGGCTTTTGTACTGGCGGAATCAGAAGACATAGGGCTTTCCAAATCAGTTGTTTTCCACATGTAATACAACATTTTTGTAATATATTTGCTATAATTTTAATAGTTTTTTTGTATTCAGAATTTTTTTATCCTATATCTTTAGAGGTGTAATAACACAAAAACTCAGATTTGGGTGGTCCTGACAAAAACAATGCATATGTGCTCATTTACAGAGAACAACTGCATTTACAGTAGCATAAAAATGGCAGCATTGTGTCATTCGTTAAAGGAACTTGTGTCTAAAGCTGCTCCTTGCACCCCCAAATAGCTGGGCTGAAGAATTGTCTTAATTTGATTATATTGCATATTGCAGTGCTGGTGTGAAATAGGTAAAAACAGCTATAAAAATGCACCAGAAAACCTAAGAAATTGCATCTCAGTACAGGTATGGGGCCTGTTGGCACTTTTCCAGATAAGGGATTTTTCTGTAATTTGGATCTCCATACCTCATGTCTACTAAAATAACATTTAAACATAGTATTGTTTTGCCTCCAATAAGGATTAATTTCATCTTAGGTGGGGTAAAGTACAAGGTACTGTCTTATTATTACTGAGAAAGGAAACCATTGTTAAAAATTTTAATTATGTGATTAAAGTGGTGTCTATGCAGGCCTGGACTGGCAATCTGTGCATTCGGGCAAATGCCCGGTGGGCCGTTTATCTCAAAGTTAAAATGGGGCGGCTTGTGCGTTACAGCGGAAGCAACATACGACAAATTCATGTGGTATAAAAGGACACACAGGCACGCACCAACTAGTGAAGAGGTGGAAATGAGATCATGCCCTGCCGAGCCAGAGTACCGACTCCAGGTTACTCCCACAGCTTTGACTCTGTCTAATAGAGTCAGCTTTGATGCTGTCTAATAGGAAGTGATATGAAACTGCAAGGTGCTGGCACAAGAAAAGAATGCCCTATTTTACGAGGAGATTGTGAGAAACAGCCCTAGCAGCCAATCGTGTGAAAGTACCGGCTGCCATTTGGCCAATTGGTGTCTTTCAGTAACAACAAGGAGGGGAGTTTGTTTTGCAGTGGTTGCCTGGGCACAGAGTCTCCGGACTAGTGGCGTAGGCTAGTGTACGGGGACACTGCAGATATGCTGTGTTCCAAAGCAAAGTTTCATTTTAATGTTATTTTCATTCTGTCAGCAGTATTAAAATATATGTAGGTATATTATTCTGCCCAGAAAACATTGTTTTATTGCATATGTGTATTAATCACAAAGGGAAAATGCAAATCTTTCTATGAAAAAAAAATCAGGGGGCAAATTCCCAGCCCCAGCCTCTTTTAATGAGCATGAGCCTTAACCACAGAAGGTGGGGCCCCAGTGTTAGCATTGCAGGGCTCAGGGAAAGCCTCTTTTAAATCTTGCTAGCTTGGTTGCTATGGGTTACTAGATCCACAATGGAACAGTCATTACAATAGCCCCTTATGTACAGTATTTCCAAGGCCAAGAACAAGAGAATACTGTAGTCAGGGGACTGGGTGGGGTTTAGCATAATGAAGCATGCTTGGGGTGGGTCAGAAGGTTGTCATGCATCCACAATGCATTTCTTTAATCACTGAGGCGGCAGCCCCACTCACTGTACCTGTCAGCAGGCCCGGACTGGCAAACTAATCGTTCAGGCCGTCCATCTCACAGTTAAAATAGTCCGGCTTGTGTGCTACAGTAAAGGGCACATTCACTAAGGGTCGAATACCGAGGGTTAATATCGAAGTCGAAGGATTTACCGCTATTCGTTTGTCCGAACGATCAAAACGATTAAATCCTTCGAATCGAATGATTCGAAGGATTTTAATCCATCGATCGAACGAAATTCCTTCGATCAGAAATTAGCTAGAAAGCCTATGGGGACTGTGTGACAGCAAGCGCTTATGTCACTGTCCCACCAATAGTCTCACGCGTCTCAGCAGCCTGTTGCCATGATGAGATCATTTCGTTTCCATTTCGGCTGCTTTGATTTTTTTGCCCAGGCTGCTATTTACTCCTAGTCTAGCCGTGTGTCTATGGGAGATGGCTTTCCTGCAATTCGTAACTTTCTGCATAATGGGTTTCTGGATAATGGATCCTATACCTGTAATACAACTTTTTCACAGATTTTTTTCCTGACACCTAGGGGCTCCTCTATTAATTTATGGGATCACAAATGTATAACCAAAATTTCATAAATTGGGGCAAAGCATGATCCTGAAAAATAATAAATCAGCTCTTTAGGTAGGTTTTTTTTAGACATAAATGTATCAACAGATCCCTGTATACCATGGTTGCTACTGATTTTGCTGCTCCCTAGCTTCTCCCTGTTTGTCAATAATATCAGGTTAGTCCCCAAGCAACCGATCCCTGTGATGAGAATAAGGATAAGCTACAATTGAATCTAAAACATTGTTTGGCCCTTTTCTATCTAGAAGCTATTTTCTCATTGTTGGTAAGTAGGCCTGGCTCTGTTTGTATATGTACTTGTTAGTATAGATGTGTACATTTTCATTGTTTAACAGTTGTGCACATCCATCGGCTGCATTTGCTTTTACAAATATGAGGTTCAGAACATTCATGCAAATGATGTTTGAGCTGGACAACTTGCAACTACTTATAAACATGTTGATGCATGCTGACATATAATTATTGATAGCGGCGGGTGGCCAAATGTGTCGGTGATGCATGTCCGAAAAAGAATTCAATACTCTACCTTCATAATGGTTCAGGAAATAAAAGCTGGAACAAGAATTGTTGTGATATACCCGCATGTATGTCACTGGCTGCACATCAGCTTGTGTATAATTATGGCACTGAACTGTTAACCTCTCCTAATTTTTCACTTGAAATCCCCCTTTCAAAATTTCACCTCATTTCAGATTAGAAGTGTGACCTTCAAGGGAGTCGTTTCATGTCAGATGATGAGGTTATGATGGCAAAAGTTATTTAGTGCACTAAACCTCAATTCTACTGGCTGCAACATGGTCTCCTCAGATCCTAGTCCTATGTATAGAAACTTTTCTTCTTTCTATAACCTTTCTCATTGATTATCTCAGGATTAACCTTTCCACTCAGTGACTGTGAAGCTCTTTTCCCATCCTCCCAGTTCTTTTATAACAAAGTATATCATATAACCCCTTTTTATGCCTGACAATATGGCACCCATCTGTTTGTAAATGATCTTTGCTAGTTCATACATTTAGAAAGGCAGAACCAATGGCAAAAATAAATAGGTAAATGAATGTTACTTTGAGCTCCTGTTTTGGCAGAGGTGTGGCTCAATGAGCCCCACATTTAAGAAATATATCTTGCATTTAATGATTGATCATGCACATTATTTTGTTGCTGTGCTTCCCTACCTTCTGTTAAAGGGACATCATTTCTGAAAACAGTAAAAATATAACGGCAAAGATCACTTTGCTTCTGCAGTAATTAAGTATCCTTCCCTGTTTGAGAGGTGCAGCATTCAAATGTAATAATTAAGTCAATTTTAGAGGAGAATTAAACCCTACAACAAATATGGCTGAAATGCTGTATTTTTATACTGATCTTACTGCACCAGCTTAGAAGTTCAGCATTTCTGTAACAGTAATGACCCAGACCTTCAAACTTGTTACAGGAGCTCATCAATGTCATTACGAGTTTCAGTGACATGCACATGCTCAGTGTGTCCTGGGCAGCTGTTGGGAAGCTAAACTAAGGGGTCACCCCAAATCATCAAAAAGACAATGACGATTGCCTTTTATAGAGTATGATACTACAGGACTGATTATTACATTCTGATGTTAATTGCACTGGTTTCTGAGCTGCCATGTAATGTTAATCGGAATTCATTACTAATCAGCCTTTTACTGGGACTTTTATATTGTGTATATATATATATAGATATATAGTGTGTTGCCGCCTAAGCTCAGGTCGATGAGAGCAGCATAGAGCATCAGCAGGAAAGAAGATGGGAAGCTACTGGGATATATCTGGAGGCACAGATCTTCCCTGCTAAAGGGCTGTGGTTGCCTTGGATTTGGACAGGACTTCAAAACATAATGTATAATATTTCTACCATGCTTCTTTTTAAGCTTTAGATTACACATATCTCCTTGAATAATGTCAAGCACAGTGCTCCTACAAAAAAACCCAAAAAACAATACAAGGGTAAAGACTACAGCCCTCATATTAATATACACAAACAAGAGGATAAGTAAGACTCCATTGGCAGAATAGCCTATGCGAGTATGTTGTTTTTCTGAACATTTAGAACAATGGCATATGGTGATTGTTTCTAAAGCTGACCATAGATTCAAAGTTTTGATTGTACGAATCTCTGTTTCGTACGATTTTCGGCCGGTGTATGGAGTGTCCTGTCATTTTTCGTGCCGTGGCGATCGGTCGTTCAGACAATTTGACAGGTTAGTATGTTCAAGTGCCCTAAAAGTAAAATGAAATGAATATAAACCTTAACTAAAACAAGTTATATTCTGCCATGAATCTAGTACTGTCTTACCCCTTTTCATGCCAAATATGTTGAATCAATGTGATTGCTAAGAAGGATGTTGATTCCAAATTTCTATGCAAATAAACAGCAAGTAAATGCTAAAAAGCCTAAGCCCTTTCTGATTAAAGATCCATAATTGCATTTTTGCCCCTGTCCATGGCAAATGAGCTCTCATTTTCTTGGCTCGTATTGATCAGTGTTTCACAACTCGTGTAGTAGTCAAATCTGCAGCCAGTTGAACAAATTACCCTAGTAACCATGTATTGATTTGAATAAGAGCCTGGAGTAGAGAGGGCCTGTATAGAAAGATGAGTAATAAAAAGTAGAGGTAATAACACATTTGCAGCCTTATAGAGCATTTGTCATTTAGATGTCATTTGAAAGCTGGAGTCATGAGAGAAGAAGGCAAATAATTCAAAAACTATAAATAAAATAATGACACTGAAAAGTTGCATAGAATTAGGCACCTGCTTGGAGTCAACCTGGCTTGAACAAGGTTTACTATTCATTCTCCCTATGTGCTTGCTGCATATTTACAGTATATGATCATCAGCTCTATTTCTCTCTCCTCATCTGCTACTTTGAATGACAGTGTTTTACAGCATGTATGAAAATTGTCTGCTTTAGAGTCAGTATAGGGTTATTTTTGTGCAGATTTATCCATTTTATAGTGGAAACATACATGTATGAAACAGGCTACATACAGATATACAGATATACAGACAATTTCTCCTTCAAGCTGTAAAACAAAGTCTCACAATGAAAAGCACTGGATCTCTGTTACTGGGGACTTTAAGTTTGCTGGTGAGATTCTTTTACCTCATGATTCCGTGATGAATTTTTTTATTTGTTGCATCTTCAAGGACTGTGAACATAAGTTGAAAATTAACGGTAATTAAGTGATTCTTAAGCTGTAAAGAAATCATTTTAACTCCTGATTGTAATGATGAATGTTCTTAAAGTATTGGCTGAATCACGGAATCACGGCAGTACAAGTTGCATTATGTAGCCTTGCATGGGGTGTGGGGGAGGAAGGTAGGACTGCTGTGCCGCAGGTGTACAGCCAAGACTCTGAGGAGTAATTGAATGAAAAGTACATAAACATCTCTGTGAATCCAGTTCTCTCCCCACCCCCTCTTTCTCATGGGTCAATAACTTGAAATGGTCCAAGCAGGTTACACATCCAGTGGTAGTTTTTATGCTGCTCGATTCTCCTTGGAACAAAATCACACACAATATCTTACATTAATGACTCTGATATATAACTGTGACACTCTGCCAATTAGGTGGCGTTTTGCTCATTAATTTTGCCAAGTAGGGAACTGAAAGTTTTAAAATCATGTGGAAAAATGTCAAACTGTAAAAAATAAATGAAGTGCAAGGACAACGATGATTTTTTCATCATTATTATAGAAGACAACCCAAAGTGTCCTGCAAATTGTGTTGTTATAATCTTACAGTCATGGCATCAAAGTCCCAGGAATAGAAGAGACACTGTTTTATTAGGCTTACAATATACAGTATCTGAATAACATATATATCTAGTGCAACTGTCAGCTTTCTGTCTTATGACACATTCTGCCAATCGGATCACAGTCAGAAAACTGACTTTTAAAAAAAATCATCAGAGTTTGCAAAGTTACATTCATTTGTTTTAAAGGTTTATATAGTTCCTTTTAAAGGTTTATATAGTTCCTTTTAAGTATCCTCGCTAGTTGCTACAGCTATCACATTTTTCTAAATATCTAACATGTTTTTAATTTGAACAACCCAAGCATCCATATATCTGAAAAAAATATATTTCAAGAAGAATGCTTAAAACACAGCACTGGGTGCTTGTGATGAAGTTCTCAAAATCTATAGTGAAGCTGGCGGTGCACAGCTTTGAAAACCTAGCTGGACAAGACATGCACAGATGCAGTGGGCCTGTATAGCCCCCAATGTACAACCTGATCATTGGCCCTATAGCTAACAATCTAATCAGCCTGATTTGGACCAGCACATGGCCCAGAATTTTTTGTTTGGTGACCCCACCAAACAAGTGGATGTGGCTGTACATGGTCAGCTTTAGACACTGAAAACCCATTGAGGTATGTGTCACTTTCCAAATTGATTCATTTCTCACTGGATCATTTACTATTCAGTTATATGACACATTTTAGCAGTAGCATGCAGTTATCTACTGCATGACCCATTACAGTCTCTGTTGATTCCATGAAATCCAAAGCCCGGCTTGCTTTGTATGTTTCCTTTATGGACACTTAAACCTCCTTTATTCCAAGCTCAAGGGAAGGCCTTGTGTCACTTACAAGGTCCCGCAGGATAAAGAAAATTCCCTTCTGAATTCCCCGCATTGACCTTGGATGGGTTTGTACAGATTAATCATATTCCCTAGAAGGCTCTTATGTTCTAGCAAAAATCTGGCAAGTTTTTTTATATCTCAAATCCTTTCACACCTTTATAGATTTTATTGTACTTCTTTAAAGTCTTTCAACATCTATAATCCTTTGCACTAGGTTCACAATGAATAAAGCGGAATAATTAAGCTCCCGAATTATCTGTGTTTCAGTTGCAAAATGGCATTCAACAATCTGAACCTTTGTAGCTTCAAAATACAAATATGTCATATATGTCAAATATTTCTGGTCTTTATAAACATGTGAGGCTCCATTTTCAACAGGCAGGGATGAGATTTGATGGGAAAAGGTAAGATATTCTTGGACATTCTGTTGTTCTGAACCAGATCTCGGATGTGCTAGTGCTGGCTTAAAGGGCCATACCTCCATATCTAATAAAAGGAACACATTTTTCCCAGAAACTTTAACTCATAACATCCAAGAAGGTGCTTGCTTTTAAACTAGTTACCAGCAAATGATACCTGCTGATACTGCATATTTTCTTATGCCTTAGTTTGTAGGGCCTGCTCATTTTAATCAAATATGGTGAAATATTGTGAACCACCTTTTTTCTTCATTAATACCGGCCTTCAGGACGCAGGTGGGGCCGTTATTTCACATGGAGACAGGGTTATGAAGTATGGGAGCTGGTAAATGGGCAGGAATACTTGGATGGGTCCAGAAATGGGCAGACTGTGTGGGGAAATGGACATGACAGAGGCGGGCTTCTTGGAATAAGGGGCAATCAGCAGAGTGGAAAGGAGGGATTTATTGGGCTTCAGAAATTTACTGGCAAGTAGATTGCCGATACCGGTGCCAGCTCTAGTTGGTGATTTACTAGCTAGGCTGTTCAAATACCTACCACAGGATGAATCAGTCTGAATGCAATTCTAAAAATTACAATGTGCAGCAATAATAAATGATCCCCATTCATTTTTCCCCCAAATGCTAAAAAGTTCATAAAGAATTGGAAATAGAACATATAAATGAGCCCCAGTGGATTCGAAATCCTTTGGTTTCTCTACCAAAACTTGGTAAATATAAAATGTAAATAAAAGACAATAACAATAAAGTTGTTATGTTTATTATGATATGGGAGAAAGCATGAAAGAAGAATACCCGGCAAGCATTTTCTGCAGTGTGCAATACTCTGGGAGGCATCTGAGCCAGAGAAGAAAGATCGTTGTTGATGTTTAAATCAAGGATCTGTTTATTGAACAGAATGATAGGAAAAAATCGCCAAAGGGCCTGTACCTTGCTCCATGCGTATAACAAGCACAAAGACCAGCATCAGCAAGATGAGACATGCAGGCGCATACATAGAACAGACACGCACTGCAGGCAGCAACACAAATACACCAAGATGCTAGCTAACTACAGAACTCAGCTCACACATCTCCAGTGAAGCTCTGCGTATAGAAGCACTCAGCAAGCAACCAAGGAAAATATCATTACTGGGTTCCAAAAACAGGACACAGCCATAATTACACACATTCAGTGTGCTGTTTTGCTCAGAAAGAGGTCAGAGATAAAACATCATTATTACACACTGAAATTACATGCATATCGCACAGTGGGGCTACATGGATTCAGCACATAATGCACTAATAAGCACACTGCAAATGTTACATCTATTCAGAACTCAGTCTGCATTATATGCCATCAGCAAAGTGTCATTGTTACATTAGTAATCTGGCATTTAAATTTGCCTCAGGCTACTTCACAACAGAGCATGGCTTATAAGAAGTCCAACACTTATTATTAGTACAGTGCAACAGGATGCACGGTGGCAGGGTACTGACAGATATGTTGGGTGCCAGGGCTTCTCAGACAATTTAATTTATTAAGCAACTAGATAGTTTGGCTTGTCATTTCAGTTATTTAGCTTTTTTGTTCAGCAGCTCTCTAATTTGGTATTTCAGCAGCTATCTGGTTGCTATGGTTTTTTTTAGCCTAGCAACCAATCAGTTATTCCAATTAAAGATAGGAATATGAATAGGCTGGGCCTACATAGAAAGCCAAGTAATAAAAAATAACAATAACATTGTAGCCTCACAGAGCAATAGCTGGAGGCTGCTAGGGTAAGTGACGCCCATTTGAAAGCTGGAAATAGTCAGAAGAGGAAGGCAAATAGTTCAAAAACTAAACAAAACTAAACAAAATAAATAACGAAAATGAATTGCAAAGTTGCTAGGAATAGGCTATTCTATGACATTCTAAAAGATTTAAAGATGAACCACCCTTTTCAGTCTTTGAGGCTTGCTACCTGAGCTTGAGGATCTTATATTTGTGCATATCCCAGTGGGTTTACTAACCCTATCTCATCGATGGAGTACCTCTGTATCTACATTCCTACCTACAGACTTCTCACTAGCCAGGCACTAGATACATGTAGAAATCCCACCTTGTGAGTTGCACTGCCTTTTCTTAAAAGAAATTTAGGTCCTATGACGATGACCTCAAGGAACAGAGCTGAAACATAGAAGGCTTCAGAATATACCTAGTCCTGGATGTTTAGAGAGTCTGCAGACGGTCTTGTTTAATGATGAGACAATTTGCCTTGGGACAAAGGCTCTGAATTGTGGTTTGTGCCCAAAAATAGTACATAAACAAGCTTTATTACATGCAGGGCCGCCATTAGAAATCACGGGGCCCCGAACAACAACATTTTTGAGTCGTTCACCCCAGCCCACCCCAGGCAACAAGCCCCACCCCAGATCCCGCCCACTCCACACCACAGTTAAAAGACCACACATACATCAGTGCTAAAAAAGTAAACCCACCCCCACACACAATATAAATAGCTATTGATGGTCAGGGCACCCTTATATGTTAAAAAAACTGTGGTGCCAGGGCCCCCCATAAAAGTTTTTTTTAAAAAACAATTGGTGATTACATGCCTATAGCACACAGCAAGCATTATATAGATTCAGGGCACAACAATATTACATAGATTAAGCACAGAGTAGTTATTATATGGATCCTGACCATAAAGCATTACATGAATACAGCACTCTAAAAACTTAAAGGCCCCGGACACACATGCGTTTTTCTGGCGCGGTTTTAAAAAAGCTGACCGCTGCATGAATATGCTGACGTAGGTGCCATTTAAACAGCAGTTGGCTTTATTTAAAACCACTCGGTACTGTAAAACTGCACATGTGTCCGGGGAGTTTAGGACTTGTTTATAATGCTGTGTAAAATTTAATTTGCCAACAAAGTGTAAAAAAATACAGAAATATATAAGGTAAATGTTAGTATGTCCCTCTGCTGATTTATTAACAGTCTCTCAGTTATATAACAATCAATCAGAGCCTGCAGGCTGTAGGGAAGAAGTAAATATAAAAAAATAATATAGTGTAATATTTGTAAACACACTTATCATTTTTGTGGACTTTAGAATTAATTGTGAGGGGGATGTTGTCCCCATTTAAATCCTTAGACCGTTCAAATCAATGTGCTGGGAGAAAAAGTAAGTCCTTAGTTATCTCAATTAAAGATCTCCAATGCGAAGCATAGGGAAATAGACCAATCCTTAAACAGAAGCTGATTGGTCAGCGAAGGACATCAAATGACGTCACATCCGGGATTGCGAGAAAAAAAAAATGGGGAAAGGAATGCCAGCTTTATCCCACACTTAGATGTAACACTTGAATCTTTGATGTAAAGGAAATCCCTAAACACTTCATTTTAATCAATAAGATTATGAGTGCAATAATTTATTTATGTTTTTAGAAATTAAACTGTTTTAAGCCATGGGCAGTATTTCTGTCTTTTAATCTGCCATTAGGTTTAAAAAAAATGTGATCAATTAACTACATGCAATTTAGCTACGGCTTGGACAGTGAGTAGGCAATCTTTCTGTTTAAGGATTGGTTTGTTTCCCTATTCTTCACGTTGGAGATCTTTCATTTGGATTAGGGATGCACTATTTGGAATTAGGCCTAATGCCTGAATTCTTCATGAAAGATTTGGGCGAATACTGAATTCAATCCAATTTACATATGGGGATTCGGTTCGCATAAGGCATAATAATTCAGCCCAATCCAAATCCTGTGGAAAAAGGCCGAATCCTGTCTGAATCCAGAACCGAATCCTGGATTTGGTGCATCCCTAATTGGGATTACTAAAGACTTACTTTTTCTCCTTGCACATTGGTTTGAACGGACTAAGGATTTAAAGCGGGACTACACCCCCCTCACAATTAATTCCAAAGTGCTCAGAAATTACAAGTATGTTTAGAAATATTACACTATATGATTTATACTATATTTAGTTCTTTACTACAACCTGCAGACACCGTTCACTTTTTTTGCCCTTAAAATGGTGTAAAAAGCTGTGTAAAATGAATGGCGAATTTATCAAGGTGTGTTTTATTTTACGCCATACGGAAGCCAGATTTGCCGCTGTTATTTTACACTGCTTCAGACTTTTGTAAGTTTGCTATAAGAAAAAGCAAGTTTAAAAATTATGCTATTTTAATGCGGTTTTTTTACACTGCAATGCCAGGCGATGTATTGCAAACTTTTTTCCACTACCTTTTAATCATTTTTTTTTAAATTTTATTTTTAATAACGTTTAAACTTGGAGAACATTTGCCTGTGATCTATTCTACAAATGTGCCAGATGCATCATAGTAACCTGGAAAGTCTTCACATGTATTAATTTGACATCAGCGCACACAAAGCACAGGGTCATGTACATTTTCTATGCACAGCAGATAACACAATGGTGTGTGTGCTTGGCACTTCGGCTATTTCTAGCACTCGAGACTGAACAAAAATGTCTTAATAGCAGTCAGAGGGTGAGACCCTTCTGTGCAGAGCTAGGAAACAGCAGGGGAGGTCCACAGCAGAAGCAACACCTTGCTAAGGAAAATGCAGATGAGAAGAATACTTATTACAACAATCACAGTTTGGGATTTGTGCTGTTACTTTGCCTACACAGTGACACGCGAGCTGCTATCAATGTAATATGCTCAGGGCCATGTCTTCTAAATTCAGCAGCCTGACAATTTCACTTCCCTACATCGACCAGGGAGTGAGAAGGACATACAGTACTAATACATAATTTTATATATATATATATATATATATATATATATATATATATATATATATATATATATATATATATATATATATTTATATTTTTTAATAACTTTGTTCATGACTATTGCTAACATGCATAAGATAAAAAGTGGTTTGCAGTTTATTTTGGTTCATATCCCATTTTGTCATCATTTGGTCAAGGTCCTTGAATCACAACTAGATTAGAGAAACATGAAATCATTTCTCATCAGTCTTCTACAGTTCCAAAATTATTTGAGACGGCTAATAATCAATCAGCCCATTATAAGGCTTCATTCTCCCTAAGAATCACCAGTAAGCAGTAAAGGATCCATTATCCAGAACCCTGTTATCCTGAATTATGGGAAGGCCATATCCCAATGACTCCATTTCCCTTCTCTCTGTAATAATAAAACAGTATCTTGTACTTGATCCCAACTAAGATATAATTAATTCTTATTGGAGGCAAAAAAATTATGTTGAGTTTATTTGATGTTTAAATGAAATGTCAGGAACGGCTCCAGAACAGGTGCTAGGCTCCCTGGTCACGACTCTGCTTCCACCTGTAGCAGCCGCCTTTGGCCTCAGGAGGAGTCCTCAGCTACTCAGATGCCTCAAGGTCTTAATAAGAGAGGAGCCAAGCAAGAGTTCTGGATGAGCAAATGGCCACGATCATTATCAAGGATTTAGGATGGAAGGCAACACCAATTTCACAAGGATAAAAACGGTATATCGTGGTCAGACACACCGGGGTCGTATAGGCAGAGTTCAAGCAAGGTCAGAAAGGCAATGGTCGATTTCAGCAGAGTGCAGAATAGTCAGACAGGCAAGGGTAAGGATTGGCAGGGTTTAGAGTAGTCAGGCAGGCAAGGGTCAATACCAGAGTCAAAAACGCAGTAAAGAATGCACCCAGGAATTAATCAAATAGACCTAACAACTCCAATCACTTCCAGCCCGAAAACCTTTAAAACTGTTTGAATTTCACAGAACAACGCAATGACGTGCCCAGCACGTAAAACCCAGAAGTGCACGCCATGCATGCAATAGGAGTGACTGGCACCAGAGGGAGAGGAACCACGTGGCGGCCATCACCCACTAGACCGCCAGGGTAAGCGTTCATTACAGAAGACTATGGAGATCGAAATTACAGAAAATCCATTATCTGTGAAACCCCATGGCCCTGAGCATTCTGGATAACAGCTCCCATACCTGTATTAGTTCCACTGCTATGCCTGTTTAAATGAAGAGCTCATAGACAATGGCCTTCCCATTCTGAAGGCAAAGGGATAGACACAAATGGGGTTATGTTATAAAATGCACTAAGTTTGCCAAGGGGCAGTAACCCATAGCTACCAATCAGCAGGTAGCATTTACTAGTCACTTGTTTAAATGCAAGAATCTTATTGGTTGCCGAGGGTTACTGCTTATTGGTTGCCTGGGCAAACTTAGTTACATAAATTACATATGGGGGAAAGGCTCTACCCAGACTAAAATGACACCCAGGACATCCCCACAGTAAATTAGCTAATATACTTACTACACTGTACAGCAATATAAAGAAACATGTAGAGCATTTTTTTGTCAGCAGATCCACAGATTTTATGTTCCATTGCAAAAGTAACTTTGCTGCACATCCCAATGGGTCTCTAGCTCAACATGAAACTTCACTTAATATAGGTATGGAATTCATTATCCGAAAACCTGATATCCAGAAAGCTCTGAATTACAAGAAAGCCGTCTCCAATAGACACCATTTTATCCACATAATCCAAATTTTTAAAAATGATTCCCTTTTTCTCTGTCATAATAAAACGGTACCCTGTACTTGATCCAAACTAAGATAAAATTAATGATTACTAGAAGCAAAATCAGTCTATTGGGTTTATTTACATTACCACCAAGCAGACTTGAGGGTAATGTAATAAAATTTGCAAAGAGAACAAATTTGCGACTTAATATTTGCATGTTGCAATGTAATATTCTTCATTAGGCTTTTATTGCTTTGCGAATCTTAATTGCACATTGCGGACCTTAACACCTGCTTGAAGGTGAAGCAAACATAACTTTTACATTGAGAAGTTTTATTACATACACTGGGCACTGCTGCAAACTATAACATTCTCAATCGCTATCCTACTGTCGTGTGAGGGGCAAAGTGTTCACAAATGCAAGATTGTTCATTTTGCGATTTCCTCATTGGAAATACAGGAACGATTTTTGCATTAGCACTCAATATTACAGTACATTCCCCCAATACGTTATGAAGATCCAAATTACAGGAAGATCCATTATCCAGAAAACGCCAGGTCCTAAACGGTTATGCAGAAACAGTGCTTACGTTTGCATAAGTCCTTGCATAGCAAACAATCAGCAGTATTTGTTTATTATTCTGGCTAGTGTAAAGTAACCAAACATCTGACTGTTTGCTAATGGTTAATTAACAAGGGAAAACATTGCCTTTGCTTCTGGATGGCTCCTCTAGAGTCCTTTCCTTGTTTGTTTGCACTTGAAAATCTTTAAACAGTATCATAATCTCAGAAGGTCTTTTTATTTGATTGCCGTAAATGAGATGTCTGCATGCGGACGAGTTACGTCCGAGAATATCAAAAGAACTCTTGTTTGTTTTCACATCACTGTGAACTTTGTAATCACACACTGGGGATGAGGTATTTCCAGTTATTGGATAAGTGAACATGTTGTAGCACAGTAGAATATGGTGTAAAGAAAGGAATTAAAGGCTTTTGGGTCTGACATGTGTAAGGCTGGTGGCACACGTTAAGACTTTGGTTTTCTGAAGACGCCCGAAGTTTCTTTATGAGGCGACTTCGGAAAACAAATCGCTAAATATGCCATCCTGCCAGTGATTCACCCAGCCGCCCAAAGAGGAGGGGATTTGTCGCTGGCTGACTAATCTACCCCAAATCATACCATGCGCAACCAGCCTAAAAGGGAGAATTCCCGGTGACACAAAGTGGGGTATATAGAGTTCTAATTCACTCTCAGAGCTAATTCAGCTCTCAGATAGCCTTGCTTTGCCCAGTGCAAGGGTATTTGGTTAACCTTTTGCTCATGCATGTGGGAATGTATACTTTACCCTGATAAAGATTGAAATAACCTGCACTGTGCACTTTGTGTGTTTTTTCAACTGATTCGTACTTGAATATGCCTGGTTTCATGGGTATTTGAATCCAATTAGTGCGCCTTCAAATATGCAAAGTTTAATGCATATTTGAATATGAATCAGATGAAGAGGCACCATGAATTTTAATATGCATGGTTTCATGTGCCGTTTACAAAATAGTAGAGGAAGCATTCTGTGTTGAAATAGGCATAACATCAGGCCTATTTCAAATATGGCTGCAGGGAGGACAGCAGAAGAGTACATTTTCTAAGGTACTGGACATTGAAACTTTTTTTTCATATATCCCCCACCTCCATCTATCTATAGTGAATATAGTGGGGTCCTCCATATGTTTTAGAATGCAAACAGTGACAGATAATAACATTAGGTGCAGAAAAGGCAAATGGTGTAGTAAGAGGCCCACCACAATAATGGATATGCACAGCTCACAGTTAATATTAAAGTAGTTATGGACCCACCATTGTACCAGAGAGAACCTTGGTAATGTTATGAGGACACACTGATCCCCTCCCATATGTAGTCTGCTTGGCAGGCAGTGTATTGGGGCACAGTATGTCAGGTTTATGGGGTGGTTCACCTTTAAGGTAACTTTTAGTATGTTATAGAATGATAGAATGGCTAATTCGAAGCATTTTTTAATTGGCCTTCACGTTTTCTAATTTATAGTTTCTGAATTATTTTTTGCATTCTTCTTCTGACTCTTTCCAGATTCCAAATGTAGTTAACTGACCCCATCTAAAAAACAAACGATCTGTAAGGCTACACATTTATAGTTGTTGCTACTTTTTATTGCTCATCTTTCTGTTCAGGCCTCTCCTATTCATATTCAAGTTTCTTATTTCAATCAGTGCATGGTTGCTAGGGTCATTTAGACCCTAATTGATGAAACTGCAAACTGGAGAGCTGCTGAATAAAAAGCTAAATACATGCAAATGCAAATTGTTTCAGAATATCACTCTCTGCAGCATACACAAAGGTGAACAACCCGTTGGTCATGTAAATACACATTCTGTGTTCTTTTAACAATTTCCGGTGTAATTTATCAATGCTGCTGCACAATATTACTGAACCCTTGGAACAGTAAGTGGCCAGAGAACTGGTGCTCCACCGCGATATATATAATAAACTATATAATATATGTGGAACATAGTATGAAGTATCTTTGATAGACCTCTCCAGCCAACCATCAACCATATAAAGACACAAGGCTGAAGGTGTTTATGCAGGTCATGGAACTCCAAGGTGACATCTAATATCCTCATATGTTATCACAGTGATTGTGGGTCATGTAAAAGAAAGTACATCACTAAGCAACAATTATAACTGGTGATATCAATAAATACTGTTTATAAGGATATATTTACAGTTTTTTCCAGCTGCAAACAAAAAACTCATGGTTTAAGTTGCTTAGTATTGATGAGAAAATCTGTCGCTCAGTGAAAAATTTATGAAATGCATTGAAGTCAATAGGCGTCAATTTTTTGTACGCGTGCAACTTTTTTTTTCTCACTCCAAATGGGTGTTTCTTGTTGTGCTGACTGTTTTGTTTTCGATACTTTTTGTCCAAATGCATTAAAATCAATGGACGTTCTTTCTTGCTGTGACTTTTTTTGTTGCTGCGAATTTTCACAAACAAATTTGCAAATGCCAAAATGTGGAATTTCGCAGCAAATCCATGCCTGGAGAATAAATGCGCTCATTGCTATTGTTGAGAGATTTTAGCTGGTGTAATTGGCTGAATTTAGAATGACCCAGTGTCGTGCACCACTGACACACAGCATGCTTTTCTCATCTATATTAGGTTGAGGAAGCACACTAATAGATTTCCTCTTTAAATAAATCGTGTCGCTTTACTAATATAGTATCTCACAAAAGCAAACAATACTCCTACTATAACATACTATATCATGCCTTGACTAATGCAATACTTTAGTTTATTACGGTAACCTTTCTCAGCACATGCATCACATTTCCATCCATAATTAATGCAGCAAACTGGCTCATTCACCTTTCCAAACATGGCAACACCTCACATTGCTAATTCCAGCAATGCATAATGATACTGTAATTAAACATCCAAGCTTTATACCACTCAGAACCATGTTACAAATGTAACTTTATCTATTAAACCAACTGCTTCTTGTTGCCACGGCCGGCACCCGATACCAGAATAAATGCCAAGCACCCTGGTCTCGGCTCGGCTTCACCAGTAGTGTGACCACCGTTGGGCTTCGGGAGGAACCCTCAGCTTACTTGGGTGCCACCTGGACTTAACGAGGGGTGCAAGGCAAGATGTTCTGGCTGGCGAAGGGGCACGGCTGTTTAGCAGAGTCTTTAGGCCGAAGGTCACGTTACAAATGGAGCAAGCGAGAGAAAAGTCAGACAGGCTGGGTCGAGGCAGGCAGATAACAAGAATCGCCAGGCAGGCAAGGGTCAAAACCAGGTACTCAAACAGTAGGGATCAGGCAGAAGAGTAGTTGAAATGCAGGCAAAGGTCAGAGTTCGGATATCAGAATAGTCAGGAACAGGCAGGGATCAAAAACCAGGAATCACAGATATAAAGTACACAGGAATAGACAGCACAAGGCTTCAGGAACCACAGAATAAAGATTCTATAACGGGCAAGGTGCTGTGAAAAAAATGGCCTTAAATACTATTTGAATTGCGCTCCTTTGCGCGCTGACGTCAACGTCAGCGCGCCTGCGCCTTTAAATACAAGGGAACGCGCCGCGCATGCCCTTAGGGAAGAGCTTACACGCTGGCGCGGCTAGGGGACAGGAGGGACAGGATGGTGCGGTGGGTGTCCCTGCCGATGGCGTGGCGGACGACCCCGCCGCACAGGTATTATTACACTTGTCCCCAAATTATACTTTTACTAATATTAGATATAAAGTTGTAACCATCAGGTTCCTCTTTACCTTGTGCACTGCATTTATTAGAAACATAGAATGGTTGCTAGTAGTGATGGGTGAATTTATTTGACAGGCGCAAATTCATGGCGAATTTTACCGCTTCGCCACCGGCAAAATCTATGGCAAAGATTTGCACCCATTTTGACGCCGTTTCGCAAATTCGCCCATCACTAGTTGCTAGTGTACATACAAATATATATATTTGTATTTGTACAAACACAGTAGGTACAGTATACATATACTGTACTGTGTATAGGTATGGTATCTATTATTTGTAATGGTTGGGACAGTGGAGTATCTAAACTGCGCCTGGCCCCCACAACATAAAAATCTTTGGAGGGGTCTGGCGCAACTTAAACTGCTACCTGCCTTTTTTTAAAGCTAAAGAGGAAGCAGACCCTGTGTTCAGGCCCCTATGTTTCCCCAGGCCCCCTCCATGGGGTCTGCTTCCTCTATAGTTATGCTACTGCTTTGGGACCTGGGGTATTCCTTATGGGTTTTGTCCCCAATTTGAATCACAATATCTTAAATCTGCTAAATTTTTCTAAATGTAAGCATTAGTGATGGGCGAATAAATTTGGCAGGTGCGGATTCGTGGTGAATTTTCGAGTTGCACCGCTGGCAAATAAATTCACGAAACTGCAGTGAAAATTCTCCAGCGAAAAATTCCCGGCGGCAAAAAATTTTGGATGCTCGTCGGAAAAGTCTCTCAAGGCAAAATCGTCACGCGTCAACATTATTCAGACACCCATTGACTTTAACGCCGGCATCAAAATTGATGCGAGGGTCAAAATTCACCTTTTGCTAATTTTTCGAGGTATCTCGGGAAATTCTCTAATTTTTCAGTGAATCGAAACGGGACAAATTCGCCCATCACTCGTAAGCAATAGAAGACCCATTAGCATTGTTTTACCAGCAATTTAGATTTATGCACCTTAGGATCAAGTATTAGGTGCACTTTTATTATAACAGAGGGAAAAAATTGTTTTTGGACTTTGAGATGGCCTTCCTGCAATTTGGAGCTTTCTGGTCACCCATACTCCATCCCTTTTGACATAGATGCTTTAGGTGTTCTAGAGAGCTAGATGCCTAAATCGCTATGGATACCCCCCCCCCCCTTGTATTCCCCAACTGGATATGCCTTCATTGCTTTCCCTAAATATAAACAGATTATTGCTCAGTTCAACACTCTATAAGCAGATTCCACTGAAAAATATATGTGACATTGGTGGCCTAAGGTTTGTTTGGCCCATAATAAAAGATTGTCTAAATGCAACGGCATGTAATACACACATTAGTGAAAAAAATAAAAATCTAAATGCTAAATATACTTTTAATGGTAGAACCGAGAAGGAAAGGAACCTTGGGGCATGAATGTGAGCAAACAGTGCATCAAAGCAATAGAGCAGAGCAGCAGGGAACTTGATAGTATAGTGAAAGGTATTAGCAGAAGCACTAGAGAGTGTCCAGTTCCAGACTCCCTGTCGCCAAAAGAACATTAAAATATGATAAATGAGCAAAGTTACAGAGAATTACTAAAAATATTCAACAGTTTTGGCTCAGAGAATTACTGACAAGATTCAGTCTGTATAATGTAGAAGAAAAACAAATGATATGATAAAAAGCTTTGCATATGTGTATACTCTCACATGGCAAGAGGAAGCCATTTGTCATAGAAAGAGAATGATTAAAGCAATTATGACCTAGACCTCTAGGGTAAGAATGACATGTATACAATATGTGCACTTGCAGGTTTAATAAGATTTGTTGTGGTATCATCCATAATAGAAAGGTAGCTTGCATAGAACAATGGTGGTGCGTGATAGGTAGATTACATGAATCTTGAATACTTAGGGCAGTTATTCTTCCCTTTAGTCAAGATCTCACAGCACAGATCTACTGTAGGTTGGAATGGCTGTTGCCCTATGTGTCTTCATTGTACTAAAAAAAGTTAAAAGGTTGAACTTGATGGACGTGTGTGTTTTTTCAACCTAACTTACTATGTCACTATTTGAGCCAGTAAAATAGGACTTTGTTAACATATTGCTTAATATTTAATCCAACCAACTATTCCAAAAGCCATGCCTGGTCTAGTCACTCCTGTGCTTACTTTGATTCATTGTCTTGATTCCCAAGCCTGACTTTAATTCTCCCATATCCATAGGCTGCCCTATTTACTTCACACCACAGGGATCAAAAAATAATCTGAGAAGTCAGAGATTTAGGGGCAGATTTACTAAGGGTCGAATATCGAGGGTTAATTAACCCTCGATATTCGACTAGGAACTAAAATCGTTCGACTTCGAATATCGAAGTCGAACGATTTAGCGCTAATCCTACGATCGAACGATCGAAGGATTATTCGTTCGATCGAACGATTAAATCCTTCAAATCGAACGATTCGAAGGATTTTAATCCAACGATCGAAGGAATATCCTTCGATCAAAAAAATGCTGGCAAGCCTATGGGGACCTTCCCCATAGGCTAACATTGACTTCGGTAGCTTTTAGCTGCCGAAGTAGGGGGTCGAAGTTTTTCTTAAAGAGACAGTACTTCGATTATCGAATGGTCGAATAGTCGAACGATTTTTAGTTCGAATCGTTCGATTCGAAGTCGAAGTCGTAGTCGAACGTCGAAGTAGCCCATTCGATGGTCGAAGTAGCCAAAAAAACACTTCGAAATTCGAAGTTTTTTTAATTCGAATCCTTCACTCGAGCTTTGTAAATGTGCCCCTTACAGTAAGTAAATTAATAGCAAAACGTTCTGTTCTCCACTATGAATTTTTTAAATGATATATTGTGGTACAATAAAGGTGTGACCACATCATTTAAATAAGCCTTAATGCTTCCATTCCCACACTCACATTCATTTGGTTAATGTTTCAGTAGTGCAGAGATTTCTAGATAATGGGTTTCCGGATAACGGATCCTCTACTAGTATTGCCGTGTTTTGAAACATTGCAGTTAATTTTATGAGATAATTTTGTGTTGTTTCTTATACTTTGATAGTTATGTGTAGATCAATTGCTAGCTAACGGTAAACCATACAGAGAAAAATATTGCCTTGTGGTAAAAAGGAACGGGTAAGACATTCTGCCTCATTTTGACTACGTTTGGATATGTTTCAATATGCCAGGCGAATGTTCCGCAGCTTGGAGAACGCGTTACAGCATTCATTTCAATAGGAAAATGTGTGATAATTATCTATTTCAATGGAGTGACATGGTGAGTCATATGAGCTAAATCTCTACATTGCTCTATATGCTCAGTATGGTATTTCAGGGGCAATAAAGTTATACATGTTTGAGTTTCATTTTGTTCTTCATTCCAGTTAAATATGATGCCTCTTAAAGACACTTTGTAACTCATGTACAATAGGTTACCAAATCATATCACATTCCAAGCAGAGAGTGTTAAACTATAAAGTAATATTCGGGGGATGTCTCAGGTATTGTTTAGCTTTAGATTATAAAACCGCTTATCTTCCATTAAATGCCCCTGCTTGCCCTTATTGTGTTTCAGTTAGGTGTCACATTTATAGTAATAAGTCACTGCCGGATAAATGGAACACTGCACGCTCTCTGGGTGACATGGTTCTTCAAGAATGAGTTTTTCTATCCTTTCATACTGTGCTGGCTCCGGAAGGAGAAATATAATAAGCCGAGTTCAGCTGATGTTACTAAATTGCTCAGCTTTTGCTGTGCTCTAGGCAGTGGGGCGGTGAGGCGGGAGAGCATGAAGCACGGACAAAGGGAAACAAAGAGAGCTAAGGATAATGGAAGAGAAGTAAGAAGTAGGAGATGAAAGGTGAGCAGAGAAAATACATGAGGGAGATAAGAGTGTATAAGGGATTGGGTCCATATGGTGCCAAGTGTAGGTTCAATCTCCAGGTAAAATTGCCCAGTCAAAGATCATCTTTTGTGAATTGTATATGCTTGGGAGATTAGTATTGGAGATTTTGCTTCTTATGAGTTATGCTGATCATTTTAATCATTTTTGCACTTTGCTCCTTGTCCCAACAAAGAGATTCTGCAACCCATTTAGAGCAACACATTCAAGCACTCATAAGGGAGGCTCCTCCATTAGGGAGTTTATGGAAAACAAAATAGTTCAAGTTAGCAGTGAGCTACATAAGCACATGCCTTGGGTTTAGGGACAAGCAGGGAAAATCCAAAGCCCCTTACTGAATGATGATAATGCAATCATGAGTTGAGATTGACCAAATATGAGGTGCAACTGCCATAGAATCTGGGAATTTAAAGGGGTCCTCCTCCCAAAAGTCCATGTATTTTGATCAGCTTGCAGCACTGGTTCAGAGTGCAAAGAATGTCTCTATAAAATGAAAACTGCTTTTACATTGTGCTCTGTAAGGGGGAATACCATCATTTTATGGAATTTTATAGCTCAGACTATAAGAACACTCATTGTGCCATCAAAAGTGAAAGCTTGTTCAAGTTGAAAACTGCCAACATATTCAGTATTAACTTCATCAAAACAAGGGAATATGGCAAAAAAACTATATATTTACATTTTATAATATCACCCTAACCCATCTGCTCCCAACCTGAACCCAGTGGTACTGATATTTATAGACCTGGGCCCGACTTGCCCACCTGGGGCAGGTGTGCTGCTATAAATGGAGTCTGCCAGAGTCAAAAGGAAAAGCGACCTGCAAAATGTGTGTCTAAGTAGGCCTGAACTCACCCGATCTGCAGGAATCAGGCCAGCCCACACATAACTAGTGGGCAAATTTTCTATACCATTTTGATAACTATGTAATTGCGACCTAAAATTTAAATCCCTGGGGCTTTTAAATAAGGACTGTGATTGGTTGTTTGTTAGATCCTATATGGACTGGCAGTCTACAGGAGTCTCAGTTTGGCATTAAACCTGGTTTTTATGCAACCAAAACTTGCGTCCAAACCAGGAATTCAAAAATAAGCACCTGCTTTGAGACCACTGAGAGCAACATCCAAGGGGTTGTGGAGAAACATATTGCTCGGGAGCCACTGGTTGGGGATCACTAGTC
Organism: Xenopus laevis; assembly: GCF_017654675.1. Lineage (NCBI taxonomy): Eukaryota > Metazoa > Chordata > Amphibia > Anura > Pipidae > Xenopus > Xenopus laevis. The sequence goes on along the minus strand of NC_054375.1, from coordinate 54,476,521 downwards.
TAGATGAATAATTTCTTCATTAAATGAAATCTTTTAGTGAAATTATTAGTGAAAATATACTAAGCTAATAGAACATTAACATTAGCATATCTTAAAATGTATGTCTGTTTAGCACACATACAATGGAATCCATATGTTGATTCCAAATACTTTAGGTTCTTAACAGATTGTTATGATTGCTAAAAATTCCTCTTTCACACAAGAGCCGTATACACCATGGGCTGTATTCCGTAAACATTAAACAGCTTGTTAAAAGGCAGCATTATGTTATTTAACAGTAACATCTGAACAGTCTCTGAGCACTGAGTAGCCCTTAAGCAGTATATAAATAAGGGATAATAATAATACAGGGTGTCAGCGCAACAAAGCTGTATAGGACAAGGAAACATTTTTTGATCTTATATGAACCATGGTTGATATAATGTGGGTGCGGTGGTGGGATAAGGAGATCATATATACCCATTTGCTTTGAAACACTTCCATGGACCATATAGTTCTTAGCCAGTGGCATTTTCCACCTTTCTGGACTGATATTTGATTGAGCCCATCCTTTGCCAAACCTCCATGATTACCTTTCCTGCTTTTTGCTGCTTCAGATGCTGCTTGAGACAAGGCTCTCAACTTGCCTCATGGAAGAAGCTCCCCTGGTTTTGTCCCCGTACACAGGCCAATAAGTTTCTGACTTGGTCAAGAGTCACCAGTCAAAATGCGATTATGTACAGTATGGGCATTTTTAGAATAGAATGAAAGAGTGGAAACTGGAATAGCAAGATGATGAGAGGGAAACTAGGTAAGTGAACATTATACACTGTCCATATTCTGTTCTTGTTTTCCACCCAGCTGCAGCCCCTTGATTACTCTTATCCCCTTGTTGCTTTTTATTTAACATTCTGTTTCTGATATGTATCCCATTTACCATATGCTGCCACCCATTGTTGCACCAGCTTTGGCCCAAGCTCCAGCAGACACTGCATTCCTATTTGAAATCCATGTCAATGGGAGATAATGATTGAACTTTGCATTTTCAAAGGATTGCTTACATTTTACCATTGGTAAAGTTAAATTGACACCAGTGGATTTTTATCTCCATGATGACACAGAGTTATATGACATTGGTATCTAAGTCTAAGGGCAGGACTAGATGATGCGCTTTGACCCGACACGTCACAATGCGACTAAACACATACGACATGTCGGATGGTTTAGTGAAAACGGAAGTGAAGGAGAATCGCACGTAAACAGCTACATTGATCCGACTGTCGGATGAAAACGCAGCGTGCATATATATATACAGAAAACTCTAAATTACAGAATGGCCACCTCCATTTTATCCAAATAATCCAAATTTTTAAAAAGGATTTCCTTTTTCTCTGTAGTACCTTGTACTTGATCCAAACTAAGATATAAAGAATCCTAATTGGAAGCAAAACCAGCCTATTGGGTTTATTTTATGTTTCATTTTTTTCTAGTAGATTTAAGGTATGAAGAACCAAATTACGGAAAGATCCGTTATCCAGAAAACCCCAGGTCCCAGGCATTCTGGATAACAGGCTCCATACGTGTACTGGAATTCTGCTGCACTTTTCATATGCAGCTTTATGCATTTACCCCTTCCCATTACATTCATAATTGAGCCGCGTATCTTGCAGGTTACAGACAAATGATTATTTAAGACTGTAAAAAATACTAAGAAGTATTGGATTCTCATAAAAGGGATATTTTGTTTGGTGATCAACAACAAAAACACAATGTTATTTTGAATCCCATTGTTAACGTGCCAGCAATGTGTGCAATTCTAGGACAGCTTGATCCTGTTAATTAAAAAGGAGGGGGATGGAGGGAAGATGTTAGTATCCAACAATGTGCAACCATGGTTCAAGTGCCCCATTCCTTTTGTGTTGGTCACATCACCATATTACTCTGAGGAATAAGTGGGAAGCTAATATTATAACTAAATAAAGCAGAAAGGAAAAATACAGGTATATTGGAAACAGAGAAAAGCAGAAGTGACACAAATTTAAAAAAAGACAGGAATTGAAAGAACCTGAGTGAGTCAGTAATAAAAAAAACCCGGTATATATATTTATATATAAGCGATAAGAATGAGACGAACACTACAGGTACATGCTGTGCCCTCTCTGTGCCGGGTTCAGCTGCTATTAGAAATAAACTATTTTAAGTTAGCAGGTGTTGAGCATCTTTTAGCAGTTTTAAAATACCAATTTACAGCTCAGTGCTACACTTCACAGTCCCTAAGGAGTCTGCAACCTCTCCGTGCCTGCAGGGGGCGCACAATTGGAATGGAATTAATAAATGCCACAAGACATAGAGCAGTGGGGCTGCTAAGCATAGAGTGGGCAGGAGATCCAGGTTGGAGTTAGTGACCCTCTATGCTTCTCTATTCTGTTCCGAAGCAATGAAAAGTCAAGATTATTTTAGAAGCATTCATGGTGTCTTGGCTTGTTTGTCTAAGAAATCTATCTATATATACCTATATATAATTATATCCTTATAGTGATGGGAGTCCGGACCATGCAATATATAATAAATGGAGTCTGCAAGACAATTTTTTTCAAAAGCATTCTCTTGTATCATCTTAAACCCATAATACAAAATAGTCACCTCCTCTTTGCGGGTCTCAAAAATAAATATACATGTCAGTCTTTGTATGTTGTATTTCTCTCTGAAAAACAGATTTATCTTCAAAATAACGATGAAAGTTTGTCTGTATGGCTTTATACTTTATGCCTTGGGGCACAGTATGACCGAATGCAACAAAGCTTTCAGGGACTGTCTTTTTGTTCACATATCATTGTATTAAACATTTTATTTGTATTTTTGTTGCTGACCCCTGAGATGTATCCCTTGGATCAGATTAAGTGGAAGCACTGGGTATACTGTATGTACCTGGTTTTTCTGGTTTTCAGATCTCCCCCTACTTCAGATACTGCCATTGAGTCCTTGAGACTATTAATCCCCCCGAATGCAGTCTTCTTTCAACTTTACAGCATATGGCATATTTATAAGTGATGAAACCCCAGTAGCCACAAAACCTTGTCTTTTTTTTTTCAGGTTAAGCAAATCAGACAGTCTTCCAACGACATGGATTGCAGTTAGCAGCAGCAGGTGGATACCATAACAGCCGAGGGAACTGACAGAAGTAATTACATAGGATATACAGTTGAAGAACCTGTCTTATTATACATATTGACAAGTTCATTCAATCCATTCCTGAGGTCTGCTTACAGTAAGGACATCATAGCTCTAAGTAAATGGAAGGGTGCATTAGTAATCTGTGTGTGACCTTGATTAGGATAAGTTATCCCAGCCAGCAAGAGAAACTTGGCAGACCGTAAGGATACTATTATAGGAACCAAGAAAATAACAATAAGAAAATAGGAAGTCCCATCATGCCCTGCATGTCCTTTTCATCTAATATTGAACAACACAACAAAGACTCCTTACCCTCAAAAGGCAATGGCTCTTTTTTATGTTCCTGTTATTATTTTGTGCTGCTTTTGCCAAAATTCCCTTGATGTACAATAACACCTTTTTTATTTTTGCAAATGTAGTATTACATAACCTTTAGCTGGAAAGAGAGGCCGTAGGTCTTTGTTAGCTTGTCAACAAACAGCATTGCATTGTTCATTTGTGTTGTGCTGCCTTCTTTGCAATAACAAGTAGGAATAAAATGCTGAACAGTTTTTGGCCGGTCTTCCTTAACAGGAAAAAATCTGTTTAGCAAGATCAATATGTTTTGCAGCATTGAATGTGGTTGGCCGAAGACTGCACTTGCTGCTCTGAAGGTTGCATTGATCTGAGGGATTAGGGAAAGACACGGAGAACAAGATTATTATTTTCTTCTCTGTGTGGTGGCTGATTCCGTATGAGGGTAGACATGGGATTTACTCATTTCTGCCATTGAAGAAGGAGATATAGAGATAACACAAGACTTACAAATTAGTTGAATGTCTCTGTGACCTCTGTGAGACCTTATCTAGGAAAAGCCAGAATTATATTCCATTTATCTGTATTGCAGTGGCTGGAGTTAAATTCCACATTGTTTTACTCACTTGAGTATTTTCCCCAAAATACGCAATATGTTAAAAATGTACCATCTGTTCTACTAGTTCTTGGGAGAGAAGACACAGACTGTAAACTTATGAAGGACCCATAGCAGTTCTCTTTTTTTTAACTGAGCATGAATAGAGTGTAGAGGGAGTACTTCAGGGAAACATTGCTGGCTTTGAAAGTGAGAATGCAGATTGAATGCCGGAGTCATAGATCGGCATTGCATCTTTCAGTGGTCTTAAAAAAGGCTTTGGATTGAAGAATATTTTGGGATCTGCTTTAAGAACAGGCTTAGTCTTCATAATACCCCCGCCAGCAATATTATTATATTAAATAACTTCCGTCCCTCTTTAAACAAACACAATAGTCTCCTTCTCTTTGGGCTTGTGTCCATTGCTTACACGAGACCATCACAATTCAGCTTTGTGAATACTTCAATATTGTAGTTCAAGAGACAACATTCATGTCATGTATCTTCCATCAATATCCATTACATTTGATGCACTAATGGCCAATTCTAAATTTCCTAGTTTCACATGATTTCCAGTTCATCTTGCTAGAAAATGCTGCTCCCTCTCCTAATCATCCTGTATGTCATATTGCTGGTAAAACACCCCATACACTACTGTATTTTCAAAGGATTACAGGAAATATTGAATGATGATAGCAGTCACCTTGTTCCTTGTCCTATCTAAAAGCCCACAGCCTGTGGCCTGCTGCCTTTATATGGTCAGAGAACTCTTTGTGGCTTGAAACCTAATGATTTACAGTAGAAAGTACATTAACCCATATATTTCAAAAAGCAACTTGTGTCCCAATATCCCATTTACTAGGCAGCAAAGATGAATATGCAGCCATATATTTTACTTGACAGCAGAAACTAGTTTATTTGCATTGGGCTTGCATTATTATCATTCTATATTGCAACCGTTCATCACCAGAAATTATGAGAAGAAAGGAGAAAGGACTTATTTGAAATAGAAACTATATTTATCTCCTATATACACATTAAGCATCTCGAGGACAGGCAGAGGTTGAAAAAATACATATGTTCATCAAGTTATTATTATAATAGTTTATCATATTCTGCAACCATGTACAATGAATTGAGGAGAGCCAGATTGACAGAAACAACCAATGGAACGAGCAGATTACAAATGAAGAAACAAGAATAAATTAAAACATTGGGTTAGAGGGCCCTGCCCATAAGAGTTTACAGTTTACAGATTATTGCTGAACAGCAGTAAAAAAAAAACGATTGATAATTGATATTCCAAATCAATTATGAACCTATTAACTTGCATTATATAAAATGCTCATTCATTGCATACAATGTAGTCGAACACATTCTGTCAAACTGACATATATGCATTGATAAATGTGTCAATTCATGAAACACTTTCCTTGTAGTTATAAAACTGTGTTTAGTAATTGTGCTACTGTTCAAACTACTGGTAATCCTTCCAGACTCCCCAGTTTGGATTATAATACACGTATGGGATCTGTTATCCAGAAAGCTTTGTATTACAGGAAGGCCATCTCCAATAGACTCCATTTTATCCAAATAATTGAAATTTTTAAAAAGTATTTAATTTTTCTCGGTAATAATAAAACATTACATACTTAGTCCATACTAAGATATAATTAATCCTTATAGGAGGCAAAACAAGCCAATTGGGTTTATTTCATGTTTAAATTATTTTTTAGTAGATTTAAGATATGAAGATCCAATTTATGGAAAAGCCCAGGTCCAGAGCATTCTGGATAACAGGTCGCATACCTGTAATATAGTTGGAACATAGTAACATCACTCTTTGGAAGAGATCATGTACCCACCCCCTTTTCACATGAGCTAATTTAGTTGGATTTATGTAAATAAACACTATCTGAGCTTTTTAAACAGTCACACCTGATTCCATAGATTGAAAGAAAACTATGATAGTGTGTCTGTGTGTTTCCCATTTCCCCACTCCAACTAAATGGTGTAATGAACCCCTCCTTCGTCTTATTCCATTGTGATGTGATGGATTCTTGGATTTCTGCTTTCCAGAGAATCTGTTCACTACCCACCATGGAGAGCCAAGGGACCTCAAGTCCCAAAATCCATCACTTTACAATGGAACAAGGTGAGGAAGAGGTTGAGCCTAATGTGGGTTCAGCCTATGAACCTAATGTGGGTTGAGAAATGTTTTGTATGAGTCAGAGACAGACTAACATGATTTCCATTCGATCTGTGGAATCAGGTATGTCTGTGTAAAATAAAAAAATATATATTTTTGGAAGTCTAGATAGTGTTTATGCATCTTTTTTTGTTACATAAGCCTCTCTAGACTGAGTTGACCCATGTATGGGGCAATAAGGACTGCCTGCCCAATTTATATCTATCCAAAAATTATCCAGATATCTATCAGGCAGGTTTAACAATCCTTTTGGCCAAGGACGACATTGTAGCATTAATGTGGCCTAACCAGTCTCGATAGGATTGCAGTATGGGGGGGTCAAACATCCACTCAGCTTTATGTTCCCACACATGAATCCTTACTTGTATGTATGATCAGCTTTATTCCTGCCTGCAATTACTAGAAAGGCTAAAACCACACAATTACTTGCAGCTTTAATACATCCCTGTTAATGGCTGTGGTGTCTGTTTACTAAAGTGTGATAGATGACAATAATGCCTTGCATCATAAAATACACCAGAGCTGGTTTACTAAACTGCCAAAATTTCTGTTCTTGCAGATTTTCTAGTGCACATACTGTATTTATTATTGCTTATTATCGCATCCACACTACTTAAACTTTAGTGGGCAGTTTACTAAAGAATATCACCAGAATTATCGCCACATAAAGACAAAATTGTCATCAGTTACCACCAGAGAGTTGTTCATTGGTAGAGTTGATTTCATGTGAGCAGCATAAATTATGAGTTATTAGTATGAGTAAATTATGCATTATTAATGAATTCATTGATATTTAATATATTGTGAATATAATGCATTACTAATATTACTTCATTGACCATAATTACATTCAATAATGCATTCATAAGTGCTAATAAATACTATTTTATATAACATATATATATATATATATATATATATATATATATATATATATATATATATATATATATATATATATATATATATATATATATATATATATATATATATATATATATATATATATATATATATATAATGTGCATATTATGCTGTTGGCCTAAATGGGAACCAAAAAAAAACAAACTTGCAGCTCACAAGATATAAAGCTGAAAATTTGATAGAGATAGGATACAAAAAGTGTAACTGAGAAGTGTGATTTAAAAGAAGACTTGTTAGAATACACAAGGAGTACAAATAATTGGGTAATGTAATAAATGGTCTAAACTTTGGTACTTGTCTAGTAACTCATAGCAACCATTCAGCAAGCAGCAATTATTAGCCAATTGTTTGAAAACACACCTCTGATTGGTTGTTACGGGTTACTAGGCAAGTAGCAAACTGAGGATTTTACATATGAGCAGGGTTAAGAAGGAGAGACGTTTTCAGCCAATGAAATATGGGTAAATCTAATAGCACTGGATCAATAAAAATCTAACAATTAACTGCACCCATAGGGCTATTAAACTCAGCAACATTGCCTCTTTTATTATATAATCCCCCTGTGCTTTTTATGTGTGTCTCTGTAGAAGGGAGAAAGAAAAGGGCAAGTATAGTATATAGTGCTGGCAAATCATCAATAACACATAGCTTTGATAATAACTTATTCATAGAAAAAAAAGTACACATATTGTACAAACATGCTGCCAACATCTAAACTGAAAAGGGAGAAATGGCTTTTGTGACAATAGAAAGCCGTAATCTGTCAGGATTTGGGATTCACTGAATCCATAATACGAAAAAGAATTGGATGGAAATTGTAAATGTCAAAATCAACAAAATTGCATCATCTTTTGGCTGAAATGTCGCTGCTTCCTTTGTCACATGACAATAAGACAAATTATTCTGGGCTGTTCTGTAGTTACAGTAGTATAAACAAGACTAATTTGCCAGACAACGGTGCATGCATGTATTTCCATCTCAACACCAAACTGAATATAAATATCCCTTAATAATTATAATTAATGATCGAAAAGCTGTTGGTACATATAAGCAATCCACATTGACTGTAGCACCTCCTGAGACTAATCAGTTTAGTAAAACATTAATACAGTGTGATTCCAGCAACACTATGATCAAGTGGCAAGTGACTGCTGCTCTCTATTAATGTATCGACTGTACACAGCCCCACAATGGCTGGTCTAAGCACCTTACCTTTTTTCAAACTCAGATTCTGTGAGTAAGCTATGATCAGCTAGCTATTTATTATCTGCAATGTAACTATAACTGATTACTGTAAATAGTAGCAGTCCAATGCCTACCCTATAGGTAGACACCTAAGCCAACGAACAATATCTAATAAGAGGCAATAAACAGATCTGGGTATGGGATATTGAAATCTAGAAACCATGGTTGGATCCATGTTATCATCATTTTGCTGATAAACAAACACTATTTAGTTGCTTTTTCATCCAGCAGAGAGGAGTTTTTATTAAATTACAGCGCTCATTACATTATCTGGAGTGTTTTATTGCTCACACCCATCTATACATTTATTTGTCCCAAAACAGAGCTGTTGCTTTTGGTAAACAGTGGACACAATGTCACCAACAACAGGTAACAGTGCAGAGTGACATTGAGGGGCATATAGTATGTGTAAAGTGTGGAATGCTTATTAGAGGCTGAAATGGTTAACACTTCTTGAGCTTTCACTGTAGAACTGGAGGAAGGGTTTTCTACACTGACTTCAGAATAGTTACTACCTTGATTACACCGGGCACAGGTAGGGCATTCGTTACAGCTAGCTTTAGTACTCATTAGAAAGTTGGAATCTCTATAACCCCTCTCTATTACTGATATGCTTGAGTCCCTACCCATCTGCTCTACTCTCTGGAGCTTCAGGCTGATCTGCCAACTACCATCAGCTTGACTGTCACTCCTAATAAGTGAACTCTAACTTTATCTAACCTCACACTAGCTAGTCCTACCTTCTCATCCTACTGAAATCAGCATAATTAGTAAAAGTAAGAACAGAGGTGATGCTACAGTACCTCTCCTGCACCATGCTTAAAATTTAGTGTTGGAGCAGGTCAAGGGGGGCACATTACTAGTGCAGAGAGCAATATTGCACTCTTAACACTAGCAAAGTCAAATTTCTATCGTATAAAATGGAAATTCAGCTCTTAAAGTTACAGTACCAGAGGAAGCTTTTGCCTCTGGTAACTGGCTGCTTACTGCCACATAATGCAAGGTTCTCTAACCTTATGGCAGGAGTGTCCCTTAGTAAGAAACTAATAGGGGAGTGTAATAAAAGTCGGTAACAGAAAAAATATTGCAATACGAAAAGTTATACATTTGTGCGAACAAATTTGGCTTTGCGTCAATTTAATATACAGTAACTTTGCATTCCCCAAAACTGTTTAGCAACCACTTCCGACAGGGGAAGGTTTGTGAATTTTATAGTTTGCGCCAGTGCGCAGTTAATGTAATAAAACTTCTTTCTGAAAAAGTTGTTATGTTTGCTCCAAAAGATTACAACACCTTTAAGCACTTCTTAAAAGCGGTCAATGCACAATTAACATTCACAATGCTATAACAGTTTAACGAAGAGTATTACATTGCGAAATTCAAATTTCTATTCTTATTTGGGCAAATTGTTTTGCCCTTTGCGACTTTTATTACATTCCGCCATATGTATGTTAAGTGATTTTACTCGCTATGCTGGTTTCTACACCAGTTTACCAATCGTCTATTCATTTCTGTACTGTGTTTTCCTTGCAACTTCACAGCAGCTGATCCCTTGCAGAGATCCGTGCAGCACTGTGATACTGATACAACCACAATAGATCTCTCACTGGGCTAAATCAACAGCAACTAGTGTTTGCTATTCCTTTTAGTGTGGAAAACGTGGATACGCGTAATCTTTTTCCAATGTTTCCTACCCATGTACAATATGCTCATTGCAGCTTCAGTTATTATTCCATATGAAAGCTTTTAAAAAGGTTTCTAGGTTATGTGGTTCAACTGAGCGTTACACTGTTTAATTTTGAGACTATTGGCTCAGTATTTGTTTGTTTTGATTAGGTTCTTTGTGGCATATAGCGTCAGCTATCTCATTTGGTATTCATTAGACACTGGTTGAGTGCACAGCTTTTATGTTTTCTTCCCCCATTATTAAAGATCTCCGAGGCTGGAGCACTACTTTCTTGAGATGTTCTAAAGACGAAGATGCAATGTTAGTTGAGGAACGTGATGAGTTATAACCTTTGGTATTTATGTAGCTCCTTTTTTTTCCTCAGTACATTACAGTCCCTCATTTTGCTGTGTTATTGGCTGTCTTTTCTCAGCAGGCAGCCACTTACTCGGTGGGACGGCAATATTATTGCTGCTTCTGGCTGCACTAGATGGGTCTTCAGTGTTCACTTCAGATCCAAGACCACGGCTCTAAGATATCAGTTGGCTATTGCATAATTATGCCTGTTTCCATGAATTCTTTGTAAAATCATCTCATTTGTGACAATTCCATGTGCTGTTCTTAAAAATACATTTGTATTCTGCACTAACGTCATTTGATCTTGTTTATTTGTAGGATTGCCTTGTCTGTATTTTGGTCACACACATCTATACATCTTTACAACACCCCCTGCAACAAAATGTATACAAATGTATAAATAAACTTGCCAGTATATGTGTTGGCGCCAGAGCTTTTTTTTCTCTTCATATTCATATTTTAAACTAAATGCAAACTTTACCATAGTTGTAGACTGATGCACATTTGCTTGTTGTTAGTAAATGTGCTGCACAATGTGAAATCAGAGTACTGTCTACCTTAAGTGGCTTATTACATTTTACATTTCGAGTACAAACTATACCAACTGTGTCTTTATCACTTTAAATACAAGCTATGGAGGCAAGCAAGGATGTCTCTTCTGCCTTTGCAGTAGGTAATAAGCTTTGGTCCCTGCCATGAAGAAGAGGGCAGTATAATTTCTATCCCTAACTAATAGCAGGTAACACATGATACATTTACAGATACAGAACCCATTGTTGCAGCTTTGGAAAAGCTGGTTATTAAAAGACAAAGAAAGCTGGATTCACTGGGGGTGCCTTTTAGGCACCAACATGTTTTTCCCAAGACCATCGTTCCTTTTAGGAAAAGATTGGAACAGCTCAGAGAAATAACTAATAGAGAGATCTTACCTTTTTCCCAGGCACGTCTGGCTTGTGGTTGTGCTGTTGAATACAATTTTGTGATTTTACTCTACTGCTCAAGTGTCAGCCCTAGGGACACCTGGGAAAGCCAAGTAAAATGGTGGTACTCTGTTAGTTTTTTTCCCTGGCTAGTCCAATTTTTGGAGTGAAGTATGGTACAAAACGAAATTGTAGAATGCAAATAACCATGATTTTTGCCTAAAATTCAGTGTTTCCCTTAGCATTGCAATGTAAAAATTTGTATCTGTCACAATGTATGAGTGAAACGGCAATGCACCAATTAGCTTGCTTCTTGAAACAAGCCCAAGTTGCCAAAAAATATTGGGGATGTCATTATTCCTGTGTGCATCAATAATGCATAATCTTATTCCTTTGGCTAAAGCCGGTAGTGGCTATTGAGGGAACCTGGAGCTACTATAAGCTGGCAGTTATTCCAGTGCTCCAGGCCCAGATTTGTGGGAAGGCCACAAAGGCTCAGGGTGGCCAATAACTGTTGGCAGCATGCTACTCACTGGTCGCAACTGAACTGGGGACTAGGCGGGAGATGTGCAGCAACAAAATAGGTGAAGGAGGTGTGTGCAAGCATGGGGCTATTTGGGGTGTCTGAGTGGAGGGGACGTGTGAGTGCACAAGGGTCACACCATTTATAAATCCGTCCCTGCAGGAATCCTTTGCTTAAATGTGTAATTATCAGAGAAACAGGGTCACAAGCTTGCAGTCCTGGGCCGCCATGCAAAATTGTTATTGCCCCAATGAAATCATTGGTGATCCTTTAGCATGCTTTGCAGGTCACCAACAATTTTACGTGTTGCACGTAACCTGTGACCCATCCCTGTGAGTCCCCTGCTCCCCCAGCTCCCCCAGGTTCCCCCCACCCCCTCAATAGTTAACATAATACAGAGCAGGCTGTGGGGCCTAGTAACATCTAGTTACACCACTGCTATACTTAATGTGGCTTTTTTGTATACTATGCTGCTTATATATTTGATTAATAAATAAATACAAAAGTGCTAAAAAGTGTTATAGAAATGGTGCCCTTTGGGTACTCAGCTCAAAAATATCTGAAGCAGATGTGGTTGAGCCTCACAACCAAGTGCAGGTGCAACATGAAGATTTCCTGCAGCTGCTTGAGAGCCGTCCAAAGATCCTTTTTGGGATGCTTTATATTTCCTCCCAAAGTTTGCACAGTGGCAAAGTGCAGGCAGAAACAAAAACCTCACATTCGTCAGTCCTATGTACAGCAAGCCAATATGGAAATGAAGTGATCCACATTATCACAATGCATTATTCCCAGCTGTATCTGCTTCTGAGATAATTCATTTCTCCTTCGATCTCTGCAAAATGTGATTTGACATAGGCGATAATTGTTTTGATTGATCCTCCGTTATCTGAGAGAAGTGAAAGGAAATAAAATCCCCAGTAGTTACAAAAGGGTGACCTTCTTTTTCCAGTCGTTATGAGATGACTTTAGATGAACGCCAAGGTTTAGATACAGTCGGGATTTTTTTTTTCAGTAAATCATTGGGGTTAAAAGAGTAGTTCACAGTGAGATTAATTTTTAGTATGGTGTAAACAGAGGTATTAGTAATCACTTGAAATTAGCATTTTTTAAATATACTCTAGGGATTTTTAAATATCAACCCTCCAGTTTAAAAATAATTAGGGTCTGGTAATCATTTATAACAATCCAGTAGCTCAAATATCAAATTGAAAGATGAATATATGTGATAAAGGGGTAATATAGTTGGTTACAGGTCTAGTAACCCATAGCTACCAATCGGCAGGTAACATTTACTGGTCATCTTTTTTTCAAAGCGGTTGTTCATCTTTGTGTTAGTGGTAATCTGGGACAATTTGCAGTTGGTTGTCATTTTTTATTATTTGTGGTTGTTTGAGTTATTTTGCTTTTTATTCAGAGGCTCCAGTTTGCAATTTCAACAATCTGGTTGCTAGGTTCCAAATTACCCTAGCAACCATGTATTGATATGAATAAGAGACTGGAATATAAATAGGAGAGGCATGAATGGAAAGATGAGTAATAAAAAGTAGTAATAACAATACATGTGTAGCCTTACAAAGCATTTGTTTTTATGATGGGGAGACCCCCATTTCAGTCTGAAGAAAATGGCAAATGATTAAAAAATCTTTTAAAAATAAATAATGAAGACCAATTGAAAAGTTGCTTAGGTGAACCACTAGACAACTGATTGGTAAGTTACTCCTTCTATTACATTACTAGAAAATGTTAATAACATTTGAAATCTATCTCTGCATCACACCTCCCAGCATTTTGGAAATAGAAAGAGGGAAAAAAGCATTTTTCTGCGCATAGAGTGGCGACATTTTTGACCACACCAATTTTTGTGGTCAAACCCCCTTAATTACCATGTCCATTCCACAAAATTTGGCAAGTTATGAAAGTTTGAACACAATTCTGTGTTTTTACAGTTTTGCTAATGAAGGTGAATTGCTGCTGTGAGTCTAAGTTCTCCCAAGAGACCTGCTTATCTTAAACTGTTACAAAAGTGTCTTATCTAAGGATCTATTCTGGTCTCTCTGCCAAAAGCCAATTAAGTTAGAAACTTTCTATCTTTTTCTGGCTGTTCAGTGCAGGAGATCAAAGAGAAAGTCAGGACATTTCACTAACAAATCAGGGACTGCGGGCTGAGCTGTCAAAACCGGGACTGTCCCACGAAAAACGGGACAGTTGGGAGGTATGCTTCAGTAATCTAATTTCTTCCTTCCTTTTTAACCACCTTTGGGCAATCAAGTTCTATTGTTTCCTGTAGCAGAAATCTTGAAAGTCTGTGCAGAATTCATAAAGTTGCTAAAAAAAGAATGAGTGATGTAAGCATGTGGGGTGACCTTACGAGGTGCTAAATTTATGTCCGTGTTATTTCATTCTTTAACACCAAAACATTCCTAAAAAGGAAACTCTTTTTTTTCTCAGCGGTAACCATCGTTACTGAAAATAATTGTAAACCTGCCCTTTACTGTTGGGAAAAACAATAACTTGGTATAATGAAGGATATATTTGAGTTGTTTATTCGAGTAAAGTAATACTAGCTCACTGTTGGGTTTTAAGGTAATATGACAGATTTATGTACAGAGTAGAAAAATGGATGCCAATGCTGTTGCTTACCCACAATGCAGCATTGTTTCCCATTTTAGTCTCATGGTTGACACCTACAAAGTAGCGCACACTGCAACTTGCTTGAGATTTTCTCAAAGCAGTCTCATTGCCTGAGTTGTATTAGCATGTTGCTTGCATCATTATGGGAGTTGCTCTGTGTACCTAAAATGCCAGGGCCTATTTTAATTCTCAGTCCGGAGTCAATTGTATGAATTCCACCATCAGTAACTAATCCACGTTAGCATGCAATTCCCTGGATGCAAGTGAAATGAGGGTGTAAGTGCAACATGCAGAGGGAGCCCTAAAAGTAACACCTTCTCAAGTCCTCAAGGCAGATGTTAATTCTAGAGATCCCTCCTTTCTGCCCCATGGATCCCTTCTTTCTGCCCCATGGACAGCAAAGCAAAAGCTACTGGTGTGATTAGGGATGGGCCAATTTGCCCGTTTCATTTCGCCAAAAATTCGCCGCCGGCGAAATGTCGCTGACGGCCATTAAAGTCTATGGTAGTCAAAAAAAATTGTCGCCCGGCGAAATTTTTTTGACGAGTGTCTATTTTTTTTTTGACGCCATACAAGTCTATGGGCGTAATTTTTGCTGCAAAACAAGGCAAAAAACTTCGCCCATCACTTGGGGATATAACAGACAGAGGTAACACATTTATTAAAATATATGGAGGTTTCCCAGGGAACCGTCCCAAGGTAAGAAACAGTGTGGATAACTTAACATTATTTTCCTCTCAAGGGTTCATTTACATTTTTGAACCACTCAAGTCCTCACTATAGCCAATTGGAAGGGCTGCCATTTCCTAAGCGTTCTCAAACATTTTATATGCAAACAACAAAAAAGTGTGGGCGGACAGCGGCCAATTTTTCAATAAAAGTAATATTTTTATTTGCTCAGCTCAGAGGGTTAAAACAACAAATAACATATGTTTTTGAACTTTTTATTAATATTATTTTTGTGTTAGAGCTGTGATGTATGATATTTGCAAGCCCCTGCTGTATAATACAGGAATGGGGCCTGTTATCCAGAATGCTCAGGGCCTGGAGTTTTCCAGATAACAGATATTTCCTTAATTTGGATCTTTATACCTTAAGTCTACTAGAAAATCATGTGAACCAAATGGCTGATTTTGCTTCCAATAAGTACTGTATATACTCGAGTATAAGCCAACCTGAGTATAAGCCGAGGTACCTAATTTTACCTATAAAAACTGGGAAACCTTATTGACTCGAGTATATGCCTAGGGCGCATTCCAGTACACACTGTGTTGTCATGTCTGTATGTACTGAGGCAGCAGCTGTCATGTAAATGATATAAAGCAGTGGATGGATGGTAGGGAGATTTTATGGAGGGAAAACACCTTTGTGATTTGGACATTGGATTATTTGGATAAAATGGAGTCTACTGGAGATGGCCTTTCCTTTAATTCTGAGATTTCTGGATAATGGGTTTCTGGATAAATGATACCATACCTGTACCTTATGAAACAGCAGAACATTAGTATCACACCACTGAAGTGAATGTCATTTTACCTCTCAAGTTCAAAACCATACATTCACCTTTTCAGCCTCCATTAAAATTAGCCTGCATAAATGCAGACCAATCAGAATGCAAGCCTGTCAGCCTGAGACTGATTGAATGCTGATCATATGAATTGAGAAGAGGGGAATAAATTGCCTTTTTAGGAGTAGATCAGACACACTGCGTGTGACAGCACAATGCTTTATTGTTTCACTTAAAATACAGATAATCCTGTTTCTGAAATGAGCAAGAAGTATCTCTCGAGAACATGAAAACAAAAATCCATAACTGTTTTCTTCATTATAATATATAATTTTCAGTTTCCCCCATGGCGCACTACTGCTTAACTGGTTGGCACTTTGTTAATAAATAATAATAGGTCCAAGGTAATAACTTTTGCATAGTGTTGAGTTTTTTTCTGCTGTTGAAACTCTGAAAAGAGAATTTTAGATTCAACATTTAGAGGTTTATGAAGTAACATTGGCAAAAGTTGACCCCATTTCTGTAATTCATTATTCTTACTGTGCTAGATTGGTTAAGTATTAATATTGCTATGGAACTTAGCAAGTAGGTGGTGTCTGAATGGCATGTGAATATAAAGGTATGGAAAGCCGACATACTGTATTGCTATGAAATAGGCAGACCTTTGTGCTCAGTTCTAGAGCACAATAATAACCTTTGCCTATGGGTTCTAAGCATGGGGCTTTTTTATTTTTTTTAGCACTTTGCTATATGCCCAACATATAATTTATGAGGCCTCTTGTGTGTTAAAGCTGCATTTTCAATTGCGTACATAGGAAGAAGCAACAGCACCACTGACAATACCCATGTTTTTATAAATATATATAAGTAGGAGAGAAGATACTTTTTGCTTGGAGTAATTTAAGTGCTGCTGTACCAAACAACATGGGGCTCGGAAGACTGTGGTGTAGGAACAAATATAGGGTCTCAACTGGTCATTGTAAACATCAGCCTGTTTACTGCAATTCAAGATGATTTCATCTGCCAGCCATAACTAAGTGGCATAAGACACCATGGAAACAAGCGATAGAAGGTACTCTCCCCAGCCATGAAGCTCTACGCCCGCTCATGAACTAGTGAAGCACAATTTTATATGAAATCCCTCACTCCTGGGACGTGTGCAGATATCTGTTTATTATAATCAGCAGTTTTCTCGTCTTGAGAAAGAGCCCGTAAAGCCGTTGAAACGCTAACTATAATAAATTGATGTTTGTATAAGTCACTGGAGCACAGACATTTCACACAGCTTTGCCTTTTATTGGAAACTGCTAAGTCCTCTGTCCTTCACCACAAGGCTTTATCTCTAATAAGTGGTGCATGTAATATACACAGTATAACATAAACATTAATAAGCCCCTTGCAGATAGTTCTTCCACCACCAAGCCACTCCATCTTATCCAAATGGCCCCATAGTAGCTGCTCTACTATAGGGAGTGGGAATATATTGATCAGTGAAATATGCAGTGACTTAAAGCCTAAAGATACTGGTGAAAGCACTTATTATACCTTTTTTATTTACCTTCTGAAAGTTATGGGCTATTTCCCTAAGGATAAAACTATCACTCCCCTTAGGAGTGGTGGTCCCAGCTATTTTTCACCATATGTAATCCTATATTCAACACCTACAAACACTCAACTCAACACTCAAACACAACTGCAATGGGGTGCATGTTTTAGGCTCAGGACCTGAGTTGGCTCCATGGGCACGAAAGGCTGGACCAGTGCACAATTGCACAACTTAGGAGTGAAGAATTATCTGTATAAAAAGGGTGGAATTGATAAACTAGTTAGTGCTTAGTGTACCAGTGGGACATATGGAAGATGCCCCAGCTCAGATTCAGCACTGAGGTCCTCGGGCCTCTATTTGTGCTGACGACATCACATTGTCTAATTAACAGACACTACCTGCTATGCCTCCTCTAAAAATAAACAGCATATACATACAAAAACTGTTTATGTACAAGCTAATAAGCCCAACTTTTTCTTTCTGTAATTGGTGGTGTCACTTTCTAGGCACTGGCAAGCCGAAGGTCCCTGTTTACGTGCCAATCTTCCGCAGAGTCTCTGCATCTCATCAACTATGTAGGTGCAGGCACAGGGGAAATCGGCGAAGCGTGATTCTTGCATGACAGCTCCTACATTGTCATCCTTTCCTGGTCATTAGTTTTCAGAAAAATAATACATGTTATCATAACAAAATGTGCCTACCAAATATCCGCCATGATAAACAAGCTGCAAAATCACCCTGTGCCAATTAAATACTTGGTAAAACCAGCCCTTTCTGTTGATCTCTTTCATTAAAAGACAGTCACACCATTGGCATGATGCATAGCTGAACTTGCCAGAAATGATATACTTAGCACAACTTCATTTCTAGCAAGCGTTTTTCCCCCATAAAACCCATACCATCACAGCCTTAATTGTCAGTTTTCACAATGGCATAAACGATGAAAGTAACACTTTACATGCATAATTATGTTTTATTGCAAAAAATTAAAAACATTATCAGAAAGTGTCTTACAACTATGCAGTGGCATCAATTTCCATTATCCAATCCGTGCACTACAAAGACTGTAGGGACAGATTCTTCTTGGCAATGCTCAGATGAATACTAGTTCTGTTTAGCAATAATGGGGAAATTTGCCTTAAAGTGCCATAATGTGTACCAATGAATCAAACATTCGCCTGTAATATTGCAACAGCACCACAGTGCTTTAAGCTAATTGCCGATTGGTTGTTGTCGTTTATTATGCTGATGGAGCTATGCACCATGGCATACACCAGCAGGACTTTGGTAATAATGTGACAATGAGGTCTATGGAGTTTGGCTGCTTTGCAAAGAAGAGTGACCCATATTTGAAAGCAGGAGGTTGGGGAGGAACTGGAGTTGCCCAGGATATACCTGGGCATAGGCTGTGATGATTTTGGCCTGGGTTTTTAATGTCTACATCAGAAATGTTGGGAAGTGCATAAAGCCATATTACCTACAAGGCAGCCTAGTGCTTCCTTCACAAAAGTAGGGGTTGTTCACCTTTAAATTAATGCTATAGAGGGTGAGATTCTGAGACAATTTGCAATTGGTTTTATTTTTTTATTATTTGTGGTTTTTGAGCTTTTTATTCAACAGCTCTCCAGTTTGCAATTTCAGCAATCCTGTTGCTAGGGTCGGAATAATAGCAATCATGCATTGATATGAATAAGAGACTGGAATATGAATTGGAGAGGCCTGAATAGAAATGTTTTTTAGTAAGGGTTAGGTACCCCCATTCGAAAGCTGGAAAGAGAAAAATTAGGCAAATAATTTAAAAACAGTAAAAGATAAATAATGAAGGCCAGTTGAAAAGTTACTTAGCATTAGCCATTCTATAACATACTAAACCTTAACTCAAAGGTGAACTACCCCTTTAACTTTATAGACCCATCATAATTTACAAATCTACCTACTCCAGGACTACATATATATATATATACAACTGAACGTTTCCATTATGTTGCGCATAGACTGTATTCTGCAGCATAAAATAAACAAACATATTGATCTTTAGTTTAGTATGAACAACGCCAAGCTTGAGGTCAAGACAAAATGTAAGAAAACCAGACTAAAATACTAAGTTGGTGATGGCCCTTTCTATTGATGTGTTGGAACACATTTAGCAACATTTTATTAGCAGACAAAAACACAAGAAGAGCAGATGTTTCTGTTTACTTCTGAAGCTGAGTATTAGTCCTGTTTTCTTTTGAAAAAGCCAAAAAGAAAACAAAAACGGCATCAACATATCGATGCTCATTCATTTGGCAGGACTCAGGTATTGACATCCTTATCAGCGTCAGGATTTAGAATAAAGGCACAGCAGGTGTTTTATATTAGAATCTTTTCTGTTTTTGTTTTCCAGACTTGTTTCTTTACTTGTGAAGGATTCTGTTAAGTTGAGGTTATTTTGCTTTGTCCTCCAGCTTTTACTTAATACTAAAATACGTTTTCGATAGCAAAAAGGGAAAAACACTCATCTTCTTAATTTCCCTGTTAGCTGTTTTGTCGCTGTTAGAGTGCACACTGCTCGCTGCCCATTGTTTGGAAATGACTCAGGACTGACGACTGCTCAGCTTTGCATAGTGCTCATCAATCTTGTTTTTTGCTTTTTTTGTACTTTTTCACAGTAATTTATTTTTGTCATAGGCTGTGGGCATTTTAAAATGACGGCGGCTTGCATACTCATACAAAAAGCAAGCTGAATTAGACAGAGCCAAGCTTAAAGTGATACGAACCCATTCACACTTAATGTAGAATGCCATAAAAATCATCAATGTAAATAAAATGGGGGGGCAATTAAATGTTGAAAAACAAAAATAGAAATAGAAAAATGCAAACAGTTTGCTCTGTTTCTAGGTGAGATGTATGAACCATCAGTTGATGGCTGGCTGGATCCCTCATTTGCTAGTACAATTTAATCAGCAAGAAAATGTGAACCACCAATTGCTGACCCCGAGTGCAGAGGATCCATTCTTAAAGTTTGTATTAGGTGCCATGTTCACAGACACAAGTATTTGGGGAAATGGCTTTGCCTTTGCTCAAACACAATTACCTGGGGGAATAGTTTGCCTTTGCTCAACAATAGGTATTTGAGGAACCACAAATATATGGACAATAGCTCTGCCTTTGCTCAACCATCAATATATGGAGGAGTAGATCTTCCTTTAGGCAATAGACACACAGGCTGTTTCCGGCTCTTGTTTCAGCCAGCGTATTTACGCTGACCGCATTCAAAATCAATGGAGCTGGGGCACTGAGCAGATCTGCATCTCTCAGCCTGCAAAATTACGCAGGCTGACAACAGCCGCTGAACAGCCACTGAAAATAGCCTGTGTGCCCATAGCCTTACTCATGAAGAACAGTGGAACTGTCTCTGAATGAGTCAATTCTGGCCCTTGAGGGTCACTCCAATGCCACCCCTCCCAGAATGCACCAGATGAATTATGCTCTGATGTAATTCTGTTGGAAAATGTCAACCACTTTTGAAGTGACAGAGGTTTGTCTGAAAAGTGGTGAATGAGCAGCAAAGGTCCAGTTTAATGTACATTCAAGGCATGGAAAAGCAATTAAGGAAACTGTATGCCTCTGTAACTGCATTTAAGATTGGCGTACCTCTGAAGTAGTTTATTCACTCCATACTGCACATATAAGTGAACATAAGCTCTGTTTATTCATTTCTCTGCTTTCTCCACTTGCTTTTGTTTCCATGACAAAGCAAATGGGACCTCAATATAAACTATAAAAAAATCATAAAAAAACATAATATACCGTGAGAAAGGTGTATAGTCGTGCTCAAAAGCAATAATCAGGATTAAGACAGCTATAAAAACACTGATGTATTGTGTGAACTAATATTACATAAAGGCATCCTTCCAGCTCAAGGCCAAAGGTATGTATTGGAGCAGCAGTACTGCCTTCCTATTAGGATTACATGTTCTACTGTTCTTGCGGCTGGCAGGAGAGCTGCCAGCATCATTTCTGGCCAAACACTGCTACACCTCACTATGAAATATGTGATGCGTACAAAGGAGCCGTGGTAATTTGTCAGAAAATGGTATTTTTGACCCAATAACTGGGACAGTGACATTAAAAGCCCCCATTACCTCCCCAGTTTGGCTGAAGACGAGGATATAAAAAGAAATCTTTGTTCCGTTGTCACTCTGGCAATGAAGGGATTAATCACTGTGGCCGGGAGCATCTTTCCCCCATTATCAAGGAAAGAGCCAGGTGCCAAAATGCACACATAGTTACACCTGAGCTCTGCTAGATCTTGGCGGGTCCCATTTATTACCTGCGGCTATTTATATACTGAGCGAGCAGGTGTGGGAAGAAAAAACAACAGCCAGTTGAAAAGAAAATGTATTAACCCTTGGCAGTGGGTTTGTGCAAATAAGTGATGAATGAGATGTCCTTCCTGCGGTCACTTGTATATTGACCAGGCATTACTTTGGGACCAGAGTAAAAACTCTTACAGTTCCAACTTCTTTGCATTATCCACTATTCATTAATATGAGATGCCATATGTGAATCAGGGGGATTCTGCAAGACCAGTGGGAGATTCTGTATTGTGCTCTAAAGCATCAAGCACTCAATACCTCATGTTGGTCGCTGGCTAACACACATCTGCACTCATTTCATAGGTGGGGAGGGCAGAGCAGTCCTGATTAGTGGATTTGAAAATGGGTAAGACTTATTTGGAAGAGGCTGGGTTGTGCAGTGAAACATAAGTGTAAATGGGTGTGGTATGGAGGGGTCCTTATTTTCTATTTGGGAATGCTAGGAGCTGTATGGGCTTTGGTTTGATTAGCACCTTGGGCTCCCTTTGTGTATGTGTATGTCTACTGGGTGCTCAGGTTTCCTACCACATTCTAAAGCCATAATGCTAGACTAACTTATGAAAAAGGAACATTGTGTGTTTGTTTAATGATGAAACACTCACAATAAAACACTATACCCATTCCGATTAGAAGAAAGGAGGTTCCATTGTAATATTCAGAAAGAGTTTTTTACAATGAGAGCTGAGAAGATGAGGAATTCTCTCCCTGAATTAGTTGTACAGGCTGATACGTTAGATAGCTTTAAGAAGGTGTTAGCAAGTGATGGAATACAGGATGGAATTTTTTCCCCTCCGAGGAAAATTGGAGAGGCTTCAGAATGTTTTTTTTTTTTTTGCCTTTCTCTGCATCAACTAGCAGTTGCGCAGGTTATATATAGCATTATAAGGTTGTACTTGATAGACGTGTCTTTTTTTCAACCTGAATTAATATGTTACTAAGTATAACATGTCAGCATTGCCTAAATAATAATGATAACTTCTACTGACCAATAGTTAAAACATGAAGACATCTGTAAAATAATTCCATATTTATATGTAATCGAGAAGTGCAATTTGCCCCCTTTTGTACTGGGGCCCAGGAATGCTTTTAAACAGACTATGAAAACAAAGGCTGATGATTCCTTTCTACAGAAATGTCAAGGCTCATTTATTGATGACTGGTTTATACCAGGATAACAATGCAATTTGTGTTCTCATTTTTTTCAGTACAGAAAATAATTAGGTAATAAATGCACCGAGAAAAGGTAGCATCAAATATAATTCATTCTAGTACAGCCAGACACAGGCTTCAGCGATTTGTTTTCTATTGTACGGAAGCCAGGAGAACAGATGTAGTCACTGGCCCATGAGGGTACGCCTGTTAATTGTATATGTGCCAGAGAAGGGCAAAATGTGGCTATCCAGGTTATCAGTGGGATGTGGGGAGTAATAGTTCAAAACCATATAGAGGAAAGCATGTTGGCCATGCATGGTATACGCATTTGCTGGCAGCCTGTTCTTTTGTTCACTCAGCAGTAAGGCTGTTAACTCTCCAAGCTCATAACCCACCCCTTTATTCGCTGCTGGTTTTGCTTTTGTGAGTTGTCAGAGCCGTTGAGAAATGGAGTATATTTTTAGCTTGTTCTGTTGCTCTCTGCTGAACCCTGGCTTCATTTTTTCTTGTAATGATAGAGAAGTTGATATTTTAAATATTCTGGAGAATGCAAAGGAATGTTTTGCTTTATGATTTACTGGCACCGGCAGGTTGGATGGCATTCAGTGCAAAGTATTCCCCCCCGCTTTCCTTGCACTTAAGTTTCCATCTCTGGTCCCCCCCCAAAACAGAAAAGCTCTGATCCGCTAGCTTGGCTTCTTCTTCACTGCTAAAGCAATCCTTTTTTATTTAAATATATATCCATACAGTACATATATTTATATATTTACTTTAACAACATAACAAGAATGTATCTGCTTTACATAATGCTGTAGGTGCAGAGCAATTATTATTCATAACAAGGGTGAGAATAAAAGCCCAAGCCACCAAAGCCAAACAGCAAAAGAAAGTGAAGTTCATTACTGAAAAGCTGCTACCACAATGGGAACGTAGTATAAGCCAAAATGAGTTTAAGGCCTAAGGGTACATACCCACAGGAGAGCCAGCTTGTATTTGCTGTACAATTTGTGCATTTTTATTCATTTCAACCACAGTAACAACATTTTCTCTGGGTTTCTACCAACGAGAAGTGATTAAAGCTACATGGAGAAAAAATATAGGTCTTAATTTTTTCTTGGCCTTCCATTCTGGGGTCGGATGATGTATCCATCCCATGGATTATTTTTTTCAGAAGAACCTTACACTGGCATGAGCCATCATTGAGAAAACCTTCTCAAGAAAGTCTTAAGATATTCATTTGTACTGGGACTGTGTCTTATAGCTCAACCAAATGGCTGTCCCTCTGGCTAACAGCAGTATATGTATTTTTTTTTCCTCTTTATTTATTGTGTTTTTCCAACAAATACATACATTGTATCTTCATATACTTCTCTAAGGAGTACGATCTAAAGTTTAACCATTGCAGGGTAACAGTAAATTATATTTACATGCTTACAAACCCTTTTTATTCTTTGTGTATGTGATCTTTTACATTTGCTCTCTACAGTTTAATTTGCTTGACATAAACTTGCTTCAAACCTCCATATCCATTACTGGATTTCGTTGACTCAGAATCCTGAACCATCTTATTGATGACTGTAAATAGTTTCTGCTCATGAGTTACTGTATTGCAGTAATAACCCAGAGTAAATGTCCGCCAGATGTCAAGGTCGCAATATATATATTAATATGCCTTCTCTTCAGACTGCCTACAATCATGATGGAATACTTTCATCAATCCCACATGAAATCGATAAGTTAGACATACCCTGCACTGGCTTTTTTTTCACCTTCAAGTACATTTTTCATGATTTTTCATAAAGGCTGTGTCGTTTTTTTGAGGATGACCATACATTGTACCTACACTATGTGGCCAAAAAAGTATTTGGATATCTTCCTGTCTAACATCTTATTCCAAAACTAAGAGTATTAATGTAAAGTTGGTCCTTTTTTGCTGCTAAAATAGTCTTTAGCCACTTCTCTTCTGATAAGGTTTTCCACTGGATGCTGTTGGGATTTTATTTCATTCATACATAGGAGATTGGGTACTGATATTGGTTTATGAGGCTTGTCTTGCAATTGTATTCCAATTCATCTCTCAAGTGTTCCGTTGGGTGGAGAACATGATTCTCTAAAGGCCAGTAAGGCTCTTCCACCTCTCTCTGCACACCTATTGTGAATTCTGTATGGACCTTATTTTGAGCATTCGGGCATTAACTTACTGAAACAGTAAATGGCTTTTCCCTAAACACCCCAAGTAGGAAGCAATAAAATTCTCTGTCATTGTATGATGAAGTGGCACCTGTGGTATAAATAATAGCTGTGGCTTAAATAAGCAATTCCAATAAACTATAATAAATAGTGATGGGCGAATTTGGGGCATTTCGATTCGCTAAAAAATTTGCGAATTTCCAGCTAAATTCTTGAAACAGCGAAGAATTCACGAAACTGACACCGGTGTCCATTTTTTTTAACGACAGCGAATTTCCACTGCCAAAACTGCGTTTTTTCTCGCGAGTTCACATCTGGAGAATAAATTCGCCCATCACTAATAATATATTGAAATTGTCTATTTAAGCCACAGCTATTATTATATTAACATTACATTATATATTATTATAGGTATGGGATCTGTGATGCATAATTCGTGGGACCTGGGCTTTTCCAGATAATGGATCATTCTGTTATTTGGATCTTTATACCTTAAGTCTACTAGAACATCATGTGAACAATAAATAAATCCAATAGACTGGTTTGATACCAATAAGGTTTAATTATCTTAGTACAAGGTATTGTTTTATTATTAGAGAAAAGGGAATCATTTTTAAAAAAAAATTGGATTTGGATAAAATGGAGTCTATGGGAGACTGCCTTTCTTTAATTTAGAGCTGTCTGGATAATTGGTTTTCCAACTAATGTATACTATACCTGTATATAATATTACAGAATGATTGTTTTGTCCCTGCCTAGTGTAGTTTCCTTCTTAAGGTGAATAACATTCACTAAACACAAGCTAAAAACAGATTTATCAGAAGCCAATTAACCTGTCTGTATTTTTGGAGAGCATGGAAACTAGAGTACCTGGAGAAAATCCATGCAGACAGCGGGAGAACATACAAATTCATTGCAGGTATAATGACACAAATAAATGTGCTTGCTCCATTGGTGTGTTTGGACTTTATGTTGGAAATCAAAGGTCCCTCTGGAGCTTGTTGTCAAGGTTGATGCTCTTCTAATCTCTCATCTGTCAAAAACATCCCTAAAATAACTATAAAATGTTCTGTGCTTTTCGGCTTATGTCTAGCAGACCTTTCAGAATATCTTCTGTGTGTGTGTGGGAGTGGCATTGGCCTCCTCTTACCACCAGTTTCTGGTTCTTCTGGCAAACTGACAGTAATCGTAGGGTGGGGGCATTTCAAGTACAAAAAGACTATAGAAAGGCAAATATATAAAAAAAAAGCACAACAAATAAAAACTATTTATATTTCCTTTTATTAAATATTAAATCTTTCTGATGAACTTTCCCTTTTTAAAGTTTTGTGAAATTGATGTCCATTTAAAATATTTTGTTCAGATTTTACTATTTTTTTAAGTTAATGTACATTTCTAGCAGAAAGCACTGATTATTCTTTTGATACCCAATGGGACAATCACGACAGAGGTGAGGGAACCTTTCTGAGTATGTCATTGACAATGAGGAAATTGTTTGAAAAACAAACAAAATTATTCTGACCCTTTAAATTGGACTGTCCTTTGCAAAGGGCTAAAATTTCCAGCAATCTAGCAAAATACTTTCATAACGCTTCTGCAGAATAAAAGCTGTTATTATCCTTTGGCCAGGCATTTTGCATTTCTCTGTTCAGAAACACATCATTTACACTGCATATCTTTTTTATACTTTTTTTTATTTTAATTGTTATGGAAACTGGACAGTCAGTTCTTTTTACCCCTAATATTTAGTATTTAATAATATATGTGGTATAGCATTTTCTAAAGCTTATTTGCTTTCTGTAAGCTCGATGGTCCTTGCTTTAAGGGGGAAGAATGGGGACAGAGTGCGACAGGAGGGGTTATATTAAAAAGTAGAAAGGTGAGAAAAGACAAGAGAGAGAAAGAGTTAGAGTATCCTTAGTTTGTAATGTGCATGTTCCAATACAGAGATCCTCATCATAGTGGGGAAAATGTGAAAAAGAGCCTGTAATGTGGGTAATGTGGGGAGGAGGAGATTGAAGAGGTAGTTTTACAGGGCTGTGTTGGACCTAGGAAAGAGTAGAGCAACCCTGTGCTTTTAAGACCAACAGTCACTCTAAAGCTCCCCATAGACGCGACGATTCTTCTTGCCGAACGACCGATTTTAGGGAAGTCTGGCCAATCCTTCGAAATTATCGTGCGGTTAGTGGGATTCGAACGATCGTACATCTTACGATTTTTCGGCCGACATCTGTCAGGAAATTGATCGGCCAGGTCAAAAAATCTATGTCGGCCCCAGTGCAATGTATCTATGTTTGCAGGGCCAAGCAGGCAGCTCCCCTTTGTTTTCCTGGCAAATTGGTCTTTTTAGTTGATGGTCAATTCGTACGATCGTACGATTGTTCTGAGAAGATCGTGGTCTCACGATCAGGATCTGATCTTTTAAAAATCTTAACATCTATGGCCAGCATAAGCCAGGAACATATCTATCATGTTTGAAGTAAAACTCAAGGCTGGTTTAGTCATTTGCTCTTCCTTTTTTAATTACAGGTATGGGACCTGTTATCCAGAATGCTCGGGACCTGGGGTTTTCCGGATAACGGATCTTTCCGTAATTTGGGTCTTCATACCTTAAGTCTACTAGAAATTCATTTAAACATTAAATAAACCCAATAGGCTGGTTTTGCTTTCA
The DNA here is from genome assembly GCF_017654675.1 of Xenopus laevis. Taxonomy (NCBI): domain Eukaryota; kingdom Metazoa; phylum Chordata; class Amphibia; order Anura; family Pipidae; genus Xenopus; species Xenopus laevis. The sequence continues at coordinate 54,448,577 of NC_054375.1, read as the reverse complement.
ATAAGGATTAATTATATCTTAGTTGGGATCAAGTACAAGCTACTGTTTTATTATTACAGAGAAAAAGGAAATCATTTTGAAAAATTTGGATTATTTGGATAAAATGGAGTCTATGGGAGACAGCCATTCCGTAATTCGGACCTTTCTGGATATCGGGTTTCCGGATAAGGGATCCTATACCTGTATGAAGGTTTGGTTGCCAAGTCTAGGCCCAGTGTACTATCAGTATAATGCTTTATTAACGTAGGGTAGCTAGATGTTCCCTACAGCATAAGGACACATATTAAAGAGCAGGGCTGCAGTGACTTGAACATATTCATGTACTCCTATTTATAAGAGTCCCCTGTTAAAAGTGTTAAATGTGTAATTTATTCATCTTATTAACTTGTCATCCTGTTCCAACAAAACATCAAAAAGCAAAACCCATTAATTATCTGAATACTCACCACACCCAACCATTATAACATGGTGCAGTAGCAGTTTGCTGTGTTGCTTTGTTACTTTGTTTAGTCACTGTGTGGGTTATTAATTTACAGTAGGTCCTTCCTGTGTCATACACAAGCAAAAGTATTAGGAGGCAGTTAAAATAAAGGTGCAACAAAAAGATGAGGGAATATCTTACTGGTTGATGAGGACCCTCATCTACTGTATATAGCTTACTTCTTGAAGGAGTTTTGTTGTCAGCTTACAGGGCAAATATTATGTGCTACATCATCTTGTTTTGAGTAGTTCTGAAAGTGTGTGATGCATCACTGACATCAATATGATTAGTGTTTAGTGATGGGCGAATTTGTCCTCTTTTTCGCAGAAAAATTTGCGAATTCGAAAATTATTTTGAAATGTGAGTTTTAATGCCCGCCTCAATTTTGACGCCCACATCAATTCTGACGCTTGCGTCAATTATGATGCTGGAGTTAAAGTCAATGGACATCCGAATAATGTTAACGCGCGCCGGTTTCGACACAAGCGACTTTTCCGACAAGCGTCCAAAATGTTTTGAAACCAATGAAATTTTGCGCCTGAACTTTCGCAGGTGAATTTTCGCGGCAGTTTTGTGAATTTATTCATCGGCGGCGAAATGTGGAAATTTGCCGCAAATACACGCCTTCCAAATTTATTCGCCTATCACTATTCGTGTTCATATCCTCACTAAATGCCAGTCACAGTGAATAGGTAGGCAAACTAACTGTACCTCTTCCATGCCCCTGTCCTGCACAACAGGAAGAACTTTAACACTTCTTAGAAGTCTTCATAGCTTCTCTACTTACATGTTCCTATATTTTGCCTGCCCCTCCCTGGGACAGTCCCACATCTCTCTCTTTCCACATTAATAGCCATGCTAGTCTCTGCTTTGAAATTGCCCTTGACACCTTTGCTTTCCTGCACAATCTTGAGACTCACACTGGTCCTCTCCAAGAATAGCAATATACCACTGTCATTCTCAACGAATGAGAAGGATACAGCATCTGTGTTCACTCTTGGTTAGAATATGAACTTTTCAAAAGATTTTAAATTAAATATGTGAACTGAACTACAATCAGATGTGCTTCATACACCAACAGCAAGCAATATGCAAGGTACAACACTTGGTATCCATAAAACATTGCATCCAGTAGATACAAAGGGCCCTTTATGAATATCTGCCTTTGACCAATCATTAAGTACAGGGTTCCATTAGCCTTCTGCACCAATATGCAAATGATTTTATGCCAGCAGCATCGGGAGCAAATGGAAGGCATGAAAGAGAGCACCTATGGCATGTCCGTGAGATGCCCACATTGACACCCTTTCACTCTGAGCGTGATTTACAACTAGTAAGGGGAAATGCATTGTTGGTAATAGTAAACTTGGCAAACTGTGTCAATTATTTGCCCAACAAACTATAATGACTCTTGGTTTTGTCAGAACAGTGAAAGATTCCCACATAGAACACGGTTTTATAGAATCTGCCAGGCTTTTTATGTTAGGCCATATCTAAGCAAGGAAGGTGACAGGGTTTATTCTGTGCTGCTGTAGCAACTTGTCAGTATAGATATTCTTCAAAGCATTTTCAGCATCTTACACACATCACATTTGAACTCACAGCAAAACACAACATTTGCTTGATATGTGCCTCCCCCAAATAATTTCATTTGAAGTAAGGAAACCTGACTCCCCATTGGGCCAGATAACGGCCTTACTGGGCTGATCTTTATACGTTAGAAATAAAATATATCTATATATTTATAGAAACTAGACTTGTCTGTTTTTTTGCACAATTAGTAAATATTGGTCATTAAAATATTTTCCGCTTACTGTTCCTTTATACAGTATTAAGATTAAGTTATCCTCAATACTTTCTCACGTTGCACCTAATTGTCCAAAACCACTAGACTGTCAGTTTACTTAACAGTGTATTGATTACAATGGCCAGAACAGGAGCTCTATTATTCATTAATGCTTCCCACAATCGTTCATATGTCCAGTGACTGGGGAAAGAAAGGAATGTGAAGGAAATGGTGTCAGTTACTTTAAACATATCAGTTTCTAAACAGACAACAAGAAAACCACCAAAATGTCTTATTAAACTGCTAGAGCCTCAAATAAAAAAAAAACAAATGCTGTAACTATGCTAATTTATGTGTTGTGATCTTTGCTGGAAATATACAAATCATTTTTAAAAACTTGAATTATTTGGATAAAATGGAGTTTAGGAGAGACAGCCTTTCGTGATTCGGAGCTTTATGGATAACAGGTTTCTGGATAATTGGTCCCATACCTGTATTCACAGTAGGACACTAGTGATGGGCGAATAAATTCGCCTGGCACGAATTTGCGGTGAATTTCCACATTTCTCCACCGGCAAATACATTTGCAAATCTCCAGTGAAAATTAGTCGGTGAAAATTTGCCGGCATAAATTTCTGATTTTCACAGTTTTTTCGTGAAAATTTCAGATTTTCATGATTTTTCCATGAACTTTCCAATTTCACGATTTTTCCCACGATTTTTTTGCGATTCATGATTTGTACGAGAATTTTTCACAGTTTTGCGAATTTGCAAATTTTGCAGGAAATTCCCGTTTTTTTCGGCGAAACTGGATAAATTCGCCCATCACTATAGGACACCAATATTATGTCACCAGATTCTACATTTTCTCACAATTAATGCTGGGTGTTATGGTCATTTTCTTTATATGATTTTGTTTTCCAAAGGTTTAATAATTTTGACATAGTCCCCTGGCGAACATAAAATTGGGGTTCTACTTTATATGCCAAATGCTTCTTACAGTCTTACGTAACGTTTAACTACCCTGAGGAGCAATGTTTTTGAGGAGGTGACTTTTAATAAGCCCTAGTAGTAGATAATTAGTCCTAGTAGTAGGTAATTAGTCCTAGTATTAGGTAATTAGCCCTTGTAGTAAGTAATTAGTCCTACTAGTAGATTATTATTCCTATTAGTAAACCCCTGCAATCATTATTCTAAAGAAAGCACAGCAGGGTATCTGATTTACGGATGAAAAGATATTTTCTTAACTTCCCATGAAATACTATGTTTGTTGAATGAATAAAACAGCACAATTCAAAATACATCAAATTTTACCTAGGAGTCATTTTTAATTGGTCACAGTGGACATTTGGACTGCAAATAAAATTTAGGCAAACACACACAGTTTTGTGTCTTTATTCGGCTATTGAAAAACATATACCTGTATATCGACCTTGAGAGAGAGAATTATATGGCACCAATCCTATTATTAAGCCCATAAATAAAACACAGACATATTTATGCCAGCCCACATTGTATTTTTCATCTTCAGATACTGTATGTGGTCTAAGATTTCAGCATTTTGGGAAAATGAATTAAAAGGCAGAATTTCTCAGCAGCGAGCTTGCCTAAGGCTGAGACAATATCTAAGCCAGGTGCACTGCAATTAAGCAATAGACTCAACAAGCCACCTGTATATGAAATGTAAAATGGGCAGAAAATCTGTTAGTCTTTCCTGGGCCACCTGGGGTTTAATTAGTGAACATGCAAAACTTTCTTAGATGGTACAGACCACCATTTGAGTAGTCACTGATATGTTATGCATGAAAAATCCACATTATTGTAAAACTACTTTTACAGACTGTAAAAAAAACTGGTAAAAAATACAATGTTAAAAATCCCTGGCGAAAGAGTAGGTCTATTTTAAGTTTAATTCTTTTTTTATCTTTTTCTTTTTCTGTGAAATACTTTGTGGTGCATTTTGACAAGTGTCTGGTTGTTGTGGGCAAAATGAAGACAGCAGAAAAGACTAACTGTGCAACGCCTTGGGCCTGAGGAGATATATTCTAAGTCATAAAATAGACATGAGCAGGACTCATTCAGGTCTAAGTTCTGAGAGTCATCATGCAGAGAAGTCCTACTGCTCATATAAATTCAGGAACACTAATTAATAATAGAAGAGACTGGTAAAAATAAACTTGACAGTTGCCTCTTAACATTCTAAAACAATTAAAAGTTTTGCATGTTTTTCCAGCTTTATGATAGGCTAAATTTTGATTAACTGAGAGTTCAATACTAAGATCACCGGGGGGGGGAGTTACTGTGCATAGTAGCCACTTGTAGACCACATTCACAGGTCAAGGTGGTCACTGATCACCCCGATTTTATGCCTGAGCCAACATCTGATAAAACTGATCAGTTATTTACTGGGGCTGATATACTTCCAAACATGGACAAGCTGGCTGCGAATATGGTCAAGAAAAATTAAATAGAAGGCAATATCTACCTACCTGTGTTAGGGCATCTGAAAGCTCTGTAGAGTTGACGCCTGTATGGCTTAGAACCAAACAGTGTTTTTTTCAAGGAGGTGTTTGGTTCAAAAGCTCCTGGGCAAATTCCTATTTACTGCACAGAGTGTGATGTCATATCCCCACCCACAATGTCTTTGGGACTGACCCTCAACATCACCAGCTGTCCTCAATGATATATTCATACCACCTTTGTCTGGTTTTCCCTAGCAGGAACGGTGGCAACCCTAATGCCTAATGCTCTGATTGATTAAATACTAGTTATAACAGCATCTTAGTAAAGTTGGTTGCTTACAGAAAAAATGTGTAAAGGTATGTTCACTGAGAACTTGTGTCTGTTGTCCGGGCTTGTGTATTCTACACTCCATACCTCTGTGCTGTAGAGTGCATCGTTTACAGGAGCAAGAGGGTCCTGTACATAATAGGGCTCATTAACAGGCAAAACTGTGAGAATTAACAGGCAAAAAGTGAAATTTCTTGTGCATGTCACAATGCAGCATTTTCCACAAAATTCTAGCATCATTACAGCCTCAGGGGGGATGTGCCTGATACAATTGTGGATGATGTATTAATGTGCTTTAATTAGAATGCAATTGTGCTGAAAATCTTTAGCTCCACAAACTGTGCTTAGTGGTTGTAAATGAGCCCTAATGTCTACCTTTAGGAAGTTTCCATAGGATTTATGTTAGATATTATGTTGCTAGTGGCAAGTGGAGTTTATAATGGCATAAGAGTCTATTTGACTTGGAGCAAGTCAGTTGTGGCTTTTGACACAACCCTGGAATTACTTTTTCCTTCAGGCTGGAGATATTTCCAGGCTCTGCCCACAAGTACATGGAAGCGCAAGTAGCATGCATGCGTAAAAGCACCTTTTATGAATGGTGTCTATGCATGCTCACTTTAGCACCTGTTTTAGCACATCACAATTGCTTTTGCATTTGTAATTCAGCCACAGACACTTAGGGGGTTATTTATCAAGGTCCGAATTTATCTCAATATCAGCTGCTACATACTCCGATCCAAGCCGCTCGGGTTTTTAACACTTATATATTGTTATTTATAATTTCCCAAAAATTTTGCAGGAAAAACTCCGATTTTCACGATTTTTTAGTGAATTTTCACTGAAAACTCTGAATTTTTCAGAGTTTTCCGCCGAGAGCTCCGAAAACATCATTAAATTGCCTGAAACCCCAGACACAACCAAAAATCAATGGTACTGTTCCCATTGACTTTTATGCAACCTCGACAGGTTTGAGATGCCGTGTTTCTACATTTGGGCTTTTAAGCCCTCGGGGTTTATTAAATTCTGAAAAATTCGTGATTTTTTTAAAAGCCTATTATAACACAAAAAATCTTTTTTGGATTTCGGGCAATTTCGGGTATTCGGAGCTTACTAATAACCCCCTAAATAGCTTAGATTTAATTTTGAGGATTTTTCAAGCAATTCATGCAATAGTTTTTGAATCCAGATTATTGTTTTAAGGCAGTGCTTATTTCCCAGAGTTGGCAAAAAATTTTTTGCCACTGCATACAAAAATGAAGTCGAATACTAAAACCAACATTTTCTCATAGTCCATGGCAGAAGGGATAATTAAAGGGAGAGTTACACAAAAAAATAAGTAATTAAAATATAATGTACTGTTGCTATGCCTTGGTAAAAGATATGTATTTACTTTAGAAATACATCTATAGTTTCGTAAATAGTCTACGGTGTATCCACGGGGGCAGCCATTCAAGCTAAAAAAGGAGAAAAGGCACAGGCTACTTAGCAGATAACAGATAAACTCTGTAATATAAATCAGTGGGATTCCACAGAGTTCATCTGTTATCTGTTATGTAACCTTTGCTTTGAATGGCTGCCCCCATGGCTACGCAGCAGCTTATTTATTTAAACTATAAAAGTGTTTCTAATGAAAACACACCAGTTGTACAAGTGCAGGGAAACAGTACAATATATTTTAATTACTTTAAAATTATTATTTATTTATTTAGTTTTACTTGCTGTAAAAAAAAAAAAAAGAGTTCAGCTCTCCATCAATAGAATTAACTGATGTCTCTGTTCTTGAACTCTTGACGAATCAGTTGCAGACAACTTTGTGACTATTTTATTGTATAAATGATAGATCTTCACAAAGTTTCAGAGGCCTTGATATCCCCAGAGGTTCCTTCCCAATTTCTACTCCTATGTGGAATAGTGTATTCTACCAGCACAGCTACTTAAAAATAGGCCGTGTCTAATGCTTAAAAATATCCTACTCCAGCTAATATCTATAATAATCCAAGGCTCACACAATGATTTAGCCGAAAGGAATAAGAATAAATTGTCTCTAAAAATATTGTTAATATTTATTCAGTTCCAGGAAAAATAATAAATAACCCACATAACTGGTAACGGCATAAATTTAGCAATGTGCACAATGAGGCTTTCAGGTCTATGCCCATGTTAAATAATCTCCCTCGTGTCCCACAGGAAATCTCGGTGATATCATTCAAAGATGGGCTGTGGATGCCAGCAGGAAGTATATTTTAATAAAGTCTCAGAAACATCTGGATCACATTAATACAGTGACGCTTCTGCCTTTTATATTCTCTGTTAACCCAATGATAAAGGGTCTTCTAAAAGGGCATCTGTCAATGTGGATTAAAAATCCCTCAATATGTAAAGGGTATTTCATAAACCAGTTGAGAAAACAGACTTTATTATCTGAGATATGAATGTTTAGCATTGCAGTAGTATAAGCACTGGAGATAAATCAAACGTGTTGTGAGCCCCAGACTAATAGCAGGACTAAAAAGCTGATCCAGATGAAGATTGTTAGGTTGAGAGACCATTTACTGTGTTATTCAGTAGTTTTCCCTAACTGAATTCAAATGATACACAGTCATTTTAATTGTATAGTACCTAACAATGTGTTTGCAGCAAGAAAAATGTGAGAGGTTCACCAATAATAACTTAAAGGAGAAGGAAAGCTACAGAGGCATTTTATTGCCAATAGATTAGCTGCAATAGTGCAAGCTAGAATGCTATATTTATTCTGGAGAATGTTTAACCATACCTGTGTAAAAAGCTCTATAACAGTGATCCCCAACCAGTAGCTCGTGAGCAACATGTTGCTCTCCAACCCCTTGGATGTTGCTCCCAGAGGCTTCAAAGCAGGAGCTTATTTTTGAATTCCAGGCTTGGGGGCAAGTTTTGGTTGTATAAAAACCAAGTGTTTTGCCAAACAGAGACTCAATTTAGGTTGACAATCCATAAAGGGGTTCCAAATGGCCAATCACAGCACTTATTTGGCATCCCAAGAACATTTTTCATGCTTGTGTTGCTCCCCAACTCCTTTTACTTCTGAATGTTGCTCACAGGTTCAAAAGGTTGGGGATCCCTGCTCTATAAACTCTCTGTCTGTTTAGGATAGGAGCTGCAGTATTAACATGGTGTGACATCACTTCCTGCCTGAATCTTTCCCTGCTCTGGGCTCAGATTACAGTAGAGAAGGGAGGGGGAGGGGGAAGAGGAGCAAAGTGAGCATGCTCTTGCCCAGGGCAATGAGGTTTAAGCTGAAGGCAGGAAGTCTGATACAGAAGCCCATGTTTACACAATAGAAGGAAAGAAATGCAGTGTTTCTTTTGACAGGGGACTCAGAGCAGCATTACTTTGGGGGTTTACTGTTATATTTAGATGGACCTTTCTGATAAGGCTTACTTAGTTTTAACCTTTCCTTCTCCTTTAATAGGTTTAAGTAATAAAAGGTGCAATGTTTGTTATAGGTCTAGCCATATAAAGCAGTGAATCAGCAAGTGGTATTTAATGGACACCAATGTAAAAGCATTTTATTGATTGATAAGAGTTAACTGCACCGCAGCAAACCTTATCCCTATTATTATACAGGTATGGAATCTGTTATCTAGAAATCCAAGCTAAGAAATAATACATCTTATTGGAAGCAAAACTAGCCTATTGGGTTGATTTAATGTTTACATGATTTTCTAGTAGACATAAGGTCCGAAGATCCAAATTATGGAACTACCCATTATCTGGAAAACCTCAGGTCCCGAGCATTTTGGATAACAGGTCCCATACCTGAATATGGGTAAGGGTCATATTTATAAAGATGTAGAAAAAAGCTGTGCTGAAATACAGTACACCCAACATTGCTGCTACACCACATAAAGACAGTGGCACTTGTAATATGATTTTATTCAACTCTGGCACTAACTGTTGTTGCTTTTTACACATTTTAGGACACATTTCATTCCGGAAATTGATTACTGCCTGTATATATCCCATTAGTTTGAGAAAACCCCTCTGAAGTCCATTGTGAAATATGGAATTGGGCATTTTACCAGAAGATTTTGTCATATACTGTAATTTGGCATGGATAAACCCTTAATATGTTTTAACATTTACATTTAAAAAAAGAGGTACAATTTAGGTCATGTAACTGATCTGCCTTGGTCATTCTCAGTTAAAACCTCCCCAAACCCCCATCCAGGTTCTTTTAAGCCCCACATATTTTTGTCCACAATTTGAAGACTATTGGGCGGTATGCTGATTTCCAACATTTTATTGAAGTTTTACAATAAACATGCAAGGTTTCTAATTTTCAGATGTAGAAGTAAGAACCAATGTTCCAAATAGCAACCTTGCCCTCAAAAAGCGAAGACAAAGTAAAAGAAGATTGTACATAAATTCAACAAATTATCCGAACAGGTATGTTAACATAATAAACTGAGATAAGCCCAGTGGATGAAAAATAAAATGAAAATAATGAAACATTGTTTCCTGAAGAGCACTATCTTGCTTGGATTAGACACACAAATCAAACATATCTTTTTAAATATGAAGCATATATGATCTTTATTTGTGGAGCCAATAAAATCAAAATAACGTGATCATGTCTTTTTAAACAGCAGTTTGAATTTTTCATTGCTTGTTTTTGCTTTAATAGCTTCCTGCCAACTCAGTTGATTAAGGTAAGAAATTATATCAGTCACCGAGGGATAATCTTTTTTTAGCCAGTTGTAAAATACAGCTTTTTTGGAGGCAGCCATAAATAAAATACTGATTTATTAAAGAGACTTAGAGAGAGAGAGAAATAAGCTAAGGCAGAGCAAACAAATCCATTGTATTTTTAGAATACATGACTATATGGAATTGTAATCTTTAGTATTACAGAAAATAGCATAGCACTATTAATGTTTAAATGCCTGTTCTTCTTCAAGCATAATGTTAGTTACTTTAAAATGCTGTTTCATAATATGCCATGTGTAAAATATTCCATCAGTTGTTGATGAGGCACCTTTGACACAGCTATTCTATATAGTATAAAAAGGCAAAGATAAAATAAACCATAAACTGGGCCTTGTATGCCATGCGGACCATATATTTTTTGATTTTATATGTAGATCTTGAGATTATTGTCTCTTTGTTATTCAGCATGGGCCCTGGCTGCCAGTATTATATAAAATAAATTAATACTCAGATACTTTTGGAGATTCCCTGAACCTATTATTTATTCATAGGAAATCTCCTTGGAGTGCAGCAGATTGTACTGTATTTTGAATCACGAGGTCTAGTTGATGCCTGTTTTTTTTCCCTTCTACTGTTGCATGAATGAAAATCCCAAATAGCTCATATTGGCATATAAATGACAATAAAATATTCACCAGTGCAGTGTTGGCAATACAATAGTGCTAAGGTCGCCTTTTCTTTTGCCTTGAAACTTCTGTAGTCAATGATGTTAGCATTAGAAGATGGGCATGGCTTTACCTCAACAGATTTTTAAGGTCATGTATTCTAAGTGGTAAGTACAAATCCCTAAACATATTCATTTTAATGGAATGGCCTTTGCACCACTTGATATATGTCCACTACAAATTACAAGATGACCTAGTGGATATATTCACATTGAGGACAATACAGAAGGTCCTGGGTGGAAGGTTTATTTTTGAGTTTGGGAGGCTTAAATTCTTTTCTACACAGATTTCTTCATAGTATTCCAGAGCCAGTTCCATGTGTAATTCCCCAGAATACATGACAGGATCAATTCAGTGACAATTTCATGTATTTCAGAACACATGGGAGGATACATGCAGTGCCAGTTGCATTGATAATGTCCTTGGGAAAAATGATTGTAAATCATAAACATAAGTTTATGTATAATAACCCAAGAACCAATAACAAGATAAATGCAGTGCCAATTTCAAGTATAATAGTGTAGAAAGGCAATTGTTGCTGGTTTGGGGAGGCTTAGCCTCCACCCATGGAGAAGGTTGCCTGCTAGCTGCATAAACAGCTAAATTCACACCTGAACCACATGGATTATAATTATGACTTAAGACTTATTGCCGCCCAAAGCTGGGTCATAGTTTCCATTTATACAAAATGATAAACATTACTGGACCTATCCTAATCCAAGTCAGTTGCATGTAAGTTAGGTCTTGTTTTCTATGAGTAAAATCCAACAGTCTATGGGGTATATTTATCAAAAAGTGAAGTAAGAGATCTCCATAGTCCGCAGAGTGAAATACCGCCTCTCTCCATTCATTTCTATGGGATGTTTAAAGACGTTTTTATCAAAATACGTCTTTGAAAAACCCATGGAAATGATGGAGAGAGGCGGCATTTCAGTCTGCGGACTATGGAGATCTCTTACTTCACTCTTTGATAAATCTACCCCCATGTGTATACTGGCACTCACCAGACTTAAATGGAATCACAGGTAGTGATGAGCGAATTACTCCCATTTCGCTTTGCCGAAAAATTTGTGGATTTCCCGCAAAATCTGGAAACTCGAATGTTTTCTCGAAAAAATCAAGCAATTCTAACGTTTTTACATAAAAACTAGCAATTCGAATGTTTTTACAGAAAAATCAAGAAATTCGAAAGTTTTCACTGAAAAAACTAGCAATTCTAACGTTTTCACTAAAATCTAGCAATTCGATCGTTTTCACAAATCTAGCAATTCAAAAGTTTTCACGGAAAAGTCGAGCAATTCAAAGTTTTCATAAAAAAATCGAGAAATTCGAAAGTTTTCACTAAAAAAACGGAAATTGATGCCAGGTGAATTTCACCCGCAAATTTTCGTGGGGGATTCGCAAATTTATTTGCTGGAGGTGAAATGTGGAAATTCGCCGTGAATTTGCCAGGCAAATTTATTCGCCCATCACTAATCCCAGGTGCTCCTCATTTGAAGTAAAATAGTAGAAAAGTATCTCCCTATCTCCCACATCTACGCGTTTTGTTTCTCTTTGAACTGTTCAAACACGTAGATGTGGGAGATTTTGTGAAACCTCAATAAATTCACCTATTGTTAACTCCATGAGTGCTCCTTATACTTTTCTACTATAAATATAATTGTAGACACGTGATAAGATTTCCAAAGTACTTTTATTTTTTCTGTAATTGTTATTTCTAGGGCACAGATGGAGCGCTGGAAATGTAGACAAAATTATATTTAGATGAACCTGCAGCAGATGGTTGTAGTGATGTCACTGTGCTTGCACATGAACAGAAAAGTAAAGAAATGCATGACATACTGTATAGGGCATAGATATTTTTTGAACATTGCAACAGAAGTTCTCTTGAGACTCCTATAAAGTAATGATAGTAGAAGGTTGGGTGAGAATGTTATGGAAAGTTGAATTAGTTTTACAATTATCATTCTAAATGAAAAAAAAACACAGATCTAGATTTTATGAAACCCATGTTCAGAAGAATCCAGTATTATACGCTCATAGATGCATTCCAGACCAGTTGTATTAAACCACTCTGAATTGCTATAAGTACAGTAGAATGATTTACTGACAATGGAAATGCATAATAAATTACTATTCCTAAATATTTTTACACTATTAAGAGCCAGTGAGGACAAGGACTCAAAGCAAGGGTCCGTGCAGAACTGCTGGATAGGATTTATAGTGACTGTGTTTTATAGTTGCGATGTTTGAAAATGCTTTACAAATAAAGTTTAATGCTTGAAACTACTCAGTCCATTGTAATTGATATGTTGGGCCAACAGGTGTAGTCTATGTCTTGTTCATTTTCTGTGGTAAGATTGGTAAGGAACAGGAAGGAGTAGAGTAACAGTTGTGTTTAATATGTAGGGTTAATATGTCCCTACACTCCCTCATACGTAATAGGCAAATGTATGTAGTTTTGCTTGATAGCATATCTATGTCATTGGCCCTAGGCTTATGATCACTTCCTGCCATACTTGAGAAAGGGCAAGGCCCAAAACATGTTTTGTGATATGTAGTCTTTGAATAAATCTTCACAGATCTTCACCTTCACTGCTTCTGAGTGCTCTCCTATAACAATTCAGTTCACACTGGGTTGCTGTAACCCTTTATGAGGATCCGCACCAATATATTATCTTAACACAGGCAGAGCGTAAGAACAACCATTATTGTTACCACTTCCTGCCATACTCTGAACTCTTGGTAGATTCTTCCTCTTTGTCCTGCATCTGTTTTACTGGAAGTACTGTATATTCCACTGAGCCTGGGATCAAAAAGAACCAGTACAGTGCCATGCCCTAGAGGGACACTTCTAGTGAAGTTGAGAAACAGGGGCCATGTGATAGAGGCTTTAGTCAGATACAAGTTAGTTTACGTTATAGCACTTAAATTAAATTAAGACAGATAAATCTAGATAGCAAGAGCAGCCTGTGCCCCAAAAAGGAGAGATAGAAGGAAGTAGCTTTCCCATAGACTTTGCTTGCCTAAGTAAAGTGATCAAAGTACCGAAGAGGGATTCAGGCATAGTTCTCTATGTGATCCATTTCTGGTGTAGGGGATCTGAACCACATGAAGCATTGAAACCTTAGAGGTGAACCTTTCAACTTCCCATGCAATCTCCATATGGTGTCACATTGTGTTGTCTCCTCATCAACTGTTCTAACCATTTATTGCTGTACCGCCTCACTGGATCTGTAAAACGATTACCCTGTGGATTTGTCTTGGACAATAAAATCTGTTCTGTTTTATTATTTACAAGATCCTTCTGGTGTCCTTTATTTTATTTAAGTCACCTTCACACCTTCGATTTAGAAAACGGCCATACTTGTTAACGGTTTAAGCACACGGGCGGATTCGGGGAGATTTAGTCGCCTGGCGATTAATTGCCTCTTCTGCGGGGCGTCAATCTTCCAGAACTGCCTTCCCCCTGCCTGCTGCCTGCTATAATGAGAAAATGCAATTTCTTCCAAATATGCTCCCTGTTCCTACAAAACATGCTCCTGCTCCCATTTTGCTGGGCCTCCCATTACTGGACTCTAGAGATGTCGCGAACTGTTCGCCGGCGAACTTGTTCGCGCGAACATCGGGTGTTCGCGCTCGCCGGAAGTTCGCGAACGTCGCGCGACGTTCGCCATTTTGGGTTCGCCATTGTTGGCGCTTTTTTTTGCCCTCTCACCCCAGACCAGCAGGTACATGGCAGCCAATCAGGAAGCTCTCCCCTGGACCACTCCCCTTCCCTATAAAAACCGAAGCCCTGCAGCGTTTTTTCACTCTGCCTGTGTGTGCTGAAGAGATAGTGTAGGGAGAGAGCTGCTGCCTGTTAGTGATTTCAGGGACAGTTGAAAGTTTGCTGGCTAGTAATCGTTTTGATACTGCTCTGTTATTGTAGGGACAGAAGTCTGCAGGGGTTTGAGGGACATTTAAGCTTAGGTAGCTTTGCTGGCTAGTAATCTACCTTCTACTGCAGTGCTCTGTATGTAGCTGCAGTGGGCAGCTGTCCTGCTTCAGATCTCATCTGCTGACTGCTGCAATAACAGTAGTCCTTGTAAGGACTGCTTTTATTTATTTTTTTGTTGTTTTACTACTACTACTACTACTACTACTACTACTACTACTACTACTATAAGAGCCCAGTGCTATTAGTCTAGCAGTGTTGGGGAGTGGGACTGGTGTCCCTGAAATCACTAACAGCTCTCCCCCTACACTATCTCTTCCAAGCACACACAGGCAGATTTTTCAGATACATTTTTGCCCTTGATCCCCCTCTGGCATGCCACTGTCCAGGTCGTTGCACCCTTTAAACAACTTTAAAATCATTTTTCTGGCCAGAAATGTCTTTTCTAGATGTTAAAGTTCGCCTTCCCATTGAAGTCTATGGGGTTCGCGAACCGTTCGCGAACCGCTCGCATTTTTGCGCAAGTTCGCGAATATGTTCGCGAACTTTTTTTCCGACGTTCGCTACATCCCTACTGGACTCCCACCTGCCCCCACCTCTGTACTTGTGGTTGCTTCTGAACTGAGAGTTAAACTTTTGCATATCCTTGTGTTTCTCTGAATATTGATCCTAGTTTAAATCAACATTTGTGCATTAAAAGAAAAAAAATGGCATTATTACCTGTGATCTGAGTATCATAGCTCCTCTGTGCAGCAGCCCTATAATCATGGACAAACTAAGCTTTAATATAATATTTTAGAGGTTAAATTGATTTTAGTAAATAAAAATAATGTTATGACATTTATAGACATTGCAAAGAACGAATAACATTAATCAATAAACAGCAATATGTTTAAAGGGTAGAATACTATTATATGCAAAGACCAAATAGAGCCTAGAGGCAAGGTACCGTAGTTATATCTCCTTTCAGTCATTAGCACTATAGGCTTATTATATTCATTCCACTGTGGTTCTCAAAGACATAGTACACCGCCAAATATGTGTTTCGATTTCTCAATGTACATTTGATTGACTTGATTTCAACAGTAAATGCCACCACAGTGCATTGTTTTAACTACTGATGCTGCTGATAATGTGAATAAACCTTTGAGAGAGCCTCGTGCAGGGATTTGTAATATAATCAATCTTAAAGCAATTCTTGAATCCCAAACCTGAAACCCTTACCCTACATGTGTTGCTACTGTTTGGACATAATTAGACCAGTCCTGAAACAATAATTATGAATTAGTAAACCTTAGCAAAGAAAGAGATCCAGATATTATTATGAAGTACATATATTTGTTTATAGTGCAGTGTTCCTGTTTTCTTTTCTTTCTCTTCATCACATTTAACTATGTATGTATGTATGTAACTATGTATTTGTCTGTGCATTTTATCTTCTTCTAATTTTTTAACCTTTCTTCTCTTGTTTTCCTTTTGCTACATCACAGTCTCAAACATGAGCCACCTGCAACAACAGACCACTAAAGGAACGTCTGTAGAGTGGAGCCAATGCAATGAGTAACAACACCATGAACATCCTCTGGTTTTTATGAAAGTCAGTAACTATTTGCTCCTCATTTGTAATTAGTAGGCAGGAAGTGTTCCCAAAAGGGCAACATACCATTATGAAGTGGTATGAAGTAAGCAAATGGCCTACTTTTATCTTAGAATTCAGTGTAGACCCTGAGGTAGACATAACATTAAAAATAATACAAAGGGTAAGTTCACCTCAATTAGATAGGGTATCATCTATTTATATATATCCATAGACGAGGGTTGACCCTAAGAGGGTTATTTATCAAAGCCCGAATTTATCTCAATATTTTCTGCTACACCGATCAAATCCGCTTGGATTTTTTGCACTTATCTTTGTGGGAAAAAAATAAATTTTTGACGATTTTTCAGTAGACTTTCATAATTTTTTCAGGTTTTTCATCCGAAAATTCTGGTTTGTGCCCGAAAACTTTGTACGAAACCCAGTGCACATCAAAAAATCGTTGGGACTTCTCCCATTGACACGAAACCCAGTGCACATCAAAAAATCGTTGGGACTTCTCCCATTGACTTATATGCAACCTCGACAGGTCTGAGATGCCGGATTTTCAGATTCTGACTTTTCCATTCTCTGGGTTTAATAAATTCCAAAAAAATTGTAGTTTTTTAAAAGTCTGATTTTATAAAATAAATTCACTAGTGATGGGCAAATTTGCGCCGTTTCGCTTTGCCGAAAAATTCGCGAATTTCGCGTGAAATTCACGAAACGGCAAAAAATTCGCGAAAAGGCACCGGCATCTCGTTTTTGACGCCGGCGCCCGTTTTTTCGACGCCAGCGCCCGTTTTTGGCGCCGGCGTCCGTTTTTTTGGAAAAAAGTTTTTTTGACGCCGGCGCATTTTTGCCGTGAATTTTCGCTGGCATTTCGCGAATTTATTCGCTGGCGGCGAAACGCGAAAATTCGCTGCGAATTCACGCCTGGCGAATAAATTCGCCCATCACTAAAATTCATGAATTTTTCATGATTTTTGCATTCAGAGTTTAGTAAATAACCCCCAAGGTATGACTGTGTACACACTCTCTCCTGCAATCATGAGATTAGCCAGTGTTTCCAAGCCAATAGCGCATGTAAACATTCTCTGACTTATTTGAGCTGCCAGAGAAATGATCCATGCCATTCTCTGCTACCTGTCATAGTCATGAATGGAAACCACCTGTCACCACCCGGTGCTTTTTTGGACATAAAAAAATGTCTGTCATGAACATTGACAGGTAAGGTGGAGGAGAAAGGAAAGGAGGAGAAATGTTGACCATAGGCATTAGGGATATTTACATTATCTCTTATTATGTTATTTACCATAAGACGTAACAACATAGATATTATAAGGCAAAATGTATATTCAGCACAACCCCTATAAAAAGGGATATACTGCCCCTTTTAAATGTATTTCCATTTCCCAGTATGTCACTGTCACGATCGCCGCCCGGAGCAGGACCAGGAGCTCCGGGCGGCGCAGCTATTCCTTCCGACGCCGCTCCCAAAATGGCGGCGCCCATGGCCGCCACGTGGGTAGCGGCGCCGGCGCAGAGACGCCTGCGCGCAAGTGCGCAGGCGCGAAAACGTCACAACGGCGCGACGGACGCAGGCGCAGCGCGTCGGTCGCAGACGTGCTGACGCCGACGCAAGGGCGCCAAAAAACCCCTTTAAAAGGACGCCTGAGGCGTCAAGATGGCGCCCGAAAATAGGATCTTGTTCCTGATTAGATTCCTGGGTTCCCTGTTGCTGTTATTCCTGTGTATTCGATTGATTGATCTCTTGTTGTTGACCCCCTGCCTGGACTTTGGACTCTGATTATATTCTGCCTGCCTTTTGACCTGTTGCCTGAACTTTATTACCCCTTCTGCTGAATCCCTGGATACCACGATCCTGATCCCTCCTGAGGGGCTTCCTCCTATATCCGGACAACTCCCCAGAGGGAACTCCCGGTTCCCTGACATTATTTTCGGGCCATGGATTCCTCTGAGGAAGCTCAGCCAGATTTCGGCAGGGCCTTTCGGGGCCTGCATTCCCGCATGGAGGCGTATGAAGCCCGGCAGAATTACGTGGGACACACGCTGGAGGCGATCTTGGAAAAGCTCTCCTTGTTGACACCAGCGACCCCCCTGCCGGCACCTCCTCCGCAAGCGGCTGCTGCCAAGGCTACCCAGCCCCCCACCTCTGGTCCACATATTCCTGCTCCGCCTCTCTACGATGGCGATCCTCAAGCCTGTCGAGGATTCGTGAATCAGTGCCAGATTCGATTTGCCCTACACCCCACTGAATTTGACTCTGAACGTGCCAAGGTGGGGTTTGTGATTACTCGTCTGGCAGGGAAAGCTCTCGAGTGGGCATCTCCACACTGGGAGAAGCAGTCCCCACTGATGGATGACGCGGAAGCATTCCTCAAAGAATTTCGGATCGTTTTCGATGCTCCCGGCCGGGTGACATCCGCTGCTTCCCGTCTGTTCCAAATCCGCCAAGGGAGTCGCAGTGTAGCAGAGTATGCTATTAAATTCCGTACACTTGCTGCTGAGACTCGTTGGAACAACGACGCATACCATACTGCATTTTATAATGGTCTCTCCCTCCGCATCAAAGATGACCTGGTCTCCCGGGAATTACCCACGCAAGTTGAGGACCTTATCGCCTTGGCTGTTAAGGTGGACACTCTTCTGAGAGAGCATCAAACCCTGAGAGATCGTGTCAGGAAGTTTCAACCCACGTTGGCACCCCGCTTCCAGAGGCCTCTCCTGCAGGCTCCTGTCACCCCGCCTGCCCAAGCATCCATTTCTCTCCAGGAGGAACCCATGCAAGTGGGAAGAACTCGCCTCACTGAACAAGAGAGACTCCGCAGACGGACGTCAGGCCTGTGTCTGTATTGTGGCGGACATTCCCACTTCGCTAATGCCTGTCCTGCAAAGGCTAAGAGTTTTGTACCCCGAGGTATGTCTATGGTAACTCATGTAGGGGGCACGACTCAAAAGTCTCGAGATTGGTCTCAGGGGAAGACCCAAGGAAACTCACACAGGTTTCTCCTTCCCTTCCAGATTCGTCTGACTGATAAGACCATCTTCGGGAATGCTTTCCTCGATTCCGGAGCCGGGGGTAACTTCATGGACACTCTCTTTGCTAAGTACATGGGAATCCCCCTATTTCCTTTGCCTTCTCCCATGAGGATTTTCGCCATAGATGATAAACCCCTGGAGTCTGTACTCACGATGACCACTGGCGAACTACTTGTGCAGGTTGGGACCCTGCATAAAGAGAGACTTTCGTTTCTTATCATCTCTTGTCCCGATGTTCCTGTTGTTTTGGGTCTCCCCTGGCTGCGCCTGCACAATCCCACCATAGACAGGTCCACAGGGCAGGTTTCTCGTTGTAGCCCATTCTGCTTACAGCATTGCCTTCCTGCTAAATCCCTCAAGAAGGTAACTATCTCCTCAACCGAGTTAAAGTCTCTTCCCTCCTGTTATAAGGAATTCTCCGATGTGTTCTGTAAAAAGTCTGCGGAATTCCTTCCTCCACATCGCTCCTACGACTGTCCTGTCGAACTCCTGCCAGGAGCCATGCCCCCCAGAGGCCGCACTTACCCTCTTTCTCCTGCTGAGACTACCGCAATGAAGGAATACATCCAAGAAAATCTCCAGCGGGGGTTTATCCGCCCTTCTACCTCTCCTGCAGGGGCTGGGTTCTTCTTCGTGGAGAAGAAGGACGGAGGTCTTCGGCCATGTATAGATTACCGGGGCCTGAATAAAATCACTGTAAAAAACAGGTACCCTCTGCCCTTGATCGTAGAGCTCTTCGACCAGCTGAAGGGGGCGAAGATATTCTCTAAGTTGGATCTCCGGGGGGCGTACAACCTCATTCGCATCCGTGAGGGTGATGAATGGAAGACGGCTTTCAACACTCGTGACGGGCACTATGAATATCTCGTTATGCCCTTCGGCCTTTGCAATGCCCCTGCCGTCTTCCAGGAGTTTGTTAACGATGTGTTCCGGGATCTCCTAGGAAGGTTCGTAGTCGTGTACCTGGACGACATCCTGATCTTTTCTAAAGACCTAGAAAGCCATCGCTCCCAGGTGAAGGAGGTACTCTCTCGTCTGAGGAAGAACTCTCTTTTCGCCAAGTTGGAGAAGTGCGTCTTCGAAGTGTCCAAGATCCCCTTCCTAGGATACATTATCTCTCCTGAGGGATTTGAGATGGATCCCGTGAAAGTGTCTGCCATCCAGGAGTGGCCTATCCCGCTGAGTACCAAGGCAATCCAGAGATTTATCGGATTTGCTAACTATTATCGGCAGTTCATCCGGGGGTTCTCTTCCCGCATTGCACCTATCCTGGCCCTCATTCAGAAAGGGGGTAAACCCAGCTTGTGGCCTCCATCGGCCATTGAAGCTTTTCAGTCATTGAAAGAGGCCTTCACGTCCGCTTCTGTCCTCCGACACCCCAATCCTGAACTACCCTTCTGCATCGAAGTTGATGCTTCTGAAGTCGGAGCTGGAGCCATCTTGTCCCAGAGACACCCCGCTGATGGGAAGTTGCATCCCTGTGCTTATTTTTCCAAGAAGTTCTCGTCCGCAGAGCAGAACTACGATGTCGGGAACCGAGAACTCTTGGCTGTCAAACTTGCCCTTGAAGAGTGGCGTCACCTCCTGGAGGGTTCTCTGATTCCTGTTCAGATCTACACCGATCATAAGAATCTCGAGTTCATCCAGTCCCTCAAGAGGCTAAACCCCAGACAAGCAAGGTGGGCTCTCTTCTTCTCTCGATTTAATTTTATCTTGTCTTATCGCCCAGGCTCCAAGAATCTGAAGGCCGATGCCTTGTCTCGTAGCTTCACTCCGGTGGACCGCTCTCCTGAGAGACAAGAGACAATCATTCCTCCAATCAAGATTATTGCCTCCCTGTATCCACAGTTTGCAGACCAAATCCTGGCTGGTCAGTCTTCTGCTCCTTCTGATACACCCATTGGAATGGCATTTGTTCCTCCTGAGCTGCGTCTGCCTATCCTGCAACAGACCCATTGCTCCAGGCAAGCCGGACATCCTGGCCCAGCTAAGACTCTTGAACTCTTACGACGCCTGGTTTGGTGGCCTGATATCCGCAAAGATGTGAAGGACTTCGTTGCTGCTTGTAATGTTTGTGCCACGTCTAAGTCAAGCCACTCTCGCCCCAGTGGGTTACTACAGCCTTTGCCGGTTCCTTCCCGTCCCTGGACCCACCTGTCCATGGACTTCATTGTCGAACTTCCTCCCTCTTGTGGGAACACTGTGATCTGGGTTGTCATTGATCGATTCTCCAAAATGGCCCATTTCATCCCTTTGAAGAAGTTGCCCTCTGCGGTGGAGTTGTCCCAGTTATTTATCCAGTACATCTTCCGCCTGCATGGTTTCCCGGTGGAGATCGTCTCCGATAGAGGCACCCAATTTACTGCCAAATTCTGGCGTTCCCTATGCAAGAACCTGGGAATTGTTCTTCAGTTTTCTTCTGCATACCATCCGCAGACGAATGGGGCAGCTGAACGTGTCAACCAAGCCCTGGAACAGTTCCTGAGGAACCACGTATCCCTCTGCCAGGATGACTGGTCAGATCTCCTCCCATGGGCGGAATTCGCTCATAATAATGCTTGTCATTCCTCTACAGGAAGATCTCCGTTCATGTCGGTGTATGGGCAGCATCCTCAAGCTTTTCCCCAAGACTTTGTACTATCTGACGTCCCGGCTGCTGACGATTCCGCAGCCCATATGTCTGCTATTTGGGCTGCTACCAAGTTGAACCTAGAGAAGAGCGCTCTTGTTCATAAGACTTTCGCGGATCGTCGTCGAAGATCCTCTCCTCCCTACAAGGTGGGTGATAATGTCTGGCTCTCTTCCAGGAATATCCGGTTGAAGATACCATCTCCCAAGTTGGGTCCAAAATTCGTGGGTCCATTTCCCATCTTGGAGATAATCAACCCTGTGGCTGTCAGACTTCAGCTTCCACCAGAGATGAGAATCCCCAACGTGTTCCACGTGTCTCTGGTGAAACCCGCCATCACCAACCGGTTCTCTGGCGGTCAATCTCCTCCTCCTGCCATCTCTGTGGAGGGTCAACTCGAGTACGAGGTGGAGAAAATCTTAGACTCCAGGATCTCCAGAGGGTCCCTTCAGTACCTCATTCAGTGGAGGGGCTTTGGTCCTGAAGAATGCTCCTGGGAAGGACACCGTGATGTTCACGCTCCTCGTCTGGTGAGGGATTTTCACGCCAAGTTTCCCCAGAAGCCTTGTCCTGGTGGTCCTGAGGCCCCCCGTGAGGGGGGGGGTACTGTCACGATCGCCGCCCGGAGCAGGACCAGGAGCTCCGGGCGGCGCAGCTATTCCTTCCGACGCCGCTCCCAAAATGGCGGCGCCCATGGCCGCCACGTGGGTAGCGGCGCCGGCGCAGAGACGCCTGCGCGCAAGTGCGCAGGCGCGAAAACGTCACATCGGCGCGACGGACGCAGGCGCAGCGCGTCGGTCGCAGACGTGCTGACGCCGACGCAAGGGCGCCAAAACACCCCTTTAAAAGGACGCCTGAGGCGTCAAGATGGCGCCCGAAAATAGGATCTTGTTCCTGATTAGATTCCTGGGTTCCCTGTTGCTGTTATTCCTGTGTATTCGATTGATTGATCTCTTGTTGTTGACCCCCTGCCTGGACTTTGGACTCTGATTATATTCTGCCTGCCTTTTGACCTGTTGCCTGAACTTTATTACCCCTTCTGCTGAATCCCTGGATACCACGATCCTGATCCCTCCTGAGGGGCTTCCTCCTATATCCGGACAACTCCCCAGAGGGAACTCCCGGTTCCCTGACAGTCACGATATCATTTACAGGTATGTACTTTTCCCTTTCTACTTGGCGTTTGATGCTTAGCTCGGACATGTACGTATATATTTTTTTATCTATTAATGCAGAGAGAAGCAGAATCTTGGAAAGCTACAGTTTGCTATTGCTAAATCTCACATACAGTACATGCATGTGTTGAAGGAAACACGTTTCATGACCTTATGTAATCTAACTGGTTGAAATGTAAAAATTAAGGTGTATCACCTCATTCAGGTGCAGAATTTCAAACATAAATTATCAGGCACAAAGCACTTTTGCACTTAAATGAGCAGCTTTATTATGCAAATATTATTCCTCATGCAGAGGGCATTGGCAAATCAAAGAAAAAAAATATGTGTGGTATTTATCATTTTCTTCTGCAAATGATCTGAAAACTTTGAGAAAAGTATTTTAGCCACCTGTTTTCTTTAGAGCATTGTTAAATTAGGTTATTTCCAGGTGCTGTGAACAACAAGGGAAGAAGTCATTGTGGGATTAGCTTGCCTGAGGTAAGATTTTACTTGGGACAATGAAAAGCTGCCTCGGTAACTTTAATAAACTAGTTTTTGTTTAACCAGAAATTCATCTGTGAGAGAGAAAGTGAGAGAGTGCGACTGTACTCTCTTCACCAGCAAATTTCACTACCCTCTGTCCACTTGGTGAACTTGAGTTAAGCACTGTGGAGGGGCAACATTGGTTCTGCTGACTGCCCAGATGTGCCCAAGTTTTAGGGCAACAGTGGATGACATTAGAGAAATAACCATAGCAGTAGTTGCTTAATTAACTGGTTGCTCTATAACATCACTTCATCTATTTTTGTACAGTAGATACAGGGAACTAGAGCCAGGAGTGGGACAAGAACAAGTCAGGGTGCAGGACTAGAGCAGGAGCAGGAACCAGAGCTAGGGACAGATCACAGTGTTCAGGAGCAAGGTCAATGCTAAGACATCAGCTGTGAAGAGGGCTGGGCTTATATAGGGCAGAGTCAGTCCTGATTGGTTCGGTGGAGTCATCCAAAAAGACTGCTGGGGTGATACAACACAGCCAGGAAAATAGGTGGAAAGGAGCACATACTGGCTGCTCTCACTGGCCCAGTAGTTATATTGAGCAACTAACAACCAGGTACTAGGTTCGAGTCCCAACACATCCTTACATGCTGGAACAATCCACAGTAGGTAGAATAACAAAGAAAAATGTCTTATCGATAGCTATGTGTATAGTTGTATGTTTGTGGTAGGTCAGTCCTCAGTGTACAAAGAGACTCCTCTAGTAGCCTGGATTCAGCTTAGTGGTGCCTGCAATGGTGGTCCATCAGCAAGATATTATAGTTACCGATGGAAACATTTTGTAAATATTGTGTGTCAAGTGACTTTAAAAAAATGGCATAACTTAAATGGTGTATTTTCCTTTTCATGTAGTACAGTAGATAAACTTAGAAATGTAGACTGCCTTTGAAGGAACAATAACACCAAAAAAGTGTTTTGTGTAATGAAAATATCATGTAGTGTTGCCCTGCACTGGTAAAACTGATCAGTTAGGGTTAGAAACACTACTATAGTTAATATAAACAAGCTGCTGAGTAGCAATGGCAGAAATTGAAAAAAAGTCTATATGGCACAGGATAAATAGTGGTTTACTAATTCATAACAGATGACATTATGTTTTACAGAGTTTATCTGCTATTTGCTGTGTAACCTGAGCCTTTTCTCCTTTGAATGGCTGCCCCCATGGCTATACAGCAGCTCATTTATATAAACAATAGTAGTGTTTCTGAAGCAAACACAACAGTTTTACCAGTGCATGGCAACACTGCATTATATTTGTATTACTTTAAAACAATTTAATTTTTTGATGTTACTGGCCCTTTAAATTATCAGGGGAACATTACAACAGATGTGTCTGTATATCCTGCACCTGGAAACCTGCTGGCACACTTTCTCCTCTACATGATCGCTACGTATTCATACAACGGCCTATGGCCTGTTGACAACATTTGCTGTTTATTAAGAAACTTTAGTACACAAAGCTGCATAGAGGTAAGTGCACTCCAATTGCTGCGACATTCAACCTTTTCAACATTACTCCATGGGTGGGAACTTTTATTAAAAAGATTATACATTTACAGTATTGAAGTTAAGTAACCCCAATTTAAGGAAAGTGCAGGTATGAATGTGATAGTGTTGTTGATTTATTTACAGGAATGAGATACCAACCCCCCAAGGGTTTTGCAGGAGGCATGTATGAGAGAAAAATTAGAGCAGGCACTGTGATCCGAGGTGAAACAGAACAAGCATAGGGTGTTGGTAATATGCTTAATAGTCTAAGTGCATTTTAAGCTTCTCAAAAAAAGTAGGGACACTCGTGCTGGTCTAAACAAGCCATAGCCTAAGAGTTCATCTTTCCTTTCTGTGGCTTCATCTAATCTGACAGTTCTGAGGTTGAACTGTCTCCCAATTAGCAACCTGCTTAACAAATTTCTTTCATCAGAGTCAGCCACAGGCAGAATAAGAATAAACACAATTTGAGAATTGGCTGAGAGGTGCTGCGGAAGAAGGTCTGCAGGATAATATAATTTTCATTGCAAATTGTTTTCTTGTGGTTATCTTAAGAAAAACAAGTGTATTGTTCTTCCAACCTTATGTGGCTCCATGCTTCTTTGATGCCAAATTCTTTAAAACAAACAATATATGTAGGTGACAGAGATTAAATATAGCAGGCTTCTCTGGTCTGGCTCATAGAGTAACTGGCATGAAAAGTTGAGGTGCACCTTATTTTGGCTCTTAGAGAATGGTGAGAGTTTTTGTGTAACAGCAGCTGCATTTCTTTGTTCTGCATACATTAGCTCTCAAGACTATATTGTACTTATAACTCAGTGTGTCTTGTTTACTATACCCTCATTTGGTCTCTAGGAAATATGTAAAGCACTTGAGGAAAGTTTAGAAATATATAGCGCTGTGCCAGAAGGTCTGTAAATATACAGACGAGGAAGGGGCTGCCCAGGACACAGATGCCACAGCGATTGTCTCAGGAATAAACAGTCCTTGCTGGTACCCTGTCACATCTACTCCATCCATCAATGCGAATCAGCTCCCTACAAAGTGACAGTCGGGCAGAGCTTACCAGGGGTAAAAGGGCTGTAAAACCAGGGACCAAACCCATCAGAGAAAACAAAGCACTGTAGTTCAGGCTTAACCGTTAAAATGAAACTGAGACACATGGATTTCTTGCTTTGGCTATAAAGCTATTTCACAGAGAGTTAAAAGTCACTATTTGCTGGTATATACACTCTCTTCACATGTGCTACTTTTTCTCTCAGCCTTGTCACAAAGAAGACTTTTTTTTTTTATTATTTCTGCCATCTGGACCAGGATTAAATGCAATGAATCAGCGAACAGCGAAGGTTTATGGGGTTGGAGATGAACAATTTCTTAGTTCATAGGTGATCTGAGGGGTTATTGATTGCTGTACATGTGCTGTTGACCTTCTTGGATACGGTGAATGTTACAAGAAGATCATTTCTCCGATTCCATCAAGTCTGGGACAACAAGCCCCAGATCTTACCCCCTGGTGGCAGACACAGGAGTCTGCAGTACACAGGCCCTCTGGCAGTTTCTAGAATTTTATGAAAAGTGACATGAAACCAAAAGGGATTTCCGATCAGCAAGACTAGAACAAAAGCATAAAAGGCATCTGAAAATTGGTTATGGAATAAAGGGTCATTTTGAGTGAAAAGTCCATTATATATGCATGGGGTTTAATCATCAATAATTCATGCTCATGTTTTCCTTGTTTGACATATATTAGTGCATTTATTAAACTCGCTGTTCCAAATATGTAAACACATAAAATTCAAGCATTATTTCTCTAATCACAAAATTTCTTAAACTAATTCTATATTCTAATAATGGTCCTGCCTTGTTATCTCTTGCTTACTTCTTTTTCTACACAACATCTGGACATATAGGCAACCTACAGATCATTTATTTCCCATCCTCTTACCTGCCATATCTATCAAAGGCTGAAATAAAAGTCCTGTTAATATTATTCCCTTGTCGTAACCTTTTATTATATAGATATGTGATCAAAAAAGAGGATAGTACCGACATAATCAGCGAAAAGCATAATATAGGGAATGATGTACACCTAAAAAAATTCAAGGGTATTAGAAGTCAAAGATAACCATATGAAGGCATGAGGCTGCAGGCTATGGAACTCCGAAGTGAGTTCTAATATCCTCATATTTTACAACAGGGGGTAAATTATTTTTGATATTACACAAGATTCAGTGAGTCTTGTGGCACATATTACATCACTAAGCACTGGTTATAACTGATGACATCACTAAACACTGTTAATAAGATATAATTTACAGAATATTGATGACTCGTGTGTATTATATGAATATAACCAGTGTCGGACTGGCCCACAGGGAAACCAGGAAAAGTCCCGGTGGGCCCAGGTGTCAGTGGGCACTTGTGCTGCTAAACATTTGGCCTATTTCATGGCCATTCCATATTTCTATGAGAACAAAGAGGCTAAAAAGATGGAATAATAGATTATAGTATGTAAAGAATAGAGACTAGGAGAATAGAGGTTGAGCGAGAAGAGGAAGAATAATAGTACTGAGGATAGGCCCCTGGTCTAAATTTTCTTGGTGGGCCCCTGGTCTATGCTTTTTGGGTGGGCCCTTGTCCCAGTCCAACACTGAATATAACCACTTGGCATGTGTGTCTGTGAGAGACAGAGGACAAAGTGAGCTCACCCTAGTAGGATGGTTGATGTTAAAATATAAATTATGTCTTAATTTCTGCCTAAAACCACCCAAACGGCCTCACACAATTAAAGTTTATTCCTAGCCCTTTCTAAGGACCCCTCGCCACTTTCTTTGTTGGAACTGATACTCTAAAATAATTATGTATTTAATAATACTTGCCAATAGGAGCACACTTTAGTGATGCATGTGCATCTTTGACATAGTACAACACAATTATAATATACAGTAAGTAAGTAATAAAAGTAAAAGTGCAAGGCACAGGGGGTTTCTCCACTTGCATATTTCCTTTGGTGGAGAAATGCCAACCACCCATGCCGCCTTCCTTTGATTTCACTGCCTAACATCTGCCACCATGCCTAGTGTGCTGTTAGTCGTTTAGCAACTGTAGTTTTATCTAAGGAACAATGATGCAGCTGTTTCTTTTAAAATTGTGTCTAATATGTAGAATCTAAATGGCATCAAAGCCCCAATAAGTTCTCGTACTGCAGCTGCAACTCGGAAGAACTCTACTTGAAAACTTCTTTATCTGACTGATATTTTCTGACTTTCAGTGTCAATGTATCTTCTAGGCCTGTAACACAGTGACAGGCTCTATTAGCTCATTTTACATTAAAGCATAAACTTTGCAATAGTGGTTTCACTCTGAGTCCCACAGGCATAAAAAGTGTTATCTGCGAGTGGTAGGAACATTCAATTGAATGAGCAATACAATGGCTAATGTACCCTCTTCTTTACTATACAACAAATATTTTGTGACTGTGGCTGGCCTCCGGTGTTTCTAAATGCCACTGCAGAGGATGTAGGATGTGTTTGCATGTGCATATACTGTATAATTGGAAAGAATAATACAAATTGGTCTGATTTATCAGACTTAGATTGAAGCCATTCATAGAGAAATAAGGTTGTAACACTGCTTCATACAGCAGCTCCTAATTTTTCCATTATATGAGAGACTTTTTAATTTCTCTGTGTAACCTGTCATGGGGCCCCATTATTAAATATATATGTGCCTGAAAGTATATTATCCAATTTCTTAAATGCCATTACATCCTGGCAAACTTTGCATTTTACTTTGACAAAAATGTTTTTTCATATATTGTGCTCTGTTTTCTAAACTTGACATATTGTCAAACATAGCCCCCATTTGTTCCTTTGCTACCAGTAGGCTTTATAAAGCATCACCTTTGAAAAATGGTTAGTCTGCCCTGATTTTCTAACTTATTATTTTTAAAATATTGCAAAATCAGTAGAAATGTTTCATTCTGCCATAAATGTATTACATTTTATTTGGCAGATTATCCTGCTGTGTTTTGTTTGTTATGAACTTCCCATCCACATTAACTAGACCTTTGCAAACTCAGACCTTGTGTAATCCCATTATTTCTTATGAGAATAGTGATGAGCGAATTTTTTTACCAGCCATGGATTTGTGGCAAAATTCCCCATCTGCAAAAAAATTTGAAGTTGAAAATATGCCACAACAAAAAAGTCGCCAAGACAAAAAAAAGTCGCCATAAGAAAAACAAATGCCCATTGACTTTAAACCATTTGTACAAAAAAAAATCACATTGACTTTAAAACATTTGGACAAAATAGATGCAGGGACACAAAAGAAGTCACCACAAGAAAAAATGCCCATTGATTTTTATGCATTTGAAGCGAGAAAAAACTGGCATGCTTATTGACTTCAATGTGTATCACAAATGTTTTGCTGTTTGGCCAATTCTTTTGAGGTTTTGCTAATTCTTCAGCAAAGTGAAACGGGATAAATTTGCTCATCACTATATGAGAGGATTGACACATTTTATAAAGACGTAGTACCATAACAATAGGGGAAGTAGGTCCTGCTTGTGGTGCAGGGTAGCCAATGAATGGTTTTTGCTGGTGAGGCCCATGGAGGTCACATTATACCCCTGGAATAAAGAATTCATAAATGTTTTACTACCCGCCTGTAATCTCAGTTAAATTGCTGAAATGCCATTGAAGTAATTGGATTTCAATGGCATTTTTAAACATATATTAATGACATTTCCTTCACGCTTTTGATATCTACTTCACTTCCTCACTGACTATGCTGGAAAGCTAATGGAAAATTTATAAAAAATAGGCAATACAAATACAGAGGGATACCTCGAGTGAGTGGCAAAACATTTATCATTACTCATATGCTGCATAAAGTTGGAGAAATTTTGTGTAATCAAATAATTATTTTATTGCCTATTTATATAGGTTCTGAAGAGTCCTCAGCAAAGCCATTTTAAATGAGCCCATATTTGTAATATTTTTGTTACAAGGGTCAAACTGGGCCAGCTGGACATTGGGAAAAAACCTGGGCCTGTGTTGGCCCCGACCCAGACCTGCTCCCCACTGCAAACTAATGTTAGGAGTTGGTGATGTCAACTAGCTACTTGGGTAGGGGGTGGGGATCCCTAAGGTGGCAGCAATGGTGGGTCCCCGGACACACTGGTCCAATGCTGTTTGTTACTGTTGTCCTTGCTGGCCCTTCTCCCATATTTCTTCCATAAATGTAGAGCGGTACAGCGATATTTGTGGCTGCCATATACTGCCATGTCCCTAGCCGTCATTGTGAGCACTGGAAACTGACCTGGAATGAAATAATGATGGCTGGGGCCATACTATATGGCAACCTATAAAGAAGAAGTTTGGGAATGTAATATTACCCACTAACGCAATAATCATTTAAAATGCAAATAAATGTTTGCAAAGTGAACAATTTTGCCTTCACAAACACTTTGCTCCTCATGCGACATTAGGATAAGGAACTTTATAGTTCGCTTTAGTGCGCAGTGTATGTAATAAAACTTCTTTGTTGTTACATTTTCTCCAGAAGTTTACTCCACCTTCAAGCATGTGTTAAAGGTTCGCAATGCACAATTAAGATTCGCAATGCAATAAAAGCCTAATGAAGAATATTACATTGTGGCATGCAGATTTTGATTCGCACATTTGCTATCTTCGGAATTTTATTTAATTTCCCCCAAAGACTTTTACTGAGCAAACTTTAGCATGTTTATTGCTAAGATACCCAGGCCAATAAAACACATTCTTGTAAATTTCTTTAGCCAAAAGATTTTATATATTTACTTATTTCTCAATAAAGCACTCCAGGGGCTGTTTAATTTTTGTGATTGTGTTTTGCTGTGGTTTTTTTTTCCTCTATCATGATTTTTTCCCCCCACTGCATCTTAGGGAGTTTTAAGTGATAACATTTTTTTTATTTTTCTTTTGTAAAATTGTGATTGTGAAAAATGCCCTAAATTTTGCAGTAGTTTACGCAAATTGATTAATAATTCAGCCATCATTTACAGAGGCAGCAAATTATAAACAGACAAGGCACAGCAAGCTTGTCTGATGGCACACAGCTCAGTATTGCTTCACCTATCATTTGATCAAAGTCTGAGGACACTGATTTCTCTTACAGACTTTATTTACAGATACTATGCATATATTACCTACAACTCAGCTGACAGCTACAGTGGGTGTGCCCCAACTATGATGTCTGAAATGTTTTTACATGGTTTGGATATCTGAACGTTTATTTATTGCCATGCAAAATACGAACACTTTGTCAGCACCAGCAACTGTGTGCTGTTTGGAAAGAAGAGCAAAGACATTTTATCAGACCTTTCTTTGCTTAAGGTTAATGTTTCCTGCTTATTATATAAGGTTAGGCTTTTAAACAGCAACTGAAAGCAGTTTCTAAATGCATCGTATTACCAAGACGTGTATTACTCTGTTCTGTGGTCATTTCTGACACTGTTATTTGAGGCTATTATTTTGAAGTGTTTAGCACCAATGTTCTTAACTGTCAATCAAACCCCATCAGGATTTTTTGTTTCTCATTCTAGATACCATTCTTTCAAATACATCATGATTCAAGTTTTGATACGTTTTAAGACATTTAAGCTTCTATAAATGTTACGTACTGTATCAATGCTATGCATCTGCTAGGTGAGCTTTTTCTTAAGTCACTTAGGGGCATAATTATAAAGGTGTACAGACTTTTTTTTCTTTAGAAACACTTTCACTTGATCTAATTAAGGGCACAGAAGGTTTCTAAAATTAAGATTGGGTGGAGGTGTAGGAAGATGTTTGTTAAATGTCCAGCTGAATCCCAATATAAGATATATTTTAAGCTATAGAAGAGTTATGCTTCATTTAAAGCTAAGCAGGAGTTGAACATTTAGATATCCCATATTTTGGGGTAAGGAATACTGTTAGTTTGGGGCTATTCGCTTAATCTATGACTTTGTGCCACAGAATGGTAAGCACAGGAGTGAGCTACTGTGTTTGGTTTGGAGAGGAATGACAAGGTATAAGGATGCCTGGGTCCAGATGGTTTATAAAAATAAAGTGAAATACAAGAGCAATATGAAGATGGATGTGGCAGAGGCACATCAGTGTAGTTACGCTGATCTACAATTACTTTGCCTACACAAATGGTGATTGAAAGCACTAGAACTGCCCTTTATATAGTATATAAAAAGATATTTTCTTATTTATGTTTATGCTGCTGGTCATCATGAGTTTATATTAAATAAGATTGGTGAGCACTGATTATTCTAGCAAAAGTCTAGTAAAATGTATACATACCTGCCCTGGACCAATCCAGTCATTTCACAGGATGCACCACAGGATAAAAAGCCTTTCAAATGGTCAATTGTGAAATTGTGAAATCAATTTGCTACTAGACCAATATTTGTATGTAATAACGTAAATTGAAATCATCGGTGGACTTATGACGTTGAAATGAGGAAATGAGACCAGAACACAGGAAATTAGGTTGCACGAGAGGGTATTTATCAATGTATCTTGCAGCAGTATGTTATTACTATGCACATAGGAATACTGGCAAATGTTCAATACTGTACAAAACTCAAGCTGAAATGCACAATTTATATAATATACATTATTTGCTACTGGAAGGTTTCGACAATCAGTATCCAAAGCAGAATCAGATACTTTATCTCAGCCAATAATAGTGAGACAAATATAAAGAAAATCTCCCTGACCTGAAAGTCATATTAAATCCTGAATCAACATAGTTTCTCAATGCCAATGCATTAATGTGTTTGCATGTTCTCTTTTGCTCGGAATTGTTGTAAGCCGGCCTAAATAATATGTGACACTGACATTTCCCTTGATAGAGAATTCCGAAGTGTTTTTGTTCTCATTTGACAAAACATTACCTGCCCTAGTGAAACACATCCGTTATCGGTTTTCAAGTATATGCGCAGTTCATTTGATGAAAATAAACATTTTTTTACCTAGGCAGATACTTTATTTCCTACATTAATGATATTGATCTTCCTTATGCTTCCTCTTTTGCCTTTTATATATATGTTTTATTAACTGGAGCCAAGTAGAATAGACTTAATGATCAGCCAATCACCCTTTTTCACTATCATCCAATGTGCCCAATCTGTAATTCCCCAAATAAATACAATTTTTTCTAGGCAGGCCAAGTTTACTATCAATGACAGTATAGAAATGCATTACATAAAACAACCCATATTTAAACATTGCTTTGCAGCAACCGGTGTCTCCAATTACACTAGAACTTGTGCATTATGGGAAAAATATAGTAGTTTATGGAAAGATTTTGTAGTAGCGCTTTTCCTTCATTAGTGTATGAAGAGCACAAATAGTGATAATAAATCCCTCTCCTGCTGAATTATACAACGTTACAATAGGTTTCATGGAAACAACACACAACCCATGCACACATAAAGGCCATGCCATTTTCTACCCTCTTTGACATCAAAACACACAAACTGTGACCCTAGACTTTGTCTGCAGTCACTGCATTAAGACTCTGACAGTACAGCGCCTTGATTAAATCTGCAAAATATTCACTGACTATAGATTTTGGAACTGCTACTTTTTTTTTTTACAAGCTATTTTATTTTGACCAATTGATTTTATGTCTCAGCAGGTGTTACCCAAACTAGAATCTATTTTTATAATTGTTTTTCTAAATGTAAGTCACTGGGTATTCTTCAGACTGAAAAGATTATTAGGCTTTACGCTGGCAGTATTTAAATTATGGATTATTTTTGTCATATGCAAATTGGAAGGATTTCCAGGCAAAGAAAATGCCAAGATTTGTGTAATCTGCTTGGGTCTAAAGGCCAATTTTCAATTATATTTATATATATACATTTTTTTTGCTTGCTTTTTTTCAAATTCCAGTGGTGCGGCTAAACCTTAGGGAAGATAATAGAGTTCATGCACAATGCTCCATGCAGTGTGCAAAGTGCAGAAAAGGGCAACAATTTTCCATATTTTTGCACTTTACCAACCATTTTGGAGGCGGTGGAGAAAGGCACATAGGTCAGACAGACGCTCAAGAGTGTCAATATTTTTCTGAATTTGTTTAATTCCCATAATGAGTAAGAGCATTGCTTTCAAACCAAAGCTAACTGGGTTCTAAAATGGAACACAGTTGTAACTAAATTAGTTTATGAAGGGCAGGCAACTTTAAATGATCCCAATGCATTTTAGCACCATACTTTTTAGCTGCATCCTATAGTTCCTCAAATACACAAAAACATAGCTGATTTTTTTTTAAGACAACAGTTTGTAGTACTTACTATCACCCTACAAGTGCTATCAAGTCAGTTTAGCAAGATATGCAGGCTCTCTCTCTATATATACATGAGATAGTACATGAGAAGATGATTATTTTTAGAAACTGATCCAGTAACCAGTAGGTATATACTTTGTGCCATTCTCAATTTTCGATACATTTGTAACATAGTCTGGTCTGTTTTAGATTAAGCAGGAAGAAACTATAAGATTGTTACATTAAGGGCCATATTTATCCAGGGTCGAATTTTGAATTGAAAAAATGTCGAAATTCGAATGCAAAAATTTCGACCAACCGAAATTAAGTCGAAGTTTCTTTTTGGTCGAATAGGTCCGTTTTAGATGTAATAGGTCTGAATTCGAATCGTATGAATAGAAGCAATAGTGCATTCAAACAAATTAAATTTTTTCCAAAACAAACCTTCCATTTTTCAAAGTCCACCAATTGGCTCCAAGTAGGATTTAGGAGGTCCCCCATAGGCTAAAACAGCAATTCAAAGTAGTAGTTGCTCACGCACACCTGTCTGTGTAGATAATTCCAATTTCCTTGGTGCACAGTGATAGAGGTAACCGGCAACCTCAAATCTGATACTAAGAAAAGGCACACTGGCACACAAGCTGTGAATGCAGGTGAACACCTTGCAAAGATTTATTACCGGAAGTGCAACGTTTCGGGGCAAGCCCCTTTGTCAAGCATCAAACGTTGCACTTCCGGTAATAAATCTTTGCAAGGTGTTCACCTGCATTCACAGCTTGTGTGCCAGTGTGCCTTTTCTTAGTATTAAAACAGCAATTCGTCAGGTTCTAGATGGCGAATAGTTGAAATCGAATTTTTAAAGAGACAGTGCAAAATAAATTTAGATATTCTAATTTTCAAATTTTTTTCAAATTCGAATCGAATTTGGACTATTTCCTAGTCGAAGTACACAAAAAAACGCTCAAAATTCCAATTTCTTTTATTTGAAAATTCACCCAGAGAAGCGTTACTATGTATCTGGTTTTATACATTTTTTAAATTTTTCTTTTCTTCTGTTCTTTTTTAACTGTTTATTTGTATCAATACGAAATAGTAGTACAAATGTGAATTTTAGTAAATTTACTGTTTGTTTAATGTTAATGGATGCTATGATATACATAGATTGAGTGATATCTGAAACACGTCATCTCCATTGAAGCTGTCTTCCCACCAGTATGTAGAAATAAGGCATATCCATTGTTTATATGATACTTTGAAACAGGCCTTAGGATAGGCCAATACCACAGTCTGTAGCTTTTATAAATAAAAAAAAGTTTTATTTTTAAGACCTGAGAGTGTGGACTCTATTTCGATTTTTGTGTAACAATTGTTGACTCTGCAGCCAGGCACATTGTTTGTTTTTTTCGAGAGTGCCGGCATCTCCCTGGAATATCAGCAGTCCAAACCAATAGACACCACTACTGAAGTGACCAATTAATAGATCCTAAAATACTAATGTCAATGCCAAAGTTTTTATTTTTGGGACCCCTATCAGAGAGAAGCTATATACACTTTGCATTATTATAGCATTAAGCTATTTTAAGCATTGACAATTTTTTTATTACATACGTTTGATAGTTAGTTATGTGATTGTCATTATTTTAGTTAAAAAAGCAAACTTGCCAGAGGAAGGTTTACAAATACCCAATAAGCACAGAGCCATCTATACTTACAACCTACCATTCTTGGTTAAGCACCTGGGCATTTGTTGGTTTTATGTGAAGTGCTATTCTATGCCTACTCTTTCTCTTTTTCTGACACCATCTGTGATTGCTGTTCGGCTTTCCTGTTTATATACTGAATTTGAGTGTCACGAAGAGTTTAATGTGAGGATGTCAGATTCATAGTCCAACTACTACGGCTCCCGGCATCCTCAGCTTGGAGTATACTGTGAATTTTAACTTTCAAAACTGGTGGCCTGTGAGATTGATACACACTGTTTAATGGTTCCTGCATGTTCCTGCCATTACTGTCTTTATTACAGGCTTTAATGTTGCCTTAATATTATTATATGAAGGGTTTTTTTTTTGTGTGTGTGCTGTCAACTGTGTTCTGCACGATTTGTAAGATAATCAATTCATTTATGTTATGTTATTTTAGGGAGCTAATTCATCAAGCAATTAGTTATCAGCCATCTGGGGCTTTCACTGCTTTAGGTTGCACAGTTGTCACGTGATCTCAGCGTTGGGGAAGAAATGCCATATTCTAGTAAAAGCAAAAAGTATAATTATCTGCTAATGAATATAATATGACACACAGTAAAAAAAATATAGCAGCACAAAGTGTGACCTTGTCCAACATTATTCTGCAAAGCTAAAAAAGAAAACACATATTTAATATGTTCAGGATGTAATCATGTGAGTTATATAATTAGATATACAGTATTTATATGGCTTTTTATGTTGCCGCTTTCCAAACTGCAGAATTAATTCAAATATAAATTAAAGTATAAAGGCAATTTTAGTGAACTTTACTCTTTATTAAAATGTATGTCTGTCTTTTTCCCTCTGCAGACTAGCAAAACAGCTAATTGCCGGCTGCTGTTGTCGCTGCTAATAGAGAAAGAAAGAGGGTGGAACTGGCAGAATGGAAAAGTAGATGGATACAATCACTTAAATGGGAAATCATACCCAATTTACATTTTGATTCTATTTGTATGATTTTCTACATTTTCAGTACAATTAAAAAGCTTTAGCAATGTTGGCCTGTGTTTGATGTTTCAGCATATTTGTGCCTGGAAAGACTGTGGCATATGAGCTGCTCTAATGTTTAAAAGGGTTCACTGTATTTAATATCGTGGTTCAGAGTTTGGGCAGGTACATGTATGGGATCCTTGGTACTCTGTTTCGCCAGAAAATGTTGTGATGCTCTTAGATTACATTTGGTATGCCTAAGACTCCTATCATTATGGTGGGGGGATGAAAATGAAAATATCTCTCCTTGCTTTTATTTTGAGTTCTGATTATTTTGCACCCTGGCCAAATCAGCAGATCCATACAGCTTTGCCCTCCATGCTTATGGTCAAATCATCCATTCAGGCTGTGGACCTATCTATGCGATAAGCTGAAAACACCCATTGTGCTTGATGGCTTGACTTTGTGAATATTACAGCCTGTATCATTGTAATAACTTTTTTAAGCATTTGATGAATGGTTGGGGGTATGCTTGTGCTAAGAATCGTTACTCCAATGAAATGCAGGATCAGCTTGAAATGTCCCCCAGAATGAGCTATGTAATGTTGTGTCCCTACAACTTTAAACAAGTGCAGGCTTTCCAAAAAGGTTAAACTATTAATCAGGTTAGAATATTTCTGTCGGCTGCGGGTAATATCTCTTCCGATCGTACGATTTTCAGTGGGAGACTGTCACTAGCTTTGTCAGACATAACTATCGTACAATTGCTGTCAGGGGCAGAACATCGGCTGATCTGTTCTTACTACTTCTGAATGGTAAGACTTTGATCTTTATTGTTTGTTAGTGGCAAGTCGGGAGATGGGAAAGTCCGATCGTACGTTGATTCGTACGATCGGATCTTTGCGTCTGTGGCCAGCTTAAAAGGGAGAGAGGAGGTGATAACCGTTCTTTGCAAACAGGGCAGAGACAGTCTGGAGTTTTCTGTCTGGGAACAGTGTTATCTATGGCAGGATATTAAATAGAATTATTTTTGCAAATAAGATGACTATTTGCATTTAACATGTATACCATACCCAATTACAATACAAATGATATTGAGATAATTGACTTCACTGCCTAGGGAAGACAATTGTCGAAGCAACTTTCAGATTTCTGAAACTGGAACAAAACTTATGACATAGAGATAAAAAAATATTATTTTTGATTCTCTTACAGGGAATTTGGAAATGTTCCAAATTAGTTGGACTGGTGGATTCCATCCATCTAAAATTGCACAGAAGTCTGAAATCTGTAAATGAGCCTTTAGTATTCGTAGCAACTCTAGGTACATGTAGTCTGCTTCGCTTGGATTTGAGTGGATATAAACACGAAGAGAACTTTGTTTTGATGTCAACGATGGCAAGGAATGTGACAGCATTCATTTTTATTTAAATGGAGTGATGGTAAGCCATCTGAACCATATGCCTACAAAAAGTTTGGAAATAAAGTTGCAGACAGTTGTAGGCTGCATCAATCAAAGTTGTTGTAATAGAATTGTTGATTTTATATTTGTTTTTTAAAAGGAAAGATTTATTTGCATCCTTTCTTTCCCTGTGTTAATATCAGAGGCAATTTGTGTCATGTGACCTGCAATAATACAGTGTCTGTTCAGCTTTCAAGGGTCAATGGGCTAATTAATTTATTACTGGCTACATTATATCTTGATCTATTGTTCATATCTCAAATCACCATTCAGAACTTGTTTCACTCTGACCCATTGCTGTGCTTGATCTCTGTTATTAAAATCAAGGGTTAAGAGCGGCTGCTATTTTTCCTTGTGTCATCTCAGTGAAAGCAGACACTGTGATCTAGCTTTGTCTGTCCTCATTTATCTCCCAATAGTTGATAGCAGCCTCATCTTAAAGAATGGATGATTTTATACCTGTCAGCTAGGTCCAAGTCTTAAAATGATTTGGGTCAGCAGAGGCTATTAACATAAGCTACCAGTGATTTGTACTCTTGTCTTTGTCAGTATTAAGAAAGAAACTGCAAATCCCCAGTTGCTTAGAGAGTTGAAAGGGACTGAAAGGACACACTCCCAGGACTTCTGTGATTAAATACATTTAGGAAGAAACTGCAAGTGTGGAATACTTTCAGATATAAGTCACAAGTTATAGAGATTACAGTGACTTTCATATCGGGGATGACTTAAAGGGCTGGTATACGTCTCCATACTCAAGGTCTGCATTACTGAGCTATGAGCCATTGAATTGATGGAGCACAGTGATGAAAAATATTACCGACCATCAGTTCCAAGAACATTTGTTGTACTTTTTTTGCTTAATAGGTTTGGCGGAACATTGCAAATGATTAGTCTGTAACTGAAACTAAGCCAAACTCTTTAAGCATCAAAGATGATCCAGCACAGGTATGGTTTGTTTGTAACAAAGTAATACAACTGTGATACAATCTGGCAATTGTATATGGTATTTTAGTGTCTCCATCTAATTTCCAGGCATCCTAAATCAATGTCTAATGTTAAGAAAAAGGAAATTATATAAGAAATTAGTTTTTCAACATTAAAAGGTCCTTCACTTGTCCAGATTTGGTTGCAGATTTGACCAATGTTACCAATCCTGCCCAACTGTCTAGGCATAAAGGTCCCCTTGGTGTGCAGTTTTGACAGACATCAAGTGATCCTATCTGTCCAAATTGAGAATTTCATGTGCTAATTCACCATGTTGTGGGATACTTATCCCTTCAGCAAATGAGG
Organism: Xenopus laevis; assembly: GCF_017654675.1. NCBI lineage: Eukaryota > Metazoa > Chordata > Amphibia > Anura > Pipidae > Xenopus > Xenopus laevis. The sequence goes on along the minus strand of NC_054375.1, from coordinate 54,408,974 downwards.
AAGTGAGAGTAGCTACAGCTATAGAAGGTTGTCACCTCCAAGTATAGCTACATCACAAAATATACATCCATTCAGCCCTCAGGTGAATAGGATACCTTATGGCAGGGGTTCCCAACCTTCTTTACCGTGAGCAACATTCAGATGTAATAGGAGTCAGGGAACAATGCAAGCATGAAAAATGTTCCTGAGGGTGCCAAATAAGGGTTGTAATTGCCCATTTGGTAGTCCATATGTGGACTGGCAACCTACAGGAGACTCTGGTTTTATGCAACAAAATCTTGCCTGCAAGCCAGTAATTCAAAAATAAGCATCTGCTTTGAGGCCACTGGGAGCAACATTCAAGGTGTTGGTGAGCAACATGTTGCTCACAATCGACTGGTCGTGGATCACTGCCTTAAGGTAAAACAGACTCCATAGTTCTGCTAACAATAAATGCCATAAGTCTGCCCACATACATGGTTTCTGCTTTGTGTGTATGTGATATAGTCCTTTTAATAGAAGAATGTTTACATTACTGGACTAAAATATACCACGTGAACACAACTTTTTCGGTTTAAAATTGCATGGTTTTACTCGTACAGTTAGATACTTATTTAGCCCCCTAGCCCTGTCAGTTATATGGATAACATTATTTATAGTTAGAATTAAGTTTAAGTGCAACGTATTTAGTCTCTACTGGTAATAGCTAATGCATGTACAATGGGGGAATGAACTTGGATCACATTGACTGGAGCTAGTTGTGTAGAAATGCTATATTTTGTTTACTAAACATAACTATGAACTTACTGCACCAGAAGCCTAATTAAACAGATGATTTTGGCCACAGGGGGTCACCATCTTATAATTTTGTTAAACATCTTTGCAAGACCAAGACTACTCAGTGTGGTCTGGGCTGCTTAGGGATCGTCATAAATAATTAAACCAGCACAAATCAAATAATGTCTGCCAGAAGCCGATACAGCAAGACTGATTAAACAATCTTTCTCCAACTCTGCAGAACCAGTGGCTGCAGCAAAATAATACCCCAGAACTCTAGAATCCCAGTTTATCTGTTTAAATCTGGCTCCATGATCTTTGTCCCTGCAGCTGGAGTTGGAAACAGTAAAGGGGATGTAAAGGCAGAAATAAAATCCAACACAAAACTCTATACAGTCGTCGACTGCTCTACTGGGAAACAAACAAAGCTGCTTGAGTTCTGCATGGCTGGGAAGTAAGGTGAGGCCCCTCCCCTGCTGTTCATAAGTATGATTGTTTCCCTGCAGAGCAGTCTGACAATTCCTTTTCACAGCAGTACATGAAGGGAGAATTTCACTGCACACAGGTTTCAGGTTTCTTATAATAACAGTTCACATTTTTTAATTAATGTATATTGGAGATAGGTTTCTTTTTCATTAAAGAAAGTAAAAATGGGATTTTATTTTTTTGCCTATACATGCCCTTTAACTTCTTTATCTCATAACTTACTTGCTACATCTATAGGGCCACCTATCTGTGCCCAATCCTTACCAGGACATCTAATAAATATTTTACCTTGTAGACCCAAATTCCTGTTTGTGTTGCTTTTTGTTGTTTGTGTTTGTGGGAATTATTAATTTAAAAAATATATAAAGGGCAATTTTGACCAGCTAAGTGCTTAACATAGTTCACTTCTGCTCAGACTAAATGATGATTATTGTAATAGATAATATGTGGTTTCATTGGAATCCAGATTCTTCCTTACTTTCTTCTTCCCAAAAACTGCAGACCAGAAAACATGAGAATTGGAAGTGAATACAAGTTATTTGTACTATCCATATTAAAATCAGGAGCCACACGATGGGTCTTTGTCAAGGACAATTTGTATGTTTATTCTACTTATTATTCTCCTATAATATCTTATTATACACACATTTTGCTTAGTATGTTTTCTAAATTAGAATCCCATTTCCACTCTGTGAAAACATCAGGGGACTATATAATATGCTCTCACAATGCAGACAGCTGTCAATGAGCTGTCAATGTTCATTCTGACTCTAGTAATGGCTTCATTTAATTGCTATGAGTAGTTTATATGAGGCATGGGTTACAAAGACAGATGCATACCTTATATGCATAAGTTGAATCCTATTAAAAGTCTTGTATGACTCTTGCAGGAGAAGTGCTGACTGTGCTTTGGGTTGTCCCCAGGTCATAGCTGTAAATATAGTTCACATTCCCTCTGTGTATTTGTATTTATATATCACATTTAGATTTCACACTGTCCAGCCAAAATAAAGGTTCAGATTAATCTGATAAACACCCTTCACATATGCTGGAGAACAGCAAGGTACTAATCCCCACAGTCTCAGTTGCCACCCAGTGGACACACAGCCAGACAAATGCAGGTATTTCCTAAACTAAGGTGAATAATCCTTTCTTTCTGGTGAGTGCATTTATTTTCCATTTCTATATTGGCTATAATTCATCAATTCTAAGACATAGGCTAAATTCAGCTGTATTTTCCAAGGTGATTATGACAATGAACAGATTCCATTTAGGCAGAAATGAAGCTGGTATGCAATACAGTACAAATGGTTCTATTATATCATCATGTCCCAAACTGCACTTTGCTATGCGGCATTATCATCCAAAGCAATTTATCCACTGCAAGTCAAGAACTCCTGCTTTATCGTTCAGAACATCTGAAATAATACAAATAAAGTTATCTGATATCCCTCGTTGGGTGGCAAAGTGACTCACTTGTTAGCAGGAGTTCAGTCCCAAACAGGCGGGTTAATCTGATGATGATGAAACTGACCCTCGCTTGTGCATGGTAGAGACCTTAAATTATAAGCTCAGTTGGGACATGGACTGCACTGTATAAATGTCTTGGCTGTATATTAATACAAGATAATAAATAAACAAACTCCCCCTTGTAGTTATTACTTGTACTCCACATACCCTTCAACCTGCTCACTGAAACTTGTACAGGTATGTGATTTCTTATCTGGAAGCCAAATATCCATAGATATACAAAAGCAATCTATTTTAAGCAGATGTTTCTATTTTTTTTAAATTACTTCCCTTTTCTCTGTATTAATAAAACAATAACTTGAACTTAATGGTAACAAAGCTGCATTAATCCATATCGTGGGAAAACATTTCTATTATGTCATATATTATATTGGGGTCACAGGTAATCTGCGATCTTGCGTGTATCATGGGTGTCCTTTAGTGATGGGCGAATCTATTGGCCAGGCGCAAATTCGAATTTGCACGATTCGCCGCCAGCGAATAAATTCGTGAAACGCGGCAAAAATTCGCCCACGTCAAATTTTTTTTTTCGAAAAAACGGACGCCGGCGTAAAAAAAAACGGGCGCCGGCATCAAAAAAACGGGCGCCCGCGCCGTTTCGTGAATTTTTCGCCATTTCGCGCGAAATTCGCGAATTTTTCTGCGAAACGACGCAAATTCGCCCATCACTAGTGTCCCACTAGGGGGACCCAGAAAAGAATACTTGCAGTTATGCCACTGATTTATTGTATTGGTTAGAAACCCAAGTTCTCTTTATTGAAAAGCTAATAAGAAAGGACAAGCTGGATGATAAGCCCTAGGACATATGCATACTGGCCATAAAGAGGGGAATTGGTATTGTGAGCATGGTTATTTTCTATTATAAGGTAACTAGAAACATATATCTATTCAGGCTAGGTGCACATGGGCAGGTGAAAAACAGAGATTTGTAATTTCAGTGCCCTAAAAATATTATAATAATCTGATTGGCTAAATACATAGATTGATGTCTGTTGCCTCCAAACAACACATGCAAATATTTTTAGCTAAAGTTCATATGCCTGTTACCAAACATGAAAGATTTTCCTAAGTTTCACAAGCGACACAGAAATTCCATTGAATCCTTCCATAAAAGGAAAATCCACTAAAAACAGTTCAGAATCCACTATCTTGTGAAATAATGTATTCTGGTTAGTGTCCCACTTGTATGTATGTAAATTATGTATGTTCATATGCATATTTTTTTATATAGTGATACTTATGGGGAATTTAAAGATCTCTCAATGATCCTCAATGATCTCTAACATCTTAATACTTTACAAGATGGGTACATTAATGTCTATATAAAATTGTATGTGTTATAAAAGCTAATGCACCCTCTGTTTCAAAAAATAAAAATATTAGAATTCACCTTGAATTTCCGTGACGCACATACAATAAGTGTAATCAGCCTGCCATATATTGCTTTTATGAGGTTGATGAACTCTTCTGTGCCAGAAATTCTAATCTAGAAATATTTAGCAAGGGGTGCATTAATCCATTTCATTTTTCAATTTCGAATGGCTACCAATTAAAACAACTCTTTGTCACACATTTTTTTTTAAAAACCCCAAATACTGTATATGAATCATTATTTGCCACAGTTCTGTTTAATATTTGCAACTCAAAGGAATTTGAAACTGTTCTCGTTCCACTTCAATGTAGTGGAAATGAATATTAATATTGACAATAGATAAGTGACAATATTACAGTTAGGCAAATAAACTGAACGATGGAAACCAAAGCTCCCTTTGTTCTGTTTACTTTTCTGAGCCTTATCTTTACATCTACGTTTGTTTTGTTCTAACCCACCAAACCCCACTATCACCTTGAGTGTCCCTTGTTTATCCCTTTTACAGTGTTTTGAAGTATCTCACTGTTGTATTACATCATCAGCCTCATTACTGACTTACGAGTACCGGTATGGGATACGGTATCTGGAAATCTGTTATCCAGAAAGCTTCACATTACTGACAGGCCGTCTCCCATAGACTCCAAAAATATCAGCATTTTTAAAAATTAATTGTACTTGATCCAAAATAAGATATAGTTAATCCTTATTGGAAGCAAAGCCAGCCTACTGGGTTTATTTAATATTTACATGATTTTCTGGAAGTCTTAAAGGGATACTGTCATGTTAATAGTGCTGCTCCAGCAGAATTCTGCACTGAAATCCATTTCTCAAAAGAGCAAACAGATTTTTTTATATTCAATTTTGAAATCTGGCATGGGGCTAGACATTTTGTCAATTTCCCAGCTGCCCCTGGTCATGTGACTTGTTCCTTCACTTTAGGAGAGAAATGCTTTCTGACAGGCTGCTATTTTTTCCTCTCAATGTAACTGAATGTGTCTTAGTGGGACATGGGTTTTTAGTATTAAGTGCTGTTCTTAGATCTACCAGGCAGCTGTTATCTTGTGTTTGGGAGCTGTTATCTGGTTACCTTCCCATTGTTCTTTTGTTTGGCTGCTGGGGGGGGGGAAAGGGAGGGGGGTGATATCACTCCAACTTGCAGTACAGCAGTAAAGAGTGATTGAAGTTTATCAGAGCACAAGTCACATGACTTGGGGCAGCTGGGAAATTGACAATGTGTCTAGCCCCATGTCAGATTTCAAAATTGAATATAAAAAAATCTGTTTGCTCTTTTGAGAAATGGATTTCAGTGCAGAATTCTGCTGGAGCAGCACTATTAACTGATTCATTTTGAAATTTTTTTTTTTCCCATGACAGTATCCCTTTAAGGTATAATAAAATTACAAAGAGATCCATTATCTGGAAAACCTCAGGTCACGAGCATTCTGGATAACAGTTCCCATACTTGTACTAAAGAAGCCAGATTGTTACCCTACCTTCCTCATATAGCTCTATTATCCATTAAATAATTCTCAAAAGGCTAACATACTATAATATGCACATTGTATGTACCAGATTCCTAGATTTTCTCAGCTGCTTTATTCTTTCCATTAACATTTTCTCAATATGTTCTCTGTGAGACTGCAGAATTGCTAACAGATTAGCAATAACAATGTCCAAAGGTTGTATTTTAATGCTGCTGTTCCACTCTTGCAATTATCTTCATCTTGTGCGAATGCTGGCTTTTATGTATTCTTGAGGCATACTATTCTAGCCATTATATTTCTTCCTTGGCATGTGTTGGAAGGTTGGGGCTTGGAAAGGATCATGTTTGGATAAACCATTCTTGTGGAGATTCTTTTTTGCGCATAATAGAAAGTGACCTGCAGTAAATCCAGAGGAAAGTCACTTGGGGAAAAGCATAAGACAATTGCATTGCATTAACCTAAGGCTGTTATCCTGAGACTATCATGGCACCTAAAACTCAACACTAAAGAATGCATTACATGACATTTTTGATATTCAAACTTTACAAAGTGACAACCAGGCTCAATACACATTCACAAAAACCAGGCATTCTTATGAAATATTATGCTTTATTTAGCAAAGTAAAGTAAATTCCTCATCTGCTGTAAAAAGGACAGCAGCTCATACTTTTCCAACCTAAAAATATTGAGCAAAATGCAATCCTAAATTAAGAACAGTCAGCACAGTTCCCTGAGGAGCACTTCACTACCTGCTTGGTGGACCACAGTGCTGTTGACTACCTAAATTGTTCTCATTACGTTTTTTGATCAAAGAGTTGCTCCTTGCTAACTCTATATCTACAGTTTTCACATGGCAGAGACCCATTTCTTCCTCTTCTGGCACATATATAGAATGGCATAAAATGCATGGCAATTAGTGTATAATCAATACATATCTGAAAACTTTATGAGTAAAGTATGCACTACTATTTCACTATTATACTACAATAAATAAATAAATATATACTATAATAAATATGGAGAATGGCTGTTTCCAGGTGCAGAGTACCTGGTCCACATACGGCCAAACAGCACCTCAAGAGAATGGGCATCAAACAATTCCAATTTTCAATGACAGGGCTTCAGGGGTCTGATAATAAGCTTATTTTCACCAAGAACATTTGTTCAAAATGTAATCACTAATGACCTCACATGCAGTCAAGCAGAGCTAGATTTAAATCCTGGTCTGGGAATGCCCTTGAGACCTGGAACTGAGCAGCACTCTCCATATATTATTATTATTATTATTGCACTGAGCATTTCCTCTCTGGATATTTGCACATTTACATACTGAATAGAAACTATGTCTTTCCAACTCTTCCATTCTTACAGTCACCAATAACAGACTGAAGGAACAGAATTTTCACCTGAAGCAATGCAAAAAGTTATTTTACCATCTGTATCATGACACACTCAGAAAGGGCAATGGCTCTTTTGAAATATTCGTCGGCATCAAAAAATGTTGAACTTGCGTTAAAACCGTTGCGCGTCAACATTATTCAGACTCCAATTGACTTTAAAGACAGCATCAAAATTGATGCGAGCGTCAGAATTGACACGGGCGTCCAAATAGATGCGGGTGATGAAATTCGCGTTTCGTGAATTTTTCACAGTTTTGCGAATTTCACGGGAAATTCGTGAATTTTCCGGCGAAGCGAAACAGAACAAATTCGTCCATCACTAGTGGACAGATCTGTGGGTCACTACAGGAGACGCTGGGAGTGTTTGTTAGAAATTGTTGGAGCACTGCAGGTGGAAAGTGCTGATTATATCCTGTTGTCAACACCTTAATTAACTTTTTATCACAAACACAATCATTCTCTGTGACAAACAGCCAATCTCTCACTTTGCATATCAAAAGCTCTTTCATCCATAGATAAGCATACATTTTTACTCAAATATAATACAACAATAGTGTAATGTAGCACTCTTAAGCCTACACTTGCAGAAGCATCAATACACACACAAGCACCATCATTCAGATATGTATATGCCCATATTGTCGGGAGACACTCACAACCAGACTCACATGCAAGGCCCCCATCAAACATCATGGCCCCCATCTAGTTTGTAAGCACACTGACCCCTGCCATCTGAGTAGAATGATGCTGCAATTAAGGAAAGAATGTTCACCATGTCTGACCATGCCTCTCATCTTCTCAACCACACTGTATAACATTTAACTATGCAAAGACCTTGTCCAATGCTCTGCACATCTCCCAGAAATCCAACCCATTTTGTGGTCTGTGAATTGGGCCATGACACTTGTCTTCTGCTCCTTGGGATGGCATTTATTGTACCAATGTATTTTCACATCTCATCACATAGTTTTCCATCCATATCAGGCAGCCTATTTGGCACCATGGTGGCAAACACTTGAAGTATGACATCTGCCAAAATACCCCAAACACAAATGCTAAATGTTTTCACCTGCAATATAGTATTATCCCACAAATTCCAGCATGAACCCACAACAAAGTGTGAACCACAACAGTGTATGTCTGATTTAAGTAAACAAGAATAAGCTACTGGCCCTACAAAAAATGTTCATAAAAGGGTCAGTTGATATGACCATGATATTTTGGTTGCAGTTATACTGGCACAGGTTGTCTAGAGAGAATTGTGTAACAGAGATAGAATATGAGATGTGCTATTGACTTGTGCAATGTGAAGAGAAGAAATGATGGGTTAATCATTGCTGTATTAGAATAGACGTTTTAGAACCTTCCACAAAACAGCAGGGACTTTTGTTGTCATATAATTGAATCCAGAGCAGGCCGCACGGACCCCCTCCCTGAGCAGAGGGTTAATGCTCTGCATCTGATGAGGCACCCATGTGGGGAGGGGTATTGTTCAGATAGCTTGGAGATTGCATGCAGCGGAAATCACATTAAATCTCACTGCCTTTACCCGCGGAGATGTTAACGAGCCAGGCAGTTGAAATGGGGGGCTAATTAAATTTGCGTGTATTACTTCTCAGGCGAAAACGATCATCCCTGCTGCAAAAGAGACATAAATAACACGGGCCAGCCCTGGAGCTGTCACATCAGGGAACAGCTAATGTTACATTCTGTGCCAAACCCAGAGAAATCCACGCGGCGTTACTTGGGGCCTTGCGTAAATGGGCAATAATTTCTATACAGCCAGATGCCAGCAATGACTAGCCAGTCTCCTTTGCCAGGAAAAAGTAAAACATGAAATGGCATTGCTCAAGTATATTATGATAAATGCCCACAGTGACTAAGTGACTTCTTTTTCATAAAGCTGCACATTTAACTGAGTAATGTTGTATTCCTTGGCAAAACATCCCTTAGCATCACTTAGTGCAGCCTATTTGGTACTGCTTATATCTGAATTAAAATAATTACATTTTCCAGTGTAATGGAACTCCTACATACTTCTGTCCTGATTAATTTGGCCAGACAAAGCAGAGAAGAAACAGAGAGGCAACGATTCAATGGTTCATAAGAGCAGCATCGAGTTCCTTGCTGGTAACAACAATAAAAAAAACACTGAATAAAAAAGTTAGTAGTTGCTCTTTAGTAAGCATTTCCTTTCTTACAAGCTTAACTGTCCCTCTAAGCTATGCAACTGCTAGGAACTGCATACAGAGTTATTTCAACATTATTAAAACATTATTTCCAACTGGGGATGCTGTGAGTTGTAAGGGCTCATTTACTAGCATAAGTGCTGAATGGCATTAGTGCAGTTACCAATAGCAACTGATCAGACATTCATCTTTAATTACTTTTCCACAACACTCACAATGAAGGGGTGATGGAACATTATGAGATAACTAGACTGATGCATCTTACGACTTATATTGGTAAATGATTATGAGTGAGAGAGAGAGAATAAGTTGCTAGTGACAGCTGGGTGATTGTTATTTTCATGTACTTCTAACTTTGGTAGTGGTTAAAGAGGGGTCTGGCAGATGTTGCACTGCCACATTTGAGCAAAAAACCCCAAAAAGTCTGAAAACATTTGCCTTAGTGACTTACTGAAATTGTTAAGGCCCCTTGTGTGTGTCCATCACAAAGCAGTTGGCTCAAAACAGCAGTCTAGCTGGTGCCTTTGTATTGCCTCCCTCGCTGCAAAGCTAGTGTAGATGTTCCCTGCTCCTTCAACTCTAGACTGTTCCTCAAGGGCAGCACAATAAGAGTTTTTTCCATCACTTATTCTTTCAGTCCTGTCTGCCCAATTCTCTTACTGAGATTCCAGCAAGCCTGTCTTTGACAACTAAACTTGTGTGTCACTATAGTTCTATCCCTAAATTCTTGCCTGGCGGGAGATCTCCAAGACACTTAAGAGATCTCTTCAAAGCAGTTATCAGCAGCACACCGTAGATTTGCACAAACATGAAATTTATTGTATCTAAACAGGCCAACGTTTCAGGCCACCCGGGCAATTTATCAAGGCTAGTGTTGCAGTTCCCACATCCATATTTAAAGCGTAAGGAGGGGGTGTGGAAAGAAAGGCCACTCCCACTTCCTGTGACATCATAAAAAATTCAGTGTTATCTATTTAACCCATTATGGTCAAAGTTGTAAAAATCAGTCCATCTCAGTGAAGTCCATGAAATGTCTCTCGTTTGTCTAGTGCTCACCATCATTATGTGTACACATAATATATTCAGTGAATAAAGAGTATATTCGGGTATATTTTTCAAAATGAGCTGAAAAGCACCTTTTATGTAAAGCAACAAACTTTTTTCTCCTTTTATTAAAGTTTTTCTACAAGTTTTTTCAAGAGTTCACTATTATAAGATTTTATTGCAATTGGTCTTTTTATTTTTAATTTTATTGTTTTTTCAACTTTTATTCACAGTACTCTTTATTCACTGAATATATTATGTGTTCAAGGTTTTAAGCTCTCCACCTCGGTCTCTACTTAAGAGATCTCTTGTCATAAAAAGGTTAATCAGCTAAGCACTCTCTAACTCATCTTTCATAAAAATAACAAAAAACAAAACAAAAACAAATGACATTACAAACTACAAAAACAATATTTAAAGCATTTTTAACAAGGAGCATAATGTTTTAGGTACATCATAGCAAAAAAATAAACACTACAGGGGAAATATAATTTCATAAAGCTAATTTTTGTTACGAAAGAATAATGAATCGGACTGTTGATAAATAGGGAAGTAGACTTCCTCATTACCTTAGCTCTAGAAAGTCAAAGCAATGTTCTGCAAGCGTCTGACTGGCAATGAGTTTGATTGATGTGCCCTGTCTTGCTGCGTTTGGCTGTTTGCTAATTATGTGAAGAGAGTGACACCTGTGGCCTCTGTGCTCAAATCTTCCACCTGCCTTAACTCCAGCTAATATAAGACTTATTGCCAAAGGGCTCTTTATTATCCAAAGCAAAAAGAGAGGTTAAAGGTTCACTCCAACATGAAAAAAAATGAATTTGCAACCCTGTGAAAGTGGATAGTCATGCAGAAGACTTTCTAGTGCTCACGGATGCTTTTGTGGAATATAGAACGGGTTTAATGAAAGTGCTTACCCCATGGCACTATATACAACCGTGTTCATGACCATTGAAACATTGAAAGCATTTACCATATCGGAACTACTATAAGTTTTTATCTCCTTATCTGTATATATGAATGCAGGGCACATTGACCACAAGTCTAGATTGGTTCTTGTTCTATCATCTTTTTGTCATACTGATTGTACAGTATTCTCATAGCAGATAGCAGATATTGGACAGAGCTTATCGGTTATGTGCTATATATACTGTAACCTGTGCCTTTTATCCTTTTTTCCAGCTGCAATGGCTGCCCCCATGGCTACACAGCTATGCAGCTTCTTTAAATAAACTATAGTAGTCTTTTAGCAGTGCATGCTAACAGTATATGTTAATTACTTTAAAACACTTTAAATTTTTGGGTGTTACTGTTCCTTTAATATACTAATGTATTTTCCATGTTGATTGAAAGTAGTTAAGTACAAGGCAATTTATCACTGCCAAAACCAAAATTATAACCATATCCTTTGGTAATTCTAAAACAAAATCAAAGTTAAACTACATAAACTTCAAACAATAGGAAAACCTTATTTATATTAATTGAACCTGGCATAAAGCTGTAGAATAGCTGTTAAATACAATCCAAAATGAACAAAAATATTGTTCTTAGAAACAGAATTGCTTCTGCCATATTGCCCTTCATAGAAGCTTTTAAATCAAATTTGATTATTTTTAGTGCTTGTATTTAGTTAATTAAGTTATTAGGAGTTTGAGTCAATAAATGTTTTGGTGACTCAGACTCCAGATACCCAAAATTGCTTCCGACTTCAACTCCACGACTTCAACTCCACAACTCTCACTCCACAGCTCTGGGCACTATACAGAAACACATTTAGTGAATGGCTTGCACCCTAGATTTTAGAGTACTTGATGCCTATGTGCACCAGTTCCCCACAGGCAGCAAGCTACTCATAGGTTACACCATGATCTAGACAGAGGGAAGCAACATTTCAGGTGCCAAATGGCATATTATCAAGCTTTATAAAGGGCCACTAGGCACTTAACACTTCGCTTTGTTGATTGTCAATAAAGGCAGGTTAATGGAAATGCAGTTCTAGTGCGGAATTCGTATTCGAGACTTAAAAGACCAGTAACAAAAATAAAAATTAAAAAAAAATTGTTTCTACATAACGAAAAAAACCCACCAAGACACATTTAACTTTAAATTTACATCTTTATTAAGAAATAACTTACCGATTCTCCGCTTGTACTCCTCTTCAGAAACGGCGACAGGGCGATGATCCATCGTGTGGCGCTCGATTTTTTCCTCCCTGCCTTCTATAGGAGATATCCAGGGAGGTGTTATATGCATAACAGTACAAGTCTACATAATTTTTCACTCTAGCGACTACAGTGGCAGAATGAAGTCAAAGGCTGTATTGAATGCAGTCTTCGTGCAAACTAACAAGCCAGGCCCCCCTAACGAATCCACATTAATCACAGCGAATGGAAATTGGAGGTATGGAATTTTACTGGGCAGGCTTTTATAGTTTCTATATGCATTTCCTTAAATACAAAAACCAAGTTATTTGCTTTCAGGCTATCATGCAAATCAGTCACCTCAGATGAAACTTTTGTGCCTTGAATTTCTCTTGAAAAAAGAATCTGAGCTCATTAGACAGGCAATTCCCTGCAATAACTGGTTGGAATACATTTAGGTTGACCAGCTTTTCACACTGACTTTCACCACTTTGTTTGCTTTAGCTCACTTCATTTGCCTGAGCATTGCTTCTGAATCCCAGTCTACAGGCTGTGCCTGATGTGCTGATGGGGTAAGGTCAGGACATTGGACAGCTCTCTCTTTCTGAAAGGGGAATTTAGTTCCAGTGCAATAATAACCAGGTCTTCTGCTTCAAAGAAAATATTTTACAGTTATAGCTAGCGTATTAGTTAAAATTGAAAGGGTTACTGCCCATATAACATTTCCTTGGCAGAAAAAGGAATCTTAAGCATGGGTAAAATATTCTTCCCAACAGCTGAAAAGCAGCAGAGAAGGTACATAAAAGCCCATCTGAGAAAAGGAGGTTACATAAGTAAAAACGAATATTCAAATATTAATTTCTCTAGATGTTATTAAGGCACAATATGCGTATGTGTTGTAAGTGATTAGTAGTCCTAACTATAAAGTCTAATATATGTATCAGTATTTAACCTTTTCTGCTTTACATGTACCAGAAATGAGCTAATAACAGCACATCTTCCTGTGTGCCTGTACATAAATGCCTTCCATGTACTTTTTTTTAAAATTTTAGACCACCTGTACTAGCAGAGACTGCTGCTTCTATTAGTCTGGCTGCATGTCACAATTTCTCTTGGAGATCTGTTCTCAGTGCTGCAGTTACTGATGTCCTAGGGGACCTATATGTTCACAGCCCTGGAGCATCCTTCAGGCACTTTTTTAAGGTGGCTCCACACAAGGGTGTCTGCTGTTGGAGAAACAGAAGTAGAGAGTCTGTGTCTCTGGGGGAGGCTGCGCTGGGCTGGCTTGGCACGCTTCAGGCAGCAATTAGGTGCTGGCTTGCAAATTGGATCTAGAGGGATAAGAAAGGTGCTGTAAAGCATAGGTGCCAGGATCCCAGTCGTGTGACAGGTAGGGAAGCACTCTGAAGTGTTACAGGGGTTATTTCCTACTGGGACACAAGTGTCATGACATTTACTAAGAACTGCTTATTAAAAGCAACAAGACCATTTTCAGTAATTATTTTTTGTATTTTTATACAGTTTTATTGGTTATAGTCATATGCATTATACTCCCAAAATATAGAAAGGAATTCTCTGAATTAACACACACACATTCATATGGACTATTCATATACATCTGAATATATATAACTTTGCACACACACACACCGGTCCCAGAAATTTTACGACCCCATAATACAGTTGGTGTGACCTTATACAAACATATATATACGTCTGTGCAGAGACATGGATTCAGTAAGTGCTTTCCACTATGAACTTCTGGGACTCTGTTGTCTGAGTGAATGCTGCAGAGCAGCTGAACTGTAGCCTTTGAAACTCCCGGGAATGATAGGTGTTACAAGGGGAGTCAGGTATCCTTGACTGAACATTTGAGATTATAGAATATGGCACTGTAACTCTGTATCCTTTCCATAGCTAAGTCAACGAGAAAGCAGCTTCCTTTTTTCAGTTCTTTCCATCCTTGATAGCAACCAGCAGTGTTATGTGATGTAGTCCACTCTTGTGAGCAGAATTTTGCCACCCCCACGCGCTGCATATTTTCTTGCTGGCATTGTCCCCATCCTTCTTCCAAAAGTACATGCTGACAACTCACTGATGTGTTTTTATCTTCCTCTGAATGTCACAGAGTACAGGTCAGCGCTCAGGGCCCTGTGTCCTTTTGCCTTCCTTCAGTCATCCCATCACTGCCAGCCCTCCCTATCTCTGCCTACGGTAATCCCTTGCACCTTTACTTTCCATCACAACCATGTTTCCCCATTCTATCACTTTCTAACTGCACCCTCAATTACATGTTCTTGTCCTTATCAGTCTCATCAGGAAAGCACAGATTAGGACACAATGCAGCCATCAGTATTGTGCCCTGGAATGCATAGCGATTTCAGCAGTCTTCAATTTAATGGCTGTCATGATCTAAGCATAATTAACCTATTTAGTGACCCACTCGATGAATGATATTTCCCACCCTCATGTTTAGGTTGCAGTGAGCCCTCCATAAATGTCCTGCCCTTGTCTGAAAATTATGCAACTGTCAATTCACTCACATTCAGTCATATTTACATAGAACAGCAATGTCTGAAATCATTTGTGAAGATTGCCACCTCTCTGATGATAAAGAAGTAATTAAGGTATATGTAGACTATTTCAAATTATACTTTCTAACATGGCTTTTCTTTAAAGGTGAAATCAAAGTTTTGCTCGAAATATTCATCATTACAGTATATTTGAAATCTCACATGACCCTCATGTTATTGTGGACCATTATGAACCATGTGCACACCCATTGTGTAGTGGGTTTTGGGATCATAAAGAGTAGGGTGTGATCCAAGCCTATTGTGCAAAAAAGAAATACATAAGCTGATGAAGTTCAAAGGCAACACTCTAAACAGTCTGATACAAGTAGCTGCATTCAAAGAGATTTGACTTGGCCTTTGTGTTTGGCTTTATGTGTCTGTCACCTTTCGGTGTCCTTTCAGAACCTGTCAGAATATATATATACTATAAAACAACGAGCACTAAAATACATTGGTTTTTTTTTGTTCATCTTTTATATATTGCTGTTTTGGCATATTACAGATAACAATAAATATGTACAAATGGTACCATCAAATAAGCAGAATGAAAGGGTTTCATGTACGAACATGTTCCACATATATTTATCTTTTTTACTTTTCTACATTGTTTACATTTTCATAATGAGTATTCATAACCATAAGTATATGAAGCTCTCTATCTGAGAGAGGAATTTAGTTCTAGTGCAATAAGAACCAGGTCTTCAAAAACAAATTTTACAGTTATAGTTAGGGGCCGATTCACTAAGGGTCGAATATCGAGGGTTAATTAACCCTCGATATTCGACTAGGAATTAAAATCCTTCAACTTCGAATATCGAAGTAGAAGGATTTAGCGCAGATAGTTCGATCCAACGATCGAAGGAATATCCTTCGATCAAAAAAAGTTAGCCAAGCCTATGGGGACCTTCCCCATACGCTAACATTGACTTCGGTAGCTTTTAGATGGCGAACTAGGGGGTCGAAGTTTTTTTCAAAGAGACAGTACTTCGACTATCGAATGGTCGAATAGTCGAACGATTTTTACTACTAATCCTTCGATTCGAAGTCGTAGTCCGAGGTCGAAGTAGCCCATTCGATGGTCGAAGTAG
Source organism: Xenopus laevis (assembly GCF_017654675.1). Classification (NCBI taxonomy): domain Eukaryota; kingdom Metazoa; phylum Chordata; class Amphibia; order Anura; family Pipidae; genus Xenopus; species Xenopus laevis. The sequence goes on along the minus strand of NC_054375.1, from coordinate 54,392,914 downwards.
CCCAAAAAAAACTTCGAAATTCAAAGTTTTTTACCTTCGAATCCTTCACTCGAAGTTAGTGAATCGGCCCCTTAGTGTATTAGTTGAAATTTAAAGGGTTACTGGTCCTATTTTACTTTCTTGGCAGAAGTGAGAGACATGAGTAAAATATTCTCCCCTTGAAAAGCAGCAGAGAAAGTACATAAAATCCCTTTAAAGAAAAGGTAAAAGCTAATGTAAAAAGATTCATTACTTTAAAGGATTTTAATAATTAAGGCACAATACACGCATGTATATGTATGTGATCAGTGGCTTTTAACCTTTTCTGCCTTACGTGTACCATGTTAATATGGTTTTAAATTACCCAGTAGTGAATGAATACCTATCCTATCTCTAAAATGACTATTCTTTTGCATTTAATTCTGGTTAATAGTCCAGTTTTCTTGAACACTAAGGGGGTTATTTACTAAACTCTGAATGCAAAAATCACAAAAAAATTGTGATTTTTTTTTTTATAAAATCACAAATTCTTCGTAATTAATTAAACCCCCGAGGATGGAAAAGTTTAAATCTGAAAATCCGGCATCTCAGACCTGTCAAGGTTGCATATAAGTCAATGGGAGAAGTTCCAATGATTTTTTGATGTGAGCTGGGTTTCGTGCAATTCAGGTGAAAATTTCGGAAAAAATTGCGAAAATCAGCTCTTTTACCTCAAAGCAAATTTTCGGGAAAATGTAATAATAAATAAGAGGAAAAAACTTGAGTGGATTTAATCACAGTTTGTAGCAGAAAATATTGAGATAAATTCGGACTTTGATAAATAACCCCATTCACCATTTGATAAATACACTTCTAAAAATCCCAGAGGAATGGGAATCAGAGGAATCCAATAGAAAGTGAGTGCATTAGAGTTACATTTTCTTTTTTATGCAATACATTTTTGGGTGGACACCTAGGGGCAGATTTACTAACGGGCAAATTTTCACCAGCGCCCGCTTCGCACCCCTCGCACCACTTTGCAAGGTGCACTACGAATACGCTAATTCGATAAAATGTGACGTTTTATTCCGGGCATCGAATGCTGGCGACTTTTTAATAGTGTTACTTCGGCTGTGCGAGCATTTCATAGTGAAGATGCGCTAGCGTTCATTTGTGCCTACCGAAAATTCGCTAGTGATCTTGTGCGTAGGTCAATTTGCATATGGCGGGAAATTTAAAGTTGTATGGAGGTCTTTATTATAAATGTTGGTGCAAATGCTTGAAGTTAACACTTTTTATTACACATGTCCAGGGAACCTTAATAAAGACAAGAGAATTAATATAATGCCCTACACATGAGCCCACTGTAAAATGAATGTTCCATATGTTATAAAACCGGTTACGCAATAAAAGCCTAAGTTAGGAATTTTGCAGCCAATCCTGCTGAAAAAAAGGAAAAGTCGCCAGGTTTTTTGAACTTTAATGCATTTTCGCCACACAGGATATGATGTAAGTGACAGAAGATTGAGGAAGATGTAACTTCTTTTTACCAATTCACCTGGTCTGAGCTGGCGAAGTCAACTCTGGCGAAAGAGCTAACATTCAGTAAAATCCTCATCCTCAATTTGCGGAGTAACGATCGTTCGACCAGACCGAAAAGTTGCCTGGCAATAGAGTGCGAATGAGCACTAGTGTTGGTCCAGTCAATTAGGCGAATAGGCGCCTGCTAGTAATTTAGCGATGTCCCTGTGGGTGGCAACGCTGGCGAAAAGTTGCTAGCATTAGCCACTTCGCCCTTTAGTGAATCTGCCCTATAATTCCAGTCTACCATACCAACTGCCTTTTTAGCATCTTTTGATTTAATTATTGGGTTTTATTTCTCGTTGCTAAAATAAAGGAGTAGTTCAACTTTAAGTTAACGTTTAAGTTATGTTATAGAATGGCTGATTTTAAGCAACTTTTCAATCGGCCTTCACTGTTTCTTTTCTATAGTTTTTAAATTATTTGCCTTCTTTTTATGACTCTTTCCAGCTTTCAAATGGAGTCACTGACCCAATCCTAAAAACAAATGCTCTGTTGAAACTGCTACTTTTTATTACTCATCTTTCTACTGGGACCCTCTCCTATTCATATTCCAGTTGCTAGGGTAATCTGGCTGAAATGGCAAATTGGAGAGCTGCTTAATAAAAAGCTAAATAACTCAAAAACCACAAATGAAAACATAAACATCATACTAAAATGTAAAGGTGGACAGCCTTAAATTCATTCTTTATTGTCTTTAATTTACCTTTTGGTATGAACCTACCTGATTTATGAGTGTTGTTATAGGGACAATAATTTTTATTCTTTTTATCCTTTTTTTTGTCTAAGCTGATGTGAGAAATTGTTCTGTAACTGGCACAATCTTGGGGATCTTTATAGGGTGTCAGTATCCCTGAATTGTATGTTTCTTGAGATAACGTTGGGATATTTTTTTAAGGTTTATCCATTTCATTAGAATTTAAATTGGGGCCAGTAAATCAGTGAAATGTTTGTAGCAAAAAGCAGTATAGCCGTCTGGGCCAGGCAAAAAGTTTTATTATGTTTTTGAGATCCTATATTGTAAAAGCTCTGTATAATTGTTAATTGCTATTGCAGATATGTTGTCCCCCACCATCGTATGTGTTATATGTAATTTGAAAAACAAATGTTCTGCGACTTTTTGGGGTAACATTTTACAACATTTTTGTTCATACACTCTTTGTTTGGTGATTCAATATTCCTTCAAAACTATCTATCAAGGCTTTCAGCTCATTCCTTTTTGTTGTTAGAGCTGCTCATGAATCAGTTGAAAGGAATGCTTCATGTTTAGCCGCTGGGCTTGGTATTTCAAAATATAACTAATTAATATTTGTTTTACCCTAGATATTCACTCACTACACATGTATATGTTTCCTACAGAGTACATTACTACATATACGGTGCATGTTATCGTTTAGGATTACCATTATTTTATTGGTTTTATGCTCCTTCTAGTTGGGTCATGTAGTATCATTTAGCTTGCACGGGAAGTCTTGCTGTAGGGGGAGGGGGGGACATTGGTAAAAAAAGTACAGGGATCGCTAGATAGGGCTATGTTTGCTATTTTGGGTTTTCTAATCAGATGTAGAAATAATGTCTTATAAATTCTAATGTATGCTTAAAGACACTAGACAAAAAGTTTAATCTCTTCCCTGCAGATTTATCTGACTCCAAGTTTGACCAAATACTGTATGTGAAGGTTTGTGTTCATTTTAACTTTAGGGGAGCATAATGTATTTGTGTATTTCCTGAAGAGATACTAGGTTCAACATACCATTGTATGCATTAACCATATGTTCATCATTAAGTTTATTGTGTTCCTAAGGGTTTATATCTAGGACTTTTTATGCAAGTATTAATGGTAACCTTTACCTCTCCTAAGTCACCTTGGTAAATACGTACTGTATCTGCCCCTCTCAGTTCTATGAAATTAGAATTGGTATGTATCATTATGAATACACTTTTTTTTATCCGCTACATTACTTAGATGGAATTTATCATACAATTTATAACAGATTATAAGTACAGACCCCTTTTTTAAAATGTGTGTGCCAAAGTTAGTACAGATGTTATTGTGCCCTCTACTTTTGCCCATTCAAGCGATTTACATTCAGGCATATATGTCTTTATATTTCCATTCGGGCTAGATCACAGTACCTGAACACTGGAGTAGCTGTTGACATACATTTAAAACTGTAAAGGAGTAATAAAAAAACAGAAATTAATACAAAAAATAATACAGGTGTGGGATTCATTATCCGGTAGATTCAATTTTATCCAAATAATTAAAAGAATAATTACAAAAAATCCAGCGTCACCCCTGTATCTGACTCATGATCTACTCCATAGTCTCAGTACCTACAGGATGCATCTAGCTGCACTGGTATATAGACTTTACCTGGGTAGATCCTTATACGTTGCTACCCGCTTGTTATAGTATCATAAACTTGCTGATCATAGATTGTATTTCCCCTTATTAGTAAGCACAGTATTTCCAAATTGTACTGTTTCATACTTTGGTGGCTGGTTGTAGGAGATGGTGTTGGGTTGCCCAATTATTACATTATTGAATGATTGTCAGCATATAGTTGTTATATATCTACAACTATTAATACCTTACAACAAAGAGTTAGTTGTTATATATCTACAACTATTAATACCTTACAACAAAGGGTTTGGCATTGGATCGTAAGATGGTAATTTTGGTATATAAATGAGTACATTTGTACATATGTGTTACTGTTTTAAACTGATGATCCTCCTATTGAATAAAGGCCTTCCTTCTAGCAGTATAATAGTTCCACAATGTTAATAAATACATGTATCCAAATAAATACACCTTTCTGTGTAAAATTACCGTTTTCTTTCCCTTTATTATTATTATTATTATTATTATTATTATATTATCATTTATTTAGAAAACACCAAATATTTTGCAGTGTTGTAGAAACCAAACATTTCTAGGAAATCAAAATCATATTAAATCTAACTTTTAATAGGCTATTTTCCTTAATAATAGACAAAAGACATGTCTTAATTCAGAAAAATATATATTGCTACTTCAACAGTTGCTTTATATCTTGTTTGCATTGTTGATTTTGTCTTGTTTTGCCCCAAGAAGTCAGAGAGCCAGGGAGTAGATGAGCAATTCTTTATTGTGCTTTACTCAGGGAATTGTCATCAAAATGAAATGCATATTTGCCCAAAGTACACACTGAAAGAATGAGAGAAATATTATTTTTCTGTATATATTGTGCAGTTTTACGATTGGATTAAATGTTAAAAGCTTCATGGACAATTTTAAAAAAATAAGATGATCTTAGGCAAAGGCTTAGACTATAACAGGCAAATCAAAGAAGCATTGTGTAATAAGGTTATTATAGTGAAATTTATAGTCTGGCAAGAAGGTAGCCAGGCTTTCTTTCGGCAATTACAATGTGTCAGTCATTGACTGCGAGATTGGTAGTAGTGACGGTTGTGTGTTATTTTAGGAGGCCGATAGTTCTCCTTTCTCTCTCTATATTTGATAATTTAGTTATGACAAGAGCAGACCAGGTCACACATGATAGACAGAGGTTTTTGCGGTCTATATGGAGTATAGTTACCACCAGATGCCTGCTCTTTTCATATATGCCTCATGTGCATTAAATTATATACATGATGTGGAATGAATATAGAGGTTGAGAAATAGCCGAGGAGAAGGATCTCTCAAAAGTAATCTTGAGATGCACTGGAGACCTTGCCCTGCCCTTGTGCTAAAGACTTTTTTTCCCACAGATTGTGATAATATTCAAGGCAATTTATTCTCAAATCTGCATGGATAAATTTAGCTACAGGGAATCAGCTGTACTGCATATTGCATATGTGATTTCAAAACCTTTAGTAAATTCTTACCTTCACCCAACCCCTCCCCCTTTCTTCTGAACACTGACTGATGAAAATTGATGAAAACATAAAAAAATATAAATAATATAAATACCACTGCCCATTTAACATGGTGACTATAAACTAGTTTTTAAACCTTCTGATTTCTCCTCATGCAACCATTTAGCTGTCATATTTAAAATATACCTCTCTGAACCTTGAAGAACATTTAAACTAATAGTCTTAGATATCTAAGAGGCTTTAACAGGTATAAATCACTAGAAGACAAGGCAAATGCGCCCCTTGCTTCAATGAACTTGAGGATTTGATCACAAGACTTCCAATCCCCACATGTCAAAGTTCTTAGAGCCTCCATGCATGGATATAATGTTTTCTTGATTCTGCTACTCATTAATTCCTAAATTTTTTTCGATTATAAGTGATAATGATCTGCATTCTGCTCCCAAAAATCAAGAAAAATTGCCAGAGCCTTATTGTTGTGGATATTCTAGTGCACATATATGTCTTCTGCAGTTGGCAATGGCATCCTCGCTATGTATCGCAAGATTTACTAAAGATTCATGCCAGAATTATCACTAAATAATGGCAAAATGGCTGCCAATTTCACCACTCAAAGAATGGCGTTATGTGAAAAAGCCCCAAAATTTGTATAGTGGGAGAGATATGACATCACATGAGTCCTTTGTGGAAGAATTACATTTTTATAAAAGGAATACATTTATAATAATGAATTATCCATAATATACATTTGTAAATTACTAATTATTACTGTACTATATAAAGTAATTTACAGTGGTACCTAGCGATGATCAAATTTTTCACCGCGTAATGACGCCCATAGACTCTAATGGGTGAAAATATTTGATGCACGTCAAATATTTGTAGCGCATCAAAAAAATGTTGTCGCCAATATACTGTCATGCATTTCTGTGAATTTAAGCTGTTTCGTGTATTTGTGGTAAAGCGAAACAGATCAGATTCACTCATCATTAGACTGGTAACAAAAAAAGTCCACAAGATTTATAGCAGGTTATGCAGTTGGCCTAAATGAGCGTCAAAAACTCACATGACATAAAACCTGGGTTTTCCAGATAAGGATTCTTTCTTCCTGTAATTGGTTATTAAGGGGGTTATTTACTAAAACTCAAATTTATCTAATTTTATTATTACAGTAAGCTAAGCTCAACCAAACTCGGATCCACGGATTTAACTTATTTATTAATAAAATAACTCTAAAAATTTGGTGCAGGAATCAATAAAATAGAGCAAAAACTGGAATCATATGAATTTTTTGCATTTGACACCTAAATCGCTCAATTTTTTCAGGTTATTGCCCAAAAACCCTGAATTTTTCCAATTACTAGACAAAACCCAGCGCAGATCATGATATCTTCGAACTGTAAAAAATCTACCATCGACTTCTACATGACCTCGAGAGGTTTGAGATGGCGGAGTTTCGGATTTAGACTTTTAGCAGCTTCGGGGTATAATAAATCTCAAAAAGCTTTTTTTTTCTCTAAAAATTCAAGTTTTTCCCCCTAGAAACCAGAAAAAAATTGAGGTTTAGTAAATAACTCCCTGTCTGGCAAAAATCATTTTAATATTAAATAAACCCAAATAGCACTGTTTAATAAGGATTCATTAAATCTTAGTTTGGTTCAAGTGCAAGGACCTGTTTTATTATTACAGAGAAAAAGGAAATCAGTCTATGAGAGATGACCTTCCCATAGTTTGGAGCATTCTGGATAGCTGGATGCAGATAACGAATCCCATACATGTACATAAAAAAAAGGAAATCATTTAAAAAAAAGTAGAAGGATTTGCTAAAAATAGACTATGGGAAATTACCTTATGAGCTTTCTGGATAACAGGTTTGTGGATAAGGGATCCAATACCTGCACGACCTTGCAACTGCCACAAGAAGTCTTTATCATTTTTGCCAGACTCAATCGAATGGAGCAAATACTGACATTTTTGCCACTTTTATATTATTGACACTTTTATATTATTGACACTACAATGGAATATGTAGTTTTAAAATTTATGCCAACCACAATATATGTAAGTGAAATAAAAGAAATGCAAACACCAGATATTTGCCCTAAAAAAAAGAATCTGCATTAAAGGCGTTCCCATTAATATGCTACCAAGATAGTCAGTTAATACAATTATTTTCTGTTTTTATAAAGAACATAAAATTAGGCTACTTTGTTCCCTAAAAATAGACTTGCACCCTCAGATATTATTATAATATCGCCAGCATTTGCATCATCCACTGTGTAAAAGAATCCTTCAAACGCTGGGCAGCAGGGGACTGCAAGAGTTGCTGAGTATGAATGAAACTCACACAGCAATAGTCATTACCAGCTCCAATTTTCAATGACCCCTGACAGTTCTGGATCAAGTCATTTGGTAATGCTGATGTATTCAAATGGATAATATTCACCAACGGAGATTAAATGAATCCCATTTTTTTACATTTTGCACATTTTAGCTAAGTTCTTATGTGGATTGCTATACACATGTAAAGTAAGAGTGCAAAGTAGCAAGCTTTAGTGGATATTAAAAAGATATGTTTCCCAAACTGCAATCATATTTAATGGTGCACTTGTTCTCTCTCAGTTACAGGTGAGCAAGGGAAACAATTGATCAACCAACTCTTGCTGATTGTGACAAATATAGGGCAAAATTACTGCTTTGTTCCAAAGAAGTCAAAGGCTTTGATCCCCTTTTCTGCCCCAAAGATAAAGGTGACTTTGGGTTTTGAAAACTTAAGGAGAATGTGTGTACCAACTGCAAGAGAGACTTAACTGGCTACAATATAAATACTGGTGCAGCTCCCCTTCAGTTATGCCAATATCTCCTTCACTTTGTATGGGTGGCAAATGCTTAGGATGACTTTTGTTGTTTGTCTAACATGTTAGATGTTATGACTATTAGTGATGGGCGAATTTATTTGCCAGGCTCAAATTCGCTGCGAATTTGCGCGATTCGCCGCCAGCGAATAAATTCGCGAAACGCCCCCAAAAATTTGTGGCAAAAATGGGCGCCGGCGTCAAAAATGAGACGCTGTTTCGCTTCGATGAAAATTCGCAAAATTTCGAACCCATTATTTTGGGATTCATGAAAAGATGTTGTCACGAACGACTCCCTGAGTTCAGAACAAGTGCTAGGCTCCTAGTCACGACTCAATCATCTGCCTTTAGCAACTACCTTTTGGCTTCGGGAGGAGCACTCAGCTACTCATATGCTACCAGGTCTTAATATGAGAGGAGCAAAGCAAGTGTTTTGGACAAGCAAAGGGGCACGATTGTTACCAAGTATTTTGGACGGAAGGCAACACCAACTTCCCAAGGTATCACGAGGTATAGTGAAGTCAGGCAGGCAAGGGTCTGTTCAGACAGAGTTCAAGCAGGGTCAGATAGGCCCGGGTTGGTTCAGGCAGCGTTCAAGAATAGTCAGGCAGGCAGAGGTTGGTATAGGCAGAATTCAGTAAGGTCAGACAGGCAGGGATTAAAAACCAGGAATATCAAGCAGAAACTAAATACACCTAACCAATATCTATATCTTGCCAATATCTTGTTCCAAGCCCCCCATCCTAAGGCAAAGGTATTTTTCAATACAAATAAATACATTTTCTCAAAATGCTACAGAATTATAAAATTCAAAAACCACATAATTTCTGTTACTACTAGTCCTAGTCTTTAGGCAACATTGGTGATAAAAAAACACAATGCAATACAAATCAGCGTTCTGCTTCATAGAAAACCTTTCCTTAATATTTACTAGCTTGCCTGTCACTTCAAATTAAATTTTTTTTACATTTTTTGTCGGGAAAGACAACGTACACAAAAGAAAATGTAATTACCATACCACGGGTGTAAAATACGTATATAATTATATAAATGTATGCTGGTTTAATTGGAACAATATAGCATTATAATTAGTTACACATCATGTTAGATGGTAAAAATCTACCAGGAGGTAATGATTACAATAGAGACGGCGGTATTGATTAGCGGAGGAAGTGAAGATAATTTATATGGACAAATTTAATGAATGCAGATATCAATCATGGGTGGTAAAACGGCTGTACAAGTGTAGATAGCTGTGGTAATGTGATAGAATTAACGATAGTATTAGCAAACATAAAGTGATCAATGAATAGAGGTGCCACATACATAAACGAATGGACACAGTAATGATGAATCCCTCTTGTTTGGGAGCGATGCTGGAAGAAGCTAGCAAATATATTCTCACTCATTCAATTTTACCATTTTTATTAGCTTTTTCTTCTAAAGGGTGGGGTGAAACATTATTGCTGCATGGTGAAATATTACAGTCACATGCATGTATATTTAAAGGGATACTGTCATGGGAAAAGTATTTTTTCCAAAATGAATCAGTTAATAGTGCTGCTCCAGTAGAATTCTGCACTGAAATCCATTTCTCCAAAGAGCAAATAGATTTTTTTATATTCAATTTTGAAATCTGACATGGGGCTAGACATGTTGTCAATTTCCCAGCTGCTCCAAGTCATGTGACTTGTGCTCTGATAAACTTCAATCACTCTTTACTGCTGTACTGCAAGTTGGAGTGATATCACCCCCCTCCCTTTTCCCCCCTAGCAGCCAATCAAAAGAACAATGGGAAGGTAACCAGATAACAGCTCCCTAACACAAGATAACAGCTGCCTTGTAGATCTAAGAACCACTCGCAATAGTAAAAACCCACGTCTCACTGAGACACATTCAGTTACATTGAGAAGGAAAAACAGCAGCCTGCCAGAAAGCATTTCTCTCCTAAAGTGCAGGCACAAGTCACATGACCAGGGGCAGCTGGGAAATTGACAAAATGTCTAGCCCCATGTCAGATTTCAAAATTGAATATAAAAAAATCTGTTTGCTCTTTTGAGAAATGGATTTCAGTGCAGAATTCTGCTGGAGCAGAACTATTAACTGATGCATTTTGAAAAAAACGTGTTTTTCGATGAAAGGATCCCTTTAACTACAAAGTAATATTTTCATGTTTAGTAATTTATGTATTTATACTATTTAATATTGTATTCTTTCATTTATATGGCAAAATATCATCTTAAAAATATATATATGTTCAATATATTTTCCATAGAAATATTTATATTTTTTTGTTCTCGTCCTCTCTTCTACTCCCACAAATATTTTTGGTCTTGCTAGGTGGGTTGGAAGCACATTGCTTTGCAGCAGAAGAGTTTATAGAGGAGACTGTTCTAAGCCAAATCCTTGAAAATATAGATCAAGTGAGTAGGAAATAATAGTTGGCCATACTGCTAAAATCTGCCCCATTTATTGAATTCACTGTTCCACCTTCATTATAAAGAACAGAGCTGCAGATGTAACATATAACACCAAGACTTTCATTTTCCACTTTACTTGTTGTATTAAGCTTTTTACCTTTCCTCAGACTTTAATGACAAATTTGCGGATTTGCACTTACTGCTGGCAGTTGTAGTTTGCAACAAATGCAATTTGCTTGGTGTACAGATTTCCTGAAATGTCATTACAATATACATGTAAAGCATGTTGCTTGCAATGACAAAAAGCCCCCTGCCGCAGTCACCGACATGCTAGCAAGAAGCCAACAGGATTTCAAATGCAAACTGTGTTAATTTATTATTACGTAATAAGCTGACATTTTGGGCTGCTTGCACACAGTCTATTTCAAGCTATGAGGATGAAATGTCGTTTCTTTAAGTGCTCTGTGTGAAATATGCCAGAAATGGCCTGAAGGCAAAGAGGTAGAATTATTATTATTAATAAGTGTTGGAGCAGAAGAGAAAATATCAGAATAGCCATTTTTAATGTGACTTTTTCTTGTTGCTTGATTCCTGTATTCAGGTCTCCTTCCCATTTCTTCCACTTCTCCACATTTATTGCATTACATTTCCTCTGGCTCTGCTTTCCCTGATCCTTCTTACATTTACATTTCCATATCTTGCTGTTTCGTCCTTTCTTTTGACTTTTTTGATTGCATAGCTGCATATACACACACCAGAGACACCCATGGGTGCAGATTATGTTCAGCTAAACTGGAAGAGTGTCATGGGTGCTTACCCTCTTTTCTTTCTTTAAATGTATGTTGGCTGTTTATATGGACTTGATGCAGAGCTGCCAATTTTGGCATGAGGCATGATGCTTGTGCTTGGCTAATAAGAATCTGGGTCAGGTACCCAATGGTTTGGGGATTAGCATTAAATGTTCTTCCATGTGATTATCAGTTCATACACATAGGGACCCATTTATTAAACCTTGAATTATCTGGTCAAGGTTTAAAGGGAAAAACTCAAGATCTATATTTTATTTTATCCACCAAAACTGCTAAAAACCTGAATCCAAAAATACTCCATCTCAAGCCTGTCGAGGTCATGTAGAAGATAATGTAGATGTCCCTGAAGTTGTTTCTTAATATTGTGATCTGTTCTGGATAATGCTATAAAGTTGGGGTTTTTGTCCGATAATCTGATAAAGTCGAGTTTTTGCAGCAACTATTCCATAACGTTGAGTTTTCGGAGCATCATACGAATTTTTATTCTTGTCATTAACGTATATTCCTGCACTTTACAAAGACTATGCATCATTCCCATCGGTCCCTGCCCCAATGGAGCTTACAGTCTAAGTCCTTGTTAGATTAATGCACTATGGAAGGTTTTATCAGGACTAATTAACCTTGTCTACAATGTATGTTTCTAGAAAGCAGAAGAAAAAAGAAATACATGCAAACTCGCACATAGTGCCTTGGCTGGAATCAAACCTAGGACACGAGAGCTGCCAGGCACCACCGTGCTGACTTTTATACAACTAGTTTTTATTATACAATACTTGCATTTTAATTATTTATTACATGTAATTCATACAGTAGCTAGGGTTTAGTCTCTCTGAATTCGAACACCTTCAAAATATGTTTCTCTGCCAAATGTGAGTGGTACTTTTGGACTGGAATTAGTGGCTGTCCATCTAATCATTAGGTACACATGCTTCCTCCAGGCACATCAATATATAAAGGCTGCAAAACAGAAGAGATGGAAAAAATACTCAAACAACAATTTCATGTCCTCTAATTGCAGTTGTTATACACTGGTCTTTTGCTCACTGCCTCCATCATGAGCAGCAGTCATATGCATAAGGTAATATTCTAGCCTCATCATAACTTTAGTTGACATTTAAATTTATCACAAATTTAGAAGCCTCCAGGCAGATTTTTGACACATCGTCTGTGTGATTCTTTACTTTGCTGCATACCAATCCCTCCAAACTTGTTCAACAAACTATAATAATCTGCTGGCTCACTTGCCAGAGAACCTGGCTCGGATGGTGTTTAAAATGTAAAAGATAGACATACTGTAATGCCCTATTAGCCTATCAATACGTGATATGGGGGGTACAGCCCTATGAATTGATATTAAAGTTTTGTTTAACAAACAATATTCTTAAAATAAGGACTCCGTGGCTAGAGGAAAACCATGGAATACTCAAGGATTCCTAGTGGCCAGTTAAATTCTGTATATTATTAACCTGCTAGTGGATGAGTTTTACATCTACAATACCTATAATGATAATTTGGATTTCTAATTTCTAATTCACTGACCTTGTTGTTTTTTCCCATTGCTCGTTCAATAAAGAAACACAAAAAACAACAGCAATTTTCTTGCAGATCTCTAAAAAAAGTATTTGCTAGAAGACTATAATGTATATTTTCTTGAAGAGCATGTAATAAACAAATGTAGATTATTGTACTCATGGATTGTAGACACTGTCCTAACATGTTATACAATATGTACAGTAGGTGGTACACCTTTACTTACTACATACAAAGGTAAATATTATAAGCTTACAAAGTTAAGTACCTGGATTAATTGTAGGCTTGTGTTTGGGGGGGGGGGTGTTAAAACCAAATTGCTAGAACTTGCTCCCATTGAGTGTTATGGTACTATTGTACAATTGGTTGCCAGGTGACTGCCACCTACTTGCCATTAATCTTAAAGTGTTTCAATAATTCTATTTCATAGAACTGAAAAATGTACATTTGTATGGTTATTCCAATTGTTATAGAGCACCTAGCAACTGCTTGAGTATTATGGTGGTTGTGGTTGTAAAACTGGTAGGTAAGACATCCCTAATGTAAAGAGAAGTAAAGGAGAGGGCAAAGCATGATATACATTATATCATATGATATATGTAACCCTGTACATAATTGTTACGGCTTTTTTTACGGCATGTTTCATTCTATTGTGGATGTATCCTGCTGGTGCAAATAAAGACATTATTAAAAAAATTGTCAAATTGGTTTATTTCTATTGTGAGCGGGAAAAAAAGGGGAATTCTGTGGGATCTCAACAGGTTTTAGGTGAGATTTTAATGATTATGTTTTTCTCTGCAAACAAATGCATCAAAACTCAAACTTGAAGTTTGATAAATCACCCCCGCAGTGTTGGTTCTGAAGAGCCCAGCTCACTCGTTTAGCCATGTAGACGACAGTCCACAAGGCAGATAGTCCCACGGGAAACTGGTTGTTATTAAAATTGCAGCAATTGAATCATTTTAAGGTTGCTAAATATAGAAACCAATACATTCACTGTACACTCTGTAAAAACCTGTTTTGTCCCCTGAAAGCAAAATTCTATATTATGCCAGTTTTGGTGTGTAATGTCCATAATCACAGTTCTGCTGTTAGTTGTTAATCCCAGTTTTAAATGACATTATATGGTTTGTAGCCCATTTTGGATATTTGCATCTTTGTAAGCCCATACTGTGCCTTTACTTTTTTCCCATCTCACAATAAAGCCTGTTTTCTTCTTCTGCTACATTCTTTATCTTCTCCTGTGCCCTTTGTCTTTACCTTAGCATTTCTGCCTGTTTTCCCTCCTCCATCACATTTATATCTATGTTCTTTGCTTCCCCTGTCCTATCTCATTCTCTCCCTCTCACCATCTATCACTTAATCTCTTTTTTCCATTTTCTCACTGTCACGTTTCCCTTTTACCCACAATATCATCCTCTCATGCATTATTGCCCTATTCCTCTGTATATTGCTCCTATCTTCCTTTTCCCTCCCGTATGCCATCCTCGGTTTTTCACCCTCTAAGTCTGCACCCAATAAATATGCTTCACTAGGCAAGACTACATCGCTACATTGTAAAAAAAGCTGTATTTTTTATTTTCCTTTGTTTTTATTCCCGCAAAACATTCATAGAATTTCAACCAACATGATTTCTAGTATCATACGAGAACAAGTCCAGATTGCTGTTAGTGTGTAAGTCATCAGTTCAGTTACTGCACCTCCTGCTTTGTGCCTTTGTCTATTCCATTCATACAGTGTGGAGGAAAGTGTTGGCACCTTCTGTGCAGAACGTGCTGTTTATGTGCATGCCTGAAAGATGTACCTTAGACAATATTATCGAGGTCTTTTAATACTTAACTGTTTCCCTGCCAGATGGCAGCAATGCACTGTATAGTACAATAAACATGGCAGCCACTTGCACAACTGCCATTGATATTTAATTGACTTCAACAAGAAACAAATTTGTAAAACATTTTAAACAATCAATACAAAAATGTTTTCTGCATAATTCTGATTGTCTTCCATACATCTATAGAGATAAAACACTCAGCTCATAAGCCAATATACGTGTCCTTGGAATTTCTAAGTGCCATTATGTAACCGTTGTTTGGTGTGCATGATGAATGTCTATTTGTGTGCATTATGCATCTCTGTCAGTAAATAATGGCAGTATCTGCCTCTAGCGTATATTGTATCGCTGTGAATAATGTGCATATGTATATTTCTGCCTTATCTTTTGAAGGAGTGGAGCCATATAAAGTTATATAGGGCTATTGGGTTTCGGCAGTGCATGACTTTAATCTGTGTGCGTGATGTACCACACGCACTGCACTTGCAGAACTGAGGATTCGGATGTCTTTTTAATATGAGATAATAGTCCTGCTCCTGTGTACAGTATGATTTATGGCATGTATAATGTTCAGTCCTTAGCTGAAGTATGCATATTATGCCTTACTATAAAAATATGAGGTTTATAATGACTAGAAGAAAGCCTCTTCATATTTCACTGTATGTTTTTCTCTTTCCTTGTTGCTTTCTTTTTGTTCCTGGATCGATTACCCCTTTCTCTTCCTCCTACTTCTATTCTGACAGGCTGACCTGCCAGTCTCCTGCAATAACAGCAAATTAATTGCATTTTGATTAGAACATTGTAGTACAAAGTGTGCGTGCTGATAAAAGCCCAGAAGGGTTGCTTTCCCTGCCTGTCTTCAGACTGCGTGCATATACCCCCTCCCCATCGCTCTTTTCACTGGCTTCAGCCTTAGGTCAACATCTGACCTTCTGGGGGATGGCTGAATGAGTGAGGATATGCCAGGACACCTGTTCCCTGGCAAAATGCCCTTCAATCTCTGCAGTGACCCCTTATTTGCCTTCTGCTTTGCTCTGTCCTGTGTATTTGACATGTAGATATCAAAACAAACGGCCCAGAGCAGATGTTTAAGGCATGATCATCAGAATATGGTGTCTCCTCTGGCTTGTCACTGCTTTCCTATAGCTATAATATAAACACTTGTCACTTATCTTGGTTTATAGACTAACTATTGATCCTTAAAGCAGCAGCAGCACAATTCTGGCAGAGAAAGCACTAACATTTGGGTTTTAATGGCTTTAGTTCTTGTCTGCAGTAAAGTGTCACTTTTTGGACTTCTATGCATATACAAAACAAAATGGCAAAAATAAATAAATAAATGAATAGGTTGCAGACCTTAATTGCGGTGAGTCACTCTGCTATCTTGCAATATATAACATCCAGACAGATCGCACACCTTACTTAAAACATAGCGTTTATTAGCTTGTATAAAGTTTGTATAAATTTAGTAGAAAAGAGTTCCGCATGAAACAAAGTTAATGACTTATCTGCACAGAGTCCAATAGTTTTGCAACATATTGGCATTCATTCGACGTTTCGGGAATTTCGCCTTCGCTTTTTCACGTGTATTATTTTTGGAGTCTTTGGCGTTACTGCACAAGTAATACGCTTGAAAAAGGGAAGGATAAATTCCTGGCTGCACTCAAGCCCATTATCAATATATTAAGGATATATATATATATATATATATATATATATATATATATATATATATATATATATATATATATATCACCTGTTCATTTTAAAAGAAGCATTGCTTAAATAGGTAAAATGTATGACACTCACCACAGGTGCACACCCACAAGATCATTTGACAGGGAGAGAACCTTGCACCTACGAAAAAAAGATACAAAATGTAGAGAGTAAGTATATAGCACGAAAATGAAACAAAGTTTCAAAGAACATCCGCAGGACACAAAACAGAAACAACATCATGAGCAATGATGTAAAAGGTTACATAGTAGGTTAAATTGCCCACATATTACCATTGGTTCAAAAAGCAGTTCAAAGAACAAAATTCGTTCAAACCCATGGGTGCAAGGGTATTAAGTTTATAAATACAACAGGATTTATAAACTTAAAGGATTGCCTGTGGCAATGCACTCGCGGCGCTTCAATTTCCGAAGTCGCCCGAAGTTTCCTTGTGAGGCAACTTCCGGCGACTTCGGAAATCGAAGCGTCGCGAGTGCATTTCCGCAGTCGTTTTTCCATTTCAGCAGGCGGAAGACAGTTCGGGGAGATTGTCGTCCCGAAGAAGAGGTGATTAGTCACCAGGCGATTAAATATCCCCGAATCTGCCCGTGTGCTTAAACCCTTAAGTTGAACAGGGTCTTGACAAAGGTCTTAGGCAGAGACCAAAACATTGGCCAGTTCTTTTTAAATATAATTAATAAAGAATGGACTTTTCTATTAATCCCAGTGTTCACCAATTTTTTTGGACTTACATATATATATATATATATATATATATACCTGTATATATATATATATATATATATATATATATATATATATATATATATATATATATATATATATAGATATAGATATATATATATATATATATATATATATATATATATATATATAGATATATATATAATAACAGTGCTTAGTAATACTAAAATTTATATAGTGGGTGCCTAGTGATGAGTATTCCACACAACATACACACAATATTTATATCAGAGCATCACAGTCTGCTTTCTTATGCTTATGTATACTTTGTCAAGGTCTTCTTATATACTGATTCTAATACAGGTATGGGACCAGAATGCTCGGGATGTGGGGTTTTCCGGATAATGGAACTTTCCGCTATTTGGAGCTTCATACCGTAAGTCTACTAGAAAATCATGTAAACATTAAATAAACCCAATAAGCTGGCTTTGCTTCCAATACAGATTAATTATATCTTAGTTTGGATCAAGTACAAGCTACTGTTTTATTTTTACTGAGAAAAAGGAAAACATTTTTAAAAATTTTAATCATATGGATAAAATGGGGTCTATGGGAGATGGCCTTTTCGTAATTCATAGCTTTCCCATAACTGTACTTTAAAATGTGGGGGGGGGGGAGTGCATTGAAGGACCTCTATGTATATACAAATAAAATCCAGAAATAACCAGCAAAATTTATTTTATAAACAGTGCTTAGTAATGTTGAGTGGGTATATAGTGGGTGCCTAATGATTAGTATGCCACACAACATAAAGGCAATATTTATTTCAGAGTACTGTCTGTTGTCTTATGCCTATATATACTTATGAACTCCTCACTTACTTCCAATATACTTACACTTTAAAATAAAGGGCACAGTACTCCCTACAACACTAGCACTATATAACCTATATATAAAGCTTGAGGAATAACTGATTACTAAAGGTTTTTTATAAAGCTTCCATATTATGTTTACACCATTTTTAAGACCTAGTTCTTGCCCCAGTGAGCCACAATCTAAATTTGGTACGAGAGTTAAAATAGGAATAAAATCTCAGCTCCTGATTTCCCTGACACCCTGATGATGCTAATGGTACCCAGTATTGAATAGTCACAACATATATAGCAGATATGAGCATGTTGTCTCTACTTTTAGCATCTTACTGACAGCTGAAGGCATGCTGGGATTTGTAGTCCAGTTAAACAGCTTCTAGATGGATGCAGGTTGCCCGTACATAATGCAGAATGACATTCTGACTGAAAAAGGAACATAATAGTTAAAAACGTCTCTCAGTGTTGACCTCATAGTGGCTGAAAATATTATAGCCTTCATTTATTCAATTATAAGCTGCAGTGATTGCCTGTCATTCATTAATATAGCCGACTGCAGCACACCAGCCTCACTGCATAATATGAAGAGGACTTCACGCTTAGTATTATTAAAAGCTTCTCCAGAGCAGATCATGAAATGTGTATGTTGCAGATCTCCTTTCACTGTGATGTTTTCTGATTTGTACCTGTCAATGAAACCTATTTGCATCAGGCTAAAAATGGTATTTTGATTTAAGATGTGCCAATCAGTTTGGATATAGTACATCCAGCCTTTTTCATTGAGCAGGGCTCATTACAGGTCAGATTGTAAGCCAGGGGACACACAGGGAAAATGTCATTGTATTAAATAATATCAGAAAGGCTGCAGATATCCATGCCAACATTGCCCAATGGTTCCTTAATAGAACTGGCAAATGAAAGAGCAAGTAGCATTAAAACATGATGCTATTTCACACCTATATATACACTGTACATAATGTGCACTTCAGAACAAATTTTTCAAACCTCAAAAAAGAAAATTGGTCAAAAAAGTACGTTTAGAATTCAGAGGTATATCATAATTGTTAAACTGAAAAATACTACCTAGGAAAATAAAAATACAGGGATTTTTTTTCTCCTTGACATTAAGGGGCAGATTTATCAAGGGTTGAATTTCGAGGGGTTAAAACCCTCGAAGTTCGATTATCAGATTTAGCGCTAAACTAGCATTCGATCAATCAAATAAAAATCTTTCGTTTAAACGATTAAATCCTTCGAATCGAACGATTCGAACGATTATTAGCGATTGATCGAAGGATGTTTATTCTATGCCAAAAACTTAAAAAAAATGCACTGGAAGGTCCCCATAGGCTAATATAGCAATTCAGTAGCTTTAATTTGGTAGTATTGAAATCGAAGGATTTTTAAAGAGACAGTACTTCAACTATCGAATGGTCGAATATTCGAACGATTTTTACTTCAAATCGAAGTCGAAGTAAATTCGAAGTCATAGTATCCTATTTGATGGTCGAAGTATCCAAAAAATTACTTTGAAATTCAAACTTTTTGGACTTCGAAAATTCACTCGAGCTTAGTAAATCTGCCACTAAATGGAGAAAACATGCTACCAATTGTATACCATATCTGAAGCAGGTATCGCCTTTCTGGTTTAGTAGTACAGGTATGGGACCAGTTATCCAGAATGCTTGGGACCCGGGTTTGCCGGATAAATGATCTTTCCGTAATTTGAATGTTCATACCTTAAATCTACTAGAAAATCATGTAAACATTAATTAAACCCAATAAGGATTAATTATATCTTAGTTTGGATCAAGTACAATGTACTGTTTTATTATTACAGAGAAAAAGGAAATCCAAAAAATTTGGATTATTTGGATAAAATGGAGTCTATGGGAGTCGGCCTTTATATATAATTTGGAGCTGTCTGGATAATGAGTTTTCAGATAACAGATCCCATACCTGTATATACATTTATGCAACTACACACCCAGGCTCCTTAATCCTTAAAGGGATACTGTCATGGGAAAAAAAAAATCCAAAATGAATCAGTTAATAGTGCTGCTGCAACAGAATTCTGAACTGAAATCCATTTCTCAAAAGAGCAAACAGATTTTTTTATATTCAATTTTGAAATCTGACATGGGGCTAGACATTTTGTCAATTTCCCAGCTGCCCCTGGTCATGTGACTTGTGCCTGCACTTTAGGAGAGAAATGCTTTCTGGCAGGCTGCTGTTTTTCCTTCTCAATGTAACTGAATGTGTCTCAGTGGGACATGGGTTTTTACTATTGAGTGTTGTTCTTAGATCTACCAGGCAGCTGTTATCTTGTGTTAGGGAGCTGTTATCTTTCCATTGTTCTTTTGTTTGACTGCTGGGGGAAAAAAGGGAGGGGGGTGATATCACTCTGACTTGCAGTACAGCAGTAAAGAGTGATTGAAGATCAGAGCAAAAGTCACATGACTTGGGGCAGCTAGGAAATTGACAATATGTCTAGCCCCATGTCAGATTTCAAAATTGAATATAAAAAAATCTGTTTGCTCTTTTGAGAAATGGATTTCAGTGCAGAATTCTGCTGGAGCAGCACTATTAACTGGTTCATTTTGAGAAAATGTTTTTTTCCCATGACAGTATCCCTTTAAATGCTTAAATGCTTAATCTCCCCTGCGTTTATTCAGTCACATAAACATTTGGAGGAGTGCCCCTTTTGGTTGACAGTCATAGTTCCAGATCATGGCTCTTGACAATCATAATAGAATATCCAGCTTAGATGCATTAATGTTACCTTATAAGGGACACAGTTTAAATACAACAACATGCCATTGGCTTCAGAGGTTTAGTCAGGAGTTAAATCTCAGCCCAACCAGTTTCTCTTTCTGTTACTACTTTCAACGTTACATTTTTCCACAGAACACACAGTTTTTTTGTATTCTATGATGGAATGACACTGCTATACCAGTGATGTTATAGTATTTTGCCCCACTATTGATTAACACATTTTTCCTAGAGAGAAGGCAGCTTCTACACAGGTGGAACAGACGAAGGTCGGGACACAGGCATTAAAGTTGCAGTATTCCCTGCTCGTTTATTGTGCGGAATGCAACGTTTCGGGGGGTGACGCCCCTTTGTCATGCTTTGTCACGCCGGCGTCAAAAATGGACGCAGGCGTCAAAAATGAGACGCGGTGCCGTTTCATGAATTTTTCGCGTTTCGCGAATTTCGTAAAACATCACAAATTAGGCCATCACTACCTGCTTTACGCCCTTTCAAAGTCACCTACTCTCCTCACACAGAAAAATGTGATGAATCCACTGCACTCCTGTAATTCACTTTTACTGCATGGTGTTGCTGGCCCTCCGTTGACCCGGCTGAGTCCCTTAGCAACAGCAAAAAAACGTTAAGGGATCCGCGCACACACAATTATCTGCAGTTGGGTAGTTTGATTATGTTACCAACAGTATCAACGTTTCGGGGGGAAACCCTTCCTTCATCAGGATCAGATCCAAGATGAACGAACATAAGAGTGTAATAAGAAACTTTAAACCAGAGGTGAAAGGGGAAGGTACCACTATTGGCCGAAGCAAAGAGAAAGAAAAAGAAAAAAATTATATAATAGCTTTATTGGCAAAACACACTTTGTGAAGCAAAACATAATATTTTACAACTTAGATGGCAGATCCTGGAGGTAATACATAGAGATACAGGTAATGTTGATAAAAGGTCTTTATTAAGGCATTTTTTGAGACATTTTGGATTTGGCAGTTAAAAACACTTTTTCCCAAAGGCCTCAATGAGAATTTTAGCTACACATGTTTTCTTTAAAAGCTGTATGTTGATTTTGACTATTCCCCTTTTTTCTTCACAGATGCCGGGGGGATTGCATAAAGAGTTAAGGTATAAGTAACAATCCCACTGGCAGTGAGTAATTCTATTGATTTTTTCATATTATATAAAAAAATAATTGTTCTAATATAATTATATCGTTTGTGATCCATGGACTTCATTTGGACATTTGATTGATCAAGGAAAGGACTTTCTAATGTCAGAATTTGACTATATACTATAGTAATTGGACTATATACTATAGTAATTGGGCTTTATGGAAACAATCACTGGGTTAAAAGTTGCACTAGATGTGTTGGAACTGTGGGTGAAGAAGGCGGGTCTGTTGGGTGTAAAGGTGATTGTGCTCTTGAATCCTGATGAAGGGAGGGTTTCCCCCCTGAAATGTTGATACTGTTAATAAACTTACCTACTTAATAAAAGGGGTAGGCTCCCCAACTGCAGATAATTTTGTGTCTGTGGATCCATAAAATAATTGTGTGCTCCTCACAAAGAAAGCCGCTCCCTCCTCTTCTCTTTTGCATTTTGTAATAGAAGAAAAAAAATCTTTAACATTTTATGCACAAATTATTGCTCACTGGTAACAGAGAAAGTGTTCATGTTTTTCGTTAACTATTAAAGTTTCTGGCAGGGGAGTATATCTGCTGGAGAAAGAGGATGTTCACTATTACTTTCTGTTCTGGCAGTCTACAGGTTGGGAGTTGCAGTGAGGAAGAAGGGGTTATGCCAAAGAGTCTATGTTGCTGGGGACCTGAATGAATTTCACACGCAGAGTGTAACCCACTTCCCTGAACATTGCTTAATAAAGAGTCTTTCATCAAGTAGTTACATTTACATGCTGATTGGTTGCTATGGGTTAGTAGGACTGCTGAAAATCACCACCTTTTTAAAAAAAAAAAAGCTTTTGATAAAATCATACTTTTTAGCATTTTAATCAAAACATTTGGGTCATATTTTTATGGTTTATTGTTATAGATAATACATAATTATTTTCATAAACAATGTATTCTCCCTTTTTCTGCATAAACTCATGCAGACTACACAGAAATATTGACAAGCCATCCATCACTGTTTCAAAAGAGGATACAAATATAAAACCAGGTATCCTAATAACAAAGGGAAATTACCCTTGTTCAGCTGAAGCCTCGCTACCCCTTGATTGTCACTGCAGTTTCTCATTTATATGGCATATATCACTCATCTTTTCCCTTCTGCTGTCAGAGATCAATGTAGTGCATCCTGTTAATAAGGCCACACACACATGCTCTAAACTCTTTTTATAGCCAGTGTGCACCTGCATTGTGGGTGCAGAGGACAATAACCTCTTCAGTTATTCACCACCGTGCTGGCAAGAAAATGAGATTACAATATAGCCAGGCAATGACTGAAGGGGCACATCATGCCCACAGAATGAACATGGCAGCAATAGGGTCAACTTGCATCCTTGATCTGCTACCCATTGACCTTTTCACAAAAGACCACTTTAGCGATAAAGATTATGTTATATTGTTAATAAATTAACAATAGAACATCATCTTTATCGCTAACATAGTATAGCTTTTTAAGCCAAGAAAAAAGGACAGAACTGCAATGGCAAATGGAAGCTACATTTGATGTTATCAACTGACATATAATTGTCCATGTTTGAGCATCAAAATCAACATTCATTAACTGCAATAGCATTGACTTAATTTTTTACAACCATCTCCGACTCCACCAACATCCAAAAACATGATGGCCCTGGCAATAAGGGGGAACCATTCAACCTGCTAACCTCCCCCAACTTGATGACTTTTCCATGATCTACTGCCCTCTAGCTGTGGCAGTGAAATACTCACCCTACTGCTGCCCAATAAATGACCCCCTTATTGATACTCCTCCCCACTTCTATGAAATGTGGCGTACCCCGGCAGATTTTTTCTTCCGCACTTTTTCTAATATGGGCAGTGGCAGGCTGACAAAGACCAGACTTCTAAATAATGTCTTTCCATCTCTTTGCCTTACCAAGAGTCTGGTCAATGTTATTCCCACCACCACCACCTACTGCTCCTAGGTAACTCAAGCAACCAACATACTTAAATAAATAATACTTAAATATAATAATCTTTTTGGTAAAATGAATTATGAGTGCATACCTTGCATGAAAGAATAAAATATCTGTACAAATGTCAATATAGTAAATTGATTGTGCGAAATTTCCAATTTTATTATATAGTGAATAATGTATCCCCCTATTGTAAAATATATGGATATTATAATCCACAGAGGGGTTCCATTACCATATAAAAGCACAAGGCTGAAGACCAAGGGCTATATACAGGTCATTGAACTCCAAGGTTACTCCTAATATCCTCATATTTTACAACAGGCGGTGCATAATTTTTTTTATAATACACAAGTTTCAGAGTCGTGACAGAAATGTCTTCTTCACTAAGCACCGACTATAACTGATGACATCACTAAGCACCATTTATAAAGACATAATTTACAGGATATTATTGTGTATCGTATCATTATTATCTATTGCTGATTGATTGCTAACTATGGGTAATTCACAGAAATCTAACAGGTGCATGGAATATTTGCACTGTAGAGCTCACAATCTAATCATGATGGCTGAGTGAGACGTATTCAATCCATTTCCATGAACAACACTAGATGCATTTTGCACTGGAAATAGTTAATCACATTCCAACTATGTGTTTAACGTTCTATTTCATTTAGAATATTTTAGTGGTGCTTTTATATTAAATACCCATTGCTGTTATATTTATGGCGCAACTACATATCTTTCCCGCTGTGCAGTAAAAGAGTCTTTACCAAGCTGAGAAGTTCTAAAACAGACATGCCCAGTGGAATTGGTGCCACCTCTCATGTATTAAGAAGAATTATATTTTCATACACAATGCACAAAAGAACAGTAACACTGCCAAACACTCTGCCTAAAGAAAGTGAAGCGTCTGAGGGAAAATAAACTTCCTCTAGTAGTGGAAAAATTGTACAACATTATATATCTCCTATATGCTGAAGGGATGGAAACTTATAAATATTGAACTGTTCTTGTTTTAAGAAAGCATAAACCTTATTATAGTTAGTATTCCTTTAAAGGCATGTTCTGCAAATTGTTTTTCTACAGATTGCCAAATAGGGTGTTGGTCTAGTCATTCAGAGCCTAACAGGTGTATACCACCTGGCCATTTATCAATATTTTAACTTAATGGTCAGAATTGTCAGAGTGGGTAGGGGTTGCCACCCAGATGTATTTTTTTAAATTTGTAATACCCTTAACAAAAGCTCTTGGCCTGCCCCCAACCTGATCGAAATGTAACTTTTCTCCCCCTTCTGGCTATCGTGACATGGCTCCACCCCCTTTTACATCACAGTCCACCTATATGACATCACGGACCATCGCTTTTACATCATGGCCCATTCCCTTTGTTCCCACCCCCACCACCACCGGTAGAAACTTTATGAAAAAGTTTCAACCCTAAGTGTGAGTCATATGATCAGATTCATGGTGCCAGGCTACCTGAGTCATGGGTGACAGACATTCAGGGTGCTTATAAAGGATCCAGTGAATCTCTGATGATAAACAGAAGAAGCCTGAGGGATGTTTTCAGGTTCTAATGTTCCCCTATCTGCAAACTTTAATGTAAAGTTCACATTAATACATAGCTCTGTACAATATGAGTAGAAAAGTACACACAGTGGGGACAAGCATAATAATAATAAATAAGTAATAATAATACTAAATAAGTAACAAGCATCATAATAGATAAGTATAAATATACAGAGATTTAATGGCATGTGCTAAAGACACAGTGGGAAGGAGGTCCCTACCACGTAGATTGTACAGTCTAAGGGGTTGGATAACATTTAGACAAAAAATTAAAGAGGCCCTAAGGGCAAAGACACATGCTCAGATTCGTGGAGATTTAATCTCCCAGTGATAAAACGCCTCTTCTTCTGGGCGACTAATCTCCCCGAACTGCCTCCCACCGGCTAGAATGTAAATCGCCGGCAGGATGGCACTCAGAGTGATTCGTTTTCTGAAGTCGCCCGAAGTTTCCTGGTGAGGCAACTTCGGAAAAAGAATTTTACAGATTTATAGAGATTTACATTCTTTTACAGTGTGTTCCCTATGGAAGAATTCAGGGAGAAAGTTCCAGAGGTAATGAGCCACAGACTAGTAAGGTTTTAGATGAAAGATGAGCAGTGGGTGTGGATTGTGTAAAAAGATGGTGACTCTCTGAGAGCTGCCTACTGTGTATAATCCTTGTACCAGTCCTGGTCTTAGGCTTCCAAAACAATCATTCTCAACTCACTGTGCAAATACAGGAGGGTGAACACGGCAGCTACAGTACCTTATATACCATGCCACATACCACTGGTTCCTGTAATTTAAACCAAATCCTGACCGGTGAGGCTGGGTTCTACATTTAGTTTGGGCCCTGTCTAAAACAGGTTAAGAAGCAATGTATTAAAACACACCTTGAAACAAACTGAACTTCCCCCACCCACATGCACGAATAATTGTAATGCATTATGTAAGCCCCCTCCTATGTTGCATACAGACAAAAGACATCTCTTTGCATTACCATTTACCTGCCCTATCCTCTGTGTCAGTACACACATTACTTTCTGATGCGAAAGATTCCTGTTTTGTTCCATACTCTGCCGTTTAATGAAATTTCTGCTTGGCTGAGTGAAGAGACACAGGACAAAGCCATGCTCTTCCCTTTATCTCCTGGAGAGTTGATGTCCATATGACCTTAGTGCTCCTTGACTGTCCCATATCACTCTGCATGGGTGAAAAAATGAAAAGATGCCATAGAAATATAATTAACTGGCTGCAGAGAGAGGCACCCTCCCCAAGACACCAGTTAATGGGTTATCTAGAGGTGGCCCTTTCTTGTTCACATAGCAAACCTATCACACAGATCAAGAGCTGTGTATAAAGTTTATTTCTGGAGAGGCTCAATGCTAATCAATATACAGCCAGGAAGGGAGATGGCAGAACATCCGCAGACTGCTGCTCTTCCCTCACACCCAGCCATTTCCTCTCTAGCTTTGCACATACACCTTCTCTCCATTACCTAGGGCTTCTTACATATTGGCTCCGGCTAATCTATTTTATTTGGCCTGTCTGTTCTGCTATAAAGATTTTACTGGGATAATTGGCAGTGAGTTGTTTATTTCTTATTATTATTATAAAGATTTTCCTTGTATAACTGGTAGTAAAATATTTAACTCTTTGCAGTAGTTTCCTACTCACTGCACCTTCTCTGCTCTAGATTTATGTTCGGGTATTGCTTTTAATTATTATTCACAAATAGGTTCCAGTGCTATAACTGTTTATAAATATTTTTTCATCTTATCGCCCCTTGCATGTTTTACAATTCTTTTACTTAGACATGATTTGCTTGTATTCAATATGCACCTCTGCACCTGGTTAAAAAGCATGAAAATAAATGGGAACAATAAAACAGTTATAATAAATTAAGGCTGAAATAGGCTACTTTCACCCATGAGGATAGGTTAAAAATGGACTGAAATGAAAATTAATTATTGTGCACACAATTCTACTTTGCATGATTTTGTGTTCTGCAGCTGTTGAAAAAATCACTTTAACTAGTGGCTGACGATCATTAAAGGGTAAGTAAAGCACTTGGGGTATTAAGCTTTCAATTGCTAGTTGCTGGGCAGATGGCTGCTTTGCTAAGTTCATTTTTTGCAAAAGAGTGGCGAACCCTGTCCTCTTTCTAAACTGAAGCTGATATACTTTTCCCACCCCATGTCTGGTCTTCTTCATTTAAAAAAAAAAGATGGGATTTCTATTTCAAGTGACATTCTAAAAACAGCTTAGCTAATAGAATTTCTCATACATAAATAGCAGGAAATACTTCAGAGTATTCAAGACGTAAGCATCTATTCCAAGGTACACTGAATATGATTTTGTGGCATGTTGCACATCCCTTTAAGCATCTCTGTTTCCTTTATTCTTGGAAGTTCCCTCTTCTCAAAATGCCACTTCAAGTCATATGACCTTTGTAGTTGAAGTCTGTTTTTAATGTTAACCCTTGCTTCGTATGTTATTCAGACAGAAAGAAACCATTGGCCAGAAATGTTACTTAGAGCCCTATAAATACAGATAATGATGCAAGAATGTATCAGGGCTCTAATATTCTATACATGGCTGAATAATTTCCATTGCTGAAGCAGAGATAGCTCTGCCCTTGGCTAGACTATAATTTGTTCTTTGGGGAGAGAGGTGTAAAGACACAAAGGATTAGAATATGTCATTATGACAATTTATTCACAAATGTACAATGACCTAACAGTACAAGGTGGAGAGGAAAGGTGTTTTGTCCCTCTTGTGGGCCAGTAATTCAGATTCAGATTAATAAGCCATGACAGAAGAACATAACATATAGAACAAGGTTGCAGCTCCAAGTAGACATGCAGCTACATTAGACACATTTATCTTACAGCGAAATGTAAAAAGGAGGCTTGGATTTAGAAATCCTTTAGGGCTCATACACAATGATGATTTTAGCAGTGATCAATATGCTGTGTATTCCTAAATATGGCTGCTAACCATTGAACTTGCAAATACACAGAAAGCCTGTTCACACTTTGCCTGGGTTGTAGCAGGATCCCTTATACTGTGGGTCTGACACACTTAAATGATATTTGAAGTATTTGAAGCATCACATACAGGTACAGTTGGCGCTGTTGCTACATTTTTTTTACATCAGTTAATAGTGCTGCTGCAGCAGAATTCTGCACTGAAATCCATTTTTCAGAAGAGCAAACAGATTGTGTTACTGTATATTCAATTTTGAAATCTGACATGGAGCTAGACATATTGTCAGTTTCCCAGCTGCGCCCAGACACGTGACTAGTGCTCTGATAAACTTCAGTCACTCTTTACTGCTGTACTGCAAGTTGGAGTGATATCACCCCCCCATCAGTCTAACAACAGAACAATGGGAAGGTAATGAGATAGCAGCTCCCTAGCACAAGATAACAGCTCCCTGGAAGATCTAATAACAGCACTCAATAGTAAAAGCCAAGTCCCACTGAGACACATTCAGTTACATTAAGTAGGAGAAATAACAGCCTGCCAGAAAGTAGTTCCATCCTAAAGTGCAGGCACAAGTCACATGACTAGGGCAGCTGGGAAACTGACAATATGTCTAGCCCCATGTCAGATTTAAAAATTGAATACAAAAAAATCTCTTTTGAGAAATGGATTCCAGTGCAGAATTCTGCTCGAGCAGAACTATTAACGTTTTGGAAAAATCATGTTTTCCCATGACACTATCCCTTTAACAGTGGGTACCTAGCCTGAAATATTAATATAGCCCCTTTCAGAGCAACCAAACAACAGTTTATTGTACTGCGTGCTGTGTCTTTGTGATTGAACAAAAGTTATCAGCTTAATCATATCCGAAAAACACTCAAAACTGACAGCAGTGTTTGCTTTGTCTGACACTGCCTGTGTTTTCTTATGTGATAATGTCTCAGAAATCATTTGATAGTAAGTAGTAATTACCTGTGTGATACCAAAAGCTTCAGACATAACATCTTACATGTTCCAAAGTTTGGATAGGTTTAATTATATAACGAATTATCCATATTTCATGATGACTATTCTGTATACAGGCATCCAGTGCAATCCTACCCTTAAGGGTAAGGGCACACATGCAGAATCGGGGACATTTAGTTGCCCGGCGACTAATTGCCTCTTCTTCGGGGCAACAATCTCCCCTAACTGCCTTCCCCTACCCTCCTGCTGGCTATAATGAAAAATCACCAGCGGGATGGCACTCACGGTGCTTCGTTTTCTGAAGTTTCCTCATGAGGCAACTTCGGGCGACTTCGGAAAACAAAGAGTGCCATCCCAGCTGGCGATTTTTCATTGTAGCCAGCGGGAAGGTAGGGGAATGCAGTTCGGGGAAATTGTCACCCCGATAGAAGAGACGATTTGTCGCCCGGGCAATCCTTGACATTTGTCTTTGTTTTAAATGACAAAGTTGTATCTAAAAGAGAAACCTTACTCTAATGGAAAGAATTCATGCTTCATTAAATCACTGCTGTCGTTAAAAAGCTGTGTATCTCCATGTGTAAATACTATAAAAGTAAAGAAAAGGTTGAGAGAGTTGTTGCCTCCTTAATGTTCACAGGCACTTACAGGGTGTTAATCACAGATGCTGCACAAGCGACTCTGAATCAATTTTGTACCTCCCTGGATATGTGTTTCAATTAAAGTGTAATTGAAGGGAGGGGGCGAAAACATGTGTCAATTGTTTCTGGCAATTCCCCATCACTGAAAAGAAATAGGTTAACTCCTTCACTTTTAGAGGACCTGCCAGCTCTTCTCCAACAATGGAGAATTAAACCCAGATTTGCTAAGCAAGCCAAATAATCACAAGTTTTCATGAATACCATGCAATATAGACATTCACTTATTGGACAAACGTTCACCAAGAAACTGCCCCCTGTCCATCACTTTATAAATTGCATGAAATGGTGCATATGGGTGTGCTCAGTGTTGAGTTGAGTAAAAACAGTTGTACCAGTGCCACAAGAAGATAATTTCTGAACACTTAGCCTTCTGCGCTGGGGACCAGATGTTTCCAAGAGCAGAGGTTTAAATTCAGTTTCTTAAGATGCCAGATGCTTGGCTCCTGCTGGTTCCCTATCTGTACCTGTGTGCTATTTGCAGCCACATACTCAGAGTTTATTTATAGTTTCTTGGCTGCACAGCAATCCTCTCATTCTCATTCTTTTTTAGTATTTTTTGTAGCTTCTGCTGTCTGAGTGGCCATGGAACGAGGATGAATGGCAAAAGCTCAGGGACACAATCAGCCTGAAATATTGGAAGTGTCTGAGCTGAATTTTTTGGCCATTTCGCTGAAGTCAGATGCAAGATGGTATCAACACCTCTTATGGGCAACTGTGAAGCTTTACTGATTTTACTTCTCTAACTAAAAGGAATATACAATGGCATTTAATCTAAAAGCTTAAGGCACTGAGAAAAATCACAGCACAAAAGGCATGTAACACTTTAAATAGAAAATTGATAAGAAGTAAATAAAGCGGCCAGTCCAATTTGGGACTCAATGGCTATTTCAAAATGACACGTCCCAGGTTTATATGTTGGACATTCAGAAGAAAAGCAATTCCTGGTCTAGTAGTTCACTTGGATGCTTTCAGCTCCAAAATACAAATCATCAGGCATTGCTCCATGCTTTAGTTTGCTATATCATCCCTTTAAAGATGCACTCAGACATTCCCATGTTGCCATGCTGCTTGCCTGTCTGCAAAGAGGGGCCAGTGCCAGGCCCAAAATGAAGTGTTTGCTCTGTCCTATAAATCTATGCATAATAAATGGGATGGATATTCAGAGCTCATCAGCCGAAAGCACTCATTCATTTGAAATGTTATTTGTTTGTTGCATTATCTGCAGGAGCATAAGCCTAAGGGAATGATACATGGCTGGAACTAGAGGTAGGCAGAAAAGACATGTGCCTTAGGGTACAGTGGTGTCTCCTAACCCTTAGTCCAGGCACAACTGTTCCCACTTCTTTCCGAAACGGCCATCCTGCCCAACACGTGCATGAGCAATTGAGCATGTCCTTGTTCGCCCATTCATATACAGTAGGTGTGGGGTGGCCGGCTTTGTTGCCAGAATGGCACAGGAATTATTCTCTTATTTATCTATCTATCTATCTATCATCTATCTATCATCTATCTATCATCTTTCTATCTCTAATCTATCATCTATCTATCTATCTATCTTATTTTATATGTGTGCATGATACAAAAGCTCAAGCTCTAAGCAATGCGGGTGAAGCTTTGGACACTATATACTTGCTATTGTACATACAATGCTTGGCCAATTCCGTTAAAACTGCCAAACCAACTAACCAAAAGGCTGTTTGTGGACCCAGCTCTCCACCACAGAACAATGGAAAGGAACAAAATTAGTGTTCTCAATGTCATTTAACAAGCAAGTGCAAATCTTCTATTTAGGTTTAGTTCCTTCCTAGACTGCCTTCTCACATGAGGGCAGATTTACTTATGTGCGATTTTTCACTTCAGACATTATTTTATGACGAAGATGTTTTTGCATCAAAATGCACAATTACGTCTAGGCAAAAGAACGCTGGTATACTTTAGGCAGCAATGAATTGTTGCTGCGAAAATAACGAACATTCTCTAGCGTTACTTTCTTCCTAGCAAAACTTCTTTAACTTACTTATGCTTACGTCAATATAAAGTCAGTGATTATATAAAGGTCATATGTTCAGTATGTATTTATTAATGATGTTGGTGAATGACTGAAAGCAGACACTTTTTATTAAAAATGTCCAAGGAGGCAAAAGAAAGACAGATATCCTCTATTGTCCTAGGCCATGAGCCCACCCTAAAACAAATGGAACATAAGTTTCAAATGTTAAGAAAAGTGTAAATAATGTTTTTTTAATTACAATTAGTAATAATCCCACTTATGAATATGAAAAACATAAAAAACGCCAGCATTTGGATTTTTACTTATGACTTTTTTGGAATACAGGATATGATGGCAAAATAGATTTTGGTGTAAAGGGAAATTAATTGAAATTTTCACGATTTACGATAGTTTGTCTGAGTGAAAATTCTCCTGGTTAAACATAGTGAAAGTATGCCAGCGACAAGGTAATTTGCTAGTGAAGTGTATTGCTCATCTTTTATTAAATAGGCGGTGTTGCTGCAAATTGTTTTTTTAGTGAAAATTCTTCCACACAACGGAATTTGTCCCTTGGTGGTCAAGAGGCTGAGCTACTTCCAAGCTGAAAGGTGTTATTCTATTTAAGGCTGCCAAGTCTTTATTTAAGTCATCACTGACATCACTTTTTATAAACATTATAGGTGTGTACATTTAATTGTGCATTCGAGGAACAAGTGAGTAACTTTTCTTTGATTTGGTTGTTCTGATGTATTTGTTTTGTAAAGCAGTATGGAAACCTAGCGGTACAAATCTAGCGAAGAAATCAATTAAGCATAGAAGACAGATAAAAATCTAGCATGAATGTGACTATAAAGGTCATGGATAAAAGTCAGCTTTCAAATGCAGTAAAATTTGGTCAAACTGTTCTAAAGACTGTCTATAATGAGTATTGTTTTTCTTGAGTAATGTTGCTCATTGCTTGCAAGTATGACTCCCTCAAAAGATAAACTCGTGTACTTTTTTACCTCTTGAGTGTGTCTTTCTTGTATGAGAAGAATATCTTTCTCTTACTGGCCTCTCAGAGCCTTCTCTACATGAATGATCTTTGAGTGTAACTTTTATTAAAGAGAACATAACACTATACAAATTGTATTTTGTTGGCGTGTTTGAAAATGTGCATAGGATTGGTGATAGAGTGGATATTTATTACATGGGTATTACAAAGAAATAGATGCTTAACTGTATGATTTCACTTCACACCTGTAAGATAACTGGGCTCTTTTCTGTCTGTCACAATGTAAAACATACTCATGTATCGCGTGATTGGTGACCTCTAGTATTGCTAAGGGTTGGGGCTGTAGCTTTGTACATCATCATAAGATAGTGGGCTACCATAGGGAACCCTAGACTGTAGGGTTCATTTATGTCCATAAGTGTAATTTCTTTGTAGCTAGTCACATATAAAAAACACTTTCATTATGTCAAAATACACTCCTAATTGCGCTCAGCTATTGCAGAGCAAAAAAAATGCCTTAAAGGACAAGGCAATTCCAGTAAACAACATTTGGGGCGGGGGATTTGGTTGTTCTCCTTTGGCACTTATGAATGGTAACTTTGTTTAGCACTATAGGTTTTACTATATTAAATTACTTTATTTACTCTGATGAGCAAAACTTGTGACCACTATCTTGATTGTGGCTGCAATATTCAATTTGACGATTTCACAAATATGGTAACTAAAACACTTCAGCTCAGACTTTGTCACCCACTTAGCCTGATGCTTTTTCATCATGAAGACTTGCTCCTTCAGTTCTTTTATATGTATGCGCAATACCTGGCTTGCATTTTGTGCCCAGAATCGTGGTCTCCTAGACTGTGGGATTGTGGGAAATGCACATCATCCATGGAGAAGGTAGTTTCAGATCGACGGCTGTAAAAAAAAGTGCCAGACTGAGCAGAATCTGCAGTGGTACTGACTTTATTCAAAGTAGACTTTTACAATGAGACAATCACTTTATTGGAGTTTTCTTGTCCTTTAACTGCAATGTAAATATGCAATGGAATAGTACCTTCCAACTGACTCTAAAATGCAAAATTGCAAATTGTCATTTAACTTCAAATTCCAATATCCCAATACATTCAATGGCTGCTTCATTTTACTAGTTTGGAGTTAGTTCTTTTTAATGCAGAAGAGACCAAGGTTATCATGTCTGAATGTTGTTTTATACATATAGGCCCACAATATAGTGAAGAGGGTGGGGTTACACTGCATGGTCTTTGAGTCTGAGTTCTGCTGTGAGCTGCTAATCCTCTGTAGTATTGTCACATAGCTAATTTCTATCTGTTCTACATGTTCTCACTTCATTCTGGATAATTCCCAGCTGCCTGCACTTGTACAAAATAACACCTCCTCAGATTTCCCAATGAAATCAGTCCTCATATTTACTGGATAGCTGTTGATAGATACACAGAACCTAAATTCGACTTTAATTTCATTAGTAATTATGCATTCTGAATTTACGATTAGCACAGTTGTATTTGTCATACATTGTAATGAATAAAAAGCCATTATCATTGTTAGAAACTTCAGCTCAGTAAAGGCTCAAGGTCAATGGCACCAAGCATTGCTTTTAGTTTGTGGAAAGCATACACTGATTTACTCTATAAGTAAATTTAAAATGATTGGGTATGCACTGCTCCTCATTCAAGGTAAAGACAAAGCTACTTTTACTGTAACTGAACTTCATGTCAACTACAGAAACCTTTAAGGAGAGTCACCTGAATAGGTGTAATATTATAACTACTGACTGATCGATCATTTGTGTAGTTGTGGCTTGCTGATATTACACTATAATTAAACTTCGTATGAAAACCATTGTGGTGTGTTGAGTGCTAGTGGTTATCAAACTTTTTCAGTACGATTGGAACTTAAATTTCCAACCTTTGATCCAACTTTTCACTAGAGAAATGAACACAGATCAGTAAATCAGTCATAAATTCAGGAATATCTACGACAGCAAATACATATTCACCCAAAATCTCACCATAAGTAGCCTTCCGACCTTCACTGCCATTTAAAGTTACCAGTTTATGTTTAAAAAACAACAGCAGTACTACTAAAAGGTGTGAGTGGATATTCTAGAATTATCTTCCCCTTGCCTTTCACACTGCCCAGTAGTACTTGAACCCTTCCCAGCCTACACACTGTCTATCTAATGAGCTTTTCAGAAACCATGTTCAGAAGAAATTGGCAAGTACAAATAATTTCACTGGTATTCAGGTGAAATCCAAGCAGGGGCAAGCCCTTGCTGCATTTATTTGTCAAGCAAGGAGTTTATGCTGAAAAGTTGCAAATAAATGCAGCAAGGGCTTGCCCCTGCTTTGATTTGACCCGAGTGCCAGTGAAATTATTTGTACTTACGAATTTGGAGATTACCAAAGCCTCCTTCACCGGGCATTGGGCATTCACTTCATGGAGAGCCATGGTGAGCAAGCTGGTAATACTTTATTATTACTCAGAAGAAACTGGCAACATGGGAGCCTTTTTTCTCTATAAAAAACAGTTGTAGGATAGTGAAAACAAGCTTCTCTAACAAAGTAGGGCAATGTACAACATGATACCTGTACTTTTTGACTAAGGAAGCAGGAACAAGCACATAATGGGTATGTCTTGTTTCAAGTATCACTTAGTTAAGGATGGGTTCCACAACAACAGAAAGGGGCTTTCTATTCATTTAAAAGGGACAAAATATTGCCTAATAAAAGAAAGTTTTATGCTCACCAACGTTCCAATATACAATTATTAGAGATTGTTTTGTCCCTTGGGTCTATCTATTAAAGCATTTGGAGGGAAGTAAAAGATAGTGCAACTTTCCAATACACATTTATTAAATATTTTCAATATACTCTGATTTTAAAATCAATTTGTAACTGTCACTACAATTGAAAGCAGATGATAATAAGATTTAAAAGTGTCTGCTCTATCATTATAATGTTATTTCACCAGCCAAAACCTGGAGAAATTTCTCTTTGCAAAAATACGTTCTTGTGTTCTTAGTGGGTTGAAGAATTTTCACTGGAGAAAGTTCACCGGAAGAAGAGAGGTGAATTTACGCCAACTTGGTGTATTCTCATTTTAGTAAATTGCCGAGGTTGTGGGGAATCTTCATTTTGATGAAACTACTCCAAATTTTTACTTTCACCCTTTAGTAATCATACCCCAAACCTACATTTATTTATTAAAGTGTGCCTTGTGTACATAAATATGGCGTTTGGCTACAACCAGAGCTTCTTGTCTCATCAAGAGGTGATTAACTGGTCAGGACCAACTTGCCACAGAATCCTTGACTAACCTGTGATTACAATTCCTTCGTTTTTTTAGTGTTTGTGTTTATCGCACATAATTCCCAGTTATGAGTTCACAAGACTCACACAACAGCTCAACTGTCCATATACATATCCTTTTCCATAAAAAAAGTAAATTTATATTTCATATAATTCCAGAGATAGTGTTTCTTTAAAAACTTACTTACAGTTCAGATGCTGACAAAAACTGGTCAGCACTCAGGACCATGGACAAATACCTAGCAGAAGCTCATCAGTGGTTATTCACAGTCCACGATGTTCACAGCATATGTTTAAATCAACCCTTTTATCCCCTAATGACACTTGTGTGCCAGAAATAAGGAACAATTACTCCCACGGAACTCCCGGAGCTCTAAAATACCTAATGGCAGTCTGATGATTTTGATCTCACAAATGGAGATAAAGCAAGTAAAGGAACAATCTGTATGGTAGCTAAAACATGTTTTAAAATTACTCTAAAATCCCCCGTTGAAGGGGTTTATTAAAAAAATACATCATAATTGGGTTGAATTGTCTTTGTTGAAAAAACAGGATACATAGCCTGCTTTAGTAAGAGAGTCGGAGAGACAAATTATTTACACAGACACTTAGGTTGTTAAAGTTATGCATTAGGAAGATTTATATGGCACACTTTCAAGATATGTTACTTAATATAAAACACAGAAAGGAACAATCCAGTTGTGTCACTGATAATGAGCAGTAAAGAAGTAATCTCTGTATCCATCCTGTTTTCCCATGGATGGATTCAGATTGAGGGTGTTACATCTGAGTATGCCCGTATCAACATTCTGGACCATATTTGGATGGTATGAGTAGTAATAAAATGCATGTGTTAGGGTGGGGGGAAGGTAATGTGATACCCATTCATTTTTGTGTCATCTTGACCAGTATGACATCAGTAAATAAATATTTCCAGCATAAAATCATGGTCTATTTTTATTTTTTACTTCTGGGCTGGAATGGCATTGTTGTACCCCAGTAAGTAACCATATTTTATTTTGCCAGTTAATGCCATACACATACTGTAGGATGAATGAAAGAGCAAAGACTATATATATACACATACATAATGTTATAAAGTCCATTTGGATGGGTCCAGGGGGAAGACAACAGCTAAATGTAGTAGTATTGGAGGCACCTCTAATACTGCATGTTCTTAGTTACATACTAAAGGCACACTGCCACTGAATAACTGAAAAGACAGGTGACTGGCAGGAATGGAGAAGGAATATAAAATACATGAAGACAGAGTAGTCCAAAGCATCCCTTTCATTAGACCAGCTTATAGCAGAAAATCACAAGTTGTCAAGCCTTATAGAGTGTTAGATGCATTGACTGTGAAATTTGCAGCCCCTTAGCCGTTGTGATCTACATCTCCCAGCAGTTCAGAACAGCTGAGGGGTTGTGTGTAAGACATTGCTGGTGTGCAAACTTGTTTATACAAAAACTCTCATGCTTGACATACAGGGGCCGAGTTAATGAAGGCTGAAAATATTGCTTATGGTTTTATTCTGACTATATATTTAAATGAAACATACCCATAAAGCATTGCATGATTCACCATTGTGAACGTGAGTATGGCAGCCAGCTATAGAGTGAGTAAACCCAGTTTCTCATTTTAAAATTCTCATTATAGAGCTTGTTTAATATTTTATGAAATATCTGGGTACTTCTGTTTTCTGGCATACGACAGACTTAAACATAGTACAGATGGAGCAGACTTTGGAGAATATGTGCTACAATACCAAGAACCGTTTCCCCTTGAAGTGAACGTTTGCAGAATTGTGACACTATTTATATCTGCTCCATCTGTTTTTGTTGTTTTTTCCAAGCTGAGTAAAATTATCCACATTTTGTTTCAGTGCCGGACTGGGGGGTCTATTGAACCAAAATGTGGGCTACTGTCTTAGGGCCCCCCCCCGGGCCCCCGCTACAGCCATGAGGTTCATCCAGTGATGCCAACTCGCCTTCAACCCCGTCTCCCCAATGCATACCTGGACACTGGAGTTTGTGTGTTCTCTCTGTGTCTGCATGAGTTTTCTTTGGGTCCTCCAATTTTCTACCACACACCAGCAGGTTAACTAGATTCTGATCAAACTGATCCTGGTGTGCTTAGATTGCAAGCTCCCCTGCGGCAGAGACCGATGTAAATGTGTTGGTGCAATGTAAAGAGCAGCTAATTAATAAATACAAGAGGTTTGCTCATATATAATAACCATATTAACCAAGCAAATGTGTATTTTCCAACTGTTGACCAGTAAAAGCTACCTGATCATTGGTTGCTATGGGTTTCTAGACAAGTGGCAAGCTTTAACACTTTTGTACATTCCTTGTTACCTTTTACTTGCTTTTTGAAGTTTTGTGGCCAATGGTCCAATAAAAAGAAATTATAAAAAAGAAAATCTGTCAGCAATACATATAGGCCACTGGCCTGCCTCCGTCTTCCATAGGGATGTAGCGAACGTCGGAAAAAAAGTTCGCGAACATATTCGCGAACTTGCGCAAAAATGCGAGCAGTTCGCGAACGGTTCGCGAACCCCATAGACTTCAATGGGAAGGCGAACTTTAACATCTAGAAAAGACATTTCTGGCCAGAAAAATGATTTTAAAGTTGTTTAAAGGGTGCAACGACCTGGACAGTGGCATGCCAGAGGGGGATCAAGGGCAAAAATGTATCTGAAAAATCTGCCTGTGTGTGCTTGGAAGAGATAGTGTAGGGGGAGAGCTGTTAGTGATTTCAGGGACAGATGATAGTAAGCTTGCTGGCTAGTAATCTGCTTGATACTGCTCTGTATTGGAGGGACAGAAGTCTGCAGGGATTTGAGGGACATTTTAGCTTAGGTAGCTTTGCTGGCTAGTAATCTACTGTTCTCTTTAAACAACTGCCATACGTTGACCTTGTAGGCATTGTTTGCCCAGTTTTTTGGACGCAGCCACTGAAGCACAGTTGCCAGAAAAAATATGCCATATAAATGCTGAAAATAGTAATTTTTCGCCATACGTTGACCTTGTAGACATTGTTTGCCCAGTTTTTTTGGACGCAGCCACTGAAGCACAGTTGCCAGAAAAATTATGCCATATAAATGCTGAAAATATAAATTTTTTTGGTTGCAGCCACTGAAGCACAGAGGCCAGAAAAATTATGCCATATAAATGCAGAAAATATGCATTTTTTTGGTCGCAGCCACTGAAGCACAGTTGCCAGAAAAATTATGCCATATAAATGCTGAAAATATAAATTTTTTTGGTTGCAGCCACTGAAGCACAGAGGCCAGAAAAATTATGCCATATAAATGCAGAAAATATGCATTTTTTTGGTCGCAGCCACTGAAGCACAGTTGCCAGAAAAAATATGCCATATAAATGCTGAAAATAGTCATTTTTTGCCATATACGTTGAGTCAACGTATGGCAAAAAATTACTATTTTCAGCATTTATATGGCATATTTTTTCTGGCCTCTGTGCTTCAGTGGCTGCGGCCAAAAAAACTGGGCAAACAATGCCTACAAGGTCAACGTATACACTACTACAGCGGTGGATACGGATTACGTAAAATATATTATGGCTGCTTGAAAAAAGTCACTCCGGTGTTTTTTCTGGAGACGGTAATATTATGGATATTTAGACAGAATGTGAACAAGGTCACACAGCTAGATGGCGGGTTGAAGAAAACAGTGTGCAAATAATGCCTACAAGGTCAACGTATACACTACTACAGCGGTGGATACGGATTACGTAA
The DNA here is from genome assembly GCF_017654675.1 of Xenopus laevis. Classification (NCBI taxonomy): domain Eukaryota; kingdom Metazoa; phylum Chordata; class Amphibia; order Anura; family Pipidae; genus Xenopus; species Xenopus laevis. The sequence goes on along the minus strand of NC_054375.1, from coordinate 54,352,613 downwards.
AATATATTATGGCTGCTTGAAAAAAGTCACTCCGGTGTTTTTTCTGGAGACGGTAATATTATGGATATTTAGACAGAATGTGAACAAGGTCACACAGCTAGATGGCGGGTTGAAGAAAACAGTGTGCAAATAATGCCTACAGGGCAAATAATGCCTAAAAGGTCAACTTATACACTACTACAGCGGTAGTAAAATAAAAAAAAGTAAAATAAAAAAAAATGAATATTAAAAAAAAAAATTAAAGTTGGTGCTGCTGAACTACTAGGAGCAGCAGATTAGCACACCAGTCCCACTCCCCAACACTGCTAGACTAATAGCACTGGGCTCTTATAGTAGTAGTAGTAGTAGTAGTAAAACAACAAAAAATAAATAAAAGCAGTCCTTACAAGGACTACTGTTATTGCAGCAGTCAGCAGATGAGATCAGAAGCAGGACAGCTGCCCACTGCAGCTACATACAGAGCACTGCAGTAGAAGGTAGATTACTAGCCAGCAAAGCTACCTAAGCTTAAATGTCCCTCAAACCCCTGCAGACTTCTGTCCCTCCAATAACAGAGCAGTATCAAAACGATTACTAGCCAGCAAACTTTCAACTGTCCCTGAAATCACTAACAGGCAGCAGCTCTCTCCCTACACTATCTCTTCAGCACACACAGGCAGAGTGAAAAAACGCTGCAGGGCTTCGGTTTTTATAGGGAAGGGGAGTGGTCCAGGGGAGAGCTTCCTGATTGGCTGCCATGTACCTGCTGGTCTGGGGTGAGAGGGCAAAAAAAAGCGCCAACAATGGCGAACCCAAAATGGCGAACGTCGCGCGACGTTCGCGAACTTCCGGCGAGCGCGAACACCCGATGTTCGCGCAAACAAGTTCGCCGGCGAACAGTTCGCGACATCTCTAGTCTTCCACTTTAAGCCTCCAATCCATCCAGAACCCGCCCTAAACCTATCCTTCCTCTTCTTTTTTATTCTTCCCTGATCCTTTTGTGAATGTCATCATAGCTCCACGTCTTTTGTCATCACCCCCGTGACATCACAGACCAACCCTTTTGTTGACACCCGCCCCCTTCTGGTCAGTAAGTTTACTGTAAAAGGTGGGAACCCTATATACTGTATATATAGAATATAAATGTCACAATACACGGCTGACAATGATTTGCAATGACCCACACTAACAGAATCCATGATGTGGAGCTCTAATACACACTTTTAAAGACAGACCATTACTGTTATAGAAATGTTGAACCTTTAGGCTTGTGCAGTAAGTTTGATATATAAAATACAGCATTTCATTTGTGTTTAGTTCTACTTTAAAGCTTCTGAACTACAGCAACGAATGTGTTGCATTATCCTCATACTCACAGGATATTACAGGGTATAACTAACCTGTCTCCATTGTATAGAAATACTCCACATTTGCCAGGCTCAGTTAATAAATATTCTGAGGCATGCTGGCTGCTTCGTTTATTTCACCGTCTTTCTGCATTTCTTTACTCGCTTCATTCTTTCAGGGTTGAAGTGTTTAAACTTTTCTTCTGACTTCATTGAGTTTTATAGATTTTTCTGTCTTTGAGAAATGGGTATTTCTCAAGTCTCTGTCTGTGTTGTGGGATATTTGTCCTATAAAGGTTTTTATTGGTGCACAGAGAATGAAATAGGTAGCTGAAATAAGAATCTAATTTTTCAGACCTCTGCTGTTTGCATTGGAAATTATGGGCCTATGTTCTTTTCAGATGCAGCTTTGGTTGGTGTTTCCATTTAATGAACTTGCTCATATTGTTTTATGGTCAGAAGCAGTTCATCATTTCTTCTACTTTACATTTTAACAATGCGGAGGGGACGTGTTGTACAATTTAATTGATTTTTTTTTGTTTCCATTATTATAATGTTTAGTAGTTCCAGTTATTTTATAAATATTCACAACATTATTCTCTTTAATACACAATAATTACAATAAGATACAATTTAATTATACCCATCTGGCATTTCCCTTGCAGGAATGTGTTTAATAGGCATTACTAAAGAAGCTAAGAGAAAAATGCAGTGGCTCAATGCAACCTTGACCCTTGTAAGTCAGGTGCAAAAACGTATGATCACTAGCAGGTAGCCAGAAAAAGATGAATGGCAGTAGATTATGCAGGTTAATGCAATGTTTGTGATAAGGGCCACAGTAACATGCCGGGGTGGTGGTGGTGGGGGGAGCCATTGTTTAATTCATAACTTGCATGCCTTTCGGCCACCTGAGTACATTAACTTTTTGACTTCTTTGGGCACATTGGAGGTCAGCCTGTAAATTAGAATCTTGTTATAAGAATTTAAAACAAATGATAAGCTTCAAAGGCTTTAAACCCTATTTTCTGAATGTCATCAACAGATGACCTATGTCATTGAAATTTATGTCTCTTAAATTAGAGTTTTCATATATACCGGTATATAAAATCTGTGAATATAACTAAAATAATGCATTTCATGAAAGATGAGTAGTTTAGAGGTTACATAATGGATCTAAGACTAAATAAATACCTTGGTTCATCTATCACAATAATTGTGCAAATGCTAGAGCACTTAGGCTGGGGCCATGCAAGTTGGATGAAGTCGGTGAAGAAACTCAGGCCGAGAATCTGCTTCTCCGCTGCTGCCCTTCTGCCGGATATGCCTACACATGGAAACTTTGCCTCTAATTGGGTGCAGGCAGATGTGGCAGATTTTAGTGCGAAATGGAAAATCTTGAGTTTAGGCAGCGAAATACTGTACACCATCTACCCTAGGAGTTAAGTACATTTTCCTTTGCAGTCTACATCCACTGGAACTCAAGTTAGGGGATGGGAAGGGGGAATCCTACATGCAGCCATGTATCCCCCACCTCACTTGAATAAATCTTAGTGCAGATTTGCTCTCTCCATTGTAGAAACATACCCACAGACATGGTGCAAAGTGTGGAAAACATGGTAGCTTGTACCTTTTTGTTGCACTTTTCACCCTGTTCCGTGATTAATGACCCCTGAAATCCGCTGCTTTCCCAGCAGCTGCCACATTGATGACTTGATGGCTGCAAAGCTTTTTGAGTCGGAACTCACTCTTGTTCTCTAGATATTTTAAACATTTCATGTTTTCCTACATTGTAATGAAGCTTATGTTATCCCTTTATAAGTGATTTGCATAAAAAACACAAAAGGTTCAATATTACAAAAGTAATATAGCATATTGTTTCCATTAAATCTAATGGGAACCAAATTGTTAGAGCAATATGCTGAATTTTTCTATGCAGTCCCTTTGTGTTTTGGAAGCAAGCATTCCTACACATTGCCACTGTCAGTGCCTTTAAACCACATCAGTGAGTTAGCAGCAAGCTGTGAGTGGTCAGTTACCCACACTGATTCTTTATGTAAGCCCACCGTGCAGAGATTTTCTTATAAGCAGGAAGCTGGCGTGTGAATGCCGTGTTTTGCTCTTTGGAGTTCTGATAGTTTGTCTTTGGAATGTGAATTGATCTGACAGCCTATAATTTATTAAATATCACAGCGAATATAATATCTGATGCTCTTTCACTGGGACATACTGTTCAGGTTGGGATTTCAGCTGCAGATTAATTGTTCTCTCCTTATCCTTCTCCACACAATGCAATCTCCCTTTTTTTTTCTTCTACTGCGGGGATTTTATATTCTCCAATTCTCATAAAGCAGGGCCAACCATTTAAGATTATTTATCACTAAAGTTTTAAAGTAAATTGATGTGAAGGCATTTTACATGAACTGATTGTGTATCGCTGTCAGAAAATATCTGATTGAAATAAGGGAGCTTGCTTGTTTAACAACACATAGCCATAGACTTGCACACTCACGCGTAATGCATGATACTTGGATTAGTAAAGACATTTTTAAGCTTATCTCAGTGTTTTCAGTAGGACTAATTACACTCACACACAATCTTTTAATGGATATGACACTCTTTGCATCTGGGGAAGCGTCATGTCACCTTGTTTTTTCTCCCATTCTGCAGTTCTGCTGATTAACACTTAATCATTCATTACTTTTGGCTCTTAGGCGGATCTTTGTCTGCAGAAAAGCTCAGGCCAAGAATCACCCCAATGCTGGCATTAACCTGTTTCATTGCCTGTACCCAGAACCGATGTGCAGACTTGCACGTGTCCACAGGCAAAGATTCGTCTTAGAACTCTTACAACCACTCTATCAAATAAGGTATGGGATCTATTATCCAGAAACCCATTTCTCTAAAGTTGGAAAGCTCTTTTCTTAGAGCCCCATTTCATTGATGAGTATTTTCAAGCAGCAGAAAGGCTATCGCAAGACACCTGTGAGTAACAGCACCATGGTGAAATGCAGAATATGTTGTTATTTAAGACTTAGCTTGTGAATATGATTCAGAGCAATATTATCTACTCTCCAGTGATACATTCCTTTCAAATTATACAGCCATAAATTCACAGCCAGCTGTGAAATATTAATACTATTTCAATTTATTTTCAAAAGAAGGATAAAGCACTTCATGGGAAACAATGAGAAAAATAATTTGGTTTTATTAAATACAATATGATTTTTTTTCCCAGAGTTTCAGTGTTTATCAAGCCCGGTCTGCATCTAACAAGCCTGGATATGTGTTATCCTTTCTAAAACACGTGTGTATAATAAAATCAATGCAGCGCCTGCTTAATATATCACTGTACATCTATGTTCCTGCAGGGGTACCAAAAACCTGATTGTGGGGTTTCTGTGGATCAGGTGCAATAAATTTTGTTCATACGTGTTCTGGTTTGTAAGTGATGTGGTGAAAAAAGATACTGAAATTAGACATGATATGACATGATATGATAACCCCCAGTTGTCAATAACAAATAGACATCATTCTCATTTCAGACTTTTATTCAGCTTCAGCTGGCCATATACAGGCAGGTATTGCTGACATTATTTATAAAAAGTCTCTATATGGACCAGACTTATGGCTGACTTGCTTGAAATTGTATACATACACATTGGGAAGGCTCTGGGTGTGATAAATACTATTTACATCTGCTCATGTCCAGCATGCATTGCTTCTACCTGATATGGCCCACCACTTGGGTTGCAAAATAGGATAAAGATCTGGTTATTTAGGGACCCCACCAAACTAGTGAATCTTCCAGTGTATGGTCAGCTTTTGATAGACCAGTCAGTCTGACTACAATTAGTCAATTACTTTTAATGCTTCCTACGAAATTTGCAAAATATGAATTTTGACATTTGACATGAATTAAAGTCAATGGACGTCCGTTTAATTGTTGATGGGGACGAAATGGGCACATTTTTGCTGCAATTTCTCTAATTTATTCACCACCAGCGAAATGCGGAAATTCACCACGAATTCGCGCTTGGTGAATAAATTCACCCATCACTAGTAGTTGTAATTACAAATATTATTTGCCTGTTCATTTTCTGACATGTTTGTGTTTGGGTTTTCTTCACTGGCCAGTGAGGCTGGGTAACTATACTAAATAACAATGTTTTTAACGCCAGTGCATTTGTATGCATCAGTTAAATCTCTAAAGGAAAGTACTTAAACCGATGACTAATTCTATAGTTCTAAAATCTTATATGTATTTTCACTGAAATCCATTGAAATCTCAATGGCGAAATTAATAGATGTAATAATCTCCATTTTTTACAAAGATTTTTTTAGGTAGCAACTCTTTGAGGAATATGAGGATGTGAAATCTGTATTAACCGATTTAGCCATAGAGAATTTAGGGTTTAGTATATCATTTTTAAAGTTTAAATAATAACATTTAATGGGGGTAGAATAAGTAAGGTACCAAATCTAAGAAAAGAAGTACATTGGCAATGGAGTATGAATAGTGAAAAGAGGGACAGAGAAAGTTAATAGCCAGTTGCAAGAACTTTTAAAAATACCTCTGTCTGAACAAAATAGGGAGGTAAATCTACTATAAAGTGCTATAAGGTACAGACAGTTAAAATCATAAAACTGTACTTGACTCGATGGTTAGAGATGTCAGCTAACCCTATCCAAGACTGAATCATTCTCACTATAATGACATGGGTTTAGTTGACATTGATGCTAATACTGGCAAGGTTAAGACTTTAAAAGATCAGTTTCTGTTGTGAACATTTGTGTAAGGGCTGCTGTTGGCCACAAGAAGTGTTAATCATCCATAAGAAGCATGGAGCTCTAAGAAAATAATCAAACAGCATGGAACTAGATTAAGGATACTTTGTGGCTGAAAGCAGTAGAAATATATACTACCCTTCCACCCCACCATAGGGATTTGACATAAACAGTCCATAGGTAAATGTAACTTCTACAGCATAGGAGAGTCTGCTTTTGCTGAGGACTTGGACTGATAGAACAAACTCGTTATGCAATTATGTGAGAGAAGCAAGGAATAAAATACAAAATGTTAGATGTGATCTGGTTTTATAGTGGTAAGCCCAGAAAAGGTAATTGGAGTAGAGATGGTGCAGTGCTTTAACCATAAGATCTATACTTGATGGAACAGGAAGTGGAATGTTTTATTATAAATGGATAATGTGCAGATGGCAAAAGAAAAAGATGAATTATGTTGACATTTTCCAGTGAATGGATTACTTAAAATAACGAGGAAGCCTAGCCAAAGTTCTTCCTAGGTATTCCTAACAGTTCTTTTATATCCAGCCATACTCGGTATTCAACCATTAAAATATATTCGTTAAGATATGGATATAATATTATTGATGCTTATAATGATACAAGACATACGACAGGACTGGTCTTGAAGAGTTGAATACATTTTCAATTGTTTTATTGTGGTGAGGACTTATGCAGTGAATGACACAAGAAATTATTATTATTTTAAGACTTGCCAGCTTTCTTTATCAACCTTTAGTGCTTCATTTGCATTCATTCGCAGGCAGATTAAATGTTAAAGTCACAGGGCACACAATCTGCTTTAAAATCGGTGCAAATCTGTATTCTGCTAGTGAAATGTCAACATTTATGAAGCCATTTGCTGAAGTTTTGGCATTTATGCAATTTTTCTTTAGCATTTGTGCACAGCTCTAAAGCATGCACATATTGAAAGAAGAAGCAAACCATTTCTCCCTGATCTAAAGGAACTTGCTTATTCTAGAGATAGGAAATCACCATCTAAAGCAGAGGAGAATATAAAAGCAGGTAATTATTGCTACGTAAAGTAGAAAAGACTTGTGGAGTATTGTGGAAGAAAAGTACATTTAACCACCATATTTTAAAGGGCAAAAAAGAAAAATAAGCTACCAGGCAATAAACAGGATATTGTAAATGTGTAATAGAATCAATGCGACAGGCTGGCTGACTTGTCTGGAGAAAAAGGAGAAAGACATAAAAAGGAAGAACTAGTGCAGAACATGGCAGATAAGAAAGATGCTCTGAAAAGAAATACTTTCTGCTTCTGCTGTGAAGTGAATCTCCCCACTGTGGCCTGAAGTTCACATTTTGCTTTTGCATTATTTACCTGGTAACATGGTCGCACTCGAAGAGCATGGGAATACAGAACAAGCTTCTCTGCCTTAGCTCTCATTATTATGTACAGATACATTTCACTGATAAGCAAAATATTTGTGTAAATGTGGGACCAGGCATTGGCGCTAAGTCATCTCCTGGTTGGTCGTATTTCAAGACCTAGTGTTCCACTCCTGAGGATCAATAACTGACTGTGTCTGAACTAGAGAAATTTATGTCGTGCAGGAGAGAATATGTCATTTCACATAAATCTCAAGGTATATTTAAGGTACATTACAGTGAAAACCATCTGCCATATAAAACCATCCATTTGCTTTATAAAAAGTGCAGATGTGTCTTGAGTTATTGCACCTTATTGTGGTTCCATCACCAATGGTTTCATGAGGAAACTAACACGTCATTGGGAACACGGATCCAACCAATGCCCATAATGTATTGTACAGTACATAATACAGTACTGCACTTGAGACAGGTTAGTACTGGATTCCTGAAGCACAATGGCCATGGCTGAATTTTTTGTATATTTGCTAAATATTCTATGCACAGCTTATTTACCTTTAATGACCACAATATAACAGCTCATTTGTAAGTGCAAATGCAATGGGTAATGTGCAATTATGGGCAAAAGCCACAATTTTAGCATAACAATGTAGCAACTTTTTTTTACAATTCAACAACATCCTTCCCCGCCTGCCCTATGTCTATATAAGGTGCTGTCTGGGCACCATATTTGGAAGAAATTGGCACCACGAGAGCCTTTTTTTCCTATGAAAAACAGCTGTGTGGGAAGGAGCTTCTCTAAGCAGCTTCTTGGCAAGGCGAAACTGGACAGATTCGCTCATCAACATTTTTAAATTTACATTTCTTGATGGTGCTGTCTTCTACACTGTTCACCTTTGAGTTACGTATGATCTAGAGAGGGATATTCTTACAATTTGCAAATGGTTTTCATTTAACTTTTTATTCAGCAGCTCTCCAAAATTCTCTAAATTACCCTAGTAATCATGCACTGATTTGAATCAGAGACTGATATATGAATAAGAGAGGGACTGAACTGAAAGATGAGTATTGAAAAGTAGCAAAAAACGTGTTACCTTACAGAGCATTTGTTTTTTAGATGGGGCCAGTGACCCCATTTGACAGCTGAAAAGAAGAAGGCAAATAATAAAAAAAACTATAACAAATAAATTATAAAAAACAATTTAAAACTTGTTTAGAATTGGCCATTCTACAACATACTAAAAATTAACTTAAAGGTGACCCCTCCCCTATAAGGCATAGAGTTATATTTTGGTTTGGGAGGCTAAAGTGGCCTAATTATAGGTTGACCTAAAGGCTGTGTGTACTGACACCCCAAGCACATTATGTACAGTAAGAGTAAGTGGGTACTGCTACGCTGAATAATATTAATATTACATACTGTGAGAGGCAGTGCTTTTTACATGCAGTGACATTGTAGAATAGTAATGATAGTATTTTTTTATTTGGAAAGTAGTAAATATCAGCTCCATAGCTACACTATGTCTGAATGGTTAAAAGCTCCTACCACATTGCTTATTGTGTATCTAAAAATCATATCCGGAATCTTTTATTATGCTTTGGACCTGGGGTGTTTGCAATACGGGGCCTTTCTTTAATGTGGACCTGTCTTGCGTAACCATGAACTTCTGTCTGTGGATCCAGATTATAGATCCCATAAATTTACAGGTGTTCCTGCATAAGTGTACTTCAGAAAAGTGGTGGATTGACCCTTGGGATGAAGGGTGGCTAAGAAGATTAGTTAAAAAAGATGAAAAACCCTCAGTCAGACTTTTCCACTCTGATTCCCACTCCCCCAAATCAGATGGCCTCAGCCTAATCACAGAGGCAAGAGAAATCTTGATGTTACATTATGTAAGGGGATTGCGTTGGGACATCATAAATTAACTGTTATATGTTTGATGCATAATGCTTTCATCACTAGTTGCACAAACAAACAAAAAGAGTATCCCCTAAGCAGGCCGGAATCTCACCAGAGGCTTGGGAAAGCAATATTGCTTTAAGAATTTAAAATGATTTTTCTGGACTACAGTTCTGACCATACCCTTTAACCCTTGATAATATGGATGAGAATACTGGTTGAGCAACAGTGTTACTGTTTACACCCCCTTTGATTATCACTACAGAGTTTGTTTTTCACTAAAACATTTCACTCTCTGGTATGTGGCTAAACTTGGAAACCTCCAGGGAACCATATTATTTAGTGCCATATGAGACTAGATCCTGCAGTGAGTACATACACTATTCAGTATGATTATGACAAATGCAAATATTTCAACGTGAAGAGTAATACAGAATAGCTACAGTCATCAAATCCTGTTGTATCCTGTTTCCCATTCAAAATGATATGTTATCGGTCTAATCAAAATGACTGGAGGCCCATATGAGGTAGGATTTATATACCAATAGGGATGTAGCGAACGTCGGAAAAAAAGTTCGCGAACACATTCGCGAACTTGCGTCAAAAATGCGAACGGTTCGCGAACATCGCGAACCCCATAGACTTCAATGGGAAGGCGAATTTTAAAAGCTAAAAAAGACATTTCTGGCCAGAAAAATTATTTTAAAGTTGTTTAAAGGGTGCAACGACCTGGACAGTGGCATGCCAGAGGGGGATCAAGGGCAAAAATGTATCTGAAAAATACATTGTTGACACAGCGCTGCGTTTTGTGCTGTAAAGGGCAGAAATCACACTACGTCACTCAGGTGATGTTTCTGGACACGGAATGTGAAAAAGCTCACACAGCTAGGTGGCACTTGGTTAAAGACTGGGCAAACAATGCCTGCAAGGGCAACATATACAGTAGTGGATACGGAATATATTATTGCTGCTGTAAAAACATCACTCAGGTGATGTTTACGGACACGGAATTATTATTGTTATTTAGACAGAATGTGAAAAAGCTCACACAGCTAGGTGGCACTTGCATACCTCCCAACTGTCCCTCTTTTGACCACTCAACCCCCTGTCCCTCTTTTGTACTGGAAAGTCCCTCTTTTCTCTGCACTGAACAGCCAGAAAAAAAACAGTTTCTAACTTAATTGGCTTTTTGGCAGAGAGCTCAGAACAGCTAACAGGTGCAAATAAGATACTTTGTAACAATTTTGACTCTGGTTGGTGCTGGTAGTGGTGAACTACTAGGAGGAGCAGCACACCAGTCCCTCTTTTCTCTGAACTGAACAGCCAGAAAAAAAACAGTTTCTAACTTAATTAGCTTTTGGCAGAGAGCTCAGAACAGCTAACAGGTGCAAATAAGATACTTTGTAACAATTTTGACTCTGGTTGGTGCTGGTAGTGGTGAACTACTAGGAGGAGCAGCACACCAGTCCCACTCCCCAACACAGCTAGACTAATAGCACTTGGCTCTTATAGTAGCAAAGTAAAACAACAAAAAAGAAAATAAAAGCAGTCCTTACAAGGACTATTGGGTTATTACAGCAGTCAGCAGATGAGATCAGAAGCAGTGCCCACAGCAGCTACATACAGAGCACTGCAGTAGAAGGTAGATTACTAGTCAGCAAATCTAACTAACCTAAACTCACTGTCCCTCAAATCCCTGCAGAGTTCTGTCCCTACAATACAGAGCAGTATCAAGTAGATTACTAGCCAGCAAAGTTACTATCAACTGTCCCTCAAATCACTAAACAGCTCTCTCCCTACACTAGCTCTTCCAAGCACACACAGGCAGAATAAAAAAACGCTGCAGGGCTTCAGTTTATATATGGAAGGGGAGTGGTCCAGGGGGTGTGGGGGTGGTCCAGGAGGGAGAGCTTCCTGATTGGCTGCCATGTATCTGCTGGTCTGGGGTGAGAGGGCAAAAATAAGCGCCAGCTAAGGCGAACCCAAAATGGCGAACGTCGTGCGACGTTCGCGAACATTCGGCGAGCGCGAACAGTCGATGTTCGCCGGCGAACAGTCCGCGACATCCCTATATACCAATGAAAGGGCAGTGTGCAAAGTACAATTTCAGTCACATATTTCTTTACCTAGAGTGTTTCTTTCTACGTGTGTATTTCAGCCATGAAAGGAAAAGGAAATTAATTTAAAAAAAATTAGATATTTGATTATAATGGAGTTATACTGGAGTTATAACAGAGCTTTCTGGATAATGGCATTCTGGAGAACAGATCCCATACCTGTGCCTTTAATGAATGGGGTCAATGTGTGCAACAACTTCATCCACCTTTGTACGACCACAACCAACACAAATTGCTCTAGGGAGCCCTCCGGGAAACTGTCAGGTTAATGAACTTTGTGAAAAGAGAGAAATTCAGTTAATATTTCTAATCTGTATTTTAAATACCATTTAATAATGTCCCATAAAATGCTTTAATCAACCCAAATAACTATTCAGCATGTTTTAGAAATGAATTATATTCTTTATAAGAATTGATGTAGCCCCCGTTGGTAATGTTTACCAACTCAATTGGTAAACATTACACTTGTACACTTGTTTATTAGGGAAGTCAAAGTCTTATACCATCATGCCATGCAGACAGCGTGCTCAAATTTACTAATTCTGTATGATTCATAGTTATCAAAGTTTGATCAATCCCCTTGATACCTCAGCACAGGGCAGAGTGAATAATCACAAGCTCAGACAGAGCAGCAATCAATACCTGGAGACCTTTTCTCTTTTTTGGAAATGACTGTGACCCACGGGTTAAGCAAATAGTTTTTCTGTTATAATGAGTTATCAATCACTGCAGTTTATGAAATGACATAACTCAGCATGATACATGGTGCAGCAATCAGGAACGCTGTAAAATAACACCACCTAAGCTTTCCCATATTTTGCGGGCAGTTAACAGATAGGCCCTTTAGAAAGTCAGACTCAAGTTCTCTGGCTTATTTTTATCTGAACGCTGCTAGGATCTGCACTGCGCAGTGATGTCATGTGCCTGAATATATGATTTTCTGGTCAAATGACCCATTGCCTGACGGATGTTTCTGCCATGTGACTTGCTGAACTCATCAATCACAGCAGATTATCCTGCTCTAAGAGTGCAGGCCTTATCCATCTACCCAAAACCTTACCATCACAGCTATTCTCGCTCACTGTGCTATTCCGTGATTACTTTTGCCAAGAGAAATATTTTACATCTATTCAGTGTAGATTAAAACATCACAAAGCTCTGTCATGCTAAGAGCTCTTCTGCTCTCTCCTGTTTCAGCGAGATTACCCAAATATACTGTCCTTCAGCTAGCTTGTCATTAACTGTTATGCTCTCTCCCTAAATGTCTCCTATGCAACACAACCCTGAACCATACATTGTTGTTCACAAAGAACAGCTGACTGGGCATTTGCAGAGGGAATATTTTATTAATACAGCTCCTCTTTTTTGGCATTGCCTGTGACATTTAGCTGGTATCTGTAAAAATGCCTGCACACCTTTACAATGTCCTTTTCAAAAGGACTAAGATAATAAAGGTCCTAAAATAGTTTTCCCAAAAAAACATTTTCTTATTTTTATTTATCTTTATCTTATTTTTGTTCTTATATTTTTATGAAACTATTACTGTTAATTTGAAATAAGAAATGAACATTCACATAGTGAAGGAGGTATGAGAGGTAGACTACCAGTTATACTTTCATCCAATTTCCTTTGTACTCCCTACTTTTAACTATTGTTTATCCAGACAAAGGTTAGTTCTACATCCGTTTGAGCTCAAAAGGTAGATTTTGATCTGCTAGTAGATCTTGAATCCAAAAACATCCTCCTCGAAATTTCTATTATTCAGATTCCTTTGAAATTAGAAAGATAGTCAAATAATGGTTGATTGCTTAAATATAGCAATGTATATAGCTAAATGTGATAAATCACAGTCTCCATGCAACTCTAACAGAATAACGATAATGCCATTGAGGTGACAGAATGTAATGAGAGATCATTGCTCTAAGGAGGCCCCAAATCTGTAAAATCTGGTCTGTCCTTCTCTACATTTGTTGCCTGCAGCCACACCAAGGAGTGTGTTAAAATCTTTGGGCCATGTTTAACACTTGCAAAATAAGCATTATAGTGCCACAATTTCTTAAAAGGGGACCCATCACCCAAAAAGATTATTCAAAATCCTTTTTTATCACATTAGTCAAGCAAAATGAACTTTAATTACACCATATAAATTATTTGAATCTTGTTTCCTTTAGTCTGGGAATTTAAAATTATAGCAAGCAGGCAGCAGCCATTTTGTGGACACTGCATCATCTCAAAATCTTGTTTGTGCACCAGAATGGGGAACCTGATGTCCATCCCCATGCCCTGGTTTCACAATTAAACTGTGAAGAGAACGGGGGAATGTGGGGACAGCAATGACATCTAGGAAGTGCTGAATGGAAAGTGAAAGTGATTGTCTGCCCCACCTCTATGCCCAGGGAATAGAGGAGGGGCAGACAAAATTTGATTGACAGCTAAGATTTTCAAATGAGCTTAATACAGCTATGAATGTTTTAATAAAAAATAGAAATTGGATTTCATGTTTAATTTGAAAAGGACTTTTATTATACAGCTTTTTGTGTCTGGGTGACAGGTCCACTTTAAGGGACAAAAATGATTTTATTTCAAAGACCTAACCTCTAAAACTGCTAGATGGATATCAACTACCCTCTGCACTGGTGAAATGAGAAATGAGGCTATGAGAATCAAGAGCATTAAAAAACCAACAGCAACTTCTAAAAATTTGGGAGAATTTCTAAAGATATGGGCCACATGGGAACTCAACAGGTTGCGATGATTTAAACACCTGGAATTTTACAAAGCTACCCTCCTACGGGAGAGGACTTCTGAATCCAATTCAATTATGCTCCCTTCCTCTTCTGCATGACCTATCCTAGCTCATGATTGGCTACCCTGTTGAAATTGGTACCCTCTATACTTTGTCTATGGGCTCTTGCAACCCCTCACAAAGTGAACCATTTAATGTACATCTACCTGATATCTGTTATGTTTATTATGTTTATTCTCTGTAATAAAATTTAAGTTACACAAAAAAACTTAATTTCTTACTTTTTCACTAGACATTTCAAAGATAATGTATCTATATTTTCCTTTTTCATCCCTTCCCCTGTGATGTTATTGTTGCCCCCAACCTGCAGTTTCTGCTTGTCTGGGCAGTCATTATATCTCTGGCATGCCAGTTCCAAGCTTCCTTGTCTCACAAGGTGCAATGATGTCATTGTGAGAATCCAAGGAGATGCATCCTAGTATCCTTGGGGTTAGGTACAACATTAAAGGGGTTCTGACCAGTGTTACAGGGCAATTGAAAGCTGTGGACAATTGGAGATTGCACAAAAGGACATTCAGGAAGAATCTTATATGGAGTATTTGGTATTCAGTTGAATCCACGAATCCATATTTAAATCAATGACATTTTATAAACTGTTCTAATTTACAAAACATTATACATTGTTTTTACACAAATGCAAAGATAATATTTTGATGATACAATAGTGTACATGAAATGCTTTTATTTGCTGAATAGTTCCATCTGTATGATGTGTTGCTAGTGCTTTGTTAAGTGACCTTTCAGTCTCCCTCCCTGTGTGATGTGGTGAGTAGCCTTTTATCTACCAAGTTATAGACAGCAAAGCAAACGGCTTTCTGCAGCCGTAAAGGCAATAATAGACAAGTGAAACAATGCTCTGTATGTTCTTCAGACCAAGCAATGAATGTCAGAGAGAAGAATTCCAGAATTCCCTGGCATAGTGAGGTCAGACTGTCTACCCAACACTCGCCCACCCTTGCATTTATTCTAAATTAAAGATTGATGAATTGCCTCAGGAGTATTTGCAATTAGCACTTCAATTCAGAGCCGTGGAGATTTCAGGTGCAAATTAGTTCCCTCAAATCACCTGTGAAGAAATCAGTATGGCAAGAGGTGCATCGGGCAAAGAAAGCTGCATGCATATTTATTTAATTGATCAGTTATATACCAGATTAAACAAATGTACGTTATTTGTAGAGTTTCTTTTATCATGTATTGCTTCTCACATAAACCTGTTATATGCAGGTCTCTCTGTCCAGTACACAACACACTGCAGATATTTATGAAAATGATAATACATGTTACTACAGTCTGCATTAAAGCATCCTTAACATAATTCAGCAGATACTGTATGTACTGTCTATTGTATAGGATCCATTGTCTGGAAACTCATTATCCAGAAACCTCCGAATTACAGAAAGGCCGTCTCCCATAGATTCCATTTTATCCAAATAATCCACATTTTTAAAAATGGTTTCCTTTTTCTCTATAATAATAATAAAAATAATAATACAGATATGGGACCTGTTATCCAGAATGCTCGGGACCTGGGGTTTTTCGGATAAGGAATCATTTCTTAATTTGGATCTCCATAACTTAAGTCTACTAGAAAATCATGTAAATAATAATTAAACCCGGTAGGATTGTTTTGCATCTAATTAATTATATCTTAGTTGAGATAAAGTACAAGGTACTGTTTAATTACTAAGAGAAAAAGGAAATAATTAAAAAAAATTTAATTCTTTGATTATAATGGTGTCTATAGGAAACGACTGTTTCATAATTTGGAGCATTCTGAAAAAAGGGTTTCTGAATAACGGATCCTATAATAATAATAATGATAATAAAACAATGCATTGTTCTATATCCAAACTAAGATGTAATCAATACTTATTGGAGGCAAAAACAGCCTAATGGGTTTATTTCATATTTAAATTATTTTCTAGTAGACTTAAGGTATGAAGATCCAAATTACAGGAAGATCCAATATCCGGAAAACATTCTGGATAACAGGTCCCATACCTGTACATGTATCTTTACTTATATAGTTCTCCTGTGTAGGTAATTCTGTGCATATATATAGGTATGGGACCTGTTATCCAAAATGCTCAGGACTTGGGGTTTTCCAGATGGAATTTGTATCTCCATATTTTACGTTACTAAAAAATAATTTGAACATGAATTAAACCCAATAGGATTGTTCTGCCCCCAGTAAAGATTAATTATATCTTAGTTGGCATCAAATAAAAGGTACTGTTTTAATACTACAGAAAAAAAGGAAATCATTTTTAAAAATTTTAATTATTCGATTAAAATGGAGTTTACGGGAGATGGCCTTCCCATATTTTGGAGCTTTCTGGATAATGAGTTTCCAGATAACGAATCCCTTACCTATATATATATATATCTATATTAAAAAAATATATATATATATATATATATATATATCTCTATATTTATATATATATTTATATATATATATATACATACAGTATATACTTTCGTGTACTTCATGCATAATACCAATAATGAAGGTGTGCACTAAACTGTACCTCCATATTTTTTCAGCCAGTTTAACCTCTGCGTATTGGAAGTGTATCAGTGCACACATTCCATAGATTCAACATTTCCAAGTTCCTTTGGGATTAACTAGGCAACATGTGAAACTGGTTTTGGCCGCCATACCTGTCATTCAAAGGGTTATAGCCTAATAAAAATGATAAACATTAATTCAAAGTCATTTTTAATTTTTGAGTAACTGAAGAAAAAACAAGAACATCTCATCTAACAGAAAATCCAATTTCACAATGTAAACCTGTGTTAAATAGGATTATTAAAAAGGGGTGAAATCATTGAATCATTGCATGTGATGATACGGTAAAGTACTATTATACATAAGGTGATTCTATTGGTTAATCCGTGTCATCCTTTTAGTTAATCCATGTCTAAGAAGAAATGTCAGTTAATGACTTTGTTATTTCCATCAGTTTACATGTGATCAACTTGTCATGTTTTTCAATGTTTTTTTATAGTTAATGAGAAATGCTGCTATTTATAGGACTTTCTGTAGCAGCTATTAAAGCTGAAAACTGTTTGCAAGGCCTGCAATTCCTTCAGTGATAACTGTAATCAATTTGCTAGCTTTTGCACAGAAACCCAAAAAAAGACTAGTGATAAACAGTAATTAAAATTATACTTTCCTACCCAGGCATAAATCAAAAGCTGTCACCCCACTAAAAGCAAAAACTGTATATGTAAAATATTATAAAATCAAGATTCTGATTTTTATGGGGGGAAATTATGTAAAAACCCTTTAACCTTTAACCCTAAACCCTTTAGCTGTTCCCATAAAAAATTGCGACACTATAAAGATGGCAATCAACAATGATGACGTTTTACAACTTAGGGTCCCTGTGTAATACCCACTCAAATGTATGTCTGTTAAACACATATATTTGCAATACATGAGGATTCACAGACCCTAAACACATTGTGCTGCTCTTTATGATTATTAGATCCAGTCACTGTTATGTCTTGTGAGCAGGTCCAGCAAAAAGAAAGGAAACACTGCTCCACCAATATATAAATTAAAGCTAACCATATAGAGGTATGGGATCGGATATCCGGAAACCCGTTAAACAGAAAGCTCAGAATTTCAGAAACTCCCTTAGACTCCATTTTAATCAAATAGTTCAAATATTTAAAAATCATTTCCTTTTTCTCTGTATTAATAAAACCGTACCTTGTACTTTATCCCAACTGAAATAAAATTAATCCTTACTGGGAGTAGAACAATCCTATTGGGTTTATTTAATGTTTAAATTATTTTTAGTAGATTTAAGGTATGGAGGTCCAAATTATGGAAAGATCCCTATCTGGAAATCCCCAGGCCCTGGGCATTCTGGATAACAGATCCCATTCCTGTATATCTGTTAGCCCAGGCATATAAACCCCAAGATATTCAATATAGAAAAATAATCCAGATTATTTAGCAACATAAACCAGTAAAATCTGATTGAGCCAATGACCCATTTGTACAAACATATCCCAGGTCCCAATTGATGGGGTGAAAAAAAAGTTGCAGTGAAAAAATGTCCATAGACTCCAGTCAAAAATTTAAGGAACTTGCTCATTACTAGGACAAAAAGACTGTAAAGGCAAATCAAAACCAGTTGTAACACTTCATTTAATTGTAATTGAATGTATACAGGCATGCAACTGGTTATTCAGAATGCTCAGGACCTGGGGTTTTCTGGATAACAGATTTTTAAGACTAATAGAAAATAATGTAAACATTAAATAAACCCAATGGGCTGGTTTTGTTTTCAATAAGGATCCATTATTTCTTAGTTTGGATCAAGTACAAGGTACTGTTTCATTATTACAATATTTTTTTTTTTTTTTTTTTAAAAAGTTGCATTATTTTGATAAAGTGGAGTCTATGACAAGTGGAGTCTATGATTCAAAAGCAACAGATATGACATGGGTCATATCTGTTGCTTTTGAATCTGAGCAGAATGCTGAGGATCAATTGCAAACTCACTCGCCTTAAAGGAATTGTTCAGTGTAAAAATAAAAACTGGGTAAATAGGCTGTGCAAAATAAAAAATGTTTCTAATATAGTTTGTTAGCCAAAAATGTAATGTATAAAGGCTGGAGTGATTATATGTATAACAAGTCAGTCAGAACACTACTTCCTGCTTTTCAGCTCTCTTGGTTTACACTGACTGGTTACCCTGGTTACCAGGCAGTAACCAATCAGAGACTTGAGGGGGGGCCACATGGGTCATATCTGTTGCTTTTGAATCTGAGCAGAATGCTGAGGATCAATTGCAAACTCACTGAACAGATATGTACCATGTGACCCCCCTTCAAGTCGCTGACTAGCTCAGAGTTATAGAGCTGAAAAGCAGGAAGTTGGATTCTGGCTGTTTTATTAGACATCTGTTCACTCCAGCCTTTATACATTACATTTTTGGCTAACTAACTATAATAGAATTTTTTTTATTTTGCACAGCCTATCTATTTACACCGTTTTTAGTTTCACACTGAACTGTTCCTTTAATTGATCCCATACCTATATATGTACCTGTCATATATGGGAGACCTATGTAAAAAATGCTTATGTTTGTAAATACGTGTTGCCTTCTGAATGTTAAAATTGCCAGTGTCCATCTTCACGAATCCTGTCTGGCATATGAAAATCACAGAAGTCATTTTTGGTTATAGTAGAAAATATCAGCAAGACTCCATAGGATTACCTTCTGTGTATTGCATATCTTTCACTGGTAGTCACATCAACAGTTTAATACCTAGGTCGCTCATTTCAGATGCATAGAGCTGCTGCTACTGCTGCTGCTGCTGGATTTCTTCTTTCTCCATTTTTAACGCACTAATACAATTTCACTAATCCTCTGGACACAGAGGCCTGAATGATATGTCAGGAATAGGAGAGGCTTTGGATTTTGCACAGAATTCCTTGGAGGTTCGTGCTACTTTAAATAGGCAGTGTGAGGCAGGAAGGATATTGATGGAGGAACCCGGTAGGATGATGAATTTGTTTTATCCTATTATGGTATATTCAGCAGGTAACGCCATTGCAGATGCTATCATTGAAACCCCTGCTGCGGTAGTTGATGAACAACATCAAAAAATGACATTGGTTACATTACTGTGCATCAATTTATAGTGAAATGGTAGCATTTAGGATATTTCTGTCATGCATTGATTTTTGATTCTTTTCTGCTGCAGATTCTTTTTTTTTTTTTACTTAAATCTTTTTCTTCCCCCTTGCATTTCCTACTTTGTACTTTGTTTCATTTCATCTTTTTATAAAACGCTTTACCTGGCCTACCCCCTTTTTAGGAACACATTCTCTCTCTTGCAACAGAATCAGAAGTAAGTGGTCCTCTAGCTTGAAATTCCAGACTGCTTATAACCTCTGTCTGTCCCACTAATTACATTACTGAACCCAACTCTGCTTATTTCCTTAGCCTCAGTAAGGGGTCAAGAAGTAGCACAGTAACTGAGTAGAGTATAGAGAATATAGAGGACAATTTGGACATGTTGCACAATATTTTTTAACTATCAATGCAAATTATATCAGTGGGGAAGAGAGTAAGGGAACCACACATATCAAGGGTCTGAGGTCCTCCATCTATTTTTTTCTCATAGCTCACATTTACAGTAAATACAATGACCTGTAGGAGAGATGTGACAATAAACTGGAAAGGATCGGTCTTCATTATTTATTTTTTATAATTTTTTTATTCGTTTCCTTCCTCTTCTACACCTTTCTATTTTTAATATGAACAAAAAAAATTCTGACTCTGTGTGGCTACATTTTATCATCATAGTTAGTATTTATTACTTATCTTTCTATGTATTCACATTCCAGTCTCTCATCCAAACCACTGTCTAGTTGCTAAGGTAAATAAGACCCTAGCAGCCAAATAGTTGCTGAAAAAAAAGCTAGATAATTCAAAAACCACAAAAAAACAAAACCAGTAGCAAATAGTCTCAGAATATCAATTTTCTGTCATACGACAAAGGTGAGCAACTCCTAATCCGCTCACAACTCTCATTACTATTCAGGGCTAGATTTACTAACATTTGTCTTTCCTTTATTTTCACAAATCGTATATAAATCACTAGCAGTCGTGGTCCCATAGAAGTCAATGGGAGCTGCACTGATTCTATTGGACTATTTTTTAGCCATTCAGCTTTTCAGGGTTTTTTTCACTAGTTATTAAACACAAGGTTTTAGAAGTTTTAGAGATAACTGTATTTTTTGTTTTTGCACGTTTTTTATTCGTGCTTTTTATATTTGTATCTTTTGACAACTTTCAATGCAATGGTGATTTCAGAGTAATAGAGTTTAACTGTGTTTCCAAAAAGCTCTAATACCACTAAAATTCAACCTTTAATAAATGGGCCTCCCCATAATATATACTGATGCATAATAAATAGGTCCTTCAGTCTATAGACAATCATAGGTAAAATGACTTGATACACAGGAGTGTGATTATGACTTCAGTTGCCCTAGGCTCTTACCAAAAGAGATTATATATTGGCCCAGTATGTTTGACTGGGGTAGATACTGGATAGTTCGCTGAATTGACTAGCAGTATCTGTCTATACATCCTATGCATCCACACTATATTTGGTTTAGGAAAGCAACAATGTTTGGGTGCCCCTCATGTTCTGGGAGTTTTTCTCAGGTTCTTAATAGTTTCCAAAAAAGTGTAATGGCAATAAAAAAAGACATTGTCTGACTTTCCATGACTCTACGGGCATATTATGATGTGTAAAATTTAATTCGCAGAAAAAAGCTGTGTAAATTAAATGGCAAGGTATGTGAAATTTTACGCCATGTGAACAACAGATTTGCCGCCGTTATGTTACATTGCTTCTTGCGGAAGTCAACCTAAGAAAAAACGCATTCAAATTTCAGGCTGTGTTTTACACGGCGAAGCCTGCCGATGTGTGGTGTATTTTCCCACTGTTTTTTACACAGCATAATAAATTTGTTCTTCCTAGGTTGCACTCCTAACTCTCAAACTAGAATCCCTCATTAATATTGTATTCACAGAGCAAAAAATGGCATCTGTCTTTCTCAGAGGACATAATGTATATCTCACTCTGGACAGGGTCGGACTGGGGGGCTTGGGGCCCACCAGGGCTACTTGCCCGGGGCCCACTGGGGCTACTGGCCCCGGCCCCCCCTGCCTCTTCAGCACCGGGTATGTCTGTTTGCCGCAACCCCCGACAAAGAGGGGTCGTCCGCCACTGAGAAACGGATCTGGGCCAGTGGGGCCCACAAGAGCCTGGTGCCCACTGGGTTTTTTCCCGGTATGTGTCCTCATTATTTATTCAGATGTTGATCATTTTTGCTTATAAGTGACAGTATTGTGTCTCATTTGTTATGTACAAGACACCCAACATCATCCTACAGAAAGTTGTGAATCATTGCCCTAGTATAGCACATCATTGTACATTATTCTTCTTTACATTCTACCACATGTAGAAGTAGGTTTTCACAGTCTATGTGCTCAGTCCCTGCAGGCTTTGCTATGTATTAGTCCAGTGATCCCCAACCAGTAGCTTGTGAGTGACATGTTGCCCCCCAACCCCTTGGATGTTGCTCCCAGTGGATTCAAAGCAGCAGCTTATTTTTGAATTCCAAGCTTGGAGGAAACTTTTGGTTGCATAAAAATCAGTTGTACTGCCAAATACAGCTTTCTGTAGGCTGCCAGTTCACATAGGGGCTACCAATAGCCAATCATAGCCCTTTGTTAGTAACTATTAACTATTTTCATGCTTATGTTGCTCCCCAACCCTTCTTACATTTGAATGGTTGGGGATCCCTGTATTAGTCTATTAGAAATATTTTTGGGGGAGCTAAAATTAAAATTACATGTAGTGCAGATTTTCAAATTCTGCTTTATTTTAAACAAATATTTCTATGATAACTCTTTCTAAGAGAACCGTGTCAACCCATCATATCTGGCATAGCCCTGTGCATGCTCATAGCCTGTATAATGAGATAAATGCCAGGTTTGCTCCCTGATGTTTATCATTCTCAGTATGAATTCCACTGTCATTTTGTACACAGCAGGGGGCAATTACAAAGTCAGTGATGTCAATCAATCACTTTCCATTAGTTCAGCTATTACATTAATGTGTAGAAATACTTGCATCATGCCTGTAAACCAAACACCAATGAACAGGGTTTGCAGTTGTTTTCTTTTTTAATGTAAGAACATTTAATATCTGTTATTTTCTTTAATAAGGCAATGCAAATAAACCATAGCCATTTTTACATTCCCCCACCTTAAATCTTTGCCCCTCTCCTAAGCTGTTGTTACAGAGGGGATAAGTGAAAATAGATTTATCATAACTGGAAATGAAGAGTTTCAATCCAAATTGAGTATGGCTGAAGCAGTGTCATACCAACAGATGGAATAGCTGAGCATGATCCAATCTTTTAATACTGGTTTCATACAAAAAACTCTGTTTGTATTTGCTAAGTTTTGCCTATTTTTTTAATATTTTTCCCTAGAGAATGGATTTAAAATAACAGTAATTTTTTACTTTTTTATTTAATTTTTGGGAATTGATCATTATTATAGTTATAGTTTGAACACTTGAATAATGCTAGGACTTGTATTGCAGATATCCATATTTTGACACACTTCTGGAGTCTACATCTTATGGAGATCTAGTGAAGTTTATAATAGCTCATACTCTGTAAGATGTCAACGTCACCTGAGGGAGATATAGTGACAAAAGACTGGACGACTGGAGGTAGCCAGGCACCTGCTGTGTCACATGCTCTGGTTTGATGAATTATATATCAATGTACTTATTTTCACTTACATTGGCTACTGAATACTTGTCCCTGTTGGCAGTGAGCAGCATGGGGTGACATTTGAAAGTGATGTTGAGCTCTTTGCATCATGTGTTTTTTGAGTGGCATAAAGAAATATTCTTTCATGCTTGTTGATCTAAGCAAATGATGTTATTGGGTACTTCATATTGTGATTTGGAAAACAGATACTATTGGTAAAAATCCAACAATTTCCTTTGTCTACTGTATCTAATAGTATCAGTACATCCCTCTTTCTCTGTGTGCTTATGTCAGATGCTTAACACAATTTATCTACTGTCAGCTGCCTTTTACATCAGCAGGTGCTACTTTTTTTGCATTTGTGTTTATTTTTTTCAGGGGCGAAAGGGATAAGGGATGTATTTGTAAGTCTAAAGTAGAAGAATAAAATGATTATCTGGTTTTTGATTTTGTGAAATCTATGCTAAGTGATTGTGTTAGCACATGATCATTTCTATAGGATGGGGTTTTGTATACTTTGTATACTATGCATCGCTGTTCCAAAACAGAATAAGTAAATAGGCTTTTGTGCATTAGAAAATAGTCTATGTACCGTACAGGAGATGTGGCTCAATTTAATAGCAAGGATATTGTTCACAAAATGGCATTCAAGTATTATTAGCTTCCCTTATTCCCAAGATAATTATTTCAGAAGATTGGATGATGTGCATTTATCCCTCTGCAACTCATTATGGTTTACTTTACAGAATGAGCTACTATTTGAAGGAAATAGTATATATATATATATATATATATATATATATATATATATATATATATATATATATATATATATATATATATATATATATATATATATATATATATATATATATATATATATATATATATATATATATATATATTTCCTTTTAGTTGGACTAATCCAGTACAGATGTTTATATTTTTTCCTCAGTGCTTTTTTACTTACTGTATATAATAAATAAATAATAAATTAATTAATTATATATTAAAAAACAGTGCCACATTCTTTTTTAATTAAACTGCTGTGCAAAATAGGGCCTATTTACTGCACCCCATTGTGTAATTATCTGGAGGTTTCTGGGCTTAAATGAAAGCTGCATACATTAAGCAGAACTCCATTCAAGAGGGGTGGGCAGGGGAGGAACGTAGATGTCCTCTCCTCGCACTATGCACTGCCCCTACCTTATACGTGTCATTGTGAGGTACTAGGTAACAGCTGCAAGATGCGCAGCCAGCATTGGGGCACTGTCCTTACATTACATTATCTGGTCCAGTCTTGGTACTTAAGGGCCAATTAAAGCTTTGTGCAATCTGCCCTTCTATTTGTGCCTCTGTCCACCCACTTAGACTGTAAGCTTTACGGGACTGGGACCTCCTTCCTATTGTGTCTCTTACTGAATGGCATTTAATCTCTGTATATTTACAAGTATTCATTATTATAATATTTGTCCTGACTGTGTATACTTTGTACATTGTAAAATTGTAAAGCACTGCATTTCCTATAAACACTATATAAGGTTATATGTAGATAGTTGTAAGCATGCATGAAATGAAAATTATAAAGCATATTTTTTTAAATCATTATATGTGCTACTAGGGTACCAGAGCTTGCTTGTAAAAAAAAGTACATTTACGCAGCAATACATATGAACAGACATGGACTGAATATATGTCTTTCATGATTTCCATGTAGGGAGAAAAAACATGTATTCCAATCCTTTGTGGAAAACAAACCAAATCAAATGTGAATTTGAAATCATTTGTATTCCAGTTATTGAATTTTTGATAGCCGGACTTTTGTCTGCCCGTTTAACACTAAAATGAATAGAATATGGCTCGTCAGATGTATGCAATTTAATTCTATCCACGTGGCCTTTGTAATGTGCAGGCAACATGATGCAAAAATCGAACTACGCAGTATCAATAACATCTGGTGTACCATTAAAGTGAATATGTCTCCTTGAATAAAGTTTCCATGTATTGCTTTTTAAAACATAATTTAAATGGCATTTATTATGTTGTAATGCTTTATAAACTCCTTATAAAATATTAATTTGAAAGTATATTTTTCATAGTACATTTTATCTCTCTCTGCTGTAACAGAAAGAGTTCTGAGCAACATTGTATTTTGGTCTTTTCCCAACCAGATACACACAAACGAACAATGGGACCACTGTACCATTCCTCAATATAGTTGTAGTTGTTACCGTTCGTTGAAAATACATATAAAGGGCATTTAAGATTTAACAATTCATTCCAGCACAGAAAATAATTGTCTGTAACTGGTCTGCCTGCATGTAATGGGCATTGGGAGCAAGAGATCGGTGGGTGATACTGATCATTGCTGTGCTAAGCACTACCGTCCCACTGAACAGAATGGAATTCAACTGCTCAAAGCAGTTGGATACATTCTAATAGACTCACTCTGGTCCCGAATTTGATAAATGCGCTACTTTATTCAAAAATGTCATGACTGTTAGAACAATGTTCCTGATAGTAACAACATTTTTGAACAATAGGGCAAATATCAATCTACTAAGAATCCTTCTAAAATAATTAGCCAGTCTTTGCATTTAACTTTCATTTATGTAAAGAATCGTTATTACATTTTTGCAATTTTATTTTGTTGATCATGTACTGGCCCTTTAAGAATTCTTGCTATTTTAGCCTAAGGGGGATGTCCTGGGATCAATTTGGAGTGGTTTGCAGCCTGAAAAAAAAAACTTCAATCCCTTTCCTGAGAAAAAAACTCTGAGTTTACTGGTCGATCCCATTCATCCATTTTTCAGCTTGAAAAATTTAAATTTTTTTCAGAAATTACAGTTGGTCAAATTTTGTTTGAATTTCGAGCTCATGGGAGTTTATGGGAGTTTAAAAAAACTCACATGAACTCGAAATTCGACCCTTGATAAATCTGCCCCTTATATTCAATATATACCAGAAAGTGTAAATCATAGGAATTTCTTTTGGAGACTAATAAGGGTTAATATTGCCATTAAGATTCAGACAATACAAACCATTACCCAACGTGGAGTGACCAACAAATCATTTGGTGGCTTCCATGGTGGCCATTGTAATGTCCCAAAGGCATAACGGCAAAAATTACATTCTCCCACTGTGAAAATTCCCCTTTTTTCATGGTTTGTTTTCACTTTGCCTTTCTAAAAAAAATATAAAACAAATGGGCGTAAGGGAAAAGTGCCAACTCATTCTCACCCCCCTACCTTTCAATTTGGAGACTTTCAAAAAATTCTAAAGGGTGGCTGAACCAGGGTTTCTGATATGCCATTTGTTTTCAGCTTCTTGTCTCTTGTCAACTTGGTGTAAATGGAACAAAAAACAAAGAGTGCAAGAAAGAAGTGGAGACAGGAAGAGAAGGCAGGCTGGCAGGAAGCTGACTTTGTCCATGGTCAAACAGGATGGGGGGCATCAATTATATTACTGGAATTAATGTAGAACCCCAGAAATGGCAGACCCCTCATTTTAATTAGCTAATTAAAAAAGATTAAATAGATTTACATTTATTTTCAAACCTTTAATATATATATATATATATATATATATATATATATATATATATATATATATATATATATATATATATATATATATATATATATATATATATATATATATATTAGGGATGCACCGAATCCACTATTTTGGATTCGGCCGAACCCCCGAATCCTTCGCGAAAGGTTTGGCTGAATACCGAACCGAATCCGAACACCCTAATTTGCATATGCAAATTAGGGGTGGGAAGAGGAAAATATTTTTTACTTCCTTGTTTTGTGAGAAAAAGTCACGCGATTTCCCTCCCCATCCCTAATTTACATATGCAAATTAGGATTCAGATTTGGTTCGACCGGGCAGAAGGATTCGGCCGAATCCTGCTGAAAAAGGGCGAATCCTGGCCGAATACCGAACCCAAATCCTGGATTCGGTGCATCCCTAATATATATATATATATATATATATATATATATATATATATATATATATATATATATATATATATATATATATATATATATATATATATATATATATATATATATTCTTTTTAAAATCAATTACAGCACTTAAACATTTTAAATGAATACATTTTTGAGTGGTTTAATAATCTACACTATTGGCACTCATTGTTTGTTTCTTTGTGTCCTTAAACATTTGTTTTGAAGTTTTATCAGTTGTTTGATATTAAGGGGCCGATTCATGAAGCTCGAGTGAAGGATTCGAAGTAAAAAAACTTCGAATTTCGAAGTGTTTTTTGGGCTACTTCGACCATCGAATGGGCTACTTCGACCTTCGACTACGACTACGACTACGAATCGAAAGATTCAAACTAAAAATCATTCGACTATTCGACCATTCGATAGTCGAAGTACTGCCTCTTTAAAAAAAACTTCGACCCCCTAGTTCGGCAGTTAAAAGCTACCGAAGTCAATGTTAGCCTATGGGGAAGGTCCCCATAGGCTTGCCTAAGTTTTTTTGATCGAACGATATTCCTTCGATCGTTGTATTAAAATCCTTCGAATCGTTCGATTCAAAGGATTTAATCGTTCGATCGAAGGAATAATCCTTCGATCGTTCGATCGCAGCATTTGCGCTAAATCCTAGATTTTAGTTCCTAGTCGAATATCGAGGGTTAATTAACCCTCGATATTCGACTCTTGATGAATCGGCCCCTAAAAGTGAACCTTGTGAAGATAAAGTATGGCATCTTTCGTACACAGAAATGAACATATTTCTATCAAAGCTATTCTGGCTTATGAAGCAAACATACCAGATTTAGAAATGCAGACATATACATTTTAATGTATAGTTTATTTATTTTACTATTTATACATTTCTAGCTTTATACCATAGTCATTTTAATTACATTTAATTGCAGTGGTGATTAAAATCAACATACATATCATAAGGCATATAACAAAATAGTCAGGAAATGTGACTGCTGGCTTAATAGAATGTTGACTGGCAATATATGTTGGTTCAGCTTTACAATATATAAGGTTATTTACGAAGCTCAATGTCTGCGTATATTAAATAAGTAGATTTGCTACATTATTTGCCAATAAATACAAATTATTCATAACAGAATCTGTTGTAGAATAAACCAAAAACACAGGCATTTTAAAGAAATAATACATAAATATAAAATATATACTTAAAAAAATATCCATGCCCTTGCACAGTGACCAATCAAGGATATTTTATGTGAGCTCAAGAAATTGCCTTACTACTACATCTGTACATTAAAACTTGGTGATTAATGCCTTCCTTTTAAAAATCTGTTTGGTTTTTCTTTGTGATAAACTGTTGCCACTTTAATGTAATTTGCCTGGCCAAGGCCAATTCCCATAAACCTAACACCTTCTGTTATAGCCGGGACTGACGTGTTTCAGCCATTCTGTGTGTCTAATAATTCTAACTAATATTTCTGAGGGGCTCCATTATTCTTGTTCTCCATATATTTCTCCCCCGTTCATTGTACTGCAGGAGCAATATGCCATGTTTCTTATCCTTTATAATGTAGGGCAGTGAAGTAAGAACACCAACAAGGCCTAAAGTTCTGGCTGCCCTGTCTAACCACTATCCAAGCCTTTCAGTATTGGCAATATATAGCAGTCAATGTGACCCTATCTGGTAAGTCTGTCTTTTATATAACAAGTACAAGTTTATCAGCCAAACTGCTAGCTCAGTATTTCCCAAGAATGTATTGTTCATTCTCCATATGCACCATGTAATGATTATGTCTGATGACATTTTAACTCTCTATATGGGAATGACCAGACCACCACCCATTTGATTCCCTTCCAGTTATGTTAGTTTCTTTTATAAGGGGTACAACTACAGTGTATATTGGCTGCTAATAAAAGTGAACATAGTGTGTGTGTAAATGGTTTAGATTGAAAAATCCACTGGGACAGGATTAATCTGAATGATGCACAATCTCTGTAAAGCACCAAGTAAATGTGTTGGTGCTATATAAATAACAGATAATGAAAATAAATAATCTTCTTTATGGATACTTAACCACCCAGACATAAAAAAACTGTATAATAAAAGTCCTTTTCAAATTAAGTTTGAAACCCAAATTCTTTTGTTTTCATTAAAACATCCATACCAGTTATAAACTCGGCTGCATAATGAAGTTCTGTTTTATATCTGTGCAATGATGATTCAATTATATACTACACAAGAAACATGCTCAATTTCCCTGTTTGTACATTTTTTTGTGATTAAAACAACAGACAAATAATATGTTCAGTACAAAACCTAGTGATGGGCAAATCTGACCCATTTTGGTTTGCCGAAAATCTGCGAAATGGTGAAAATTTGTGAAATTCATGTCAACGGGCTACAAATTTTTTTTGATGAATCAATGATTTTATGTTGAAATGAGATTATACTTAAGTATCTGATTGGTCCAAGAGCAGCATCTGTTGTTAATGCTGTTGTATTGTTCTGAGGGTAATCTTTATCAACCCAGATATGTGAGCCTATTTCTTTAATATGGATTGCATCTACATAATCTGAAGTAATAGATGTCTTGTTTCTTTGGCAAACATGCATAAATCCTCTTGTTTTTGAATCTCCTGAGGACTATAATATCAAACTTTTTTGGTCTGGTAGTTGCCCTCATGACAAGTACACTTGACAAGTCACCTGCCCCTGGCATTATACTATAAAACCACATGCTGTACGTAGACATTTCATTTTTACTCACCTGCTTGCTTCATGCCGCCTCTCCTACTTTAAAATAAAAGGTTATCAGCCATATCTATGAAACTAATGGAAGGTTGCAGTTCTCTACAGACAGCACAGAGTTTATGTGTCAATCTTCTCCCACATATTTTAAGTTTAAGCTTGCTGCACTTAGTTGAAGAATGTTGCAAATGATTCAGGAACAACTGCTTTTGCCATTACCAAAATAGTCTTTGCATTTCCCATATGATCAACAGTAGGAAACCTGGTGCACTCTCAACCTAGTTAATAAATTAGGTTTTATAGTTACTTAGTTAACTTGGGTTGAAAAAGTCCATCAAGTTCAACCTCTCCAAACGAAACTCAGTGCACATATATACACATACTAATACCGTGCTATCGTACACTCACATATATAACTATATATATGCCAATATATATCACTAGCTGTAAATCTTGAGATCACTATAGCCTTTGATATAATGCTTGTTCAAGCCACTTCAAAAGACATTAATAGAATATGCCATCACAACAGGAAGACTAACATTCTCCTGGAGAGTTTCCTTCGTTATATAAGTTCATTCATGTTTGAAATATTTTTATTTCTTCGTCTTCTTCTTATTATTATTATTATTATTATTGATAAAGTGCAAAATTCTGTTCTGCAGCATTGTACAAAAGTGGATCTATACATTGAATATACATATTCACATACAAAAACAACCAACAATAGGGGGCAGATTTACTAAAGGGTGAAGTGGCTAACGCTAACGACTTTTCAACAGCATTGCCACCCGCAGGGACATCAACAATTTACTTACAGGCGCAGGCGCCAATTCACTAGCGAACGGGACCATCGCTAGCGTTCATTCGCACTCTATTGCCAGGTGACTTTTTGCAATAAAAAACAGTAACTTAAACCATATACATCAACATTTATAATAAAGATGTCCATTCAACTTTAAATTTCCCGCCCTATGCAAATTGACCTAAGTGAAAGATCACTAGCAAAGTTTTGCTAGGAACAAATGAATGCTAGCACATCTTCGCTATTAAATGCGTGCACAGCCAAAGTAACGCTAGTGAAAAGTCACCAGCATTCGACGCCCGGGACAAAACTTCACATTTTAGTGAATTAGCGTATTCGTAGCGCATTTTCGCCTGGTCGAAATGGTGCGAAGCTGACGCTGTTGAAAATTCGCCGTTAGTAAATCTGCCCCTAGGGCAGAAGAGGGTCCTTCCCAAACAAGCTTACAATCTAATCTGATTTCTTTCTGTTATTAATTTAATATGTTAGCTTGCTAAACTTTGGCTCTGCTTTAAAGTTTTAATGGAATACATTTTGCCTTGAAACATAATATTGTGTTTGTTCTGTTCTAGAATGGGAAAAAAACACGTATTTTATTAAATAAATTATTGTTTTAGCTTTGGAGCAAAATGCAAGCGGAAGTAAATTTCTTCTTGTATTGAGAGATAAGATAAAGGAGAAGTAATCATCAAGTAGATTCAGTGACATAAAATACAATGAAACTTGGATTTGCTTTACCTCTCATGTCAGTGGAATCTAAGCTTGATAAACAATCCCATTTTAGTGTATTCCTTTCCTGCTATAAAGCATTCCTATATGTCAGCTCAATAATCAATCTGTCTTATTTTACGTTAGACGTTGTCCTGTCATATGCCTCTTCCCTCTTCTCTTACTGTTAAAATATTTATGTAAGAAAGCTTGCAATTGTTCAGTAATGTGAAAGTATCCAGAATATGTTGCAAGACTTGAGAATTATTTTGGCATGGAGGCATTTTGTTTCATTCGGACTTCATTCAAATATGTTCGTTGGAGTTATACTTGAAAGATTTTCAAAGAGAAAAAAAAAAAGCCTTTCTGATGATACCATTCAATATATTTGATTAATTCTGCTAATTTTCCCCTTTGGAAATGTTAGCTTTGATGCTTGCTCCAATTTCATAGATGGAAGAATTTGATACATGGCCTTGTCTGTCTAGTTTGTCAGAATGACTATATTGCCTTTTTAAACTTGTCTTCCCAAGCAAGTGTGCCTTTGCTTTTCCTTGCTATTTTCCTTCAGAAGTGTTCATAGCTTACTCTTAAGTGTCTGTAGAAACTGCAAGCTTAAGAACCCTCTGATTGATTCTTAGCAGAATCCTAAGGTTATAGGGCATACTTTACAGGGGAAGCACATGTGAAAAAATAACAGCGGGAATGTTAGGCTAGACTTCTATATGTGACAAACAATGTGCTTTTTTTTGCAATGATATTAAAAAATGATATTAAAAAATGATATTAAATATTACACTGAAATATAGTAAATGGTTTTACAATCGTAAATTAAATGTATATATTTCCATTACCGTATATACTCGAGTATAAGCAGAGTTTTTCAGCCCCCAAAATATGCTGAAAAACTCTACCTCGGCTTATACTCGGGTCAAGCGCAAAAACGGAAAGAATAGTCGCTGGCGTCTAAGAATAGTCGCCAGCGTCTAAGAATAGTCGATGGCATCCAAGAATAGTCACCGGCGTCCAAGAATAGTCTCCAAGAATAGTCTCTGGCACCCAAGAATGGTCGTCGGCGTCCAAAAAGCGAGTCGCCGGCACCTCCAATGGGAGCAGAAACCCTCAATTTTTTGATTGAAACTTACCAGAAGCTGCTGCATTTCTCACCCTAGGCTTATACTCGGCTTACACTTGAGTCAATAAGCTTTCCCAGTTTTTGGAGGTAAAATTAGGTACCTCGGCTTATATTGGGGACGGCTTATACTCGAGTATATACGGAACTTCTGTTTGTTTATTAATTCAAGAATGTTAATAATAAAGACAGCTATAAAGATTAAATGGTTAACGTTACAAGAAGTGCAATGTATGGGACCTGTTATCCAGAATATGCAGGACCTGGAGTTTGCCAAATAAGGGACCTTTCAGTAATTTGGATCTCTATATTTTAAGACTACTAAGGAATCATTTAAACCCAATAGGTTTGTTTTGTATCCAATAAGGATTCATTTATCTTAGTTGGGATCAAGTACAAGGTACTGATTTATTATTATTATTACTCCATAAAAGGAGTCTATGGGAGACAGCCTTCCCATAATTCGGACCTTTCTGGATAGAGGGTTTCCAGATACCAGATCCCCTACTTGTACTAGTAACCCACAGCAGCCAGTTGACAAGTAGCATTTGCTGGTCCGCTTTTTGAGAAAACATCTAATTTCTTGCCATGGGTTACTAGTCCAGAGGGCACATTTGCGAAAGCATGAATTTTCTCCTTGTCTAAATTTTGTCTATATTTTCACAACACATCTAATTGGTTTCTCCTGGCGCAATTTTCTCTGTGAAAATTCACCAATATATTTTCCCCATAGAACTTTCACCATAGAGAAACGACGTACGTGGAAAATTAGTAAGGTGGTGGTGGTGATGCGCTTAATGAGATCCAAAGTGGCTGCTCTATCTTTATAATGGTAGTTGGTGAGAATGAACCTAAAGAAAAAAAATCCTCTTTGTTCTTGTGCCCATATTAGATCGGAATATATTCACTGACATTTCACCTGGAAAAATTATGTGAATGGACACCAACGTAAAGAGAATTGTCACCTCTATGAAGTTAATTCTCCAAAACTTATTGTAGTCTCCTTTTAGTAAATTGGTAGTGTGGAAGGAAATCTTCATTTCTGGTGAAACTACTGAAAATTTTTACTTTCATCCTTTAGCAATTATGCCCCGTGAGCAAAATTTGTACCTGTTATTACATTAACCCCTATCATGAATGTGCCTAAGACTGATAGGGTTACATGCATTTATACTTAAAAAATATGACTTTGTTTAGTACAGGTATGGTATCAGTTATCCAGCATGCTCAAGACCTGGGGTTTTCTGGATAATGGATCTTTCCATAATTTAGATCTTCATACTTTAAGTCTACTTTTAAACAATAAATTTAAATAATAAATAAACCCAATAAGCTGGTTTTGCCTCAAATAAGGATTAAATAAATCTTAGTTTGGATCAAGTACAAGGTACTGTTTTATTATTATAGAGAAGGAAATATTTTTTAAAAATCTGGATTATTTGGAAAATATGGAATATGGAACTTTCCAGATAACGTTTTTCCGGATAACGGATCTCACATCTGTACCACTATTCATGTGGTTCCACGTTTTTTCTTCATTCCCCAAAAAAATGTTAAAAATGTACACGTTACATTTAAAGGGGCAGATTTATCAAAGGTCAAAAAACTTCAAACTTCAAATTCAAAAAGACCAATCGAATGGAGATCAAAGTTTTTTGGGGTCGAAGTGGACCGAATTTGACCTACTTTGAATCGTACGATCATACTTCGATCAAAGTATTTTTAACTTCGACCACAATTGCCTCAATACAGGTTCTAGGATGTCCCCCATAGGCTAAAACAGCACTTTGACAGCTTTTAGGTGGCGAATGTTCGAAGTCGAAGTATAAAAGAGACTACTTTTCGAATTTCGACGTTTTTCCAAATTCGAATCAAAGTTGGACTATTCGATGGTCGAAGTATCCAAAAATTACTTCGAAATTCTATGTTTTTTACTTCGAAAATTCACTTCTGCCCTTTACACTGTTTTATCATCTTCTCTTTGTATTTGTATATGGATAATGTAACAAAATTTTGTCTTTGTTCTGTGAAAGTCTTTCTAGCTCTTCTTTAGATTTCCCCATTCCTTTCCAAGAATCCTTGGCTTACTTTCTTTGCCCACAATGCTCCTTATTTCATTCTAAAGCTTTGCTGCTAATCTTAGTCATATTATAATCCCCTAACAAATAATGGAAGGAGACATGGCCTAGCAGCCAATGAACATTATATAATTCCATGGAGGTATGACTTGGTGTTGCCATTATCTGCTATCAGGAAAAAACCAGAAATATGAAAGAATTTTTTACTATCTTTTAAAGATCATCAAAAGCATGAAATTCTACATCATTTACATCAGCCTCTACCTCAGTGGAGTCTACAGTATGTGATCCTATTACATTTACACACACTATGATTCAATTTTGATCTGGATCCAGTTAACCTGCTTATATGTTTTTGGAGTTTAACTACCCTGGTGACCTGGCTAGAAGAAAAACAAGAACCTCAGTGCTGCAAGGCACACAGCACAGATTCTCTGTCGGCGGAGAACCCACTGCACCACTGCTCCCCCTCTGTTCTCCAGACACATAGAATTTTGTTGTGAAATGCGAAATCTCGTGTTTCAACACAGAAATCTGCCGTGTCTGCCTGCACCTGAGAGGAGATAATGATTTTTGGTGCAGCCACCGCAGCAGAAGAGCAGAAGAGGAGCAGCAGGGCAGCGGATTATTGGCCTGTGTATCTCTGCAGACTGTGATCGGTGTCATGTGGCACTAGCTTAAAGTGGAGACCCACCTCTTTCTTATGGGAGGCATTTCCTTCCTTAAACCCCCTCCTTAGAAATTTCTGTACACTTTACAAAAAAAAAGAAAAAAACACAAGGTAGGCAAATGGCACAGAAGCCCCAAAGAAGAGGGAGAACTGCTTTTCAAAAGTTCATTATTTCTAATTGATTAAAAATATAAACTAAATTGAAGTTGATCAGAAGCACAGAGATAGCACATGGATGTAATTCCCTTCGTCAATTGTTATTTTCACTGATGGTTTATGTTTGCAGTTTTATTAATTTCTCTATATTTTACAATATATATATGTATACATATCTACAGTGTATATATATATATATATATATATATATATATATATATATATATATATATATATATATATATTCTATATTGGTATAAGGTCGGAACCTCCTTATGTATTGAAGAGGAAAGGGGGGTATTTGTTTTATATGCTGTCCAGCCCATCTTGTACCCATTAACCTTATGATAACTCCTCTGCCTCCTTGACATAAAAGAGCCCTTTGCTAGACACTTTTTTCCATGTAATTGTATTTATGTCATCCAGTTGTGTATTGTACCCTTTTAATTGTTTTTATCCTCCATTCAAAAGAAGGTGATACAACAAGGGAGATTTGTCATGTAGAGAGAAGCACAGATGAAAAAATATACATTCCTGACAAGTGCACATTTGACCTTTTCGAGTCTAATGACTTCATTTTTCCTTGAAAAGATGTTACTGTCATTCAGCCTTATCACAGATATTCTATTATGACCACCGCAAGACCACTGAATGGTACAGTTGTTAGATCTAAAGGTTCCAGCCTCATGAGTCAGGAGAATCTGATAGAGTTGTTGAAAATTTTTAAAGCAGACCTAAAAATAAATAGAATGGGAATTGCATCCATGAGTAGAAACATATATTGTGTATACATAGAATTCTGTTTTTGCTTAGATAATCTCTTGTGCAAATAATAGCCTTACAATTTGCCCTGCTCTGTCTTTCCGTAATTTGGATCTTCATACATTAATTCTACTAGAAAATCATGTAAACATTAAATCAACCCAATAGGCTGGTTTTGCTTCCAATAAGGATTAATTGTATCTTAGTTGGGATCAAGTACAAGCTACTGTTTTTTATTATAGAGAAAAAGGAAATCATTTTAAAAAATTTGTATTATTTCATTATAATAGAGTCTAAGGGAGACAGCCTTTCCGTAATTTGGAACTTTCTGGATAATGGGTTTCCGGATGACGGATCCCATACCTGTAGTACACATTCTGTTATCATTTTTTACTATCACTGGGCAAATAGTTAGTTACAGTAGTTGTACTGGATTCATTCCTTTTACATGTTACCATTTCATATGTTGGTCTGTGTAAGCCTTGTCACCTAAATGTTTTTCAAATTGAAAAATCCTTGTTTTTTTGTTATTTTCTAAGATAAACAGGGAAACTGGGAAATTGAGGCTACTCAAGAAAAGTCCTTTTATACTTGGGGGTGCCAAAAGTTAGGCACCCCCAAGTGATCGCATTTACTTACCTGACACCCTGAGCCCGCGATTCTTCCAGCGAGCACCATAGATCGATTGGCTTCTTCTCGTGGCTGCACATGTGCAGTAGAGCAAAAAGCCAAACTTTAATGAAAATGTCAGCTATTTCATTCTACTGTGCATGTGTCTACCCCAGGAAATTTGAAGAAAGAAGAAGCAGGAAGATTATTGCTCTGTGGTGCTCGCTGAAATAACCCAGGGCAGGTGCAGTTTTCTCCTGAAAGGTGCACCGGCCCAGTGTTTCAGGTAAGTAAATGCGATCACTTAGGGGTGCCTAACACTTGGCACTCCCAAGTAAAAATTACTTTCCTTCTACTTTACGAAGTATTTAGTTTGGTCCTTAAGAAATATTGATATACAGCCCATTTTCTTGTTTGTTAGCAGGAGTTCATTATGCATGGGAATCTAATTATCTACCTCACAAGGACAGACATGGGGCCCTCCTCCTGTCTATTTAATGAGTTTCCCAGAAACCATGTTTGAAAGAAATCGGCAACAGGGGAAGTTTTTTTTCTTTCTATGAAGCATAGTGTAGAAGCGCTTCTTTAACAAGGTAGGGCAATGTACTGTACCTGTATGTGCTATTGCAGAGGGAAAAAGTGGCTTAACTGCATTGTAATATCACCTTCCCTTTGACTCAAATGCAGTTGGTGAAATTTTGCTGATCACTAACTGTGGGGCATATAAAAATTACACAGCGTAGCCCCAGGCAAATGACTAGATCTGCATCCTAATAAGCAAGCCAGCAAAGTATTTGCACGTTTTTGCATGTTTTCCAATAACGCCTACACCTTTATGATCAAAGCATTCAGTGCTTTGGGTTCAGCAAATCACAGGGACATTTACATTTGAACAATCAATTATTCTGTACAGTATCTGTATGTAGCAGTCTCCAGCTTCTGTTCTTTTAATCTAAAGAACATTACATCGCCCAGGGAGACCCCATCTATGATACATCCATTACGAGTGCCATTTTTAAGCAGAAATAATGCCTTCAAGATTTATGTTTGTTCCACATCTGCAGCAACTCCAGTGGTCCTTGTGCTTTTACAATGATATGACCATGACCATACTTTTCTTTTTTCAATTTAAATACAGATACTGTACAAACACAAATCCTTTCTTGCAGACTAGAAGTGATTCGTTTCAATAGCCTTGGGCAATCAAGCAATCAGTATTTATGTATCAAGTGCCTCACTTGGGAGCCTAGTATTCTTGTGTGCCAGACAGAAGCCTCTCTTTTGTACTTTCTATTACATGGGCATATACAGTAGTTAACAGGGAATTTAAGAAGAGTTTATAATTACAATCCCAACAAATTGGATGAGATATAAGTGTAACAAAATTTACATTATAAAATCATTCTTAGTTTCTTTTTGACCTTAGAACATCGCCAGGGCTAGCTTGTTGTTAGGCGAGAATAATGAAACAGGTCTAATCATCACACACTCCAAACTCTAATCAAGAAAAGTAATTATAGAAATGACTGTAGAAGCCACCAGTAATGTTCTTGTGAAGTCGAAGGCTGATACCACCTTTAAAGTGTGTACTCAGGTACAGGATAGCAATAATTAACTGTGCACCCTAACAGATGGAGATTAAAGTAACTATTTACTGACATACTTGCATCTAATGTGTTGCTCTGAAATGTATTGTTTTGCTTAGATTTCATATGGTATGTCATTTCTAAAGCTTAGACATAAGGAATAAATATGGAATACTGAATTAATTTTATAAAGCAGCAAGCAGTAATGAAAGTGGGCAAAAGACAAATATTTGAAATAGTAAGTGTATGTGTTTGCAAAATATAGTTTGTAGAAAAGAAAAAAACAATCATATGGAATGAAATATTTTTTCTGCAGTCATCAGTTTTGTCTGCATTACTGTTTCTCTATTCACACTATACACATTTTGAAATTGTAAGAGTGCAATCATTTCATCTTTCATTATGCTCTCAAAATTCTTTGTAAATGGCACTTAGTACACATAAATACATATGCTGCCATAATATTAGGGTGTTTCTTTTTTAGAGGATAAGATACAATATAGGCAATGTTCCCTTCTTTATACTGTCCTACTGAGCAGAGCCCAGTGACTTCTTTTGACCTCTTTAGCACAATACCACATGGAGCTTTTTGTCACCTCCTTAAAGTTATGCTAGTAGGAGGGTTAAAAATATCCATACTTTCTATTCCATTGAACAGTATATTATTACTATATACCTGCTAGTGCTTTTGCCTTTCTGCTAGAAAATGTTCACTGCTGCACATTGGGCAATAACACAAGTCAACTGGCAGGGACACACCACTATTCAATGGAACGCTTTGGTCCCTTGTTTGTGAGAGTGATTTTACATGGGCAACAACATGCCCCATATTACATTGCCTTTACATGACTATATAATTTACTTAGTGAACATGCACTTTTGGATGCAATTCAAATAATTCCACAATGGCATTCCAGTGTGATTGCAACTATGTTCTGAGATGTGGCCAGCACAATAACAACCAATTTAGCACTAATCAGTTGTGGGAACCCTGAATTACAGCCACATCCATGGTGGAGAAAATTCCTGGGTTTCTTGCTTCAATCAAAAGGAAATGTGCGCACAATTCATCAGCGCAAACGGGGGAGGTGGTGGCCATAAAATGTACATGGGAGTGCAATAAGCATGTTTGGTCCCAGTAACCTTTATGAATGCCGTCAATACCTGCACATATGTGTTTCCATTCTTGCATGCACCACTTACATCTGTGGCCATAAATCAGGCTTTCTAATTCAGTACGAGGGCTACAGATGGTGATGAGAAAGGCCAGCCAGCCTAAGAGGAACTGGAAACATAGACAAGGAGGCTGAGCCAGTAACACCATCATAAAATTTAGCGAAAGGGATATGGAGGAAAGTAGGAATAATTACCTATTAATAGGTTTATATATGGCTAACTGGCTGCTGTATAGAAATTCCATTCCAACCTACCCCCCTTATTTTTATTTCTTTTTCATTAAAGTTCAAATGTTGCCATTTAAAAATCCATGAAAAAAAAAAAAAAATATACAGAATATAAGATGAGTATAAAAAGTACAGAAGTCTGCACAGTACACAGGCATAAGCATTTGGCATCCCAAGCTCACCTTATAGATGTCCATGTTTTATCCCATTGAGTCATTAAAATGATCTTGATGGGTTCCTTCACACTGGTGGAAATACTGTATGTTTTGCCCTAAATGTAAAACAAGATAAAAATACTCAAATTAAATTAATCAGATTCAGTATAAAATTCAAAGTGGCACAATGCAAATAATGGTAAACCTACGGTTATGAAACTACAGCATAATAAGTAACCAAAGTGGTGTTCTTCTGCTGCATCTGATTCCATCAAGGTCAACCCCTCCTTCTGTAATTCTCCTAATAAAAAAGGTTCCAGCATTTTCTTTCCATTCTCCTCATGACCTTCTCAGTTATGATGTTCTTCCTTGATGTTGATGCAGTAAAATGTTTTAAGAAATAACATATGACCTCCCTGTGCATCTATGTATATGTGACATATTTCAAACAGACGGGGAAAACTCAAGGAAGACATTGACCATCAGATCTTAAGCACCCCACTCCAACTGTACTCCTGTATCTAACTGTTTAAACAATTAAATAAATCAATATGCAATATTTATAACTCTTACAAATATATGGGATTTATCTGTAAAAGATACATATGTTACTGGGCAGTAGTGATGGGCAAATCATTGATTCAATGGGTGTCAAAATAATTTTGACGTGTGTCGAATTTTGACGCAAGCCACAATTTTTATACACAATTATTTTGTCCAAATGCATTAAAGTCAATGGGAGTCCAAATAATTTTTTTTGTTTGCGGCATATTTTTCGCCGCAGTTTTGTGAATTTAGTAATTGGTGGCAAAACACAGAAATTTGCCGCTAATTTGTACCTGGCGAATTTAGTTGCCCATCACTACTTATATAATCTAGTGCACTGAACCCACTATTTGGGTTTCGGCCGAATCCACGAATCCTTGGTGAAAGATTCGGCCTAATACCGAACCGAATCCGAATCCTAATTTGAATATGCAAATTAGGGTCAGGAAAGGAAAAAGTGGAAAAAAAATCTTCTTTTGTGACAATGTCCTGTGTATGTACACATGGCACATAATGTTTATTGTAAACATGATTTTTGCATTGCTGCTTGAAGCTCAACAAAAAGATTGTGCTATTGTTTTCTTTCTTATTTTTCTTATTGATTTAATAATTATGGTAAGTCTGGTAGAAAAGTCAATGTAATATGACACAACCACACTCACCTATACATTGCTGTTCACAGACACACACTCATTTATAAGCAGTATTTTTCTCACACACTCTAATAACAAATACTATGGGGCACATTTACTAAGGGTCGAAGTGAATTCGAAGTGAATATTCGAATTGAAAAACGTCAAATTTCGAAGTAATTTTTGGGTACTTCGACCATCGAATAGGCCAAATTTGACTTTGACTTCGATTCAAAGTGAAAATACTTTGACTATTCGACCATTCAATAATCAAAATACTGTCTCTTTAAAAAACTTCGACTTCGCCATCTTAAACCTGCCGAATTGCTATGTTAGCCTATGGGGACCTCCTAGAACATATATCCAACATTTGGAAGTCAAAGTAAAATCGTAAGATCGTACAATTAAATCGTTCGAATTGTACGATTCAAGGTACGATTGAAGTATTATCGTACGATCTTAAAAATCCTATGAATTCGACTTCGAATGACGAACTAGCCTATTCGATGGTTGAATTTCGAAGTTTTTTGCACTGACCTATGACTAAGGGATTAATTCCCGAAACGCGTCGGGATATACAGCAGCAATAAATCTTTTCCAGAAGTGCCGTCTATTTGTTCCTGAACCTATTGTATGCTTAGCAGTCGGATACTGCTTGACAGAGCACCTGGAAGAGTACCTGTGGGGAGTAGTAGCGGTCTTTTTTCCTTGTTTCCTAACTTCGAAATTCCACCCTTGATAAATCTGCCCCTATAACTCATATTTTGTCACATACACAGAAGTCTCATAAATACCCAGATATGTCTCCATACTTTTGGTTGGAGTTTGACTAGTAGATTCACATTCATTACGCCTGAAGACAAGTTTCTTCTTGTGGCTAAACTTTGCATTCTTAAACAGGTCATGGAACTCCAAAGTGACTTCTAATATCCTCATATTTTGCAACAAGGGGTACTTTATTTATTATAATACACAAGTTTTAATGAGTAAATTGACAAATTACATCACTACTCACCGTTTATAACTGATGACATCACTAGTCACCGTTTATAAGGATATAATTTACAAGATATTCATGGCTTTTGTGTATTATATAGTGGATAATGTACCCCATACTGTAATTTATAAAGATATTATGTCACCGAGGAGTTATGTGACCATATAAAAGCACAAGGCCGAGTGCTTATATACAGGTCACAAAACTCCGAAGTGACTTCTAATATCTTTATACATTTCAGTAGGGGGTACATTATGCATTATAATCTACATTTTGTGTGAAATGTCGGCGTCAAATTTGGGCGCGCCGGCGTTCAATTTGAATTCGGTGGCGTCTAATTCGGACGCGCACCATCAAATTCGACGCGCTGCGTCAAATTCGACGGGCTGTGGACCCCTGTTATAAATGGCGCGTTCTGATGTTAGAACGCGCCATTTATAAGGATATAATTTACAGTCTGGTCCCATAGAGAAATGACCAGACTGTAGATTATAAATAAATTAATTAAGTTTCACTGGAAACCAAAACTTTCTTAACAATTTTATTTTTATATGCAACAATGTTTTATTAAAGGTGGTATAATTCCTTACATTTTTCTGCTTCATCATATTTTTGCTTCATTCTTTTCCAGGATGTTGTTGGAGCTACAAAATACAAGACAAATATATAGGAAAGAAAACATGCATCCTGTGTGTGTGTAAGTGCCTAATTCAAAAACTTCTACATAACCATAGTTAGGCTGCTACACAGGTGCCACTACTATAGTTTAATGATTTAATAGACAAATACAAGAGTAAAGGTATGAAATCTATTATCTATTATCTATTATGATTGGGTTTCCAGAAAACTTGGATCAGTGATTGTTTACCACCAACACTGATTTATGCTTTATTAGTTCCATTCAATTGAAATGTACATTACAAGGCAAAACGATCCTATTGGGTTTAAATAATGTTTGTTTATCCCTTATCCAGAAACCTCCAGATCCTAAGCATTCTTTGTTATAGATCCCATACTTAACCTGTATAACTAGAAGCTATTGGACCACTCAGTGATACATTTTAAGCCCAGTAATGTTGCTTTAAATATATTTAGCTGCTTACTTCTACATCAT
Organism: Xenopus laevis; assembly: GCF_017654675.1. Lineage (NCBI taxonomy): Eukaryota > Metazoa > Chordata > Amphibia > Anura > Pipidae > Xenopus > Xenopus laevis. The sequence goes on along the minus strand of NC_054375.1, from coordinate 54,308,890 downwards.
AGCTGAGAATGAATTGCACCAACACCTCTCATTGTCACAATCATGAAATTCTTGCAGCCCATTTTGTCTGCATCTTAGTTTTGCAGATCTCCTCTCCTCTTTCTCACATTTTGACAATCTTGCACTCGAATAAGTTACAGTAGTATCTGTGTGCATATATCTATCAGTACCCTCTGATATTCTCAAAATATTTCCTCACTATTCACCAATGTGCTTTTTTCCATGTTCTGATGGAAGGTCCAGGGCCGGAACTAAAGGTAGGCAGAGTAGGCACGTGCCTAGGGTGCAAAGCTGGGGGGGTACCAGGCACATACCTTCTCTGGCTCCTATTCCTGGTCCGGTCCCATCTCTCCTCTCTGGACTGTTGGCTTACTTACCCATTGCTTCGAACTTCCGCATCCATTTGCGTCAGCGTCCATTTGCACATGTGCCATGCCTGTTCACATGTTACTCCTGTTTGTGCAGGCACACAATCAGTGGGCGCTGTGACCGGCCAGATTGCCTAGGGTACCTGGCCGGCCTGGCCTGGCTCTGGGCAGGACACATTTGATGCTTTCATCCATTTTTCCGTATTTTTTTCCTATTACCTCTACAATAGTACTAAAATTATGTTGTTATGTTGTTTATTGTTTGGGGATTAACTATTAGGCAAATTTGTCAATTCTTTTAGCACCTGTGATAAAAATTATTTGTAAATCATATCTGATTGTTACTTTTTTGTAGGTTGTTACTGCAGGGTAAAGGTGGCCATAGACGCAAAGATCCGCTCGTTTGGTGGCCATAGACGCAAAGATCCGCTCGTTTGGCGACATCGCCAAATGAGCGTATCTTTCCCCGATATGCCATTAATGAACATGGCATATCGGGCACAACTAATTTTAGGGGTCATTGATGATTGAAAATTCAGTGTGCAAAGTGAAATTTTGAACATAATCGACAGTTTCCCCCATAATGCAGATTTTTGTCCCTGAGTTCCAGTGTTGTTCTAGTCGGAAATGGACTTTGCATCAAATGCAATTGAGTTTTGCCTATGTCTGGTCTTCAGAGTGAGAGTGACAAATACACCTGACACTTTAGATGCAGGGCACAAAGCATGCCCTAGAGGTGGCAGTAACTCCAAGGTTCTCCTATATCAATAGGCACAGCAGAACTTGATTCACAAGTTGTCCAAAATTGTGTGCTGGTATTGTATATTAGTTGCAGAACAGGTTTGTAAATAATTCCCACAGTCTCAGTTTGCAATAGAGACAATGTCAACAGAAGTTAGTGCAACTATAAATATTCACATACCACCTTGTATGGAAACCTATACTAGGTCTGGGAAGAGGCTTGACTTTTAGAAATGAAAGTCACTGAGCCACTTTAGTCTGCAATTCTCTTTATTATAAAGTTACATTCTCTGGTTCTCAAGAATAAAGTTTCCCCTTTCCTGAATCTACATTAAATATTACTGTGAAGTGAAACCTCCTCATTCTATTTGCCAGCCTTACAATTACATCAAAATATGGCATTTTCACCTGTAATTACAGAGAGAGTTCTTACTTTTTTCCTTGGCATTTTCCTCCTGGCATTGACTGCTACGGCTCTGCCCTTTCCTTGATGTTGAAACCATGATATGTATCAGGGGAATATTAAATAAACGGCATTTGTGCTGTGCATGTAGGCTTATGTGGCAGGCAATATTTATTACATGACATCTGTCTACTTCATGCTTTTATTGATTATTTGTTATTTAAGGACCAGTAATGCAGAAAAGCTATCTTTTTTATTGTAAATGTTCATCCAGTGCCTACAAATAAACTTTTTTCTTGGCAACAAATGTTCTGTTTATATTCTACAAAACGTATCTGTAATATATGAATTTTTCCCCTATCCAGCTTAAATAACTGTCCTCCCTGTAGCTTATTGATACAAACCGTAGTAGTGTTTCTGAAGCAAACATGCAGTTTTTACTGGCGCTGCATTATAGTACATTATATTTAAAGGCATTTAAAACAAACCATATCCCCAATGCGAAGTTTCTTGTTGCAACTCGGAACAGGTCAAGAGGACAAGAGCAGTTGGCTGGAAGGTACAATGTCAAATATCTTATATATCTACATGCAGTAGGAAACTGGCATCAGCATATTTTTTTTTATTTTTTTTAAATTGCAGCAATTTATTTGGGAGATAGACAGTACAGTCACCATAAATTCAATATGATCTTTCTAAAATGCTTGCTTTTACTACTGAAAAAAAACTAGAATATGTCAATATTTTTGTATACAATTTTTATGATAATAAATAAATCATAAAAAAGAACCTTCTCTGTGAAGTCTCTCTGGTATATTTAGCTCATTTGCTCATAGGTCATTTCTTGTGCTTCCTTTAAGAAAGTTATCCGCTTCTAGATTTTTATATATATCACTTCCTTGACAACTTTTGATGACTTTTTAAGTTGCTCAAGCTAAATTCTTCTTATTTGCTTCCATAGTTCTGGGTGTTGCATGCTCATGGCCAGCCCAAGGGTCATTCACACACACGACTTACAGTACTTCCATCAATTCTTTCTCTCATACTTCAGTTCAGGAATATGCACTTATATTTTGTAATTCTCACATTTTGGGATTCTTTTATTTAAAGCATTCTGTAGAATTTATGCTAAATTATATCACCGTTATCGTTTTATAAAGGCATTAGAACCATTTATAAATTGGAATACATTTGTAGAAGACACAACCCTATAATAGATTTTTACCCCATTAGCAATTGCTCTTACTTTGGTTGTAATCTTTTTTGGCTTGACATTAAACACGGGTATAACCCTTAAGCAGAGACGTGTGCTGGAGTATTTTGTTTGAATTGATGGAGGTGCCATCCTCCTATACCCAAGCACAGTACGGGAAATTGAGAGACCAGGTGTGCACCTGCAACTTTTGTTTTACTTACTTTGGTTGTGCCATTAAAGGAATTGTTCATAATAAAAACTGGGTAAATAAATAGGCTGTGCAAAATAAAAAAATGTTTCCAATATAGTTAGTTAGCCAGATGTGTAATGTATAAAGGATGGATGTCTAACATAATAGCAACAACACGACTTCCAACTTTGTAGCTCTCGTGGTTTCCACTTATTGGGTACCAGACAATAACCAATCAGTGACTTGAGGGGGGGGCATATGGGTCATATCTGTTGCTTTTGAATCTGAGCTGAATGCTAAGGATCAATTACAAACTCACTGAACAGTTATGTCCCAGGTGACCCCCCTTAAAGTCACTGACTAACTCAGAGATAGAGAGCTGAACAGTAGGAAATTGGATCATGTTCTGTTATGTTCGACATCCACTCACTCCAACTTTTATAGATTAAGTTTTTGGCCAACTAATTATATTAGAAAAATGTTTTATTTTGCACAGTATTTACCAAGTTTTTATTTTTACACTGAACTGTTCCTTTAAAATAGCCTGCTGGTAAATACAATGTTGTGTATTTTTCAGAATTCCTTTTTATATCTTAACATTCCTGTTGAAAATAGGATCTTCCCTGGCCATGGCCATATATGTAAAGATGGGGTAAATAAGTTGCACACAGTTTCAAGAACAGTTTTTAAGTAATAGGAATTAGTATTGTACATAATCTGATGGCAGTAGAAACTAAAAAACTACATTTTTTTTAAAGGAAAATGTAATGATTGTAAGCCTTTGACACACTGAATATTACTTGGCATTTAGCCATGGCACCTTTTCCTAGAGGAACAATCGCTGACAAAAAACACAATTTTCTCTTTAAAGAGTGTGTGAAAGTTGCAGTGCTTCTGACTACAATAGGAAATCCTTGTACTTCATTCAGTTCAGTGACAAATGGGCAAGAAATGCCTCATGTGCTATAAAATTTATATTTTTCTGAGAAATGTTTAGTGCAACCATAGATGAGACATTTGTGATTAAATAACCTATAGTTATTCCTAGAATTAATGTATTTATTTTAATAACTGTTACACTTCATCACATATTGGCTAGAAAAAGAGTAGGATATAAATTACATTTACAGAATATTTGCATTTATGATTTGCCAGGAATTACACTTATTACAATGGAAAGTATTACCCAAAGAAAACACCATTACAAGTTTATGAACATTTATTTGATGTTTATCTGTTACACTTTGAATTGTCATGTATTTTTCTAGTTTTTTTTGCATTATATATATATATATCATGTAAATGTATATAAATATACATCTGTATAAATATTTTCTGGACTGTATACAACAACATAAATTCAGAAAGATAAATAAGAGTCCTTCTTTAAGCTCTCTGAATCTAAAAAAAGTTTATAATTTAACTATTATATGTTATATGACATTAATGTACTCAATGTGATTGACAACTGTTACATACATATTTGTGACATTCCTTAAGAAAAATTATATTTCTGTCCACATACACTCAACTGTATTAATATATCAAAGGTCATTAAGATATATTGTACAAAAAGCTACTGAAATATCCTCCGCTTTAAGCAAACCAGTATATATTGAATTATAGTTAAGATGGCCAACTATAATAAAGTAATCTCTGGCTTGCCCAGTCCTACACTCACTTTCATCTAATGCAATAAGTATTTGAGTTTTCTTTTTATCCTGCATTTTAAAACTTTTGTTTTCTTAAGTTTAAATTAAAATCCCCAGATGTTTGCCTTTTTCACAGGACATCGTTGGGATCATCTAACTTTAGGAATCTGAATTTAGGAATCATGGGAGCTACAACAAGCAGTTGGTGATACCTTTCCCTGATACAACAAAGCAGCCCCATACCATATTATTACTAGAACAATGCTTTACATTTGGTAGCAAATCTGGTACTGTGAACAAATTACTCTGGCTTTGCCTTATCTGCCAAGAGCACAGTCCTGTTCTTTGCCTAGGTTTTATGGGCAAACTTTAGTCTTCATGATGTTTTTTCTGGACAGCAAAGGGTTTCTCCTGGCAAACCTCCCATGTTTATTTAATATGTGCTTTTCTAATAGTAGACTTTTGCACTGCAAGCAAAGCCCTCCTGCCAAAAGACAAGGTGAGGCAATTGTGTATGCAGGTTACCAGAGACATCAAAAAACGAACTCTAGTAACTTTAAGAGCCAAATATCCATTTTTAAAAACTGAAATTTCTAGGTTAAAAAAACAAAAAGAGGTAAGCATGGTGATGGCAGTGAGGCTACTGTCTTGGATGGAAGCAACCCCTGAAACGCCTCTGTTGGTGAGAGCTATATGTAGGTCCTGTGATGTAATTCTAGTGTTCTTAAATACTTGTTTCAGCATTCTCTGCTTTAGGGTTTTTGCTGAGACAGCCTGACCTGGGCAAATTGGCAGTTGTTTGCAATCTTTTCCATTTGTAGTTGATATTCCAGATTCCAGTGGAATGGTTGATGTCTTATTGTTTGTCAATATCATTAAATCCCTTCTATGATTCATAGGCATCAATAACCTTCTTTCTAAAGGCATGAGAGCGCTCTCTCAAACAAGGCATGGTGATATCACACTCACTTTTTATAATTTGGAAATTATTCAATTGTAGGTAAAAAAAACATTGAAAATTGCCATGGGGTGTACTTGCTTATGCATTTTTCTGTGCAGCTTTTATTTATCAGGAGAGTCAAGATGGTTTTGTTTACTCAAGAGTTCTTCCATACAATGAGATACAAAATATTTGGCTAAAGATCCTCAAAAGTAATGTTAGGAAGTAATGTTTAAAAAAAGCTTATGCAAAGTCATATTGTAGGTTTAAGGTATACAAGATATTTTCTTGTATTTTTCTGTCTTTCCTAGGAACACCAAGTCAGTCAAAACAGTAAAATTGTCTATGTCTATGACAATTACAGTGCTTCTGGCTATTGTATACAGTAATCTCCATACAGCGATAAGTACATTTTGAGTAGATAATTATGTACATTTGCAGTCAGCACTACAACTATCTTAGCCTTTTCTACAAGACAATTTTCAGTATTTTAGTTTGTAGGGACAACTAGCCAGAAAACATCTCATATATACTATAAGCATAATACTGTTCTGTGAATTGATTAGCGCAAGCAACTTCCATGTTTCAAACAGAGATTAGACATTTTAGGCAGATGATGTAGTACTGTAAGCCAAAACCTGCTTAATGCATTTAACAATCTCATAAATACTTCTACATACAAGGTTTTCCTTTAAAGATTATATAATTCCCTACACACTCAAAATATACTATTCAGTTAATCCTTCTCAGTAATTGGGCTCTTTCTTTTCCTTGATGTTAATGGAGGCTAAGAGAAATGCTTGTTACGGGGTATATATGGCATATGTTTTTATATACAGTATGTGGCACATGACATATTCCTACTTGAAAGATATAATTCAAATGCATTTTGTGTTTGTTGTCTGTTTAGTTTTGGCTTTTATTTTTCTAAAAATACCCGGGTCTAATAAAATCTATGGGTCTACTGTAGCAATTATCATTATAATCTTTTTGACATACAATGCTACAGCTTTACAAAGCGCATACATCATTTATCATCTATAAAGAATATGGAAAATAAAAAATAACAGTAAAACAGAAGCCTCCGAGTGAATCGGTTGTAATAATAAATAATAAAGTTGCTTACAATAGGTACAATGCTGACATACTCTTAGGCGGTTATTTATCAAAGTCCAAATTTATCTCAATATTTTCTGCTACAAATGCTGATCAAATCCGCTTGGGTTTCTTTTTTTGCTGGGAAAAAATCATATTTTCACGATATTTTCGGATTTTTCCATCAGATTTTCAAGATTTTTTTGGAATTTTCACCCGAAAACTCCACGAAACCCAGTGCTCACCAAAAAATCATTGGGACTTCTGCCATTGACTTATATGCAACCTTGACAGGTCTGAGATGGCGGATTCCCAGATTTGGACTTTTCCATCCTCGGGATTTAATAAATTCTGAAAAATTAGTGATTTTTTAAAAGTCCAGTTTTATTTTTGCATTCAGAGTTTAGTAAATAACCCCCAAAGTTTATGAAAAATGTACCCTTGCCTTAAGTGTTTCTGAGGACTGTACAAGCCTCCATTTTGTGGTTTAATTTTAATTAAATTTTTTTTAAGATATTGTTTTGAAAATTGTTTTAGGCTCTGCCACAAATTATTTGAATGAGGATTATACATTTTGAATTGAAAACAGTAAATCATTTTAATGAAATACTTTAAATCTATTGCAAACAAATACTTTTGGGAAAATAGCCTTGAAATAAAATCATACCTATAAGTAAACTATTTTATATAATAATCATTACTAAATTGAACAAAATACTGAGAATGATACAAAAAAAAATAACTGGCAGTTGCACAGGCAAATGCCGCTGTACACAGGACCTTTTTTAAAATTGTATAAATTAACTTCATAGAGGTCACCCACCAAGGCAGACATGGAGATCAAAATGTTCATTGCCACACAAATTTTTCCTTCATTAATGAGAAATTCAGGGTTCACAAATTTTTCTACATCTATTTTCATTCATACTTTTTTTTATCTGGATCTTCTAATAATTATAATTAGAACTTTCATGGCATTTGTGATTTTAGATAAATAGAGTTTAATCGTGGTTTCATAAAGCTTTTTGACCTTTATTAAATGGGATTCCCTAAATATAAAAGTATAGCAAGTAAAAGCTGTCAAGATCATGTAGAAGTCAATGGAAGGTCTACTTCTTTTCGAGCAAAGATCAGCCTTATGTTTGTTGAGGTTTTCAGAGGTGAAAACATTCATTGTCATACAAATATTTTGTTCGTTCACAGAAATGAATGGTTTTTCGATTTGTTCGGTGGCTATTTTCATTTGTACTTCTTGTTTTCGGATCTCTTAAAAACCTTCAAGGGATTTGTGGTTTTAGAAAAATAGAGTTTAATTGTGGTTTCAAAAACATCGAAAACCACTAAAATTCAATCTTCAATAAATAGGCCTCCATGTGTGCCTTGCTTATGATGGGAAAAAGTAGAAGAAAATATACCTACAGTTACATGATAGATCTTAAAAAAGACAATAATTAAAAATCAATAATTGTATGAATCACAATAACATTAATATAATCATAGTTGTAAAAGATACATGGAATAGATGCATTACATCTGTCCCTGATGTAAACCAGCACAAATGAACAATAGCTGTGTAGCACATTACGGATCAAAGTGTCCAACGTTTTGATCCATTAATCTTCTCTTTGGAGAAGAGTTTGATCCTAATTTTTCCCTCTGTTCTGACACAAGGACCGTTTCCATTTATTCATTAAATGATTTTTGGGAGATGACCTATGACTGGCAATTTTCTCATATAAAGCTTCTGGGTACTTGGTAGAATCTGATAGTTTTCGGTACAGTTTAAATCCCATATTTTTTTCTTTTCAAAAATCCACATTCAAACTGAATTATTGCAGATCTATGGTCATTGTAAATTGCACAAGAGTACCCAAATTATTCAAGTCAATTACCAGTCCCTGTAATGTCTGCCTATTTCCTGTATTAACCAAGTTAAAAGCCAATGCTATATTTAACAATCACCATTTTTGATGATTGGTTATAAGGTTCTGCTTTTCATATTAGCTTATATAAGAGTGCACATATGCTTGAGCCATTGAACCTTTCACTGATTTCTCCTTTTATGTATTAAAAAATAAATTAAAGACCAACAATTGGTACAAAAATCAGTGTATCACCCCCTCATAGTCTGGAAAATGACAGACTGCTTCTCCCCCTCCTAATGGTTTAAAGACTACATACCTTCATACTTACATACATGCCCATCTCATTTATAATTTGAGATGATCCACAAAAGATGGTGTGAATCCTTCAAATAATACATTTGCATAGAGTGTTCTAAAGATGATAATATACAGATGAAGCCACTTGGATTTGTGAGATAAATGCGTCATGACTCATGGTTAATTGAAGAAACTGCGTTATCTAAAGTCATCTTAACTCATTTAATGCATTTAACCTTTCCATTAGCATACCAAAGCACCATTGTGAACAATGGTGAATGCTTTAATTAGATGGGATGTTGTGACGCAGTTTTCTGTGTTAAATGAGATAAATGGGATATCTGTGTTTAGTTATTCTGTGTCGAACAGACAAACCAAAGTGGCTGCATCTGTACTCTTCAATCAGTTAGTCTACCTGAAGGGTTAAACACTGTTTTATATGTTTTAAGCAAATAATACAATATAGATCACATGGGTTAATCTTGAGTCAGAATTGCTTTTCTTGTGCTCCAATCCATTTTCCACATAAACGTTATCATGCAGACCTTTTTGTTCAAAGTGAAATTCTGATACCCTCCTGTAATGTGCCATAAGAGTTGCAGTGAATCATATAGTGCAGTGTAGCAAGATTTCAAGTAATTTAAGAAATGGATTGAGCAGAGGGGGGCTCCTTTTAGCTTTTGCCTTGCTAGCATGGTTTAGAATAATCTAAGGCTGGAAATTGAAGCAGAAATGCCCATTTTTATTAGAAGAAATACAAGGTGATTTATATACAGTAGCAAGATATATATATTATACAAATTAAATGTACTGCCTCCAATCTTGTTAGGCGCACCTCCAAAGAGCATTTGTTGTTGTTTAGTAAAATTGCATGAAGTGGTTTGGAAAAACATATACAGTGCCACAAAAAAAATCTGTGTTTTGTGAAACACTTTGTGTATTTTCAAGGACAAAATAAAAGTGATCATGCTTAGGGGGTTATTTATTAAACCTTGAATTTTTCTTGTTGGTGTAAGAAACTTACCCTGTTGGTTTAGTGGGCAGCGGGGTCCAGGCCGCGTTCTTGGCGTGGACGCCCGCTGCGCCGCTCCTGTCCTTGCCGGCACCATTTTGGATTCCTAGGGCACGCGCGGCGCGCTGGCGCATCTCTTAAAGGCGCAGGCACGCTGGCGTGATTGCGCCAGCGCGCAACGTCGCGAAATTGCGCACGTTTTGGCGCCAATTGGATCCCTATTTAAGGCCCATTCAGACCTGTAGCTAGTGCCCATTATAGGATCATATCCTGTGGTTTCCTGAGCTTTTTGCAACCTGTTCCTGAATTTGCTATCCTGACTGATTATCTGTGTTTGACCCTGCCTGTTCCTGACTACTCTGCATTCTGCCTTGCCTGCCTACGACAACGCTTCCTGCTTAACCCTTTGATTGACAACCCGGTTTGACCCTTGCCTGCCTGACGATTCTGATATCCGCCTGCCTCGACCCCTTGCCTGCCTGACAATTCTGTTATCTGTCTGATCCGGTCTGTTCCATTTCCACCAGACGCCTTGTCCTAGACCTTCTGCCCAAAGACTCTTGCTATCCTGTCGTGCCCCTTTGCCAGCCAGAACTCCTCGCCTTGTACCCCTCGTTAAGTCCAGGTGGCACCCAATTAAGCTGAGGGCTCCTCTCGAAGCCCAAAGGTGGTCACACTACTGGTGAAGCCGAGCCGAGACCAGGGTAATTGGCATTTGTTCTGGTATTGGGTGCTGGCCGTGACAGTTGGGCTTTTTGGAGCAAAACTCAAATTATTTAAGGTTCTGTAAAAGTCAATGGGAGAGGCACTGATCCCAAATTGAAGTTATCATGGTCTTCGTGGGTTTAGCACAAAAATCCAACTTTTTCGGGGGTTTTCCGTCAAAGACTAGAAAAAAACAAAGCGATGAGGGAAAAAATCCTGAAAAATTCATACGATTTATGTTTTTGCTCAGGTTTTATCGAGTTTTTCATAATCTGATTAAATCAAGTTTTTCATTAATAAATAAATTAATAAATAAGATAAAATTGGCCATGGGAGTTTGGTTGAGCTTTTTTTTTTATTACTATTATGAAATAAATTCAGATTTAAGTAAATAATAATAATCACTGTTCTTGGGGTTGGGCCCTCCACCTCTGCAAGGTTAACTAGAATTTTGGATCATAATGTACAATAAAATGTACAACCTCTCTGGTTAAACATGTAAATGAAACATTTACATATTTTTTCCTGATCCATAATAATGTCTTTGAATATTTAACCACATAAAAAATGGTGACAAACGCTCAAAAACTCGAATGTATTTTTAGCATTTCACAAATTTTTTAATTTTTCCCATGGACTTGTTCATCACTGTTTGAGACCAGATTTCCCCAGGGCTGGTATTGCTGTGTGGAACTCTGCCCTTGAACAGTAGAAAGAAAAAAAAGTACATACAGTACGATTCTTACAGAATGCCTTAAATATATTATTGAAACTTTTTCAAAGGATGTAGACTAAAGTAATAGAAAATTACAAAGTACTACTTTAAATAAGAAGTATTTTATTGTATAATTTTAGAAATGCTTGAAAATCAAGGACAGATTAAACATTTTGAATTGATATCATGATATCAGTCATCAGCTATCCAAGGTATTTTTGACATTATTCTATTTATTTTAATCAAAATAAATAGTCTTGTGGATATAACTGTGGTTAGGGTATCACTGTAAAAAATAATTGTATAATATCCCGAACGCTTTTCATATTCTTCAGCATCTTCAATACTTTTAATTGGCAAATACTTTTTCGAAGTTGAAATATTCAGCTCCAGTTTACCACTCTCAGAAAAAAGGGTTATTTCTGCTCTACAATCTTCTTGGAGCTAAAAAATATAAGGAAGATATTTAATAAATGGTCAGTGCATTGAACATCTCTCTGTGTGTATGATATGAGATATGTCTACTTCAAAAGCATACATGCAAATATATTGTGGATGATGGCTGCCATAATCAGTTTTATAAAATAATTCAGGACAAGTTTCACTAGTAGCAATGTAGCCTCACAACTCAATGCTTTGAGGCCAATGTAACTGAACAGCCAGGGATGTATATATGTATATATGTACAGCATGTACATATATACATCCCTGGCTGTTCAGTTACATTATGCACATAGAAGTCCATTGCGAACACATGATCTGCCCCATCCATATTTATTCTCTAGGATTAATTGCTCCTACATTTTCATTCTGTTATTTGGGACATCTGTTAGAATTACACCTTACTTCTTATACAGGTATGGGATCCGTTATCCGCAAACCTGTTATGGAAAGGCCATCTCCCATAGACTCTATTTTATTGAAAAAAACCCACATTTTAAAAAATGATTTCCTTCTTCTCTGTAATAATAAAAAAAAGTGCATTGTAATTGATCCAAAGTAAGATATAATTAATCCATATTTGGAAGCAAAAACAGTCTATTGGGTTTGCTTGATATTTACATGATTTTCTAGTAGACTTAAGGTATGAAGATTTGAAGATTCAAATTACTGAAATATCCCTTATTCAGAAAACCCCAGGTCCTGAGAGTTCTGGATAAAAGGTCACATACATGTACTGCCAAGGAGCAAAGATTCTGAATATTTTGCTTTTAAATATTTAAGGGGTAATGTAATAGACACAAATTTCGATCAGGCATGATAACCCATAGCAACCTGACCAGTAGCAAACTTTGTGTCATTTGTTACATTACCTTGTCACTGTTTCCAGAGGGAATATCATATATTTAGGGGTTAATTTATTAAAGATCAAATTGTGAAATCTTGAAAAATTCTAGTTTTTTTGTCACTAGAAAATTAGAATTTTTAGAGGGAAAAAAACCTTGAATGTTTTGAAATTGATGATATTTTTTGATTGATGCTGCAAAAAGCCAGAATTCGAAAATCCGCCATCACAGATCGACCTGTCAAGGTTCTGTATAAGTCAATGGGAGAGGGACCTATCTCAATTTGAAGTTTTTGTGGTCTGTGCTGTTTTTGCCTTGAAAACCCAACTTTTTTGGGCAAAAACTAGAAAAATTTGAGTGGTTCAGGAAAAAAGCCAGAAAAATATAAACAATTTGGGTTTTCACTCAATTTTACAGAGTTTTGCTACAATCCAATTCAATTTAATTTTTTTATTAATAAATAAGATAAAATCGGTCATGGGAATTTGTTTTTTTTTAATAAACTATGAGATACATTTGGATTTTAGTAAATAACCCCCTTAGGGTATGATTACAATAATTTTAGTTTTACAGATTTTAGAAGAGGTTTAAGAGTTGATAGTTGCATAATATATACTGAAGGTATATTTTAAATAACTGTATCCTGAAAATAACGCCACCCAGAGTTCGTAATCTGATTTTTTTTGGGTTAATGGCTTTTATATTAACAATGTGTCTGTACTTAAGAGAATGAAGCTCAAATCAATAAAATGTGAGCAGAATAAAGTTTATTGCACTCATTATTCTCATTTCTGTGGTTTACAGATATTGTGACGTATGGTATCCCAAAACCCAGAGTAAACCCCAAGGTCAAAGTCTAGGCTCGCACTTATGCCTTTAGCAGCCGCCTTTGGCTTCAGGAGGAGCCCTCCACTACTCAAATGCCGCCAGGACTTAATGCGAGAGGACCAAGGGGAAAGCTCTGGGTAGACAAGGGAATTATAACGTATAACTAGAATGGAGAACAAGGAGCATGGTCAAGGGACAGGACGGGTCGAAACCATACAGACAATACGGTACCGAATTAGGAAGCTGAAGCATAGTCAATGTCACAGGTCAAGGTCAAACACACCGATATCGAGGTACAAAGCAGGATCCGAAGGAATAGTCAAAGTTCAGGCAAGGGTCAAGACAGACGGGAGACGATTCTGGAACAGGGACAGGCAAGGTCAAAAACAGCTTAAACAATAACAAATCGCATCCAGGAACTACCAAAATAGACCTATATTAGGCAATGAGTCAGAGCAGAGTAGGGGTTTTTATATTCAGTCAAATGGCTAACACAAATCACCTGTGGCCAAAGTGGCAACAGGTGAAACAAAAAAGAAAAACTTACACTCGCACACCCTGGTAGTCCGAAATCACACGAGTTCCAGGTGCTAGATGTGTAGAGGAATTGGACAACCTCGAAAGCAGCATAGACACAAGACACACCAGCACAGCATGGATACTTCTAGCAGGATTAGACCTTGCTCGTTTATTTGCGGATGCAACGTTTCGGGGCGTGACCCCTTTCTCAAGCTTGAGAAAGGGGTCACGCCCCGAAACATTGCATCCGCAAACAGGTGAAACAAGCCATTCTTCATAGCAATAGCAAGCATAGGCATAGGAGTGAACCAGGGCCTTAGCTGTCTGCTCGTATAGAGCAGTGGTAACACAGACAGCACAAAAAGACCATATCCCAGGTTCAACTCTAGACAGGTTATCGCAGATATGCCGAGAAACATGAGAGCAGTTAATTGCTATGTGGGCAATGCATAGCACCACACTACTCTACATATGAGTCTAAGAATTGGACCTGAAAAATTGCATTTGCTGTTTTGAGAATGAGCTTACTACACTTAGGGGCTGATTCATTAAGGGTCGAATATCGAGGGTTAATTAACATGGATTTAGCGCAAATACTGCGATCGTACGATCGAAGGATTATTCCTTCGATCGAACGATTAAAACCTTCGAATCGAAGGATTTTAATCCAACGATCGAAGGAATATCCTTCGATCAAAAAAACTTAGGAAAGGCTATGGGGACCTTCTCCATAGGCTAACATTGACTTCGGTAGCTTTTAGCTGCCGAACTAGGGGGTCGAAGTTTTTTTTAAAGAGACAGTACTTTGACTATCGAATGGTCGAATAGTCGAACGATTTTTAGTTCGAATCCTTCGATTCGAAGTCGTAGTCGAAGGTCGAAGTAGCCCATTCGATGCTCGAAGTAGCCCAAAAAATACTTCGAAATTCGAAGTTTTTTTACTTCGAATACTTCACTCGAATTTAGTGAATCGGCCCCAAAGAGTATTGAGACTTTCCAAAGAAGAACTTTATTACAATTCCATTACATTTTCTTTATGTTATATAATATATATAATATTATTGATGGACTTTGGTCTTTTTTTTTAAACCAACTTAGTTATGTACAGTAATTATATATAAATATACATGATAATGTCAATTTACCTTATTCGCTAGCATGGGAAACCCAGTAAATTCAGTAACATCCTATTCAGTAATACAGGGACAATTATGCAGAAAAATTAAAATGCAATTAAAAAGTTGATCTGATCTATTTGTCATTAAATTTAGCCTCCTACATAACATACCCCATTATCTTCTATAAGTTGTCTTAATTATAGTGACATTAAACTCTGACCTCTTACTGTCAAAACATTTTGTGCGTAATGTAATTAAATTTTTTTTTCTTCATTACAATTAAAAATGCAATAGTTAGATAACTTTTCTACCTCTTTCTGTAGTTGCTGTACTCATAGAGAAACTGGTAATCTTTAGCTGCTATCCATTATGTTGTCATTGTTTAACACAGTGATGTCATCATCAGCAAACCATTAAGTGCAGTTATCAAAGGATTAAGAAAGATTGGTTACTATGGGGGTTATTTATCAAAGGTTGAATGTTAGAGTTTTTTATACCTTGAATGAACTCAAATTAATTCACAACTCGAATGGTTTCTTATTTTTTTTTTTCAAATATGTCTTTATTGAAAAATTTTTTCATAACAAATAAAAGAAACAAACACAAAGGAATTTGGAATTACAGAAAGAAAGAATGATGGGTAAGTCCATCGGTAATACAGTTCGAGCGGATACACACGACAGCCAGAGCAGCAATCTCCTCTTAATGACACAATGTAGAATATATTAAGGTATTATAATACACAACATTATTTCCCACATACAGATCAGTTAAAGGAAGGGAAAAGCAATTAAGAATACCTCGTTATTAACATCTGATTTACGTGGTGGTTCCTGGGGGGCGTTCGTGACATTTGTTCCTGCGAGCGGAGGAGATTTTGAATATATTGATCTGTTTCATGGACACTAGTATTGTTGAGTAAAAGTTCTGTATCATACCACGTAGTGTATCTAAACGCATACATCGTTAGGTGTCTAGTATGAATCGGGAGTGATTGGATGTAGCTCATCCATGTCGAAAAAAATTTGTCAGTAAATTGTTCTTTGTTTGTAGTGGATTCCACCCAATCCATGTGAAATATATGGTGTAGCTTTTGTTTGACCAGAGATAGTGGGGGCGTAGATGGGGAAAGCCAATGGTGTAGGATAGTTTTCCGAGTAGCAGCCATTAATCTTTCTGCCAGCTGTCTGTCAGAGCGGGAAAGTTTCAGGTGTGATCCCAAAAATCACCCATGGTAGCGTAAAAACGTCTGCTCGTTGAGTCAGAGACTTCCAGCATATCTGCACCTCCCCCCATAATTGTTGAATGGTAGGGCATAGCCAAAGACAATGCACAAGATCAGCCCGGGGTTGATGACATCTCAGACATTCATCCGAATTTAGGGTACCCATATGATGCCTCCTAAGAGGAGTGAGATAAGAGCCATGCAATATTTGTAAAGCCATTTCTTGATATTTACTAACGGAAATAGCTTGCATCGCTTTTGTGTGATACTGAAGTATTTGGGAGGCATCAGTTTGTGGGATCACAGAAGCCCATCTGAGTAAAGATTTGTTCTGTGCTTCAATCGATAGTGAGGTCCTAATAAAGCGGTAAATCTGGGAAATATTTCTGACTGTATTATATCTGGGCCACAGTATATTTATTGGATTATCTTTATCTGTCACTGAAAGATGCCTCAACACCTTCGTGGCATAGTGGACAATTTGGTTCAGCAACATATAATCATTCGCTAGGAATGGGAATTTCTGGAGAAGCTTGTCTTTGGGTAATACTGTAAAAGTGTTATCGACAATATCTTTAACAGTTTTCAAATTTCGGTTATGCCATTCCACTAGAGTGTTATTATGTGTCCCCATCGGAAATGTGGGATTATCAAGCCAAGACAGATAGGTGGAGTAAGAAGGTGTTAATTTAAACCTGTGCCTCACTGAAATCCATGTTCTATAAGTGTCTATAAATAAGGGATGGTCGCGCAGATCTTGTGGAATATCCCTTAATGGAGAATGCAAAAGAAAGTTAAGGGAGAGGCCTCCTGTCAGGAGTTGATCAAGCTCTGTTGAGGTATATGTGCTTCTATCATATATCCAGTCCCCAGCAAAACGTAATAATGCTGCTTCATTATATTCCCGAATATTTGGAAAGTTAACCCCACCTAAGGCTTTAGTCTGCTGTAATTTAAATAAACTTATCCTTGGACGTTTCTGTTGCCAGATAAAAGTCCGTAACAGTTTAGATAACCTTTTGTAGTCGGATGGTTTTATGCTGTAAGGTAGCATTTGTAGTTGATAGAGCAATTTAGGAAATAAAATCATTTTGATTAGGTGGATTCTCCCCATAAAAGATAGGTTTAGTGAGCCCCATTTATTCAAATCTTGTTGAATATTGTCAATAGTACGTCTAATATTGAGTGAATAAAGCTCTGTATGGTTTCTTGCCAGTTTGATACCCAGATATGTTATATGGGATTGAGCCCTCTTAAAAGGGAATTCGTCAGTCCCAAGTGTCGCAGTCCCCGGGCACCCAAGTTCCAATGCTTCGGACTTATTAAGATTGATCCGGAAGCCTGCAAAAGTACTGAATGTCAGTATGGTGTCTAGAATCGTAGCCAGTTCAATGTGAGGGTGATGAATAAACAGCAAAATATCATCCGCAAAGGCAGTTATTTTATATCTAAGATGTCCGAGTGGTATGCCTGCAAATGTTTCATTTAAAAGAAGATGTTTTATGAGGGGATCTAAGGCAATGTTGAACAGTAGAGGTGAAAGAGGGCAACCCTGTCTAGTCCCTCGTTGAATTTCAAAAGACTTTGTATTGTAGCCATTAACTGTAATAAAAGTCTGAGGAGCATCATACAAGGTTTTGAATAGGTTAAGCATATGAATTCCAAAATGTTGGAATTTTAGAAGTCTACGGATGTGGGCATGGGAGATCCTATCAAAGGCCTTATCAGCATCTAAATTTATCAGTAATCCCTGTCTTCTTTTCTCTAGGTTGCAGTGGTAGATCGTGGCAATAGCTTGTCTGATAGCCCGAACCGGATGCCTATCCTTGAGGAAGCCCATCTGATTAGAGGTAAGTATACGGGGAAGAATGCGTTGTAATCTAGTAGCCATAATTTTCGTCATAATTTTGAGGTCTTGATTTAATAACGATATTGGTCGATAGGAAGATGGATCAGTAGGGTCCTTGCCCTCCTTATGTAGTAGAATAATTCTGGCATCAGCCGCTTTGTCCCATAATGGGTTCCCTTGTAGTACATCATTGTATAGAGATGTAAGTAAAGGAGTCGTTTCAGGTAACAACAGTTTATAAAATTCCGCCCCCAATCCATCTGGACCTGGGAATTTGCCGTTTTTAAGGTTTGTGACAGTCATTGAGACTTCTGTTTCAGTTATAGGTGCATCTAAGATTTCCCTATCCTGGACCGTAAGTTTGTTCAGATGGGCTTCCTGGAGAAATTTAAGACCGGGCTCAGGAGAATCAGGAACCCTTTGGTAAAGTGTTTCAAAATGTGTCGTCATCAATGTGGCAATGTCGGATGTGTCACGTGCCCACCCGGTGGGTGTTTTAAGTTTCTGAATAAAAGTAGACCCTTGCTGTCTCTTGACTATATTAGCTAATAATTAACCTGACCTGTTTCCCCAGAATGGTTTCTTATTTAAGAAAAAACTCAAATGGAAATAAACTTGAATCTGCAAGTTCAAGTTGTGAAACCCGAAAACTCCTTCTGCGAAAAAACTTGAATCACTCGAATTGATCGAGTTTTCAGGCAAAACCCTCTATAAAAAACTTGAACATGATGCAGCCTATTAACATATTCTATTGGTTCAAGGGACCTCTGCCATTGACTCCTAAAAGACCTTGACAGGTTTTAGTGTATTTTTGGATTCAAGCTATTTCCAGAGTTAGGGTATAATAAATCTCGAGAGTTAAAAAATAACTCGAAAAAGTTTTTTTTTTAACCTGAAAATGTGAGTTTCGACAAAAAAAAACACCCTCAAAAACTAGAATTTTCATTGAAAACACGACTCGAACCTTGATAAATAACCCCCTAGATGTTAGGCAAACTTGAGAATTTTTAATACATTACCATAATAAGTACTTAGATGCAGCATTGTGGGATATAGCACCCACAAATACAGACTTAAGAAAATGATGTCGTTGGTGTTGAAACCTAGATGACTTAGAAATGACTCATTTATAAGCTGTACACATATTTTATTTTTCATGCAGAGACGCCAGTAAAACTATAACCCCTATTTATATAAATGTGTGCTAGAATGCTATTTGGGTGCAACACTTGCAGTATCCTTGATTACTTAATTGATTTTAAAATTAAGAATTGTCAGTAATAAAGTTGCATGGAACATCAAAATGCAGAATGCATACTCTATTGTAAAATATAAGGATTTTTTTTTTTAAGTTGTGGCGTAGTTATATGATCATATAAAGACAAGGCGCTGCAGACCAAGTGCTTTACATACAAGTCTTGGAACTCCAAGGTGACTTCTAATACCCTCATATTTTACAACATTATTTTTTTATGAGGATATCATTTACAGGATATTCATGGTGCTTGTGTATTATATTAATAGAAATAAACAGGTTTTAGCATTTCAGTTAGTTACATGAAATCTATAGATGTATACAATGTTGGAAAGAATACAATATTTGAATATATAAACATCAAAGACAACCACAGCTTAAAATGAACCTAAAAGCCAACATCAACTCAAACAATTAAATTCCATTACTGTAAATGTTCCTTATAGTGCGTAACAACTGTACAATTTGTGTGATTGTGAGAAACCATTACAGCCAACTTACCTTAATCTTATCTCAACAAACCCTTCCTTTTAACCCTACCTCCCACATATCCTTTTATAGCTCTATACTGAAGTAAACTATTTATACATATGTTCACTGGTAGGGATAAGTAAATACAGAATCACACACAAATTCATAATTTTCAAAGTTGCAAAAATGTTTGTGAGACTGTGTTATAATTTCAACATTCTTTTGAAAACTCCAATGCATTTGGCATGAGAAAAAAATTCCCATTGACTCTAATTCAATTCATCAAGAAAAAAAAAAGCCAAATGCATTTTGACACAAGAAAAAAAACATTTGGTGCAAAAAGAACAAGAAGAAATGCAAAGTGTCATCAATGCATTTGGCAAAATATCTGCAAAATGTCACCATTTTGCTAATTTTTCAGGCAAACAAAGCAGGCCAGTTTCATTTTTCACTATTAATGGGGTTGATGCTCATGAATTTTCCCCCAAAGTGCCTTCTTGTTGCAATATGACCGGTCATATGTGTTAAACTTGCATACTGGGCTGTTTTCTATAGGACGAAAAAAATTGTTTTTGTCCATAATAACCAACATGTGAGCAGCATAACAGCTTCGAAGTGCTGAATAAGCTGTTCAGGTCTATACAAGAAAATACAAGAAAATCATTTTGATGGTTGCATCAAAATGATTTTCTTGTATTTTCTTGTATAGAAGTCTATATATGGGTTGCAGGTCACTTTGTTAAGAGCTCCTGTAGTATATTGATTTCAATGCTCTATTTTTGCAATTTATTATTTTTCCTTAAACTTTTATTGCATTTGCAAATTTTAATTGCTTATTGCAAATTTTAATTGCGTGCTTTGAAGAAGTTCTTGAAGGTGTAGTAAGAAATTTTATTACATTCACTGTGCATTGGCGCAAACTATCTGAACTGTCTGAAGAGGTCACTAAACAGTTTCTGGGTTCGCAAAAGCTATATTAAATTAACGCAAAGCAAGATTTGTTCGCACAAAGGCATAACTTTTCAGATTGCAAATAGTTTTTATGTTTATAACTTTTCCTACATTCCCCCATATATCTTTTAGCTTACTCTGTCTCTATTTTGATGATGATACTATGTAGTCCAAGACAATAAGTTCCATGCAGGGTGCTGCCACATTTGACTAAATTGGAAAACTGGGCAGCAAACTGGCAAATGAAGTTGAATCTTAATAAATGCAAGGTTGTGCACTTTGGTAGAAATAATATAAATTCAAGTTGTCAATTAAATGGTAGTGCATTGGGTGTATCCTTAATTCAGAAGGATCTGGGGAGTTTTGTGGATAACAAACTATGAAATTATAGGCAGTGTCATTCTGTGGCTATGATAGCAAATAAAGTATTGCCTTGCATAAAAAGGGCATTATCTCAAAGGATAGAAACATAATTTTGCCTCTTTTTGCCTCTAGGTCCGTGGTAAGGCCTCACCTTTAGTTGCAGTGTAGTTTTGTGTACCAAATGAGCCGAAGACTATGCAAAGAACTAAACTGGTAAAAGGGATGGATGATTTCAACGATGAGGGTAGACTGTCAAGATTGGGGGTGTTTCCTTTAGAGAAAAGGCACTTGCAAGGGGACATGCTTACTCTAATGCTTTACATTTGAAGACAGAGATAACAGGGGGGTCTTGTTTCCCATAGAAAAGATCACTGCACCAGAGGCCATCCCTTTAGACTAGAGGAACAGAACTTTCATTTGAAGCAGCATAGGTGGTTCTTCACAGTGAGGGCAGTGAGGTTGTGGAATGCCCTGCTGGGTGATGTTGTTGATGGTTCTATTAATGCCTTTAAAATTAGCTTGGATCAATTGTTGAACAAGCATGATATCCAAGGCTATTGTGTTCTTAAGATCTACTGGTCCATATATAATTATATATGAGTGTATAGTAAGGTGTTTATAAGTATGTTCATATATGTGCATCGGGGAGGGGGGGGTTGAACTTGATGGACTTTGTCTTTTTTTCAACCCATCTTAATAACTAACTATGTAACTATGAAGTGGAAATATTATGGAAATGCAACATTTTTTTCTGGTGCAAATAGATTTTAATACAATAGAGAGTTTAATAAATGGTACATTTACACCGACTGCTTTGAACAATTGATTTAGCAATTAAAAATGCAAAGGATGAAATTAAGTTAAAATGTTCAAGGTTGTTTGAACACTACACAAAGAGTAGAACACCCAATTATCCTGACGGTGCCATAAAAAGGCTTTCTCTTGGTTTATTGTTCTCTGATAGGAAGGTGTCTTCTGTTATCCTTTATCATGTCCTATGCATTGTGGGATCTAGTGTAGCAAGGGGGTGGTTAAATATAGAATATAGATACTCTTTTCTCTGACTCATTTCCTTGCTTCATTACCAGTTCCACTAATAACATAATAAAAATAATTGATTTTTATATAGCACTGAGTGGAAATGTTGTGCTATTAAAGCCAAGGCAACACAGACAATCAATTATAACACCAACAGAGCTCACAATCACATTGATAGACCTGTAAACAAATATGTTTTAAATAAGTGAATAATTTAGAATATAGGTAGGTTCAACCTTCCATATATACGTTAATATCCTGTATGAGGGACATATTATTGAAGGTGCCTTGCTTAATACGTGAAATGCAAGTGCAGTAGAGTGAAGTGCAGATCCTCAATACAAACCGATAAGCAATTCTGTTTCGCATGTCTATTACAAATTTGAAAATGAAAGCTAAGGCAATGTCAATACCACATTATGTGCAGAGAACTCCTCTTGACTGTATATTTACATGAGCATAAATAAGGGAAACTCCCACAGAAACAGGGGTGCTTCTACCATCAAGTAAAGTGAAAGCCTCACCTTAGCAGCAGTTATGCAGAGGTGAAAAATAGCGACGTAGAGGTCAAGTTGGGAGCCGTACCCATACTGTCAAGGGAAAACCAATCAGTTAATAGTGCTACTTCAGTAGACTTCTGCACTAAAATCCACTTTTCCAAAGAGCAAACTGATCTTTTAATTTTGAAATCCGACATGAGGCTAGACATATTGTCAGTTTACCAGGAGATCCCAGTTATGTGACTTGTGCTCTGATAAACTTCAGTCACTCTTTACAGCTGTACTGCAAATTTGAATGATATCACTCCCATTCCTACCCCCCCCCAGCAGCCTAACAACAGAAAATGGCAAGGTAACCAGATAGCAGCTCGATGAAACAAGATAACAGCTGCCTGGTAGATATATTGAGTAGGAGAAACAACAGCCTGTCAGAAAGCTGTTCCATAGTGCAGTACTGGCTCTTTCTGAAATCACATGATCAGGCTAAATGACCTGAGATGGCTGCCTACACACCAATATTAGAACCAAAAAAAAATACAATTATTGGTTCAGGATTGAAATTTTATATGGAAGAGTGAATTATTTGCAGTGTAATTTAGAAATAATAACTACACCATAAAAATAATAACAGAATCCCTTTAATGTTTTCTGTTTTTAAAAAGTTTGGCTGCATTATTGCAAGAATTCTCCTTGCTCTATTTAATTACAACCCCCTGCTTGGCTCTGGAGCTGCCAAGGTATGCTGAGGGGGTAGGCTAGCAGCTTCTGATGCAGTGGGATCTGCTACCTCAAACAGAAAAATGATCCACATTTCCTTATTCAGAATTGATAAAATGTCCATTTAAAGTTATCTCCATCTATAATCATATTAGAAGTCACCTCAAACGTATGCAACTATATAAAGGTATAAGGCATAAGGAGGTGACATCCATATACAATGATTTTAACTCAGTACTGATGAGTGAAATTGCTCTGTTTCACTTTGCTTTAAAATTTTAGTCAATGGTTTTCTCGTCATTGCTTTTTTTGCACCAGATGCATTGGAGCCAATGGGTGTTCTTTCTTGTGCCTGTATTGGAGTCAATAGCGTTTTTTTTCTCTGTGTTTTCCTAAAAAAATGCAATGTTTTTCTTGGCAAACCAAAACGCATAAAGAAATCGTAGCACAGATTTGCAAAAAAAAACACATTTTACCACAAATCTGTATCAGGTAAAAAAAATGTGCTCATCGTAATAACTCATTAATAAACACCATTTCTAAGCACACATTTTACAGGTACATAAAAAATTTGATTATTTGGATAAAATGGAGTCTATAGGAGAAGGCCTTTCCATAATTCGGAGCTTTCTGGATAAGGGTTTCCAGATAATGGATTCCATATATTTATATATATTTTTTTTTTTTTGTGTGTGAATGTCTTCATACCATAAGCAGAAATTATTGGGTCCCACAACAAAACCATTTTAGTGTCCACTAAACTATAGGAATACATTTATTGAAACTAGATATCAATCAGTGCTCCAGTGGGCCAGCATACTGGGCCACCAAGAAGTTGCAGGGTCTACTTCAGCTATAGATATGCTGTCGCACATAATAGTACCTAATTTATGTTCAAAGTTTTAGATAGCAAATTTTGTCTTTAATATGGGCTTATTTAATATTTACCTTTGCCTCTTGCCTGAGAATGTCAGTAGATTGGCTTTTTTTATGACTGTATATATTCGCTCTCCTCAATCCTCAGTCCTTTGTAACGTCATCACAGGCCTTTCAGTGCTAAGCCTCTAACGTCTCATCTCTGTGAAAACAGCAAGCACTGAGCCAGCGATTGTATCAAAGGCAGTTATCTTGTGTGTTGTTATGAATCCCTCGTGAAGCAGGGCTCTGTTATGTTCCGTCCCCATCTTCCCCCGCAGTCGTCTGATTCCTAAGTCTGTGGTCCCTTCTATTAGCCTCATCTGTTTGGGAATTTTTTGTGTTTGTCTCTCAAAGTCATGAAGGCCAAGAAAGGAATGCATTACAGCCAGAACTGGTCACTGAGCAGGTTTATACGTCTCATTTCAGTATTCATTCTGTAAATCTTTCTCAGTGATTGCTCTGCCTTCATCTCTTTCTTCTCCCATTTATTCTCGCTCTGTCTCCTTTCGTCTTGCGAGAGCAATATACACTCTCTAAAAACGAAGAAGGAAAAAAGTCTATTTCTTTACAAGAAGGAATCATAAAATAAACATCTAATAGCATGTCTATCATCCGCGCCACTTCTAGGGGGAGAATGCAATAACCTTTTTCTCAAAATACAAAACACACTAAAACACGAAGGAAAACTGCAAAAATCATTTACTTCAAATGTCTTTGTCCGCAAAGAGGCATTTATCAAGTTTATGTCTTTCAAAGCTCAAAACACTGCAGACATAATTTTGCCATTACAGATTCAATAAGGTACAGGCTGCAGGTAAGAAAAAGATGCTGAACTGATCCGCATGCAGAAGTGCCCTGCTCTTTGCATACTTTGTGGAGATCTGCTCTTTTTTCCCATATGTATTGATCAGAGGCAGGCTGGTACATGGGTATCACCAATGCGTTCTCTAACATGTATATCACTCAGACATGAATACTATGGTGCATCATTTGGTACAAGGTGCAGCAGGGCCCTTAGGAAGGAAGTTAAATACAAGGCATCACTGTGCCCAGCAGCATTGTGCTCTTCACCTTTTACCAGATTTTTAATTGAGAGCAGGAATGCCCTAGATGCGAGTGCATCTGAACACTAAGGGGTATGCTTTTTTATGCCCCTTTTGCTTTTAACATATGTAGCGCTATAGTAAATTGAGTGCACCTTACTCTACTATGGGCTTCACTCCTAGTACATATGCTCCGGATGAGACCTTAAATCTTAGGGAGTGAGCCTTCGCATCGAGGTGGAAGCAGGGTGTAGTGCAACTGTAACAGTAATCAGGGTGCAAAGAATTGGGCGCCAGTGGTTCTTATAACTTAACCAAATAACAGATTTATTGAGCACAGTATACAATCCTCAGTGGAGTGTACATAGATCAGAACATTGCAGGTTCATACAATACATTGAATAGGCAGTACTCACAACACCTTTGGTCAGTATGATTCTCCTCAGAGATAGGAACAATACATGCAGCTTTGAGGAGGTACACCCAGCTTTCAGCCTTTTCCCTAAGTGGAACCTGAGGGGAATCTATCTAAGAACACTGTATCCAAAAGGTGTGAGGGTCTCCAAAAATAAAGAAACAAATGTAAAAAGTAGAAAAATGTATTAGGACATGAAGACCTAACGCGTTTCGTGCCTATAGGGGCAATTACTCATGAGCAAGTGCCCCTATAGGCACGAAACACGTTAGGTCTTCATGTCCTAATACATTTTTCTACTTTTTACATTTGTTTCTTTATTTTTGGAGACCCTCACACCTTTTGGATACAGTGTTCTTGGTTTTTGCACCTTGGGACTGAGGTGAACTGTGAGTGTTTTTCTCCTTATTATTTTTTCCATTATACATTTTTGTATCTTTACTCATTTAATATTTATTTGTTGAGTGGTACCATAGACAGTTTTTTGTGGCAGTAGCACAAACCGAAGTATTTTCGGGAATCTATCTACCCTAGGTCTGTACACTTAGTCCCTACTTCTGGGCAATGAGTACCCTGGGATCTTAATCCCACTACAATCCTCGTAGGAGCCTCAGACTGCTCAGCTAAATAACCTGACTGACTATCACTCCTAGAGTGATCTATAAGGGTGAGTAGCCTATTCTTACTAGACCTGACCTGTCTAGGTTCCAACTCTAGCTCTGCCTCCTGCACAGGCTAGAGCCAGCACAAGATGGACACTGATAATCTGGCTTCAGAGCCTTTTATACTCTAGCACAGTGCCATCTGCTGGTCACTGTGGTAAATAGCAAGAGTCAACAGTACCCCTCCCAACTGTATTTTAGGACCCATTTAGGTGTCCATAACATGGAGGAACTGCCTGCACAAAATACTAGGGGTGGCTATTTACACATCCCTACACATACATAGTAACATAGTAAGTTTGGTTGAAAAAAAGACAGATGCCCATCAAGTTCAAACTTTTAATTCTACATATAACCTGCCTAATGGATAGTTGATCCAGAGGAAGGCAAAAAACCCTGTTTGAAACCAATTCAATTTGCTTCAGAGGGGGAAAACAATCCTCCCTGACTCCAAGATGGCAATTGGACCAGTTCCTGGATGAACTTTGTACTAGCTATCTCCCATAACCCTGTTTTCCCTCACTTTCAGGCAGAGAGCTCTCACTGTAAAAATCCCTTTCGAATATTTAGATGGAACCACTTTTCTTCTAATTGGAAAGGGTGCCCTTGGATCAGTTGGTACCTACTGGTAAATAAAGCACCTGACATGAGGTCCTTTTTTTAGTAAGCAAACAAAAAAATATGAATTAATAAAATATGCACCTAAAATGTGTGTTTGTTGCACAGATAAGGGCTTACCATGCATATTGTACTAAGGCAAGGGTGGATTGCATTTGGCTTTCAGAAATTGCTGTTCTACAACTGGGTACTAGATGTTGTAGCTCAATGATAATTGGAAAGCCACGTCTTTTCCTCCCCTTACCTTAAAATCGTATCCCCAAGGCTGTCAAGAGGTTCTAAGAATTGTACTAGAGTGGGGCAGTAGGATGGCCACTACCATGCCCCAAAGAATATTCTGGTGAGCAGAATTTGCGTATTCATGTTGCAGATTATACACAATTAATGTGAATGCTTTACTTTGTCCTATTTTTAAGTTCAGGATTTTTGAATACGAAAGATAGTTTGAGCGTATTAATTCATGTGCACCGTTTGATTCTCTACCACATACAGTACATTTAAATGACATCCTTTACACTGATTGAATCCATTGTGCATTTAGCCGTGGGGCTGTTTACCAGAAATGCAAATCCACTATGCAACCAGCTCCGCACAGCTGAGACTGCACACAGTCGGATACAATTATGTGTGTAATATATTAGCGCACACCCACCTGTGAGTCTATTCACTCTACACTGAATAATAGGCAATGATATAGACAGTAAACCATCTGACTTCATACATCTTCCCTTTTAAGATGGGGTTTCACAGCCAAACATATGACTAAAATCTCCATCCTTTCAAAAGAATTACAGTGCTTGGTTTTTATAACCCCAGTGGGATTATTATACTATGGACTTTGGATGGCACACACAGTATTGAGTTCTAAATGAGATATGACAGTTGGGCAGACCATTTGATTGTATGTGTTTAGACAAAAGCAATAGAATTTTAAAAGTTTGATAATCCTACAAATATGTGGCCAAAAAAAGTTCCACTGCTTTACTTTTTTTTTTTTTGCAACAGTAATTTGAAACACTTTAATGGGGGGAAAATCCATCTGGAATGCAGTGACGTCTCATCATCATTTATTTATTTATTGCATGGTCTTCAGTTTCAGCAGATTCTGCTTCCCCTCCATGCTTTAGTAATCATATACTAGTGATTGACAGGGCTGTCTGGGTGAAAATGGTTTATTGCAATAAGGTGAAATACAGGGATAAAGGGATGGTTGGGGTAAGATAAAGAAAGAAGAGAATAGGCTTAAATGCCTGCTCTACACCAATTTGAGTTAACCTACAGATGTTGTGATTGGTAGCACTATATAGAAGCCTAATACAGTGAAAGCTCAATTTTACATACCCTGATAAGTTTTCCCACATTTGACACCATCAATTTATAATGCATTTCAATGGGAGCAGTAAGGTAGGTATTTCAACAGCAATTCAATTACAGGCAGGCAAAAAAAATTTTTTCAAGAAGAAAATCTTTATTCTGGATGTATACACAATACTATGGTGTAACGTTCACAGTGGGAAGCCGCTGTAACGGGAAAAGTCTCACACTTGGTAGTGGGTGTGGTGGAAGCCCAGGTAAATAGCCATAAAAAGTGGAGCAGGCATAGGGACTTTGCAGGTTTAATGGTAACTGAAGATAAACACAGGAACAAGTCAAAGTCAAATACAAAGTCAAAACAAAGTCTTTACCGGGCAGGCAAGGAAAGCTGAAACAAAATCACAGGAACAAGAACTCTGCAACTAGGAATCACAGGTACAAAGGCTATCCAGGAACAGATGAATTCAATCACAAAGACTTAGCCCTGAGCAAAGCTCAGGGTGGGGTTTATGAAGGACAGGTGAATAGGAAATACAAAACACATGAGGGTAACAAGAACGGAGGAGACCAGGGAAGAGACAAACTAGAAACAGGCAGAAATACAGAACAATAAGAAAATCAGGACCAGCCCCAAGAGCCTCCTGTGGCTCAGTCAGCAAGAGCACTGAATAAAACACCAGACCCCAGAGTAAAGTCCCGGCTGGTCCTTACATTATCCCCCCCCCCTTGAGGATCGACTACCAGGTGATCCCAAAGTCGGATAGTCCCCATCTTTTAAGTGTAATTACAGGGACCCGAAATGGGGGAATCAACAGGAACCACCGGCATGGGAACTGGCACAGAGGCTGGAACCAGCTCGGCTGCTGGGACAGGAACTCAGACTGGCTGGGAAGCCAACACAGGAGCACAGACTGGCTGGGAAGCCATCACTGGAGCACAGACAGGCTGGGAAGCCATCACTGGAGCACAGGGTGGCTGGGAATCCATCACTGGAGCACAGACTGGCTGGGAAGCCATCACCGGAGCACGGACTGGCTAGGAAGCCATCACTAGAGCAGACAGGTCCTCAAGCCCAGAGGCCAGGGCAGAAAGGTCCTGAGGCCTGGAGGCCAGGGCAGAAAGGTCCTCAGGCCCGGAGGCCAGGGAAGAAAGGTCCTCAGGCCCGGAGGTCAGGGCAGAAAAATCACCGGAGCAAGAACTCTGGAACTAGGAATCACAGGAACAAAGGTTATCCAGGAACAGACTAATTCAATCGCAATGACTCAGCCCTGAGCAAAGCTCAGGGTGAGGTTTATAAAGGGCAGGCGATTAGGAAATACAAAACACATGAGGGTAACAAGAAGGGTGGAGACCAGGGAGGAGACAAATAACAGTAACAACAATAACAAAATCAGGATCAGCTCCAAGTGCCTCCTGTGGCTCACTCAGCAAGTGCACTGAATGAAACACCAGTCCCCAGAGTTCGAGTCCCAGCTGGTCCTTACATAGGGTTGTTTCATAGATGATATAATAATTTGGTCGGGTACACAAGAAATATTCACAGAATTTCGTTTATATCTTAATCACAGTGATTTGGATTTAAAGTTCACAAATGAAATAAATACAGAGTCCATCAATTTTTTGGACATTACCCTTTACACTTAAAATAACTATATAGTTACTACTATTTACAGAAAACCATGTTCAGTGAACACTAATCTCAATGCAAAGTCATGTCACACAAAACACTTAACTAAGAATATACCATACAGTAAATTTTTCCGACTACGTCGTATTTGTACAAAAGATGATGAATTCATTGTTAAATTCAAAGACCTCCATACCAAATTACTACAAAGAGGTTATAATAAAGACATTTTGGACAGAGCCTTTGTGAGAGCGGCTAAAATGAATAGAGAGGAATTATTTAACAGATATAGTGCTAATATTAATAACATCTCAAATAATTCTAATAGAAAAAGGAATGATTTTCACAAAATGAAAGATAACACTGGAACATTATCATGTATATTAACATATAGCCCCCAATTTAATCATATAAGGCACATTGTTCAGAGGAATCTACTAGTCCTAGAAACTGATCCCATATTGAAACAAATTCTCAAAAGAGGACACAAATTTGTCCCTAGGAGAACAGAAACCTTAGGGAATAAACTTAACCCCAGTTTTATTAAGTTTAAAGAACAAAAAAATACATGGTTACAAACAAAAGGTTGTTTTCAACGTGGTGCGAGTAGATGAATTACATTTAAGAAAACATCAGTTTTTACCTCTTCCAACACTAATAAGACTTATAACATACAACACTACATCAATTGTATTTCAAATAATGTAATTTATTTACTAACATGCACTAAATGCCACAAACAATATTTAGGTCAAACAGGCCGCAAACTGAAAGATAGGATTAGAGAGCATATACTCAATATCTCAAAAGAAACATATGTAATACCTGTAGCAAAACACTTTGCAGATTGTAATAATAGAAATTTGTCCTTTTTAAGTGTAGCTATAGACAAAAATTGTTCCAAATATTCGTGGAGGGAGTAGAACTTCAGATCTTCTAAAAAAAGACGCTAAATGGATTTATCACCTAGCAACTAGACAACAACTAGGGTTATATCTATTGCTTTATCTTAATGAAACCCTTTAAAAAAAAAAAAAAAAAAATATATATATATATATATATATATATAAATATATATATATTTATATCCATGTATGTATTTATTTATAAATTTATATAATCATATTTATCTTATTTATAGATATGAAAAATCCTTTACATTATGTATTAATAGTGTACATTGTATAAAACAAAAAATTATTTTGTATACAATGATAATGTACTATTGTGGAAATTGATTACCTGTTGTAACAAATGATATTATGTATTCTATGTATTGGCCACTAGACACAACAAAGTTTTAGGCAATTTTACTAACTCCGCCTAAGTGATTTCCTATTGGCCCTCTTTCCTTTAAATACTTTGCCTGTACCTAAAGAAAATTAGCCTATGATTAAGTGTCCCTGGATGACACGAAACGCGTAAGGCTTTATTTTTTAGACATAATTTAAAATAAAGAAACATTTTATTTTTATACTTTAATTTTGGCTCCAGTATTTCACTATTTGCTTGATGGATGGATGAGTGGTGCCTGCCTGCCTGCCATTGAATTGCTGTGAATTACTCCCCTATGCTGACGGTCTGGGGCCTGAGTACCCGGACCTAACTGGGAAATCAGTAAACTTATACTGATGATCCTATTGATTCTTACTTTTTATCCAGTGAAATGTAGGTATTTAAACAGGCAAGATAGATAGATGGAAAATAAGTTTAGAAAGTTTACATTAAGGAGCAAAACATATTTTTCACGTCTTGAAGAATCCTAGATGAAACAAGGGGATATTTACCTGGCCTCCATCAATTGACATGAAGAGGGTTACTTAATAAACTCTTATTTATCAATAAAATAACTTGAAAAAAGTTGGGTCAGGAAAAACCGTAACAAAATCAAGCAAAAACTAAGATTTGCTAGATTTATTGGGGTTATCGCCCAAAAACCCCAAATCTTTCGGATTATCGGATGAAACCTAGTGCAGATCATAATATCTTTAAATTGTAACAGGGGTATCTGCTGTTGACTTCTACATGTCCTTGGCAGGTTTGAGATGGCGGATTTTCGGATTCAGACTTGTAGCAGATTCGGATATAATAAATAATAATACATTTTTTTTCTCTAAAAATTAAATTTTTTGCCCAAACAATGTAACCAGGAAAAACTAGGTTTAGTAAATAACCTCCTAAACTCTTAGATACTGTTTCTCATGCTGTAGTTGCACCCTGTGAGTTCATAAAGCACATGTACTTCAAAGAGACATACATACACAAGAAGGAAAGTGCATCTACTGGTATACTTGTAACATTTCTTGTGTGTTACTTCAGCCACACTCTGCAAGCTCTTAAGTGCCTCTTTTCTGCAAGCCACCGTATCTACATAGTGCATGCAAAGGAAGAAGGTATTCTTTAGATTGGATACCACTATACCTTGGTTTTAAAACAGCTTCTGCTGGATAAGCTCTTGTTATTAATACATTTGTGAGAGCATTATAATATGAAAGTTCCAGAATGTAGAAAATGTAGTAATGGCCTGTATTACACAGGGAGATGGTAGTTTTATTTTTTTCTGTAGGTCAAGAGGTCTATTATATCTATCAGAAAACAAAGCTATTACCAGCCATCTACAAGTAGCCAGGGGTCCCATTGTTGTAAACCAAAAAAACAAAGTCTTCCATGTTTTATTCAATATTTGAGATAATTGAAAGCCTCCACTTGTTCTACTTTGGATGCAACACACTACAAAAACTAATAGGAGATATGTGCCTTCCGCCACCCGCCCCTCATGAATAAAGTGGTGCTAAAAACAGGTAGCGCTGAATGTTTTGGCCAAACAAAGAACTCTGCTCTCTGTTGTGAATGCAGCAATTCTGCACTACAGGCTGCCACATTGATATGCATCCAAAAAAATAGGCCCTAAATGTATTTATAGCTAACGCAGCAGGATTTGATTCGCACAATGAAGAGTCAGTTTGCTGGTGGACTGGGACTTAAAATAATTTTTCAAGATTTCAGTCATTGAAACAATGGGGTTTTATTTAAGATATCAGGGATAGTACGGTTCCAAGTTGGTGCTATCTTTCGCTCAACTGTTTTGCTTCAGCTTACAATCTGTGAAGTGTCATGCAATTAGCGTTAATGCCATGCTTTCACATCTGCACATTCTTTCCTGCTGGGAGAACAGAAAATCTCAAATTTTCCAGGTCTCTGCTTTACAGCAAGCTGATTGGCCAAGTAACGGATTATCTATAATGTGGCCAATCAGGCTGCTGTAGCAGCAATTTTAACTGCAAAAACCAACAATTGCTGAGTGAAGCTCGTCCTCGCCTCTTCAATTTAATCATTGATGTACTGGGCCTGTTGTAGTGAGCTTAACAACTATTATTTTGTGTGTATTTGCTCTAGATCCTGCTAAAATGACCCCACTTTTATAAACAATATAATATAGTAACATTTGGCCTTGCTATTATGAGGTTTCTTTATAGCACAGGCCAGTTTTCCAGTTGGCGCCTGGTCATTTTGCTGCTCTGCATGTAGATTTAATGGAATGCAGAACTCCGTGCTATTATGGGATTTCCCTTGTTGTCTCCTTCAT
The DNA here is from genome assembly GCF_017654675.1 of Xenopus laevis. NCBI lineage: Eukaryota > Metazoa > Chordata > Amphibia > Anura > Pipidae > Xenopus > Xenopus laevis. Next base: position 54,275,409 of record NC_054375.1, on the reverse strand, counting down.
TAGCTGTCAAACGTCTATTACTTAATTGTGAAGGCAAGAAGAATGTTGCCATGGGGACAATGCCAAGAACAGCCATTCCTCCCAGAGTCCTTTTAACAATAACACATCTTTTGTTTCATTTTCCACAACTGCAACAATCATTTCTCTATTGACGTTCTATCAGTAATGCCATATAATTGGAGTAATTAAAATTATATAATTCAATCTGCCAGTAGCTTACCACTTATTACAGCCTGATATCACTCTTAATAAGACTCATATTCATATCACAAATGTGCGCACATTAAAGCAGCCTATATTTCATGTTGGGATCAGTCATAACTGATATAGCAAACTATTGAAATTCAGTGTGTGCTGACTAAGAGGTTACTGTCTGAATACAAAATTGATTTTATTATTTGTGTTTTATTTCAAGACTGACCAGATGGCAATATGGTCAAAATAAACTGAAAAAGTAAAAAAAATGTGTACATGTATGGGACCTGTTATCCAGAATGCTCTGGACCTGTGGGTTTCTGATTAAGTGGTTTTTCATTCATTTGGATTTCCATGCCTTAAGTCTGCTAAATTTTATATAATTGTTTTAACAAAGAAAGCTTGACCAAACTCCGATCCTCGATTTTTCCTAATTTATCCGTAAAACGGATAGCGAAAAGACTCGATAAAATCAAGCAAAAATCTGAATCGTTTTGTGCCCGAAAAGCCCAAATTTATCGGATTATCAGGCTAAACCCAGCGTAGACCACGATATCTTCAAATTGGGATAGGGACATCTGCCATTGACTTATACATGACCTCGATAGGTTTGAGATTCCGGATTTTTCGATTCTGGCTTTTTGCAGCATCAGGGTATAAAAAATCTGGAAAAAATTTTTTTGCCCCTAAAAATTTGAGTTTTAGTGAATAACCCCCTAAATAAACCAGATACGATTGTTTTGCCCTCAATAAGGATTAATTATATATATATATATATATATATATATATATATATATATATATATATATATATATATATATATATATATTAGTTGGGATCAAGTACAAGGTACTGTTTTATTACTACAGAGAAAAAGGAAATGATTTTGAAATATGTGAATTTTTTGCTTAAAATAGAGTGTATGGGAGATGGCCTTCCCATAAATCTGAGTTTGCTGGAAAATGTATTTCCAGATAAAGTATGTCATACAATCATAAATACATGAAACATGTTATTAAAGAATATATATATATATATATATATATATATATATATATTTATATATATATATATATATATATATATATATATATATATATATATATATATATATAACATCTGAGTCTAAATTTATATAAAAAAACAAATAAATAGCAACATTAATGGTTTTGAAAGAAGATAAAAATGTACAAAGCACAGAAGCAGCTAGTGATAGGTTTTGAATTTATCAAACTCCAGAGAGTTGAATGGAGGAACTCCTCTTTAGATTTAGTAGAGCTGAAAATGTATTGGCCTATGCTTTTGCTGCCAAATGCCAAATAATTTGGTCCCACAGGCTTGGAAGATAATACTTTCTAGAGCAGAAGAGGCCAGAGGCTTATATTTCTGATAAAAAAAATCTTCCTTTATTTCATTGTTATTGAGCCATTGGGTCCAGGCACTATTTTTAAAAAAGTAACCCAAAACAGACAATAAAAGCAAAGCTAATGTTATATTTATTACAAGAATAACCCCCATACATCTGACATCATATTTCATAGGGTTTAACACCATTGATCTTATAAATGGTTTCCTTGCTGTCATAGGTAAATCTGCTCAAAGTTTACGAAGATGTAGTGATGGGCGAATCTGTCCTGTTTCATGCATTGAAGTCAATGAGCATCAAAATAATCTTGACGCGCGACAATTTTGATGCAATTGACTTTTTTTTTTTTTTATTATTATACAAGCAACTATTTTGTACGAATGCATTAAAGTCAATGGCCATCAGAATAATTTTGACGCACAAAAAATTTACTGGATGGAATGTTCGCCGCAGTATCGCGAAAACATTAGTCAGAGGCGAAATGTGGAAATTCGCCACAAATCCATGCCTGGCGAATTTAAATCACTACAAATATGTAGATCTGGGACTTTTATAAATTAATTCCCAGGTTCCAGTCCTCATTGACTCCCTCAGTGGAGGTTTTCATTATGCTTTTTCATAAGGAATAACAAGGTTAATTTGATATTACCTAAGTTCTAAGAAACATCATAAAAACAAGAAACCAGCACACCATCATATGTATTAACCTCAGTAGTGTGTCTTTGGTTCAGACTACTTGACTATAAATCAAGCCCTCAATTTCCAAGTTGCATGATTTGGTCATAGAATGTAAAGCTTTTCTGCCACATCAAACTACAGTAGCTCATATGGGCCCTATTGGCTAACTAAGTACTGCTGTCTCTCTGCATAATGCATAGAGACTCAATGATTTGATTACAATTATCCTATTCCTGACAAACTGACACAAGTATTCCTGTCATAGCATATCAGTAAATATGGTCCTCTATTCACTTGTCACTAGAAACAGTGAATTTGCCACTCTATTTGTAACAAAGGATATCTGTCTCAAGCCTTTTACTCATCTACCAGCATAACATTTCTTTTCTCTCCCTACCTTTAACATATGCTTCCATTCTGTTCTCTGCTGAATCCCCAATCCATGGAGAATATTGTATTATATTCCCTGCTCCCTTCTATCTCACAAATATGGCAGACAAAGCTGAAATCCTTCATTTTTCTCTCATTTGTGTTATGATAAATAGGCGCAATTGCAAGGGTTTCTTATTTGGTTTGGGTCATGCTTGTTGGTTTTTAAATGTTTATATGCAATTAGTTGGACTATATGTGAAATTTTAACCATTTGAAATTGGTATAGACTGTCCTAAATGCCTTCAGCTGTACAGTCAAGCAGATGTACTATAATATAAATGCTTTTGCTTTTCACAATACAATTCTCTGGTTGGCACCAAAATAAAGGGAGATTGTATCTGCTGTTTTAAGGGCTAGTCCGCACAAGGAGATTCGCGACGATGCGTTTTCAATAGTCGCCCAAAGTTGCCTCACTGAGGCAACTTCGGGCGACTATAGAAAATGCATTGCCGTGTGTGCATTAGCGCAGGCGACTTTGCGTTGTAGCCTATGGGGAAAAACGCTGAGGCAGTTCGGGGAGATAGTCGCGCAAAAGACGTGGCGATTAGTCGCCAGGCGACAAAATCTCCCCGAATCTCCTCGTGTGGCCTTACCCTAAAAACTGCCCCAAGAGCTGCTAGATATAAAAGTGTTATTTGTCTATGTGTATACTATGAGGAATATTTCTTAAAACGTTAAAGGTTTATCACTAGTGATGGACGAATTTGTCCCAAATTCTCAAATTTACTGTGAAATACTGTATGCGAAACGTTAAACATTCACGAAACACATGGAAGTCAATATGCGTCAATTGACGACCGCAACAATTTTTATACTCATGCCTATTTTGTCCAAATGCATTAAAGTCAATGGGCGTCTGAATAATTTTGACGTGCTACAATTTTTATGCATGCGACTATTCTGGCGCAAGGCAAGTTTTTTTTGATGCGGCGGATTTTTAACCTGCGAATTTTCACCACAGTTTTGCAAATGTATTCACTGTCGGCGAAACTCTGGAATTCGCTGTGAATTTATTCGTCCATCCCTATTTATCACATTTAATAACAACCGTTTTTCGGTCAGGGGTGATACAGACTATTGCAGCAAAAGCTGGCTAGTTACCTAGTGTCCCCCGCATGGTTTAGAAAGTTTGACACCTTTTATATCTGGGGAGGGTCTCTGTGGGTTTAAACCAATGCAAGAGACAGCCTTTCTTACTATTGTAGGCAATACATTTGCGCAGTGATAAGAGCCAGACATTGTGATCAGTTCTGAAAAGAAAGTCCAGAACTGGTCAAGGGCTGAGATAATGGACCGGACTCCCTTGCACCTGTATGCTATGTGTTGTGCTTGTCTATAGTGATGGGCAAATAAATTTGCCAGGTGTGAATTTCCATGTTTTTCCGCCGGTGAATAAATTCGCAAAACTGAGGTGAAGATTCACCGGCGAAAATTTTCCAGCGTCAAAAAAATTTGGACGTGCGTCGGAAAGTCGCTTGCATCAAAACTATCGTGCATTAACATTATTCGGATGCCCATTGACTTTAATGCGGGCATCAAAATTCACGTTTCTCAAATTTTTCACTAATGGGACAAATTCGCCCATCACTGCTTGTCTATAGGGATGTAGCGAACAGTTCGCCTGCGAACTTGTTCGCGCGAACTTCGACCGTTCGCGTCCGCCTAATGTTCGCGAACGTTTGGGAACGTTCGCAATTTGAGTTCGCGGCCATTCGACCGCTAAAATCGAACGATTTCCATTCGTTCGAACGATTTCCATTCGTTCGAACGATTAAAATCCCTCGACCGTTCGATTCGAATGAAAATCCTTCGATCGAACGATGAAAATCCTTCAAACGTTCGAATCGAACGAAAAATCCTTCGAACGTTCGAATCGAACGATTTTGCGGGTGTTCGAAGCTCGCGAACGGTTCGCGAACCGTTCGCATTTTTTGCCGGTGTTCGCGAACGGCGTTCGCGAACACCAAAACGGCGGTTCGCTACATCCCTACTTGTCTATATCAATCACTCAACAGGTTCCATTTATTGACAGTTGAAAGCTAAAATCTATTGATAACCATGGGTAACTAGATCTGGATTTGCCTTTAATACATTACCCCCTTACTTATTATATCTAGTTAGTAGCAATGAGCACATTTTTTCACCATGCATGGATTCGCAGCAAAAGTCCATATTTTACGAAACTGCAACAAAAATTTGTTGAGATAAAACACAAGAAAAAATGCCCATTGACTTTAATGCAATTGGGGTGAGAAAAAAGTCACCCATAGACTTCCATTACTCTAACCACCAATATATTTAGAATGGAACAGCATATGAAATTTCCCACAAGGTAGAGAGCAATACAAAAGTACTGAAACATGCTGTGGTCTACTGCAATAGGCAACCTTTAATTAATTCACTTTTACTTAAGTAAGGTATTCAAGTGAGCAAATAAATATAATGCCATAATGCTTTCACCCTAGCTAGCAGACATTAAATGATTCCCTCATCATTGCGGCAAGCAAAAATTGTATTAATATTTTAATGTATTTGCTAACATCTTGCTAATGTGTACGGTGAATTGTTTGGGGGGTTCTTGATTCTTAAAGGAAGCCGCAAGCAGGTTTTATAGCAAAACAAATGGTTCATTTTGTTAAATGAAACTGAAATGAGCCTTCAAGGCATTTATTAGCTAATAATGCCAAACTATAAAGAAAACTGCACTTTCCATCACTTTCTTCTCATAATGTGCATTTGAAAAAATATTTATTGCTGTTATGAGAGAATAATTCATATCTTGCACATAATTAATATGTTTTTGCCCCAGAGAATATTCCAGATGAACGTTTAAACACTGTCACTCACCACATTTTACTCATTTGGTAGAATACAAATCCCAGCTTTAGCTGTGTATTAGGGGTTAAAGGATGATGGCGTCTGTAGTCCAGTAAAATCAGGGTTTTAGTCACAAAGCAATATTGTCAGCCGGAAGCCTCCAATGGGAATTCCACCATATCTAGTAACTCTGGATCCATGAATTGTGTTCCTTCAATTTTAGCCGGAAGCATTAAACACAGTTTTCCTAGTATAGAACAAATATTGAGTGCAGTGTAATTTAATGAAGTCGAAATAATCTTACTGACGAAACAGTAAGCAGCATTCTTACTGGTGAATCTTCTTGTATCCATTCTTTAGAGAACTAGGGGCACAAATGGAAAATACATAGAAATCTGAAAATTCTCTACTGGGCAGCTTGAAAGATTTTGTAACAGTACTCAGGAAACAATACCCTAGACTGGTAAACATTTTGAAAAAGAGGAGCACAAGCCATTGTTCTTAAAACACCCCATCAGTTTCATATAGTATTCTGCCTGGTGTTTTAATATGACAAGTCCCTTTCATTCAGGAGATGTCTGGAGTATGGGTATAAACAAGGGGTAATTGCAGGGAGCAGGTGAAATTGTAGGTACTATAATTTGTGTTTATAGTTGAATTCCTGTTGACCAGTGAGTGCGTTGACCAGCAGCATGCATAATAATTGAGAAATTTCAGAAACAAAAATATCTGGCTTTTGTAAATCAAACTTCATCTAGCCTAGTTAAGATTCCTATGGGCTACTCCATTTATAGACTTGTGCACCTATGCAATGGGATATTCTTGTCTCTTATTTACTGCTTGTTCTTAATGAGACAGTTAATATGAAAATCCCTGCTCGCACAAGCAAATATTCTATGTAATTACAAATGGGACTCATTCATTACTTGGTTGGCATGACTGTGTGGATTATTTCTCCTAGCTATGTATGTATACAATTTAATGTCTTCTTAAATGACCCTCAGGGACTTTAACAGATAGCGGGCTTCCGCTCACAGACTTGTAGACTAGATGGTAGAGGGAGTTCAAGGTCAGAATTAGAAATACAAAAAACATACATTTTCTGAATATGCAACATTAAAAGGAGCAGTGCAGGATTACCAAGTGCAGGAGGGTAGGGTGCAACGTGCAAAAAAACCCATCAGAAACTGATATAATTTTTGCACACTCTTTGAGAATGAGCATAAAACTGACCTTAAGGGTATAATAAATGACCCCTTTGTTTCAATATAATTTGTATAATTTAGCAGAGGTTAAATTAGTATATGAATAACCTAAATGTAGTTAAATGGCCTGTAATTAAGCGCTCATAAAGCCTGCAACCTTGCACCTTACTGTATGTTCAGGAACACCTCTAATAATGTATTTGAAAGTGTTTAGTTATGTCTCACCAAAAATGTAAAAAAAAACTGTACTGTGATATTGGCATACAGTACTTGTATACAATCAGGAAAATCATGGGATGGGGGGTGAGAAGGCAGGAGCTTTAGATTCTTGACTTAGGCAGCAGGACCCAGTGGGTTATCGGGGGTTGAAAAAAAACCCTCCTGTTAATTTTGTATGGAAATTCTGATTTTTAAACCTGCATTAGCGATGTGGTCCCTCCTTGCCCCTCCAACTGTAAAAAATAAAGCGTGGGGGCAGGGAGTGGAATTGGAAAGGCTGTCTCAGGTCAGTAAGCAGCAATCCATTATAATTCCAACAAGTGAAATTTCAGGCACATATTAGCATGTTTTACACCCATAATGCAGCATTTTATTCCCATTATTCCTAGATAATGGTTATTGTGCCAGATGTGTCAAAATGGACACAATTGTTTTCATGCAAATTGGATGCAAGTTGCATTGTTGGTTGCATTATTTCAAGAGCACATGTCCAAAACAGTAATTGATTCACTGGGTGTCTGTTGACACAACCCATTCTGGAATGAATCCTTGGATGCCGTTTCATGCCATTTATCAGAAAGGAGGGAATGCCAACCATGTGGAAGAATTGGAGCATGTTTGGACACTATAAACTTGAAGAATTGCATCAATATGCACTCTCCGTTGCTTCTTCTTAAGGTGCATTCATAAATGACCCCTACTATAAGTTGAAATTGCTAGTCATGTTCTTCTTATTTGTGAATCATGCTGAAACTTATGTAGCTAATGATCTGCCTCTTATAAAAACACAGGAATATCAAAGAAATCATACAAGTCACCAGGAAACACCCCTTCAATGTGTGCAGAAAATATGGCTTAGGGTGATGGGTATCGTAGTATATCAACTGCCAGAGATGCCGCTGGATAAACCGCTACTGTTCCACAGTCTATTGAAATTATATGCAAATGTTCCTGCTTTTCAGCAACATCCTTATCATTTTGTAAATGTATCTTGTTTAGTGGAACAAATAAATGTAACATAACATGATTCCACCACTAAATCTCTCTCTCTCTCTCTCTCTCTCTCTCTCTCTCTCTCTCTCTCTCTCTCTCTCTCCCTCTCTCTCTCTCTCTCTCTCTCTCCTTCTCTCTCAATAAACAATAGTGGGTGAAGGCTTTATCTTTATATGCCTGTGCTTCTGAGTTGCAATTCTGCTTTACTGTGGGACAACTCCCAAAAGAGGCCACTGGAGGAAAAAATGTCTCTGTTATCTTTTTTTTATCCTTGGCATGCATCTTGTATCCCGTTTTTCTTGTGTTTTTTTTAATAGAAATACTGGTGATAAAAACACAATTTTAAGATATCATTTGCCTTGTCTTAGTCTTAAATCTGTTAACTGAAGCATGATGCCTCTATTTTTCCTGTTCTACAGACAGATAATATATTGTAATTGCAGGGCTGTGAATAACTGCTAAACAGATCTTTTTATGTCATTAATTGAAGGAGAAGCTAGACGCTAGCTATTTATAAGTTTGTATATTATCTGTGTAAATCTATCTACAGACAGCTGTATTTGATTTATATAACTTAATTTTCTTTGGGGTGATAGAGTCCTCAACCTGTTTTTAAAGCAGTCGAGAGACAAGGTCACTTTCAGAGGTAACAATATGGCAGACTTTTATGGTTAATTCTCTGACAATATAGAAAGTGTTAATTAATCCCCAGCTACATCATCAGTTTACTGCAGGGTGAGAGGAGAATCAGTGAAAATAATATTAGTTGTGTGCACCTTATCTTATTCTACACCACTACACTTCCTAGTGCTGCATGCAAATCACATATACTGCTATATAGTAAATACTTTATGTTTCTGTGAATAGGCCCATGCCACACCGGGCATTTACTTTAATTGTACTAATGCCTTTTACCGCTTGGGCTGCCACCCTTAAAGTGATAGATTTGTGCCCTTAAACACACATGAAACCACCAGGATATGGTTGTTGCACAGTAACGGAACTAGGTGGGGGCGGGCCCTGGTGCGGCCCGTGCACCCGCCCCCCACCCTCGTCCGTGCGAACCTACTTTGCAGCTGCAGCCGACTCCAGCCGGCGGAGGGGCCATGCGGGGGTGCGGGCCCTGGCTACTCCGGTAGTTGCGCCACTGTTGTTGCAATTAAAGTCTATTGCAGTTAACCTGAGTGGTGACAGGTGTTTCCCGCAAGCAGAAATACACAAGCAGAGAAAACATCTGGAGCATCATTGGCCTCAAAAAGGAGAACAAAATGATAGACGACAGGGACGGGAAAGAAAGAAAGAAAGAAAGAAAGAAAGAAAGAAAGAAAGAAAGAAAGAAAGAAAGAAAGAAAGGAGTTTGGATTTAGCAAAGAGCAGTAAGGGAGAGCAGAAAAGTGAAAGGAAGAGGAAAGAAAAAGGTGAGTGTGGAGAGTGTGGAGAGATGAATTCTGGTAGATCTTTGGAACTCCAATCCAACATGGACTCCCAATGCTGCCCTTGATTTCCCATCATTGTAATTCACAGCTCAGGTGATCAAAGGGTTGACATATAGGGGTTCAGCCTAACTGCTAAAAATAGTTATTATTGGGTTATTAATAGTTAAGACCAAAACTCTAATTAATCTCAGTTTTTTTATGAAAACAAAGCCGACCAAAGTCCCTTCCATGAACTCATGTATCAATCATTTCTTTCAAAAAATCGAGCGTCAATTAGTATCATAAAATTAGTGCCCTGAAAACTTGATTTTATCAGCTTTGTGCTTTTTCAGATAATCGGATGAAAACGCCGACTTTTTCAGATTATCCAGCACAGATCACAGTGTCAAGAAACAACTTCAGAGACATCTGTCATTGAAGTCTACATGACCTTGACAGGTTTGAGATGGTGTAATGTATTGTCGGATTCGGATTTTTAGCAGCTTTGGGGTATGATAAATCTCAAGGGTTTTTTTCCGAGTTTTCCTCCTAAAAACCTCGATCAGAAAAAATGAAGGTTTAATAAATGGGCCCCATACTGTTGCACACAGCACTACAAGGTATTTCCCACTTTGTTAATAACCCTAAACATGTTGAGTCTGAGCTTCAGGGCTTTTATTTAAATTTTTTACATAGCTATTACTCACAGAATAGAATAAGTATGTTACACAAATGTGATGTCCTGAGAAAAGGATATTGTGTGGGGGGGGTATGGAATGGACTCATGATTGGAGCCAGATTTTGTGAATGCTTTCTATCCAACTTTTGGTTTATTTTTTTACCTAATGTATAATTGGTAACAAGCAAAATGTTAAAAACATTTATCAGACTGCCCCCTAATGCTGATCAGATGCTATGGGTTATAGGGATGGAGCAAACTTTGCTCTTGTAATCACAACATCCCAAAAGGCTTGATGTGTTATAGAAGTTGTAAACTGCTTAGCAGCCAGGCTTCCTGAAGAGGTGAGGTGATTTATGCATCCCAAGAGCTTTGGTAGCATACAAAGATTTAACTGCATTATCATCTGCTAATAATTTGTATGTTAACTGTAAGGTAAATCACAGCAGCCGATGGACAACTTCCCACTTCTATTCAGGTCAGCCTTCCCCCTTGTGTTTTTCTTTATGTATCCAGTGAGTGGGTTTCAATCTCTCTGGATTAGCAACTGTCTGCATGCTTTAAGACTAGAAAATGACAGGCAGAAGCTGCCTGAGCCACAATTAAACTTTTACAATGGTATTTTGAGAGTCTTTTTTGAAGGAGTATCAGTGGGACCAGCTTTAGCAAATGCAGTCATGAAGACATCATTTAGAACCCCTAATATGAAACCTACCGCAGAGACCCTTTTAACTCTAGACATATAATATAAGATGCTAAACTCCAATGATAGTAATACAGAGAGAAAATCATTTAGAGTTGGAAGCGGGCAGGTTTTTAACTCTGGAGGGGACAAAAACTAGCCCAAATTGCTGTTAAATGTAATTCCCTGTGGTGCCCTGAAAGCAGCAAATCTTTTGTCGCCATTCTTCTTTCCCAGGTGTATAGATCATGGCATCAAATTGGAGCCAAGCAGGTATCCTATTTCTAGCTGAAATGTTGGGCAGATTTCATCCTGTAGTGTTTTTTTTTAATTGCCTTTCATGCTGTAGTCACTTGTGCCATTTGAGCCACGGAAGCAATCATCTCTCACACCGGTTAGGCTAGAAATTCATTCATGGCTCCCCTCTCCTCTTCCTCCCACCTGGCTCTTTCCTTTGTCAGATGACCACCTGAAGCTTTTAATTAATCTCGCCAGCAGCTGCTGCCTCTCTGGTGTGATATGTAGGTGTAAGAAACAGGGGAAGGAAGACTATACAGGGATGCAGATATTCCATATGCTTGGGTTTTTGGATACAATGCAAGTCGGGACGAACGATGCTCCACACTGCTTTCAATAAGAGGCTGCAGACGTGGAGAGAGCAGGACATGGATACAGAATAGCTGTGAACACCTTGTGTCCACCCAAAATCCTGGAGTGGAAGTGTCATGGAGTAATTGAACCCCCCCACTGCCCTCGCAAGCAGCTGTGCCTCATTTGCACCTGAAAAGAGAATGTTTTTTGTCTCTATACTTATTGTCTGAAGTTTGCTTCCTCCCCAAGCAATAACGGAACAGGATGTTATTATCATGTACACTTGGAGTGTTTTATTTTGTTCCTGAAGAAATAATCAAGGCATGCTTAGCCAATAATAAAGGAATAATGAATAATGAAGGAAGGACAATGAAGCAATGTGCAGACAATGTTGTAGAATCATTTTAAAGGGGAACTCTGCCTTCCAAACCAAACTTTGATAAAGAGGCCCACAGAACACAGAAACCCCTAATAAACCCATCACAGTTACTTGTTTCTTCAAAAAGTATAAATAAATGTAATTTGCTATACTGAAATCCAGCTGTTTAACAGTTCTTCTCTTTCTGCATCATTTGAAATCCTGCCAGGGAAGGAGGGACTAAAACACTGATGTTACAAATTGTAACTTCTCCACAGCTTACAGACAGCATGCTGGAACTACATAACCCACAATGCATTGCACTGTGATGTTCTGTTCCTTATTGAAATCATGTGTGCAGGGAATTGTGAGGTTTGGAGGATGCAGGCTAAGGACAGATGGCTGCTGATACAATGTAACATTAGTCAGCCAGCTCAGCAAAGTACTCAGAAAGATCAGCAGAAGAGCAGGGGGCTAGGCTTAGGTAAATGTCAAAAACCATTAAAAATCGTGAAAAGTCTGCATATTTTTTAATTGATGCATATCGCAAAGTTGCTTGAAATTTTATTTACTTTTCAAAAAAGTTATGTTTTTGCGGAGTTCCCTTTTAATGAATATTTTTCATTATGGCCTTTTGACACTTTACACTGACTGCATTTTACGGTTTTCTGTGAAAGTGGAGTTTTACAGCTGCTAAACATTGAAGAATACTGACATGAGACTCATGAGACTATGTTTATATTAATCTTCCTCAGATAATAATGGTTGTTGAATGTTTAAGTTAGTTGCACCAATGTTTAAAAATGGTGTCTTTTCCATGACAGAACAATGGGTGTTTCACCATGGAACAGCATTCCTCCTGTTCCAATCACAATTTCAGCAAAAGGAAAAGTTCCCTTAAAGGGGTTGTTCATCTTTAAACCAGCTTTTAGTACAAACTAGAGAGTGATATTCTGAGACATTTTACAATTGGTTTTCATTTGTTATTACTTGTGGTTTTTGCCTTATTTTTATTCAGCAGCCCTCAAGTTTGCAATTTCAGCAATCTGGTTGCTAGGGTCCAAATTACCCACCATGCCTTGATTTGAATAAGAGACTGAAATATGAATAGGAGAGGCCTGAATAGAAAGATGAGTAATTAAAAATACCAATAACAATTCACGTGTGGCCTTATAGAGCATTTATTTTTTAAATGGGATCAGTGACCCCCCATTTTAAAACAGGAAAGAGTCAAAAGAAGGAGCACAGTGGTTCCCAGCATTAAATATCCCAGTGACCCCAGCATTAAATGGTACAATGACCTGTAGCATTAAATTACACAGTCAATGGCTCCATGTCCACCTGCACTAATTGTCACAGTGTCTCCCTGCACTAAATGGCACATTGACGCCTAGCACTGAAACACAAAGAGACCCAAATCCTTAAGTGCCATAAAGATATCCAGCATTAATAACACAGTAACCTATAGCATTAAAAGACACATAGACTTACAGATATTAAAAGACACAGTGCGAAAACATCTTATGCTGAGTAACTTTGCAATTTGTTGACTCCACCCCACAAATAAATCTACCCCTTCTTATGTATAGTACAAAGGATGTGTAGAGCAGACGACTAGATAATACCGATTGATATTCACCATGCTGGTGCATAGGTAGAAGAGGCAAAGGGGTGTAAGCAACACAGGTACCAATGGGAGCTGGTATGATGTGCAGATTGATTACCGTGAGCAGCCACGAAGAGGGCCCACCAAGACTGCAGCTCAATAGGATATTCCCTGGTAGGCCAGTGTGGTCCTAAAATGACATCAATGACAATCTATTATGACGTGAAGCACTGACATTTAAGATATTGTGATAGCATCTACCTAACTGCTCTGCTAATGTAGGATATGTAAAATAGTAAAGAATTAATTTTTTGTAATTATACATATTTTAAAATTTAATTATGCTCTAGACTTCAGTTTCATTGTTTAACTATTTAACATTTTACATTTTAAAACCAAATGATGTACTAGAATGTAATGTTATTGCCTGAATGAAATTACCATCACTTAAATGAAATACATACACTTTATATAGTCTGCATTCACTTGCACATTTTTCAGAAAAAAAAGGTATTCAGCTAAACATGCTTAGATGGCATATTCTGTGCAGAAATAAGTATATATTTACATATTATTGTTTATTTCAGATTGTATATCATAGCTGCCCTACTGGTTACTCTATTCAATTTTCTTCAGTAGACTCCAATGAATGCAAAATTTGTAGCTGCCAAATTATTCCTTTTAAGTTAAAGTAAAATCATGAAGACACAAATCACTAGGCTAGGTCTCATTTTATAGTAAATTAACCATCATAAATTAGGGCAGGACTTTCTAGAGGCCTGTGAATCAGAGGCAGCCTTCTTATTATTGCCAGTTTTTTTTTTTTGACTCCACTGACATCTTTGAAGTCATTTTAATTTGATCATATGTAGCACAGTGGATAATTGTCCAATTAAATGGAAAAAGTTGGATAGCACTGGCTTAGGGCAGTGACACATGGTATTTTGACCACTGTCGTCTCATAGTGTTGTGAGAACATGAAACGCGTAAGGCTGTAATCCATACTTGTACAGGTATGAGACCTGTTATCCAGAATGCTCGGGACCTGGAGTTTTCCGTATAACAGATCTTTCCGTAATTTGGATCTTCATACTTTAAGTCTTTTAGAAAATCAATTAAACGTTAAACCAAATAGGCTGGTTTTGCTTCCAATAAGGATTAATTATATCTTAGTTTGGATCAAGTACAAGGTACTGTTTTATTATTACAGAGAAAAAGCAAATCATTTTTAAAAATGTGAACAATTTGGATAAAATGGAATCTATGGGAGATGGCCTTTCTGTAATTCTCAACTTTCTTGATAACAGGTTTCCGGATAACGGTCAGTAAAGACCTTTTTAATACAACTGCCTGTAGGATTGCTCTTTGAGTGCTTACCCTACAAACAATATAGAAAATAATCATGTAAAAATTAAATAAACCCAATAGGCTGGTTTTGCCTCCAATAAGTTAGTATTAAGTACAATGTACTGTTTTATTACTACTGAAAAAAAGAACATTTAGAAACTATTGTGGTGTGGCACAATGATTTGCCTTGTAGGTCTTATGAGCTGCTCAGGTACTGTCTGCATGAATCCATACATTCTTCCGGTGGTTGAATGACTTTCCCTGATATCCTCTCATACTCCACCAATGAATAACTGTATATTAATGGCTCAAGTTGGCACTAGATAAAGAATAATAGCAATATAACATTTCCTTGGTTTGTGTCAGCTTCATGAGCATTAATGTATGCTTTCAATTATCAGGTCTCTCCTTCGTATTTATGTGCACAAAATATCAAACAGCACAGTGTGCTGTAATTTCCTGTTGCCAGCTAACAGAAATGTTTAAAAGCTGATCTTGGAAAAAATAACGGTAAGAAATCAAAACATATAAGAATGTTTTTGTACATTGCTTTGATATGGCACTACCAACTATTTAAAAGTATTAAGTGCTGACTGCTGATCCCAAAGACACATCAGCCTGCAGACTTGCTACTGATAAATAGACAGGCACAGAACCATAAATACTGCAAGGTGCCCAAAGAGCATTTAAGAAAAATTAAAGAATGAATTGAAGAGCTGAATTATAATTAATGTTATAGAGCAAATACATGCAGACTGGAGGGATGGTTTTATTAGAAAAGGTCTCAAACAGAGGGAGAGGTTAATAACATTTAAATGTTTTGCCTTTTAGCCTCTTCAGATCCTTATACAGACATATATATCTATTTAATTATTTTAATGAATACAGGAAGAAGGTAAATCATTTTGAAAAATAAATTTTTTGTCTTACAGATATAAGCAACCATTACTCCAATTAGCAGAATTGCCTAGTTCTTCATGCAGGTACACTAATAGGACGTATATTTTTGGTCTTAGAGTGGAAAATCACAGTAAATTATTTCTGCAGACTTCCATTTGGCAGAAGACTGTGAGTGGGAATAGAATGTATTTAGCTTGGGTTCTTCTATACTCACCAATTATAGCTGCAATTGGAGGATTCCTACAAAAGAAAAGGCTGTGTGTTATCGGCATATTCTACACAGAATAGATCCACGGCCTTCAGTATGTATTGTGTACATTGTATAGAGTAAGGTATTTTTTATATAACTGTTACCAGATGTGTTTTCCCAGATGTGTTCCATAGTAGAGGTGAGTTGTTAAGTTCTGCTTGCTAATTGTCAAGAACCTAGCACAAATTAGGGAGATCTATGAATTACGTGGCTGAAAAAGGAGCATCCCATCTGCCTGGCTTCCTGCTTAAAGGAATTCTGTCATGATTTTTATAGTGTAGTTCTTATTTCTAAATTACATTGTTTATACTGAAAATAATTCACTCTACCATATAAAAATGTTATTCCTGAACCAACAAGTATATCTTTTTTTAGCTGTAATTTTGGTGTGTAGGCAGCCATCTAAGTGCATTGTGCCTGATTCTGTGCTTTCAGAAAGTACTTCATGATGGAACGGCTTTCAGTTAAGGCAGTGCCGTCCAACTCCAACTGTGGTATGGGGGCCTGGAATTGTTTTGGCCTACGTGGTGGAGGGCCGATAATGGAAGCCAGTGTTGACCAGTCCCTGTTTTTAAGCTACACCCATGTTACCACAAGAACTTTTAAGACCATGTCCTCATTGATGGAATACAGCAAGAGTCAGGGAATCCTATAAGGACCTCTCTAAATTGAACAGTTCATACTGTGCTGCATATAATGACACTGCTGCCCCTCCAGCAGTTTGTATAAAGTGTGAATAGGTGAACAATGTGGGAAGTTTCAGTCTGGGTTTGAGTTTTGAACAGTACAGGGCTTTATGGGTGTGAACAATAGAGGTGTAACAGGTGAGAACAAAACAGGAGCTTGCTCTCTAAATTTGAGGTTTAACCAATGCAGGGGTCAGTTAATCTCAGTATTTATGCCTTTAAAAGTTTACACAAGGTAATCAGTCACAGCAGGCAGATTTTCATATGGGGGCCACTAGTTGGATAGAGCAGTTAAAGGGATGATTCGCCTTTAAGTTACATTTTAGTATGTTACAGGATGGCTTATTCTTATCAACTGCACAATTGGTCTTCTTTATTTATTTTTTATAGTTTTTAAGTTATTTGCCTTCTTCTTCTGACTCTTTCCAGCTTTCCAATGGGGGTCACTGACCCCATCTAAAAACAAATACTGTGCAAGGCTACAAATGTATTGTTATTGCTACTTTTTATGACTCATCTTTCTATTTCGGTCTCTCCTATTCATGTTGCAGTGCATGGTTGCTAGGGTAATTTGAACCACAGCAACCAGATTGCTGAAATCACAAACTGGAGAGCTGCTGAGTAAAAAAAGCTAAATAACTCAAAAAATACAAATAATAAAAAATGAAAACCAATTGCAAATTGTGTCAGAATATCACTCTACATCATACTAACAATTAATTTAAAGGTGAACAACCCATTTAAGGTATTGTTTCTCCAACTCAATGTAACTGTATGCTGTTTTCATATGTACTAGAGATCTGTTAACTGGTTATCTTCCCATTGTTCTGCTGAAGAAGAGCTGTTGGGGAAAGTGAAGTGGGTGATAACACTCCAACTTGCAGTGCAGCAGTAAAGAGTGACTGAAGTTCATCAGAGCACAAGTCACATGACTGGGGGCACCTGAGAAACTGACACTATGCCTATCCCCAAGTCAGATTTCAAAATTAAATATTAAAAAAAAACATTTGCTCTTTTGAAAACTAGATTTAGGTGCAGAATTCTGCTGGAGAAACACTATTAATGGAATGCGTTTTGAAAAAAACTTTCCAGTGCTTTAATTTTATTGTATTACTGACAGATTTTAGAGCCCCCTGTATTTGTTTTGGCTGACAATTTTATTATTGATTGTTTTTGACAAAGCTGCTGTAGTTTACTGGGTGGCATTAAAGTGCTATTAATTTAACATTTTTTTCCGTATTTGCTTTCAGAAATTGATTTCTAAAAAATTACTAGCATGCTGATTTATCAATGTTCAGTTTTTTCTTCAATTGAAAATTTAAATGATGGTTTCCAAAACTTTTGTGTTTCATATTTATTAATGGAAAACTTTACCCCCAAAATGAATGATTAAGCAACAGTTTATATCAAATTAAGTGGCATATTAAAGAATCTTATCAAACTGGAATATATTTTTAAGTATATATTGCCCTTTTACATCTCTTGCCTTGAACCACCATTTTGTGATGGTCTGTGTGCTGCTTCAGAGAGAGAGAAAAACTTGAATATAAAACTTAAATTTAAATGTAGAAGTCAATGAAACTTGTCCTAGGCAAAATGTAAGTGATTTTTTAATTAATTTTTAGAATTTTTAAAATTTTTGAAAAAAGTTTGTAGACCCAATGAAAATGACGATAAAAATACTATTCATTCAAATTTTTTCAGTTTAATTCAGTTGAATTGTTTAAACAGGCATGGGACCTGTTGTCCAGAATGCTCGGGACCTTTTCAATAATGAATATTTCCATAATTTGGATCTTTGTGCCTTAAGTCTGCTAGTAAACATTAAATAAACCGATTAGGCTGGTTTTGCTTCCAATAAGGATTAATTATATTTTAGTTTCGATCAAGTACAAGCTACTGTTTTATTATTATAGAGAAAAAGAAAATAATTTTAAAAAACTTGGATTAACTGGATAAAATGGAATCTATGGGAGATGGCCTTCCTGTAATTCGGAGCTTTCTGGATGACATATAGCCAGTACAATCCAATATATTGTCATAATGCTAACCATTTTGTTGTTTAAAGCAAATCCAAAACAGCAAGTAAACAGTTGTGTTGAATCTATGCTTTTAATCCCACTTGGGGAGGGGGGGGTGGAGGCAGCCAAAAAGCACAAGGACCCCTAAATCAGTATAAAGCATAATGTATGAGGTTGTCTATAATGTGTGTGTTTTCATTTCGATGTTATGTGCATTAACACTGAATACAGTGCATTTCTACCACGTTCTCGTATGGTTTATTCATCAACACACAGTGTTTTTGGGCTGAACTACCTATTTAGTACAATCGGTGCCCTGAGCTTTAAAAATGGTAGCAGCAACTTAAACAATAGCTAACTGATTTATATTGTCATTGTAGCTCGTTTCTGTTTGGGGCTATTTATACATGTCAAATCTATGATTTTTGTTAGTACAGAGAAACATTTTTTTTCCTATTCCTACTCCTTATGGAATTACTCAAATTAAAGTTTTATGTTTTTAATACATGTTGCGCTTTTTAGTTTCTTTATAAAAGCCCAGTTCAGTCTACCGACTGAGGAAGAGGAAGAGTTTCCACTCGTTATGTTCTCCCTTCTTATCTTACTTCCTGTAAATAAAACAGCAGTACAGTCACGGTTTATGACAGATTCCAGACATGCAATATAATAAAAAGCAGTGACACATAGTGATGGGGAATGGAGAAGTATGCTATTTTTTATAAATGAGCTTTGTTATGTGTTGAGCACCATGGCTGAAAATATTTACCTCTACACGTGATAAAATACACAAAGGGGCATATTTAGTAACATTGGAAACTAACATCACCTTTGATGGTGCCGATAACAACCAACCAGATCTGTGCTTTTGTTTTCTGACGTGTTATGGGCAACATTATGGGTGATGCTTGTCTCCAGTGTGTGCCCAGGTGCAAATTAATGGCTAATATTGCAAAAAATAATATTGCTAAAAGAAAAGAAAAACAGTAGTAGTTTTTTAATATTAGTATGGAGTTAAGATAGGTTAGTTAGCATCATGCCCATGCACTGCCTTATAAATTTAAATACCATTTTCCCACCTTCATTAAATGCCATTTTCCACAAATAAGTGCACTTGTGCTCTCTGGGAAGTAAGAGGAGTAAAAATTGAAGTACTGTCTCTTTAAAAAAAGTTCGACTTCAATACTCGCCAAATTGAACCTGCCGAAGTGCTATGTTAGCCTATGGGGACCTTCTACAACCATTTTCTAAGCCTTCAAGCATCAAAGTAAAATCATTCGATCGTACGCTAAAATCGATCGATCGAACGATTTTACTTTAATAGTTTGATGGCCAAATTCGGTGAAAAATACTTCAACTTCGATATTCGAAGTCGAAGTATTTCAATTCGATGGTCGAATTCGAAGTATTTTTTACTTCGAAATTCGACTCTTGATAAATCTGCCCCATAATGTAAGCTTTTCTCTGGTCAGACTTTTTGGGGCAAAAACTAAAATTTTTAGTGGGAAAAAGCTTAATTTTTTTAGATTTATTATACCCCCGATGCTGCATAAAGCCAGAATAAAAAAACCCGGCATCTCAAACATGTGTTGGTCATGTATAAGTCAGTGGCAGATGTCCCTATTGCAATTGGAAGATATGGTGGTCTGTGCTGGGTTTAGCCCGATAATCCCAAAAATAAGGGGTTCTTCAGGTGATAACCCGAAAAAAAACATGTGATTTGGGAGTACGGTCCGAAAAATGTGTACAGTTTGTACTTTATTTTATTGATAATTAAGGTAAAATCGTGGAGTTTGGTCAAGCTTTGTTTAATAAAAAATTCGATAAATTCGGATTTTAGTAAATAACCTCTACACTGGCAGTTTATTTACACACAGGGGTGACAATTTCAGCATATAACACATAAATCATAAAAATAAATCCTGCCCACTGGGCGCTACCTTCACAGATCTGATGAGTTGCCTCACTAAACTAGGCCCCTTGAGGACTACAAGTAAGAAAACATTGTATTGGGGTCACCCATATTTCCTTTTGGGGAATTACTCAACCTCCTGGCTTTCTCAGTTTCTCCCTCAGACAGACTCATTCACTTGGCCACAGTCCCCTCTGCTCCTTGCAGTTGCAGGCAGCACCTCCAGCCCCTCTGGGAGTGATTTACACAGACAGGTAGCCTTCCTGCTCTGTTTCCTGCTAAGAGAGATCTTCCTGATAGTCTCTCTAGAATTAAATACTTTTCCACAGAACAGCTTTCATGTGGAAAATGAGCTCCACCATGTGAGCTGGATTAAAGGAATGGAGTCTCTGGCTTGCCTGTTCCTTCCAGAATACTATAGGTTCCAGGGCCATACAGAAAAATCCATACTCTGTTTAGGAACAACCACCTTGTAGCTTACATCTCCCACTATGGAGAACTCTTTGGTCACTGTACTACATCAGATACAAAATATACAAAACACCTATTTCTATTAAAGAATGAAAACAAAATCTGGTTTGTCCACAAAAGGATATCATTATTAGTGATGTGCGAATTTCCACATTTCGCCCCCCTGCGAACTGATTCGCGAAACTGCTGCAAAAAAAAAAATCACCCGGAAAAAAATTTGCTGCAACAAAAAAGTCCCCCATGTAAAAATTGTCGCTTGTAAAATAATTTTGACACCCATTCACTTTAATGCATTTGGACAAAAAAGTCGCACGAGTAAAAATTGTCATGCGTCAAAATAATTTTGACACCCATTGTCTTCAATTCGTTTTGTGAATTTTTCGCAGTTTCACAAATGAATTTTCGTAGTTTGACTCATGAATTTTTTGGGGAAGTGAAACAGGACAGATTCGCCCATCACTAATCATTATATGACAAACTCTGTACAACAAACAATATGTCTCAAAAATTTATAACATCCATGTAACATGCAGTTATGTGTACTTACAAGTTACCTTCAGAATGAATTATGAAAAAAACTATTTTTTTAGCAGAATATATAATGGTGTAACTAACTAGTGCATGCCAAGCTTTAATGACAAAATAGATACGTTGACAGAAAGTACGATTTTATAGCACAGTATTCATTCTATCAACAAAATGACATTAACAAAACTGATAAAATATCCATTCTGCGAAACAGTACTGTCACAATAGATGCTGTCACAAACATCTATTTTGTAATTAAAATCTAGCCTGGCATGCACTAGTTAGTTACACCATTATATATTTTGTCCACATTTGTCCATTTTACATAATTCATTTTGTAAATAACTTTACACAAAACTGTGTTTGTTACATGGATCCTATATATTTGTGAGACAGATTGCTTGTTAAAGTGTGTTTGTAATATAATGATATTCTTTTGTGCGCAAACCAGATTTTGTTTATTGTATTTTGTACAGTATATTATTTATTAGTGTGTATGAACACAAATTCTTACCCTGAGAGCCATTCATTCTGTGTACTAGGGATATTTTTGTATACAGAATGTATTTGGGACAAACGGCACCCCATAGTATTTCACTTCGTTATTGATGGAAACAGAACAGGAAGTAAGTAGAACTTACAATGTTGATGCTGTTCCAGTGTCCTGTTATAGACTGATGCAGGCAATAGATTGTGGTTTTATTATATGAGTAGAGCATTGTCACTTGCTTCCTCACTTAACCATTTTTTTTGCAAAGAGAAATGTGAAAAGCAAATTAATTAAAAGATTGAGCTGCAATTGCTGACATAAGACACAGACTTGTGTCAAAGCAACATTTCAGGTAACTATTTTCCTTTGTGTTCCTTTAGCTTCTCAATTTTGGATTTGCGGGGTTGCCTTTTTTTTAATTTCTGATAGAGAAGCCATGTGGATTCATTCTTTTCCTGAAGCTTAATAAATAGATTTTTCTGGCTAGGGTGCAATTTTAAGACCTTTTGTACAAATAATGAGGTATACTGCTCAGCTTTTAAAGAAGCACAGGTGAAAATACTGTACATGTACATTGCAGTCTTGTTCTCTACGGGAAACAGAATGGTTGGGTAGAGCTCAGGTCTCTTGAAATTTTCAAGATATTACTTAAAGGGAAACTATAATCCTGAACATTGCTGGTCTCTATAAATATATATCACATTAAACAGCCCACATTAAATGTATATTTTAATTGCAATCCTCTAATGAAACACTGCCATTTTAAGTGCTAAAGTCTATCCCTGTGGTTCATATATATGGCACCGCACATAGGGGCAAGTGCCCCTGGATGCACCTTCATTGTGTGAAGCAGAGAAAGGAAGGAGAGGACTGAAAGGGGGGAGACCCTGGGATCGCATTTTAGGACATCCTCAGGACATCCTCAGACAAAATCGCTGTCCTGTATGCGATCTCCTATGCCAGAGGAATGCAACGTCACCTGCTTTTTCACTCACCCATCCTCAAAGGGAGACATCACACCTCTGTCCTGGATCCTCGCTATGTCACATTCCTCTGGCTTAGGACAGCGCATGCAGGAAAAAGATTTCCACCAACGATCTCCTAAAATGTGTTCCCTCATGCCCCTCCCCTGGAAGATTTTCTGTGGCTGCCTCTGTATGGCACCAAGGTCTTTTACTCCCATACTTCTTCCTGTTGCAGTTAGAACCTTCTTTTTTCTCAGTCCTGTCAGGCATCTCTGATAAAGCACCCAGGTCATCAGGAAAGGTGAAAGATTCAAATGGAAGCATGTATTAGTTAATATGTATAAAACCAACACGATAAGATATTTTAAAGGGAATCATAACCCTCTTGCCGAACCACAATATTGCTCAGCACTATGAATTTCAATATGCTTTAATCCATGTTTAAGTATCATGGCACCTGTAGCCAGGGACGGATTTACATAGCGGGCACCCCAAGGTCCACTGTCCTCTGTCATCGCCCCACCCTTCTATTCGCTCAAATTATCATCATCGGAACTGGAGCAATGGGGACTGGTGAACAGGGAATTTAAAAAACAATCGTATCACTTGCGCATCTCCAGTCTTTCTGAACCAATGTGGATGTGGTTGGGTAGCATGCTGCCCCTTAAAATCCTGCCCCCTAGGCCCAGACCTTGGTGGCCTCTCCACAAATACAGGCCTGTCTGTAGCCCAACATCATTAGGGGTATGATTTATCAAAGCTGAATGTTTGCCCTGAAAAGCATTAATTCGATTTAGGGTTTAAAAAACTCAAATATGACATTTTTATTAAGCTCAAAAAACTCTAAACAACCAAATGTAAAACTTTTACATCTAAAAGCATGTGAATTCCTGTAGAAGTCAATGGCAAAATGTAAGCAATTTTTTTTCAATTTGAGTTTAAATTGAGTTTATTTTTAAAAAAATGTTTTTAGAGTTTGTAGACCCATTAAAAATAATGATTTGAATACGAATTAGATGCAGTTCAGTTTTATTCAATTACGTTTTTTAGATTACATTTTTTTAAATAAATAATGTTTGAGTTTGGTAAAATTTCTAGTTTCTTCTTTAATTAAAAAAAACCTCTAAAATTCACAAATTCAAATTCTTATAAATAGGCCTCCCCATTTGTAGTCATCAAGTAATATTGCTCTATAAAACTTTTATTGGCTATCCAGAACCAACAGTTAGTGGTGAATTCTATTGCATCTGTAATTAAGCTTTTTGTCCCTTTATTTAGATATTGGGTGATATGGTTCAATGGTGTCATGGAGGTTTTAAATTCCTTTGAATCTGCATAATGGTCAATTGGATTATATGACTGACTATAACTAGGATTACTGTGAATAAAATGTACATGTCCTTGCCTGTTTTGTATGGTGTCTAAAATATTATTTTGTTTCGAAATATATCATCGCTGAATATGAAAAACAAACAAAATACATTTGAATGTGATCTTTCCATTTGGTTAGGTTTTCACATGAACGACACAAAACTTGGATTGTAGGCAGGCACCACTCGGGAACACAAAGATCATAAAAGTCAGTAGAATCCAGGAGCCCAAATTTTAAATAATATAAAAAATCTTTATTTTACATTATGTATAAAAGATTAAAGTCTTACGCGTTTCGTGTTCCCCAAGGACACTTAATCATAGACTATATAGGCTCTATAGCCTATGATTAAGTGTCCTTGGGTGACACGAAGGGGCACATTTACTAAGCTCGAGTGAAGGATTTGAATTAAAAAAACTTCAAATTTCTAAGTTTTTTTTTGGGTACTTCGACCATTGAATAGGCTACTTCGACCTTCGACTACGACTTCGACTTAGATTCGAACTAAAAATCGTTTGACTATTCAACCATTCGATAGTTGAAGTACTGTCTCTTTAAAAAAAAACTTAGACTACATACTTTGCCACTTTAAACCTACCAAGCTACAATGTTAGCCTATGGGGACCTTCCCCATAAGCTTTCTAAGCTTTTTCTGATCGAAGAAAAATCGTTCAATCCATCGATTAAAATCCTTCGAATCGTTCGATCGAACGATTTTTACTTTGATCGATCGAAGTTTTTGCGGTAAATTATACTTTGAGGGTCGAATTCGAGGGTTAATTAACGCTGAAAAGATAAGGCTTTTATCTTTTATACACAATGTAAAATAAAGATTTTTTGTATTATTTAAAATTTGGGCTCCTGGATTCTACTGACTTTTATGATCTTGGTGTTCCCGAGTGGTGCCTACCTACAATCCAAGTTTGTTTCCCCCTTTGCTGAAGGTCTGTGTCATGAGCCCCTGGACCCACCATGGAAAGCTTGTCTCATATTCAATGAATTCATGCTTCCAAAGTTTTATATTTCACATGAACGATCTTTATTCAGCTAAGCCATTCTCATGGTGGGCTGAATCAGGATGATCCAAATATTTGGCCTTTATACAAATGATCATAAAGGGCCCTTGACAGACCATTTTCACACACCTTCCCCCCAACCTAAATGAAATCTAAACAAGCTTTTCTATTGGAAGGAAGGTTCTAATTTTATTCCAGTACCAATGGTCTGTTATCTGCCAGCGTGTAGACACCATAAAGGAGCAGGAACACCTACATTGATTTTTTTTTATTTATTTATTATGACCTGACACATTACTAATATCCCTCTGTATATTTAAAAAGTTTTTATTGCAGCATTTTCGTTATCAGATTGGCTGTGTTCAGCCATGTTTTATGCCTGTCTAAAAAAATTGAAATCCATTTTGTTATGCTTAGCAGAGGCTCAGATAATACATATTAATAATCTGCCCCCAAAAGTCCTCCCATTAGTGATGGGCTAATAAATTCGGCAGGAGCAAATTCGAGGTGAATTTCTGTGTTTCCGCTGCCGGCGAATAAATTAGTGAAACTGCAGAGAAAAATTGCCGGCGAAAAATCCACTGTGTCGAAAACATTTGGGCGTGCCTCATAGTCGCATTGGGCAAAAATAGGCACATGTATAACAATTCTCACGGGTCGTCGAAATTGACGCATGTCAAACTAATTTTGACGCCCATTGACTTCAATGCATTTTGCAAATTTTTCGGGGAAGCGAAACGTGACAAATTCGCCCATCACTACCTACCATAAAAAAACATATTTTCAAAGAAAAAGGGCATTTCGGCCCTTTTAATAGCAATTTCTGTTGAATGACATACAAATCCATGGTGAAAGAACATTATATTTGACTGCAGATCTTTACTTTGATATTTTTGGCCCTTTAATTTGCAAAGAGAAGCAACTGACCATCTGGCTTCAGCTATGACTGAGCATAATTGGTTTCTATTTTTAACTGTATTCGGCAGGGCAGGGTTTGCTTGTATTGTTTTATATATTTGACTTTTTCTAACAGCCAACGATCATACATGGTTTTCTATTTCTGAGAAAAGGATCATTTGACACTGCATTATCTTGATTTGCTAATTAATAAACAAGAGCACAAAGCTATAATAGAGTAGTAATTCAAAAAAATATCTTTTGGCTATCAGTGTGGTCACAGACAAGTACTAGTAGCTTCATAGCTAGTGATGGGCTACTTTGGGGCTAAAAAATTCGCTAAATGTCGCCGGTGTCTCGGGTTTTTTTGACACCGGTGAATTTTCGCTGCAGTTGCGCGAATCGTGGAAATTCGCGCCTGTCGAATAAATTCACCCATCATTTTTCATAGCACAGTCGAATTCTGGTGACCATATGAAGAATTTTAATTTATACTACACAAACTGATATCAGTTAAAGGGGATATTCTACTTTATATTTAGTATTTTAGAGGTCGACCCAAGTTACTTGGCAATTTTATTTAGTATGTATGGTTTTTGAGTATTTCTTATCTGCTTATAACATGCCTGCTGAATGAATTAAAAACAGATTGACTGTTAAAGTTAATTTTTATTTTATACATCAGCTCCTACTATTGATCTTCTATGGTTGCTAGGGCAATTAAATTTGCTTTCTCATTAGAAGAGACTGTACATCATGTTAAAATAAATGGATAAAGGAGTGAAAGTTCATCTTTCAGCAGGACAATGACCTCAAACACAAGGCCACAGTTACGCTAAAGTGGCTCTAGAACGAAAAGGTAATTGCCCTTCAATAGCCCAGTTAAAGCCCTAATCTGAATCCAACTGAAAATCTGTGGCATTATATAAAAATGGAGGTGCACAAGGGTCATATGAACAACAAGGAGCAGATGTGCCTGGAAATATGGTCCGAAATTACAATCACAGTTATAACATAAAATAACTAGTATGGATGAGATTGCCACAAAAAGGGTCTCTACCACATACTGTATATTATCAATGCAAGCAGAATATTTAATTTTTGTTATACTTTTTCCATAACAAAACAATGTCACTAAAGAGTTTCAGTACTATGTGAAATGAAAATATGACAGAAAACGAAATTTATGAAATTTGTTTTACAGTAAAATGAGAGAGTTGGTCAAGGGTATGACAAAGCACTTAAATGTAAAAGGATGTTGCAATACCCTAGTACTGTTCTAAATCTGAATAGACTATTCATAAGTGCTAGTTATCATGTATCTTCATCAGTATGCCCTGCTATAAGTATGAAGTGTGTGTATGCACACACATATATACTGTATAAATATCTAAATAGTAGTGATGGGTGAATTTTCGCCGTTTCGCTTCGCCAAAAAATTTGCGAAATTCGCGAAACGCCGAAAATTTTTCACGGGCGTTCCGTGGATTTATTCGCTGGCGGCGAATCGGGCAAATTCGCCGCAAATTCGCGCCTGGCTAATAAATTCGCCCATCACTACTAAATAGTACTTCTGTGCTAAATAATGGTTCATTTGTTCCAAAGGATAAGTTACATACCTAGGTACAGCTTCAGTTATTCAGGTGATAACACAAGCAAAACATTTTAGGGAGCACACATTTTTTGTTGCAGGCCTCTGCTCTCTATATCTGATCGATACTTGTAGATTGCTCCTAGAACTGAGTGGGGCTCCATGCAAAGAGCAGAAATTCCGTGGGAAGTCAATGCTATTAAATGAGCAGTTAAAATGGCTAACCCTATATCAGTATCCACCAACATTACTGTTGCAGCTGTTGAAAGATGAAAAAGGGCTACAACGCACAGGTTATATAGGAGATAACAGATTAGCTTTGTAGAATACAATTGGATTCTACAAAGTATATCTTGCATCTAGAATCTAGGTTTTACTAGTGCAGAGCAACAGCATACTATAGTTTAATTACTTTAAAGGAACACTTTACCCCAAAATTAATACTCAAGCAACAGTATATCTCGTATTAAGTGGCATATTAGAGAATCTTACCAAACTGGAATACATTTAAAGGGCACGTAAAGGCAAAAAAATAAAATCCAATTTTTTGCTTTCTTTAATGAAAAATAAACCTATCTCCAATATACTTTAAATTAAAAATTGTGTACCGTTTTTATAAGAACCTTGACTGTATGCAGTGAAATTCTCCCTTCATTTACTGTTGAGGATAGGAATTGTCAGACAGTCCCTAACTGCTCTGCAGGGAAACAATCATACTTATAAACAGGGAGCCCCCACCTTACTTCCCAGCCATGCAGAACTCAAGCAGATTTGTTTGTTTCCCTGTAGAGCAGTCGGTGACTGTGTAGATTTGTATTGGATTTTATTTTTGCCTTTACATTCCCTTTACTGTTTCCAACTTCAGCTGCAGGGACAAAGATCATGGAGCCAGATTTAACCAGATAAACTGGGATTCTATTTGGAGGAGTATTTTGCAACAGCCACTGTTTCTGCAGAGTTGGAGAAAGTTTATATTAAACAATACAAAAACGATAAAATCCACATTAGATTACATGACAACACAGGACCCAGTGCAGTCTGCATATTCTGATTATTAATCAGTCTTGCTGTATTGGCTTCTGGCAGATATTATTTGACTTGTGCTGTTTTCATAATTTATGACAATCCCTAAGCAGCCCAGACCACATTGAGCATGTGCACATGTCTAGATGTTTAACAAAGGTACAAGATGGTGAACCCCTGTGGCCAACTTTGAAAGCATAAATCATTTGTTTTATTAGGGTTTTGGTGCAGTAAGTTCATGTTTATGTTTAGTATACAAAATACAGAATTTCTAGCCTTATTCTATTTTAGACTTTACTTTCTCTTTAAGTAAATATTGCCCTTTTACAGCTCAGACCTTGAGCCACCATTTCCTGATGGCTTGTGCCTAAAGGTGGCCATACACGGATAGATCCGCTCGTTTGGCGATGTCGCCAAACGAGCGGATCTCCCTCCGATATGCCCACCTTGAGGTGGGCAATATCGGGCTGATCCGATCGTGGGCCCTAGGGCCCAAGGATCGGATCTTTCACGTTCGCAAACGGGCGGTCGGATCGCGGGACCGCATCAACGAACAGATGCGGCCGCGATCCGACGGGATTTTTAACCCCATCCGATCAAGATCTGGCTGACTTTCGGCCAGATCTCGATTGGGGAAGCCCGTCGGGGGCCCCCATACACGGGCCAATAAGCTGCCGACTCGGTCTGTCGGCAGCTTTTATCGGCCCGTGTATGGCCACCTTTAGAGAGCACTCGATCAGAAATACTACAGCTCAGAACTGTTTCTGTTAATTTGCTCATGTGCCTTATGAACGTATGGCTTGTTTGTGTGCACCTTGAATCGTAGGATCCAAGGGGATCTTAAAATCACAATTTTCTATTTAGGATTACTCAATGACACATACAACTAACAAAGTATATTATTATAGAAATGGTTTATTTAAATAAATCAGGGTTTTACATAAGAATATTAAAATATATTGAATATATTTGTATATGCTCGGGGGCATAGTTTTCCTTTAAAGCACTTTCATTTTTTGATGTTACTGTTCCGTTAAAGTTGTGGATAATAGATACAATACCAGGGACCCCTAAAGTTTTTTGATTCCCCGTGGCTGTGGTTCTCTACATCTTTAATAAAAAGAAACATCTAAACTATAAAGATAAAAATGAAGCGTTTGGAATATTCCTGTTTCAATAGAACGGTTTGCAGTTCTCAGTCCTTGTTTTTATCTTAAAAGAAAACAGAAAATGAAAATCCTAATTAAAAAAAATGCTAAAACTAGATATGAAGACTAATTAAAAAAAACCCTTTAGAAAGATCCTCTGCTGTTGTGGGCACACATAGAGAAGCAGGACAGAGTAAGATTTTCTATCATGTATTGATGCATCTGATGACAAATTACTTTCCCAGCCATGAGTAACTACAAACACTGATATCTGATGAGAAATGGAGGCTGGAAATGATGTGATTCAGAAAAAGTATTTCCAGTCTACATGGTTTAATATGTGTGTAAGAAATAGGATTTGGGTAAACTGGAATACCGTTTTCAGGAGCCTGTTGATTCAGCTTAAATATCAAAATTGTAATTTTACTATTTTTCTCTATATTGATTTTTAGGTGCAATCATTAGAACCCATCATTGGAAAAATGGCAAAACTGGAAGGCAGGAAGACAGAATATATAAGGAAAGAATTACGTAAGTATCAGGTTCCTTTTTGGGCCCATTGCACTCCATTCTGGAATCAAGACTATATACAGTAATTAAAAGTGACTTGCTATGATAATTCCTTTACTATTTACACCAGTTTTTAGACTCCCTGGGACCTTGCTAAGGCCTTCTTCATTCCCTATCCTGTCCCTTCAGGCATATTTGAAGATTTGATTATCAATTTAAAGCAATATATCAGTCAGTAATTCTCAATGATCTTCACCAAAGTAATGGTGCTACAAGACCTCTTGCATGAAAAGCCCTAGTTGTTACAGACCTAATGAAAGACCCTTTTTGCAAATCAACCCCACGTTACCATTCTTCCAATTGCAGATCATTAGAGTTTTCAATTTTTAGAATTTTTAAAGTCTCGTGAAGAAGCTGTCAACAACTCTGATGGCTTAACAGATGCCTATAACATACACATTACATGGACATAACAGATCCTAAATTCTAATGGATGTCATTAAATAACATGGGTGAATGAAGGAGAAAAGCTGAAACCCAGAGTTATCAATTAGAATTTTTCCATCTAGTCCAAGATCAGTGAAGGCAAATATCTGAATAATTTCAGTCTTTCCTCTTTCAGTTGCTTATATCCTTCCTACCATTCTGTCCATAGATTTTGAGTCTCAGAAAGCCATTGCCTGACTGCTATAATAATTTTCTTTTGTGTACCCCTAATAAAACTGTCAACCTTTTTTAGGTATTGCAGTGTTTATGAACCCACTTTTAGCAATTAACAGATACAGATGACAACATCACATTAATCCCTATAGTTACATCTCATGTAATGTGCTATTGTAAATTGTTAATACATGGAAACAGATTAAATGGAAAATATGCTCCCTTTCTGACATGAGCTCATTAAGCTTGGCTTATTAAAAAAGGTTGGATAACCACTATCTGAACTTTTAGAAATTAACATATCCCTTTTTTTCCACAGTGATACCTGATTCTACAGTTTGAGAAGAATTCATGTTTTTGTGACACACACTTTCCCAACATTGTTTAGGCTCATAGTGCAATGGATTCTCTCCCTCGCCTTGTTCCATTGTGAAGTGATGGATTCTGGGACTTGATGTCCCTTTGCTTTCCATAGTGGGTGATGCACAGATTCTCTGTAAAGCAGAGGACATTAAGTCACATAATTCATTATATCACAAATGAACAAGGTAAAGGAAGGAGTTGAATTATACCATGAGTCAAGAAGAGTGGGGAACTGGCAAACACACAGACAGCAAACACAGTGACAAACTATCATGGACTTTCAATTGGTGGAATTAGCTATGTCAGTAAAAAAAATATACTTTTATATTTATTATTTATTATTTTGACAGTTTAGACATTTTCTACATAAGACCAACTGATTTATCTCATGTTTAAAAGAGGGGTATATTGTCTCTTTAACATGAAATGTCCCATCTCTTAGCAAACACCTACTAAGTAGGTTGCAAACCAACTGCAGGTAGACTTCACTATCACTGCCTTAAAACCCTGCAGGATTTTCTCTTTTTTAAGTTTTATATTCAGACTCTTCTTGTCTATAAATTAAAGCCTGGAAAGCTTCCCATACACTTGCCCAAACGATGTGTACCATGGTGCCTCAATTGTTTTCTCCTGTGGCCTTTTCCTAAGTTTGCCTCTGACTGGCAATATCCTGCATACAAAACTCATGTAGCGAGCTTATAAGTATTACATTTCCCTTAGGCTTACCTTTCCTTTTAGCATCTCACACAGTCCATTTCAGTGCCTCATATAGCTTTTCATCTTGGCAGCCTGGAATGCATGTTAACGGAGTCCAATTCTGTTCTTTGTCTGCAGGTAGTGAGATGGCAAATTTAAATACTAGCTCTTGAAAATAAACGGCTATTTTTGTGCATGGCTGGAGATTTTTCTCTGGCCTCAGGAAGTGTAATAACAAATATGGCATGAGGAAAGTAGGGTATATTTTTTAACTCAATTTAACATTAGCCAGTGTCCATATCATATAAAGGGAGTACTTCAGTCCTTTGTGAGTAGGCTGTGTATTGTACCATGTTTTAAAGAATTATAGTTGTTCAAAATGCATAAACTAAAGCACAAACTGTTTTATTTTCAGCAGATAAATGTGTTTTTTTCTGATTTTTGTGAGCAGTGTCTTGTTTTCTGGCTGGCTTGATGACAACAATAGCTTCTAATATCAGCAAAACCTCACAATCCTAATTATAAAAGGGCCATTTTAGTAATATGAGTTGAGAATGCAGCTGGAAACCATTACCTGCTATTACAGTAAGGAAACACAATTAAGCTCACCTTGTGATAAGATTTTTAATCTCTTTCAATAATTACAAGCTTTGCTTGCACTTGGTTTTAATTTGCTGCAAGTTAAGTGATTCATATTAGCATTTCAACCACTGAATTGTGAGCTAGGCTGTGCCTTCTGATATTTGACCTCTTCTTATACAGTATCTCTACTCCTGATTTGCAATGAAAGTTAAAGGAATGGATGCCATGCCATTGTTATTTTTATTATCTTTAAACCATATATTTAATTGACAGAGGGACACAAAAAAGCTGAAAAATAGTTAAGAATGGGCTTTCAACCAGTAGTATGAGGTTAATGATCTAATTTGTGTTTGCAAAAGGCTTTTTGTTATTGGGGTGGGCATCTCAAGGTAATAGACTAGAGGTCTATAGCACAGAATCTAGATGTCTACATTCTGTATTATGCCAACATAGCCTTCTTCATAATGTAACCTTAAAAGATTGATGGAAGCAATCTTTTCTAAGATTTTGGTGCATGTATACAAGATGGTAAAAAGAATGTAGCGAAGACCAGTCTTGTTATTGTCTGGAGCCTTTTCCCAAGCTCTTAGTACTTTTCTTTCTAGAAACTGTTAACAAATATCCAAGTTGTGAGTTGAATATTTTTAAATGAACAAAAGTAAATTAAAATGTACATGAAAAAAAAATTCAGTAAATTCAGTAAGTCAAAAGTTACAACAATCACTTACAAAAACAACACATTAAAAAGCCCAGATTTGACTGGATGGCTGTTCAGAATTGACACATTTGTCGCCTATCATACCGAAATCTCTGTCCTTAAAATGTTAACATTTCTAAGTCAAAAAGTTACAATTTCCTAAAAATCATTTAGTCCCTTAGAGAAGCAACTTTCGGGTCTCATAGAAATAATGCAACAAAATAATCAGCCAACATGACATTTATGTCTGGAGAAAAAGTGCTTGCGAGTGGACATGATTACTCTTTTACAAGTATATTAGAGAACATTATAGACAGATAGCAGTGGACCTTATTTCTCATAGAAGAGAACAAAGAACCAAGAGTCAAAGAACCAAGAGTCAAGAGTGAGTTTATTGTTATTTCATCCATAGTGAAACAAAACAATGTTCCTCTTGGACCATGGTGCTACACAACACAACATTGATGTACCGGACAACAGACAAAAAGCGCAAGTGCAAAAATATGTAACTCCTGCAAGACAGGTCAGCACAGTGCAGGGACAGGACAAGACAGTGCACACTCAGCAGATGTAATATGTTAAGTAAATAATGCTAAACTTCAGACATGATGGGTGTATCATTGTGATATGATAGTAGTAAGAACATGATAAAGAACATGATAAAGTGCAGATGTGCTCATAGAGAACAATTGTATCCAATTGCTATTTATTTATACAATGGCGTACAGTGGCTGTGTACAGTGGCCACCTTTTAGACTTGAGGGACTGAACTTTCATTTGAAGCAATAAGTTCTTCTCAAAGAGGACACGGAGGTTGTGGAATGCCCTGCTGGGTGATGTTGCCAGATTCTATTAATGCATTTAAGAGTGGCTTGGATGACTTCTTGGACAAACACAACATCCAGGGATTCCTGTAATCACAAGTTATTTATATTTATGTGTATGCTCATTTATATAAGAGTTATATGAGCAAATCTTTTTGCCTCGTACAATTTTGAGGCAAAATGTTGTGAATCCATGCTAGTTTTGTAAGTAATTTGTGTTGCACCAGAAAAGAATGGAGAAAAAACACAGATGTCATGTTATGTGTCCCTTCCCTTCCAAATTAAACAATGGAAAAAGACCCCCCCCCCAGTCTTAAGCTATCCAGGTACCATGTTTGAATGAAACTGGCAACATTGGAGCATTTTTATAACCTTGCCATCAGTTAGTGCATGATGGAAAGGAGCTTCTCTAAAAAATGTAGGGCAATGTATGTGCTATAACAAAGCTAAAAACGCATTAACCACAATGTAATTTTGTCTTGACATTGAAACTTTTGCCATTTTGTTTGCGCATCTGTTAATTATTAGGCTAATTGAAATAAAAAGTTTTGTTCATGACTATATGAGAATATGAGAGTGTCTTGATGTATATATGTGTGTGTATATGTAGTATACTTGCACTGTGGTTCATTTAACTTGGACCACCTTTTTTCAACCAAAATTTATTAGGTAACTATGTAACATTTTGGTCTAAAAAACAAAATCTATTCTAATGGTACTTCCATTTTAAAATAGAATGACAAGTTGAATTCAATATTGTAACAATTAGTTAATTTGACCTAATTTCTATTTAAGGAATGTTACATTTTGAAGGGGTTTACACAATGAGATGTTGGAAATTGTCAGGAAAATGTACAAACACATAATTAAGTCACAATATTAACTTGTATGGTGTAAGCTGGGCTGACAACAATCAGTGGTTCTTCCCCATCTTAAAGGATGTCTGTATCCTGGAAATTAGAATTTTTACTTAAATACCAAATCAGTTTTTTTTATAGAATTTTTATTAATTAACATTCATCTGCATTTTCTGTAGCCCTCAAAATGTCCAGCAAGGAGTACATCAACAGAACCAAATTACGACTGGTCTCATTATAGATTCCATGTTGTAATATCCCTATGTCAATCACACTAGCTTGGAATTATAGTTTTGCAAATAGTGCTTATATTTACATGCAATATTATCACATTCTCTTTTGATGCTGTTGCATTATTTTTTTTATTGAAATGAATAGTGTGCTGTGCATGCTGTTAGCCACATAAAAAAATAGGATTGCTCATTCTGTATGCTATTTTTGCTAGGTTTTTGCTAATAACTAGTGCTTAAAAGGCAAGTAAAGACAAAAAAATAATGGCCTAGTATTACAAGTTGTTGCAATGGGAAGGGGTCTAGAATAGATTATACTCTTTGAGCTTACAAAAGCCAACAGTTTTTCTCCAAGAAGTATTTGCCATAATGTGTAGATCAGGGGTGTCCAGCCTGTGGCCCGAAGGTCGCATACGGCCCAGGATGGATATGAATGCGGCCAATCTTGAAATGATTGGTTCCGAGGAAACAACATGTCGCAAAGGATATGGCCCCCCGGACCTAGCTTGGTATCTGGCATTGTCTGTGCATGTCTGACTTGTGCTCTGCATGTGCGGGAGAATCAGAGAGAGGTGCGTTGGTGGAGGGAGCAGCTGTGGAGCAAAATCAGTGTGGTTTCTGGCTGCTTGTGCTGAGGCGTCACTGAGTAGTAGCAATGTATTCCCCCTAAGCTGCTGCACATTCCCATCTCTGCAACACTTAACATTAGATCTACATGGCTCCTCTACTACTTTTTCTGTGAGCAAACAAACAAGAGGGGGGGGGCAATGGTGGTGAGCGGGCCTGTGGGCCTTAATTATTTTTGGTACACTTTCATCCAATCTGGGGTGGTGGCAGTGAATGGGGCCTTAATTACTTACCCCCATAATCCACACAGAGTGCCCACCACCAAAATTTAATTTTACATTAACCTCTGAGGACTCCTTGTTTGCCTATTTAAGTTTACTGCTCTGCTTTTCTAAATTATTGTCTGTCTTCATGCTCATTTACAGTTTTCTGCCTCTGTTTGAATTTAAAATTGATTAAATAAAAATGAAATGCTCACTGAATTGTGTGCAACTGTATATATATACTGTATATTCCCTGTCACATTTCCATTAGTTCCTGCCCAGTGAGCATGCAATCTAAGGTCCCTATCACAGTATCATCAGTTCCTACCAAGTGAGCTTACAATCTAAGGTCCCTATAATCTTTATCTTAGTTTCTGCATTTTTCTTCTATCTCTGGCTATTCATTCCCATGCGGTGTACAGCTTCCTA
Source organism: Xenopus laevis (assembly GCF_017654675.1). Lineage (NCBI taxonomy): Eukaryota > Metazoa > Chordata > Amphibia > Anura > Pipidae > Xenopus > Xenopus laevis. The sequence goes on along the minus strand of NC_054375.1, from coordinate 54,238,880 downwards.
GATTAGAAACAAGGAGTTTATCAACCTATCAACCTGCAAGTGAGCATTTGGTTGTTATTTAAAAAGGCAGGTAAACATTCTTAAGTTGCACCTCACGCATTGCCTGCTATGCTTTACAGTTGGCATAATTGGTAAATATAGTCCCAATTTTTCTTCTAACTCTTGCCATTTGTTCCCATGCGGCGTGTAGCTTCAATCAAACCAGATATTGATGCATTCGTTTCCACAATGTCATAAATTCCACACAGTTAATATTGCCCTATTTTCTTTTACTTTTTTTTGTAAACTTTTGTTTTTAAACAGTTTTATTTCCTTTTTTTATGCATTGCAAAAACTTGACATACATACATTAGCTTCGCATTGTATGTAGAAGGAGAGAGAAAAGGAAGAGAATAGGGAAAAAAAGAAAGAAATGAAGAAGTAAAGGAGAAAACAAGAGAGTGAAATAACACTTTGTGCTTTCTAAGTCCAGACACTTTAACCACCTCAGTCTGTTGTCTTGTTAGGAACAGACTTACTATGCCAGGTTGTAACAATGTGGTGACCTATGTAGTAGGGAGGAGGGGGGGACTCTGCCCATTGCCCAGTTAGTAATAATAATAATAATAAGTCTATTTAATATCCAGGTGTCCCATATTCCAGTGTATAGCTCCATCTGTTTTTTTCTGTGTATTTTGTTTACTTTTTCAAATCAAACGTGTTTGTGTATTTCTTGTGTGGCCCCAGACAATTTTTCTTTTTCCAATGAAGCCCAGGGAAGCCAAAAGTTTGTACACCCCTGGTGTAGATTTAGTTTTAATAGCCCAGCATTCAACTTGAAATGCTTTTGTCTTTATCTGCACAAGAGACAAAATGTTTGTTATTTAGTGAGCTCAAAATCTACAAATGTGTTTTTTGAGAAATAATTTAGAGATACAGTATAAAATCCTGCAATAATAGTGATGAGTATGCTATATGTATGTTATCCTGACTTTTAATTTAATATAAGAAAGTTGGACTGCTATTGGTCATTTGCTGTTGAATCTGAGGTCTTGTAGTGTTCAGGTTTAAGAAGAGATCATTTTAGAGTAACAACAATGAGTCTACGGCTAAGACCATACCAGACTATGTTCTGCAGGCAGAGAAAAAGCAGATCCATGGAATTGGCCTGTATGTACACACAGGTCAATCAAGGTGTTAATGCAAAAGTTTGCATGGAACAGATTGGCTTTTTCTCTATCTGTGATTATAGGCAGGAGGAGAAACAGCCTAGTTTGGCATTCACCTTGATTTGTTCAGATTCTAAACCATACAATTTCTGATTGATGTTGAGTTACTGGAAGGCAGTACAGGGTGGCACTAAAGTAAATGACACTTCTAAAAATAAAGTAAAGAACTGCAGCAACCTTGCATAAAACAGGCTATAATTGCACCAATAGTTTAAGCCTAAAGCTTATTCTCATTGGTAAGTGTTCATGTGGAATAAAAGTAGATTTATCCTTCAAAATAACCTCTTTAGAAACATTTTTGCCGATAATCCTTATAAAGTATGTTTGTTGCTGAATGACCAGTGATTGAATTAAGCAACAGAGAGATGATTAAAGAGTGTGACACGTTTACTGCAGAGTATTGCAAAGTTGGATTAGAAACTAAAATGGAGACGTCCCTTAATTCTCATAAAAATTCCTTTTATTAGCATTGTAGCATTTTAGATTAATGATCCTTTAATCATGATACAAGCTGGATTTTCAGTCGTCTACTTCACATCTAAACTGGATATATAATGAAATCTGTATGTAGCAGGAAACCAAGTGTCTCTTTGGGCTGGAGCTCATCCCCTCACCAAAGCACACTAGTTCCCCCTTTCCTTTGAGTTGAGCTCTAAGATTATCTGTACCCCTCAAGACTTTGACACAGGGTCTTACATTTCTCTTAGAAGCAAGGGAAACTGCTACAAGTATAGAGAAAGGATTAGTGATTCCAGGAAAGGAAATTGATTATCAGATAGCAGGCACATTAATATAGAATACAGGAAATGATAAGGAACAGAGAGTATTTAGATCTTTATATATAATAAACGACACAAAGTCTGCTCAGGTGCAATAACCCATAGTCCTCAGTAAGATGTTTGCTTTTAAACAGGTGGTAAGTAAATGATGCTTGTTGATTGGTTGATAGGTGATAAAAAGTGTATCAAATTTTGCATCTTATAATTCATAACCCCAACAGGCCAAAGTCTGGAACCAGAATACCAGAAACAGAGGTCAAACACAACTAGAAAGTTATCCAAAATTACACCTACAGACAAACAATGAAACTCGCATGTCAGCAAGTTTGTTCTCACCATAAATACCCATCTCTGTCCCCTCTCGCTTATAACTTGCTGCCTCTGCTCCATCCTACACCCAACGATTTATGACAAACTATAGTAGCTAAGTAGGTATAAGGATATGATTAACCATCTCAGGTTAAAATGGTTTTAAGTTTACTCCATAATGTTCACAAATTTGAGAAATTATTATTTACTCTCAAGTGTAGTCATAGATATTTATGCAAACAAAAATTCATTTTCTTTTCCAGCCTCAATTTGGCATCAATTATTACATTTTGCAGCCAAGAAATATGGACAAAAAGTACCCAGAACATGCAAACTGCAGCTGTACTGTTTATGGGACAAAAAAAAAAAAAAAAAAAATCCCATCTACAAAAAAAAACACAGAAGTGATGGCATATATGCCTGTTATGGTTAGTTTCCCTATTAATGTCATTTCATACTAATACAGTGCTTTGGACAAGATTCAATTCCATAACTGAGAAAATAAAGTTATCACAAAAAACTATCACAAAAAGCTGTTATACTTTGTGTAGTTTGTACCAGGACACCATGGTTTTGAATCCTTTTCTTCATTCTAGCTGGTTCAAGCTGTGCTAAGTGCCTATCTGGTCTTGCTCAGTACCTTATAATTAGTTTGCATCTCTGTAGGCAATTTAATAAAGCAAATTACCAACCAATCAAAGTTCACTTCAACTATTCAGTAGCTGCTGATGCAGTGTTTGGTATTTATTTGTGTCTTGTTATTCAAATATGAAACAAGCCAGTTTAATTTGTGGTAGATGGTGATCATAAAAGCATGCAGTTCCTTACTGTAATGGCATAAAGGCCTTATTTATTAAACCTAAATGTATTTTGGTGTACGCACTCAAGGCACCAAAATAACTGTGTACCTATGACTTCCCCTGAACTTGTGATGAACAGAGCAGAATTAATTTCATATAGAACATTTTTATGGGATCCCCTGGATTTCCAACCCTGTGTAAAGCCAACACGTTTAGGGAATTCTAAATCAGTCAAAAAAAAATTACTTAGGACAGTGGCCTAAACAGCATGATCTAAACAGCAAGAACCCCCCTATCTAGGCCTTTATTTTTCAGCTTTCAGTTCTCAACTGCTGAAATTCATAATTCAAGCATGAACTCCATTTAGTAACCAAAAATGTTATGCAAAACGAAAAAAATTGAGATTTGATGTAAAAATCTTTGGAACACATCAGATGTTTTAATAAGGAAGTTTCAAACCTGTAGAATAATTATAGAGTAATGTACCAAATTTATGAATTTTCAGTTTGCCATTGGCAGAGCCCCAGAGAATCCCTGTCCTTACATACAAAATGTCTTACAGTGTGGCTGCCTAAGGCCTAACTTTACAACATACAGATGAGTGATTTGAATGAGATCATTTGTTTGAGGTTCACCTCTTAGAATCTTTCATTTTTGGAATAAATAAAGAATTTAAAAAACTTTTTAAAGTTGTTTTCTGCTTTCATGTTAACTAACGATGGGAAAATAAATTTGTCGGGCCTGAATTTGTGGCGAATTTGCGGCGAATAAACTCACGAAACAGACGCAAGAATTCACCGGCGTCAAAAATTTTTGGACGTGCGATGGAAGAGTCACATCAACATTATTCAGACGGCATTGACTTTAATGCCGGTGTCAAGATTGACATGAGTGTCAGAATTGATGGAGGTGTCAAAATTGATGTGGGTGTCAAAATTCACGTTTCGAGAATTTCTGAATCTTGAAAATTGCACATTAATTTTAAGCACTATAATGAAGGAAAATGATATCAAAGCTGGCAGTTCTATAATTCATGACAGTAAGCAGTTAAGCAAGACAACATGTGTATTGTAACAATTTTGTTTTTTTAAAAAAAGGACTTGAGAAGGAAATCCAGGATAATGCAAACTTTAGATACTGTAAAAGAGAACAGAACACATGAACTTCTAAAATATATACATTTACTGAAAAAAGGGATCTTATTTGAGACAGAAAATAATATAGCACTAAATGCCAATGGTTTGATCAAAGCTTCACCAGCAGACTTCGTTATTAGGGGTCATTTACAAACAGAAGTGCAAGGTACAAAATCATACAAACATCACCATGTTTCTACCTAAGATGCAGCTTAATAGTGAGTTCAACAAATAGCAGGCTCTGCACTTGAACATAATTTATTAATATGATGTTACTAATTGCCTATGTTGGTAAATTGAGTGCAATTTGTGACTAAGAATTAGCATTAGGTGGATGTCAGTTGTTTGTTTAGACACGATATGTAAATGGAGTCCTGGCTAAAGGTAACACATATTCAAGGAAGGTGTTAATGCAAAGGCTACCTTGCAAGCAGGCTAAACCAGTGTATTAGAGAATATTGCAAGATTGGGGCAAGAGTTTTTATGAATGGCATTTATGTGCTGAATTACGAACATGGTTTTGTGGCTCACGTTTAGAAACTAGCCTGATTGAATTCTTTTTGCAAGATGGAAGTCCAGAGATCAATTTTTTTGTGAGGCAATGGTGGTTGTCAATGAATTTAATTTTGAGTAATGAGATCAGTGATCAAAACCCCTCCTCTGTTCAGTGCACACAGAATTTATCAATTTTACTTATAACACTGCAATTTTCACTGACAACTCAAAAGTCCTTGAAGCTAATAATTCAAGGGCGGTATCATAAACCTTCAAAAACAAAGAAACACGTTCAGCACTTGGTTTGGGGCTTGTAACAAAACTATGGGAGCCAAAAAAACAATACAGAAAGGTAGTGTTTGGAGCAACTACTGCATGCTGAAAAACATTTTCACTCATTGCAATGCATATAATAATTGCTGCTTATTCAAATTGCTCTTGTGTCTACGTTCTGGCTGCGTTCTAGTGCTAAATTGGAAATCTAGGATTAGGTGCAGAGCACAGCACAAGGCAGGCCTGTTCTTACTGAGCTTAGTTGCAGCGTTTACTTACCGATGCATTAGATACATGTCATTCAGACAGGAAGGGGGGGACCTCTTTTAAATAAAGTGTTGTTGAACCCAATTCAGATATTTGAATGGTGCAAGTTTGCAAAAAACATGGTGGTTTGCTCAACTTTATTACACTTTGCACCCTACCTTCCATTTTGCAAATGATCCATTTAGACATAGGTATACTAGAGGCAAGAATTTCTAAATTGTGAAACATTTTGCCGGTCTTCGATTTTTTGTGAAGTTTTATCCCGGCTAAAACATTTCATTCTATTTCACCAGACAAAATACATACTTACCTGTTGTAACATAAGCATTTTATCAAATAAATGACCAGATTCAATTTAATAAGAGAAACTTATAATAAAATTCCAGATTTTCTCTAGACTTCAGTGGAGTTTTCCTATGATAAACCCTAAACTAAGTTGTTGTACTGTATCTTCTTGCCCAACGGAAACTTTTTTTTTTTTTTTTTTTAAAGCTTCCTGCTCCAGTGAGTAAAATGTTTGGAAGAACTTTGGGATTTTGAAGTGTAAATTAATCCTGTGTATGTGGGGGGTGTAAATTGGATATTTTCTACTGTAAAATGAGCTTTACTGAGATGCCTCCTTATTTGAGCAAGGTGTATGGGATTTCTACTGTGACACCATAGAATTTCCTGCTGCTAATATATGAGTATGATCTGAGATGCCTGCTGCCAGTGAACTACAAGCGGTAGTGTGTGCCAGGTGTTTACAACTGTCACAATGAACCATGCTGCTGTGAAAAACAGTTTATTGAGAAGTAAATATTACCCTTGTTGCAGTTAACGATGTGTTGCCCAAGATACCTGCTGATCTCATTGTTGAACACACTGTATTTATTTATTCTGTGTATCCCTAGTGTATCACTATGTAACTCATTTTTCTGAAATGATATTTTCTCCAGAATGGCACTCATTCCTTTAACTAGTTATAAGTCCCTTCAAAAATATAGATCCCACTCATTTATTCTCACATTCCCATTGTTATTTCCTCCAGCCCTTTACTGAAGTGCCTTTTCTCTCTTGATTTCTAAACATTACCACTATCAAAACTCTCTTGTGCTTCTATGAAATCCCTTGCTACATCTTATCAAACCTTCTCTTTACAAACATTCCTTGAACAGCCATATTTTAAGGACATTTGCACTAACAAGCTACTCCCGAAGTAGCATATGCATTAGTATTATCCTGTTTGTTCACTGAATCCCTTCAGACTATAAGTAATCTCAGGTAGGCCTCTCTCCTCTTATATTTTCATTTTGTGACATATGATACATATGTGAATTTCCCTCCCCAAACTAATTGTGCAAAATTGTATAATTTGTTTGTGCTTTAAAAAGAGCTAACACTAAACTGATCTTATTTAAACACACATATTTTGACTCCTTTACCCAATAATGGGACAGTTATCAAATGTTCCTTTTTTATGGGGTTTATTTACTTTGTTGCTACATCCGTATGCACCTTTGTAAGTCTCTTTGTTCTCATCGAAAGATACAGTAAATTATACTCTTCTATGTACTGTAGGTCTCACCTTTTTGAGTCCCTTGAAGATGCACTTTTGGGTTACTCTCTAATACCTTGCAAGCAGGTAGCTTTTATTGATCAGACTGCATTTTCTACTGATGTGGTCTTGTTCAGCGTTCCTTTTGGTTTTGTATGTCAGATGTAATCACTAGACATCTAAAGCAATCTTCCATTGGTATAACTAATTCAATGAAGTCCAAACACATGTATGACAAGCACCTTATATGTACTACAGACTTGCAGGTAGTGATGGTCTCCCTTGAAGTTTTTCATAGAAAATGTAGGCATATAAAAGTGCAGATGGAAGAATATTTGCTAGGGTGAACAGAATGAACATTAAAGATAAAGGTAGTTATTGTAAATATAACAGTTTAAGTGCTTAGTGTTTATATGGCAGACGTTCTGTAATGTCTTTGCAGTATTCAGCTTACATGCTGTTTATTCTCCTCGGTGGCTCATTCCAAGACTTGGTGCTCATTTTTATTTATTTTTCTTGGTATAATGGAAAAAGCAGAAAACATGCTAGATATGCACATATACTTGGTACATATATTAGGGCATTTTACAAAGGGATTTATTTTTACAACTGTTGCCTTTTTTGTACAGTTCCACACTTTTTCACGGCAACAGAGTGACAATATAGAGTATTTTAATTAGAACTACTCCCTACGGGCCTCACCAAGGTTATTTTAATGGGTCTGTGCAATAATTAAGAAAACAGGGACAAATTGTATCTGATACCCGCATCTTAATGAAGGTTGGAAAATATTAAGCATCATTAACTACTAGAAGTAGTATTAATAAAGGCCTTCAAAATGTTATAACAGAAATAGGGAGGAAGTATAAACAAAGCGACACATGATATATTTAATCCATAATTATGTTTGATTTATAATTACAGGACTGCACTGAAAACAGGTGTAAAGAAAGAACTGTATTTGTTAAAATAGGAATATCGGCGTTAACAAGCAGAACCTCCCAGTGTTCTGTCTCACTTGCTTAAGCTGCCATTGTGCTAGATTTACAGTTGTATCAAACTGGATTCTGGTTTTACTGTAGAGGCAGGGTTGCACTGTGGGCCCATATATACTTATTCTTCTTTCTTTGCTTTATCTTACATTCTTATTGCTTGCTCGTTTTATTTAAATATTTTACGTCCTAAAGATTTTAGCTAGGAAATTGTGTTATATATCTAGATATAAATAAAAAGGTCATATATATTTTCATTTTCTGTTACACAATGGGTCAGTGGGAATTGTCATACTCTTCCCTCCTGTCGAGGCATCCAATATAGAGATTAATAGAACAGCTCCAGCTTGCTATTACCCTAAGGATGTTTATGGAGAATGTCTCTAACAAGTCAAGTAAAAAGCAAATATGGAAAAAGGAATGTCCTGTGAACATAACAGTGTATTGCTTCATTCATTATTGCTGTTCTTTGGACAACTAAAGAAAAATAGCCCCTACATAACTGATCTAGGAATATTTGCCCTTGAATATACTCCCTCTGTAGAGAAATGTCAGGAAATTATAAAAAATGTTCTTTTGTTTACAAGAGGTCCACTCTACCAGGTGGTGGTCTCTATACTAAGGGTATGTTTTTGTGCAGAAAGAAAGGTTCCTTTTCATCAAATATCTATTTGGTCATTTTCAGAAGCCATTTTGGACGGCTCAAGTTATTTTATTTATTATTATTTATTATTATTTTATTATTTAATATACTTAATTCTACCTTAGGGCTTTGCATAGGCGAGTGTTACTAGAATATCAGAAACAAATGCAAACAGCAGTGATGAACTTTTTAGGCTGGCGCATACGGGGGAGCATCAATCAAATACTGGCTCCTCCTACATCATATAGAGCACAGCACAGAGTACATAGAAGATTAAAGAAGATTTTGGGTTGTGTACTTGTTAAACTGTAATTCTGCTCTAAAGATTCTGATATATCTAACAAACTTTTTGATGTTCTGAAGGAGCTTTTGATGGCGATTCATCTTCTACTACTAAGTAGCTCTCATTCATTTTGATGATATCTTCTATTCATTTTAAAAGGAACTTAGAAGTGCAGTAAAACAGCTTTTTTATGAAAACATATGTTATGCCATTGACAGATACATATCTACTGTACATTTTCTTAACTCAATGGTAGTTAAGATACATGAAGTTTAATAGAAAGGTTAACGACTCTTAACCTCTGTTATATCGGTATAATTCTAAATGTAAATTTATAGATCACTATGACAAGGAAAATGTAAATTATAATACATTAAAATAAATATAGTACTTGTATAATACAATATGTTAATGAGGCAAAATTAGACAGATATAATTATTTGCTTTATGGGTAGAATATTATAGGTATTACCACAGGTAACATGGATTTTGTTTGCTTGTCAGTAACAGTCCTCCTAGCAGCATTTATTGGGCTGCTGCCCCGATAAAGCCCTCTTCCCTTGCTTACTTCACTTGCACTTGCAGCAGGTTGAGGTGGAACACATTTTTAGTGTAGAGAAATAGAATCAACACAAATGCATCATTTGGAGTGTTTTCCAATGATGCTGCTGATCAAAAACCTTCATAAATGCACGTTGACTGATTTTTAAGGATGTAAGGATGTATTGATTGCTCTGTATTGGAAGGATGTTCATAACTGGACATGAAATGGTGTTTTTACACTTTTAGAAAGTACACAATTATATAAAAGGGGAGAAGACACAGTTATTAATGGTGCAAGTGCATCACAATAAGGCAATATTAAACAGTAGTGACATTGAAAAGCAGAATTTAGCATTTTACATACCATAATGCATTTCACATTTCTCTCTCTAGTACTAAAGGTGCCAAAATATGATCTTTTGGATAATTTTCCAGGTCATATCCACATTAAGAAGCCTTTAGAGAGTAACAAAGTGATTAACAGTAAGGTCTTAAAGGGATGTTGCAGAGCCCTGCTGCAAAATAATCCATTAAACAGTCTCTAGGAAATATAGCATATAGTAATATAGCATCTCATGCATTGGAACAAGGCTTCCGATGGAGGCCTCCATTTTTTATTTCCCCCAGTAAGCCTGTCTAATTTTTGTCTGATATAGAATTTTTTTTTCAACAGGCACATGTAAAATTTACAAATTACTAATAAATGCCCTTAATTCTGCTATTAGTTTTGAGCATTATGAGGACATCTATGCAGTTAATAGTCTGTGACTTTTTAGGATGGATAACAGAAGATAAACCAGTTATATTTAAAATGCTAATAAAACTTTAAGTACATTTATGAGAATCTATTTGGCAACAGATGGTAACAGAAGCAAATGAAACCAAAGGAGACAAGAAAACCAGATAAAAAAACGCTAGGTAAATGGTAATGTATATAAAGCTCATAATAACATCTTTGAGCAACAATAAGGAACCCAGATAGGAGCAAATGTACAAAAAAAGCACAAACAGTAAAAACATACCACAGAAATTATACCAAATGAAAACTGACGGTGGGGAACATAGCGTGTAATACAAAGTGAACTTTTCTGATGCAATTCAACAACTTTCCCCATTCCAGAATTCCAAAGTCCTTGCATATACCCGTTAAGTTGCAAATGCATAATTTCCAGTGTGTGTCATTATTAACATAATAAGCATTCTACTGATTTCCATGAACTCAACCTGCAAGTGCAAATCGTGTCTAGAGTAATTCTAGGGGGCAGATTTATGATGTGGTGTAAAAATGGCAGAATAAATCGGCACACATTGTCGTGTAAAAAACTGTGTAAATATGGCATCATTTTTTAATGACGCCTCCTTCATTGAGCATTGAGATCGGGAAGGCCAGGGTGTGCGAGGGTAATTTCTTCTCTATTTCCCATCATTTTTTAATGCACATTTTCTTTGAGCAACATCGGCCAGAACTTACAACGGTCTGATGTAGTGTAAAATAACGGTGACAAATCTGGCATTTGCATGGTGTAAAATAACACACAACTTGATAAATTCTCCATTTATTTTAAACAGCTTTTTACACCATTTTCTTGGCAAATTTCGTTTTACACAGCATAATAAATAGGCCTCTAGGACTTGCTAGTTTCAATAAACCCCCAGAATGGACTAGATGGGTAAAATATCTGTAAAGAACCTATATGGGTGAGAGTACCTTTGTGAGCACTCAATTTTCCAGCCATTTTAGCGCTAGTACGCTTGTACTTGTGCTTGTAAATTACTTTTTTCAAATTGGTAAGTAGGATTAGTGGTGCTTTATATTGAATAAAGTTTATTTTGTTGTTGTTTGCAAAGAACCCCTGGCATCCATTTTCATTTATTTTACATCCTGCTGAAAAAGGGTCCAATGTAGCCCAAGCTCTACTCTACTAGTTGGTAATTGAATTTGTAAGCCAAAATAGGGTTACAGTAGGTAGAAGAGGCAAGTGCCTAGGGGGATCGTAGAACCATATGCATGTACCTCTTTTGCCTTCTGTAACTCTGGCCCTGCAATCAAGTAAGTGGCGCAAGTTGCATGTGAGTCAACCTGTTAGCAGACCATTGGACCTTTGGAAGAGGCAGAGGAGGTGGAAGCAAAGAAGGAGTGGTCTGGTTAGGTGGTGAGTGAAGAAACAATCTCTTGGGCACCCTAAACAGCTCCTGAAACTAGGAGATTGTATGCATGGTAGTTATGTATAATGTTTTTAAAGTAAAAATATTTTAAAATATATTGGAGCTATATAAATTTAGGGAAGTTGTGAATACCTGTTTCTCCCTCTGTGTTGTTTCTGTGCAGGGAGAGGGAGGAGTCCCCTGTCTTGAGCACTGACAGGAAGAAAGGTCTGCACAGGAAGTGCTCAGCGCCGAATTTCTTTCCAGGGCACCCCGAACGAGTGTGCACAGGCATGTGTCATGGTGCTGGGGAACGCTGCTTTCCGCTTACACTTTAGGATGTGGCTAGGCAGCATGCCGCCCCTAAAATCTTGCCACCCTAGGGCCGGGCCTTTGTGGTCTCACCGTAAATCTGTGCCTGGAAATGCTGGGAGAAAAGCAGCAGAGTGAGAGATAGGTGCTGCAAAAGCCCCAGATATTACTGTGTGTGATCAAGTTTCCCTCTGTGTGTGATGGTGGATCAATCAATTTCCCAGGGAGGGGTATTACAGCCCAGCTCCGGGTGGAGGCACACCAAATTATAGTGTACCAGCTCTCCCATATAACGGAGACACAGGACTCTTTTCTTCAGTAGCAGAATAGGGATGCATAAAGTATAATAAAGCTTGCTCTAGTCATTCTTACACCAAAATACACAGCAGTTTTTATACAAAATGATAGATTTGGACAGACAGATTGCAACAAGTTTCATACTGTTTGACTTTTTTTTAATGAAGAGCTTAGGCAGACACTCACAGAGAAAATAATAAACCGAAACTAAATATGGCATAGAATTTAGAATATGCAGTGCATAAGATTAGATAGTGCAGATTATATGGAGTTATGTAACACCAAATAGCATGGGAGAAATTTCTAAATTAAGGTCTTTGTGTGTTTGCTCATATCTCCAGTTATAGAGGATCCATTCTTGCAGAACAGATGTAATAATGTTTCCATGTATACTTAAAGCAGATTATCCTTTATCCACCACAAAATCTTAATATGGGGTGGAAATTGTTACAGAATGCAGATCAAGCCATGTAATGCAGAGGCTAAGGTTATGTTTGTATCATAATACACTTATATGGTATAACACAGGTCTCTCCATTAAGAAAGAGCATTTTTTTTAGCGTTCAAAGAATGTAATCAATTTTCTTCTCATCTAGAAACAGTGGAGTGGGGGTGTCAGGTGTTATTTGTTAAACTGTAGATGGAATGTATTATTTTTAAGCTTAGATTGTATAAAATCTGCATTTCATACATCTGCCTACCCTTGTGTTGCCATATAATGAACTGCTAACTAAGCTATTGCATCACATTCTCCCTCCCACAGCATGTTCACAGGGCCATGATATCGTCTTAGCCTCCAGTCCACTAACAAAACCCATAAGCAGTAGCAGTCTCAGCTAGTGGAGAAGAGAAAAGAAAGGCAAAGGGGTGAGCAAAAATGGAAATTTGGAGACAAATGTTATGGAGAGCCAAGGAGGTCAATGGGGAGCAGAAGGAAAATCATTCTGAAAGTGCAGATACGAGGTGGTACGGGCAAAGAAGAAAAATGGGGAAACAGCAAAGAGGGAAGAAAGAACAGAGGAACAGCCCAGGATTATAGGGCTTACCCCGTATGAGACCCAAAACAGTGAATGAATAATAAGAGAAAGATATATGTATAGTGAACAAAATATATTTGCTGTTTTAGTTATTTTACATTAACATTATAATATAAAACAAATATGATTTACATAATCTATACATACATCTATTAATAGTTTTTGTGCAGCCATTGCTTCCAGCGTATGGAACTCAGCAGTGACGGTTACAATTCAGGATTTGTCCTTTATAATCTACAGATAGGTTTTGCAATCTGCCATTGCAAGTATTTATGGACCATTTTCATTTGCTTCATAGCTGTATACCTGGTGAGTACACTTACCCTAGCATAGTTAAGAAAATGGGTCAGCTGACAATGCAGGGAGAATGAGCTCCTCCTTGAGACTGGTTGAAAATGACATAAATCAGGTGGTCTAATCTGTGGTCCTGATGCATCTATTGAATTACAATTTCCAGCTCACTTTGACATCTGAAGGCTAAGGTGTTGTACATGTTTGAAAAAACAACTTTACAGCACCTACTCAGAGTATCTAACATTTTTTTTACAAAGTCAATTATTATCTTTTATAATCTTTATTATTATTATCTTAACTTTCATATTCCCCCAAAGGGTGTATGTGATACTGGGGACCAAGGAGAAATGCCCTCTCTGTGTTAGTCCGAAAATGTCTGTGATTTGGTTTTAATTCTACGTGTCCTTTTTAGAAAGAAGTAGAATTGGTCCCTTATCTTACCTCTGTCACAAACACTACATTTATACATTTTCCTAAAACTAAAACTCCAGGAATGAAATTAGGGAGCACTTACCGTCAAGCCATTTTCAAGATAAAATTAGCTCTCCAGCACAAAATACATTCACTGTTTTAGAAACTAATATTATTTTCTGCTATTTTCATCTTCGATTTTTTTTCACCCAGACAGCAACGCATTTAGATCAATAGTAATACGTTTTTAACCTAAATCAAGAACATCCTTGAGAACAGGAGGCATGTGGATGAGAGTAGGGAAGTGTAAGGAACTAGTGCTCATCCTTGTGTGCTGTAATGATGCAGTCTGGGAATGGCATGAATCAGGAATTATATGCATAATTCTTCCTTGGATATGATTTTCATTTTACTAGAATAACCATTTTTACTCCAGTAAAGCCATTACTGTAAGAATTAAATGAACTGTATCTGTATATTCCTTATTAATTTACATTTTACAAAATAGGAGGACATATGGTAGATCCATATGTAAGCATGGGCTGCAATGATGCTTTGTTTAGGAGTCTACAAGAAGCAACATTTGATTTCTTGTTAATTAACCAGAATCTAGACCCTTCCTTACCAACAGCTGGAAGCCAGAGTTTGTTCACTATCTGCTATCCCCACCATTGTCATTTATGCGATAGTGACAGGCACACATGGCTTTAATCGCAATAGCACACTGCATGGGCTCAATTATCAGCAGGTGATTCCTTTGCTGTTCATCCTTCAAAGCAATAATTGCCCTTGGAGTTATGAAAATCTGAGCGGGAATGGGTTAAACCCCATGGCTCTCCTAACAAGCACTGTTGTTCCTGTAAAAAACAGTAGCAGCTGCAGAATGTAACATCTTCTATAGATCAGTGAATTTTCCAAGAGAGAGTTGTAAGTCCTCCATTTTCCACTGAGTTGTAGCAGTTTCCTTACCTCCACCTTCCTGCGCTAGTGTATGAAACAGAAAGTATGGGATTCAATTAATCAATTTAAAAAAATACAATCTCCAAACCCTGCCCTAAATACTGTAGAATTGGATACAAAGCAAAGGCTGCAAAGGCAATTCTGTAAGCAGTTTGAGCTCCAGGTCATTCCATGCCATTCTGAAGCTTATAAAGCTTTTGGCTGCTTTCCTAAACATCAAGCGGCTGCAGGTCAGAAGGAAAAATAATTACTGCAATGCTCCTATTAACCAAATATGTGCTGCAAAGCAAGGAGATCACTGAAGGTCAAATGAAAGTCATACAGTCACACAGTTATATATTCTGGGAAAGGTTTCTAATGGTCGTTTATTATTATATGCAGAGCCCAAGGTCATAGAAAGTTTTCTACGCTGATCATGTTTCCTTTATTACAAAACAGGTATTAAGGTCTAAAGCACAGATATAAAACCTTCAAGAGGCTTGGGATTCTGGAATGGGGGTTTGTCATCCCCAGACAAAAAAAGTATGCTCGATTTTGAAAGGCATAATGCTGTATCTTTTCAAGCTGTCAAGATCCCTTACATATCCATATAAAGATGGAATATTGCATTAACATACAATCATATTCACAGAGATCAGTTTTTCTCAAATCCATTCCACTGGGTACATTGTAGACATGGAAGTTTCAAAATCAGGCATTCTTTTGTATAAATGAGTATGTTTTACTATGGTAATTGACAGCACAATAGTGCAGTAGTTGCCATTGCAACACCGGGATCCCTGGTTCATTTTAAAAGAGGATAAAAGATATAATCACTGGGAGGTGTTAGGCGTCTGGTCCAGGCAGGCTCATGTGCAGTAGATTGAAAGTTGAATTTAAATGCAAAAAGCTGTCTTTATCACTCTATGGTGCATACGTCTGCCTGGGCCCAGTGAAAAGAAGACAGAAGAGGAAGAAGGGAAGAATGAGCTTCCACAGAAACTCCCTGGACCAGAGCAGTTCTCTGCTAACAGGAGCACTAGTCCGGGGTATCAGGTAAGTCAGTGCTGTCCAACTTCTATGGTACCGAGAGTTAGGGGCAACACAAGCATGCTAAATGTTCCTGGGTGGTGCTCAGGTGGAGGCTCAGTTTTGGTTTTATAAGCCAGGAATTCAAATATAAGCACCTGCTTTGGGGCTATTGGGCAAAACACCCAAGGGGTTGGTGAGCAACATGTTGCTCACGTGCCACTGGTTGGGGATCACTGTCGTAAAGGAACAAAAAGTGTCCATTTATATGTTTTCAGCTTTTACAACCAGTTGCAGGCCTTTTTATGATGGTCAATTATTAGTGTATGTTTATATAATATGTATGACATAGCCAGGCCCAGGCTGGCAATCTGTGGGTTCGGGCAAATGCCCGATGGGCTGCTTGTATTAAAATGTAAATGGGCTGCTCACCTAAAAATGCAAATTAGGTATGTATTTAATATGTAAATGAGCCACTCACTTTAGAAATGTAAATGAGCTGTTGCATGAGGCAGCCTAGTCACTTTAAGTATGCCACACATTGGCCCTATGACACACATGTCAATTAAAGGGTGCATGGTCTAGCTGGGGGCACACAAAGGAAAATTAAGAATATACTGTAAGTATAGGGCCACTAGTCCATCTGATGGAATAGTTGTGATAGAAACTAAGGTGAGATATTTGTTGCAAGGGACAGTTCCAGCACATAGGGTATATAATATTGCTGGGGATTATATGGTAATGGACACTTAAAATATCTATTAATAAACACTACTTCTAGTTAAGCTTGGGGTTGGAAATATATATCATGCTTTGCATGCACGTGAATAGATGGGCTGCTTTGATACTTTTGCCAGGGCTGCTTTTTCCTCCCAGTCCGGCCCTGGACATAGCACAGCTCATTTAGAAACCTAGGGAATAGTGCATTTGTTAATAGAAACCAATAATCAATTACTATTGAACAGCATACTACCAGTCATAAAGCACCAATTCATTGTTTGTGATGGGCAATGGCACTGGTGCTATTTAGCACCTATGAGCACTATCGTGTCTAACCTACTTATGCTACTGACTGCTGCCGTTGTGGCAATACAGAATAGGGTGTACAGTGAGTTTGTCATCTGCAAAGGGTTTCTCATTTAAAACGTTAATTAAATTGTTACAGTAAGGGTCTGCTTCATTAATAATCGAGACAGGGAAACGTGTATATCTTGGAGATAAAAACACATATAGATAGTCCTATCATTTACTTCTAACAGCCTTTAAACTATTCCCAGCTTGCATGCGCTTGCTGGTTTGTAAGAAGCATTTCTTGGATTTCAGCTAGAAGATGTAAATACATTGAGGGAAATAAATAGTTTTTTATGACAACATTCTTGTTGAAGTGAAAGTAAACTATCCTTGCTCCTGCAGTTGTAGCATTAAAGGCTAACTCCATCACTGCTGACATGGCTTAACAATCCAATGTGTGTGGGGGCAAACCTTAAAATCACAAGCACAATCCTGTTAGTTGTGTCAAGCAACAAGCCAGCTATTAGTTTTTGCATAAGCATTTAGCATTTATTGAGCATCTGAGGCAATACAGGAGCTATAATACTATATCATATGCACACAGTGCATTTTAACAACACAACATTATTTGTGGCAATCTACAAAACTGTTTACTATTCTGTAACTATAGTTTAATGATAAAGTAAGGACATGAACAAAGATGTTGAAGATGGGGTTTCGGTTCTATTTGGCCTTTGACAAATGTCCACTACTTTCCATCACTTGGTATTATGCGTAGAGTCAGTAATCTCCTAAATCTGGGATGTCATTTGCTGTGTTTTAGATATCCCAGCATTTCTGGCCATAGGATTCCTGCTACACACATATTAGGTTCACGGAGGATAAAAGCAATCAACCATTTTGCAAACAGACATTTAAAAATCACTTGAATGAGGAGTGCAATGTCTGTGGTCTCTTCTTCCAGTAGGCCAGTTTTATTAACCATCCCTCCTGGACTGTCTTATTCCTTCTCCCTCCTAACACTGTCCCAAATCTTAAGCCTAAAGCTGGTCATACACGTTCAGATTTTATTAGTCGTATCAGAAGGTTTGGATGCTTTAATGCGACGATCTAAAACGAACATTCATATTCGAATTAAAGTAGGAAATTAACAAATGAAACAATGTTGTGGTCATTTAATTGACAGACAGCAATTGTAAGTAAGTTATACGTCGATATTGTCAGACAGGCAATATCTGCAAAGATATTATCTTTATCCAACAGAAGTTTTCTAACCTGTCCAATGGACTAAATGATAGATCACCATGGTATGAAAATTGTCTGGACGATTATTTGGAGCCCACACATTGTAGTGAGCGTAGCAATGCCATTGATTGCCTTGGTAAGGCTCCAGCTGGCAGCCGGAAAAAAGAAAAATGGCTTCCCTTCTGCCGAGCGGCCGAGGTGAGGGAAGCGAAGCAAGATTTAAGCAAGAAGTGCATGTGCAAGACCCAGAAAAAGAGAATCAAGTAAATGCATTCAAGTAAATAGGAAACTGCTATCTGTATAGATGAGTATCTTGATCACTAACATTTTCACTGAGAGGATCTTTGTGATCAAATATACCCATATACCATGAGGCCTTGTACATTTCTCACCTGCCAACCCTGCCTCCAAGTCAGACTTTTAATGTAATTGTCATTCAAAGCATTCTTCTCATCTGTCTAACTGCCTTTCTGGCCAGTTACCTTCACACCATCAAAGAGAAGCACAATTTAATATCTTAGATACCTGTTAAACCCCTGTAGTTCTTGAAAATGTTCGCCTCTGTCAGAAGAGCAAACAATAGACAATTTCTAAAATGAGATTCTTGTCAAAATATTTACATAAGTTATGACATTGGACAGCTTACTCTAAATGCAATATTTAACTGCATTAATTTGTTTATTTTTGTCAGGTTCTGAAAAAAGAGATTTTAGAGTGATTCACTGCCTAGCTGCTATTTGTTTAGAATAATTGTTTCCCTGCAATTTTTTTTTCAGTACAGGGCTCCCTTGACATCATGGCCTATAGCTAGGGATGTAGCGAACTGTTCGCCGACGAACTTGTTCACGCGAACTTCGACCGTTCGCGTCCGCCGAATGTTCGCGAACGTCGCGCGACGTTCGCATTTTGAGTTCGCGTTCGATTCGAATACAAATCGTTCGACCATTCGACCATTCGAATTCCTTCGACCGCTAAAAATCGAACGATTTCCATTCGTTCGAACGATTGTAAGCATTCGAATGAATGAAAAGCATTCGATCGAATGCTTCGATCGTTCGATTCGAATGAAAATCGTTCGATCGAACGATTAAAATCCTTGAATCGTTCGATTCGAACGATTTTAGCGGGTGTTCGAAGTTCGCGAACTGTTCGCGAACGTTCGCATTTTTTGCCGGCGTTCGCGAACACCAAATCAGCAGTTCGCTACATCCCTATCTATAGCTACTCGATGTAACTCCAACTAAATCACACATGTGCCACCCCATCCTTTGCATGCACAAGTTGGACACATTCACACATCATTTTACTAACTGGCCCAAATTCCTTTGCTTAATTGTGGCATGTTCAATTATGTTGAACTAATGTTCTTTTTGTGCTCTTTGCAATCCTTTATGAAAGGAGACATATAGGATAAGTAAGCCCCCCTAATCTTGTAGGAAATAATGAACAAAATATGGTGCTGGTTTTACTTTGGGCTAAAAATTAATCATTAAGAATGGCCCATTTTTTAGAGCTCCCTATGGATCTGCTACAGTCTCTGGAGTAGCCTCCGGTGGGCATGTCCCTGCCAGAATAATAGGAGGGGAATAGCCAATGACAGCCCTGTAGTAACACAAGCAAAGATAGGCTACAGTTCCCTATCAGGTCAGCCTACCTGCTGATTGGTTCCTATCCTACAGTGCAGTGTGCTGAGTGCTGCCTGGTTCCCTGCACAGCCTGGTAAAGAAGGCAGCAGGAAGTGGGATGGAACTAGTAGGGATATACTTTGCTTATATATTGCTATATTTAAAAGTGTATAATTTACTGGCTAATTCTTGTTTTTCAAACAATGTGTCTCCTTTAAACAAGAACAAACAAGGGAAAGTTGTGCTCACCTTTAAACAAGCCCTCATCTATTTTAGGGGTGGCACAACTGAACTTTTTGTTATGTCATCACCAATGAAAAGCTCTATTTATGGAACGTCATTATGTTAAATCTGCAGTAGGAGGGCCTCTGTTCTGATTTGTAGGGTCAAGTGACACTAGATAAAAATATGCTAGAGAATTTTAACTTTTTGTCTATCTGTCTATTGGATCCATTTTATTGTTCATTAATTGAAAGGTCGACCATCAGCTAAATCATGGTAATGATATTGAACCACAGTAGTGTTATAGGATTGGAACTGCATTTGCAGTCCTGGTTTTGAGCTTATATTATTATAATGATTTATAACTGTTGTGTTCTTACAGTTCATGCCTTCATTGCATACCTAATCTGTCATTCAGATAATTACCTAGTTGCCAGTGGTCCCAGAAACCAGGTATCAATTACAATACAAAACAAAAAAGTAAGTTGTAACATAAAAACGCAAGAAATAAAAATGGAGTGATCAATTGTGTATTGACTGTACATATCACAGTGTCTGAAAGCTAATATTAAGCTGGTATCTTCAGAAAAGAAATGAAAGTTGAACTTTGCTTCTAATAGGCGGCTGGGTTTCCTCTGAGCTGAGCTATGTGGCTAAAGCTCCACTGAAGGCTGCACAGACAGGTCAAACTTGACACTCTTGTTGTGAACTGCAGCTCCGAGCACCCACAGGCTGCCACTGTCTGACTGATGATGCACAGTACGTGGCAGTTTGCAGCTGACTGAGCCATTTCTACATTCCAAGATCTTATATATGCTGAGTGTATAATAGTGTGGATATGTAATATAAGGTAGATCATTACGGCAAGCACCACAAAAAAACACCACTTCACGCTGGCACTTGTACAGCACTTAATGGCCTGGGAGATAGGGAGATCTGCTCTTTAAATGTCGCAGTAGCTGAGAGAAGAAAACATAGTTTGTCACTAGCAGGATTGTCATTGATATGACAAACAGCAACAGTACATATATGTGCTGTATTTACTGCAAATCTAATGCTAACCAACTAAACAAACAAATGGGAGGGTGACCATCTTGTTGTTGAAGTCAGAACATCACAGAGCTTAGTAAGCAGTACAAGAATGTTACATAGTTACATAGTTACATAGTCACATAGTTAAATTGGGTTGAAAAAAGACAAAGTGCATCAAGTTCAACCCCTCCAAATGAAAACCCAGCATCCATACACACACCCCTCCCTACTTTTACATAAATTCTATATACCCATACCTATACTAACTATATAGCTTAGTATTTGATATTATGTCTGTCCAAAAAATCATCCAAGCCATTCTTAAAGGCATTAACTGAATCAGCCATCACAACATCACCCGGCAGTGCATTCCACAACCTCACTGTCCTGACTGTGAAGAACCCCCTATGTTGCTTCAAATGAAAGTTTTCTTCTAGTCTAAAGGGGTGGCCTCTGGTACGGTGATCCACTTTATTAATGCTGGCAATATGCGTGTGAGGAGGGTGGAAGGAGACCATGCCAACTGATAACTGACACAGCATAACATGTCCCTTTTGGCCACCACAATACAGGTATGAGATCTGTTATCCAGAATGCTTGGGAACAGGGGTTTTTCAGGAATCTGGATCTCCATAACTTAAGTCTGCTAACACAAATTTAAACATAAAAGAAAACAATAGGATTGTTTTGAACACCAAAAGTCATTTGGATCTCCATTTGGATTTGGATCATAATGAGGGTGTAAAGGACATGTGGGCAATGACTGTATCTATGCTCCGATGTGGTACTCACCTGATGGGAAAGGTTTCTTGAGTAAAGGCTTCTTAATGTAGAGTTTGGATAGATTGGAGAGTGATTGTAGGAATGTTTGGTGTAATGTGAGTAGAAATGGGCCATGATCTAATGTGTCCCTCATTTGAACATTTAAATGCTGGAACGTATGCCTAACAATCAGTGCTATATAATTTACAATTTATGTCAGGCAAACGATCAATAACACTGATTCCTATATATCTTTCTTAATAAATTACACATCTACACACACACATCTTAATACATCTTATGTGTATAAGCTCTCTTGGTGTGTTACGGAACATGAAAGAATTCCATTCTCAGAGAAACCAGCTTCCTGCAAGGGATTTCTGGGAAGATCTTGCAACATCCTCTTATCTTGACCTCACCCCATCTGTGGCCCAGCCTTGCGTTAAAAACAGAACGGATTGCAATAAATGCAATAAACAAAATCAAGTTAACAATGTTATTTGGCATATGATTAGAAATGAACAAATGGGACATAGTTCCTTCCACATATATTTGCAGTGCAAACAAGTAAACAAGTCAATAGGTCCCACGTAACCTGTCACATTTAATTTTTTATGATTGAAATCATCGATGCTAGCTTTGAGGGGTAGGGAATGCAGGTCACTTCCTGTTTTAATCATGTGCCCCTTGCTCCGACTGACAGTAGCAGAGCTTATTATGCACAGCTGTAACTCAGGAGAAGAGCATGAATAATGTATAGTTTATATATTTATTATTCTCTTCATTAACCTACTAGCGTATGATCTGGCCTGGCTGATTTTGTAAAAATAAAGAAAAGCAGGTGCCAAAAGCCAGTATGGGCACTACCACGGTAAATACTGGCTGATGTTACCTAAATCTTAGTATCACAATGTTTCAACTTCACTGAATGCTGCTTGTCAAGGAAACTATTGTCGAAACTTATTGACCACCCCATGCACTGTCCTCTAGTCACTAAAGGGGTAATCTCACTCATTTCCCCCATCCCATGG
Source organism: Xenopus laevis (assembly GCF_017654675.1). Classification (NCBI taxonomy): domain Eukaryota; kingdom Metazoa; phylum Chordata; class Amphibia; order Anura; family Pipidae; genus Xenopus; species Xenopus laevis. The sequence goes on along the minus strand of NC_054375.1, from coordinate 54,216,223 downwards.
CTATTTGAATGCGGGAGACAGCACTGTTTTTTTCAAGAACCACTGGAACCACAAAGGCAGGGCCCACTAAGGTAGCAAACAAAATTTTTGGGCACAAAATGGACCCTGACCCCAAGGAATATGGGCGCAAGAAATATAAGACCATGGCCCCACTTTGACTCCTTATTCTTCTGACAGATATTGAGTGTGAAATCATAGCTTTGGTGGCAGCAGTTTTGTACTTTTAGGGCACCCATCAGAAAGGCAAGGAGATTTAAAATGATGAGGAGGCTTATAGCATAAGCCCCTCTCTGGCAGTTGAACTTTGCCAGTTAAGGGTGTGGGGTTCTCCAGCATTCCTACTGGTTCTGGTGTGGAGGCCACATACAGTATTATCGAGGTGTTCTCCAGCACTAATCTATTTTAACAATGAGGCAAGGTGTGTAAAGCACACACTTTTCAGAGTATGTACTGGATGAATTAAAACAAAATTCTTTTCATAATGCAGTCACTCCCATGGGCCATATACAACTATCAGAGATATTCAGAATTATGGTTAACAGGCTTTGATTGTAACATAACCCTAGGTCTTGGAATCTTTCAGGTTCTGTTTGTCTGCTGAGAGAACTGACTTGTGGTACTGCATGTACTCCTGAAATAATTAGGATTCTGGTTCTTTCAATACTAACACATTTATTAAAATTGTGCATGAAAGAGCATTGCTTTCTTTTCTCTCTCTATGACCAGATCATCCTCAGTGGTGACTTAAAGCTGGCTCCCCCTATCTGCTTCCTTGCTATATCAAACTTTATTAACATTCACAATTATCAACACTCTTTCTGCTAGACTAACCCTGTCAGTTAAGGAGGCATGGGATTGGGGCAAAAAGAAGTACACAAGGTTGTAATGGTACAAAGCAATAATAATAATATCTGATATGTTAGAAGGAAAACAGTAATTTCTGTCATGTGGCTTATAAACCGTTACTGAACTACACATTCCATCACTGGCTGAGGCTTCTGTGATTGTTATATACAAAGAGCGGAGAAGGATGGAACTAGAAAGGAAAAGTTTAAATGAGAATTCAACACTAAAGTTAAAAAACCCCGACCCTACATATAACCCCCTCCCTCCTCCTCCCAGCCTAAGTGTTACCCCAGGCAAATGCCCCTCGGTGCAGATTCAGGCATTGGAGTTCTCGGGCGCCATCTTCTTCTCTTCGGAAATCATTGGAATGAGTTGCAGTTGGAGCAATTTTCTGTTTTGCGACAATTTCTCATGTGCCGAAACGCACAAAAATTGCCGGTCTCATTATGTAGATTACTGAAGCAGCTGAAGATGGCACCCATGAACTCCGATGCCTGAATCTGAACCGAGGGGTGAGTAAAAATTTAGGGGCATTTACCAGGAGTAAGACTTAGGCTGCGGGGAGGAGGGAGGGGGGGCTAATGTAGGGTAGGGGGGTAGGGTTTTTTTAATGTTAGGGTTGAATTCTCCTTTAAGAACAAACTTCATGTTTATTTGAAAAAAGTGAAGTCACTGAATGAAATCTCATTGGTTGTTGTTGGCTCCACCGAGTGGAGTTCCCTAGTGAACAACTGTGAAGAGTTTAGGGACGTTAGTGTTAATACTGTGCAGCAGGTTCAATTTCTCCACTGAAAGTCAATAGGTAAAATCTGTTTGTGACTCAGGTTGACCGCAATGATTCAAGTTTGGTGAGTGTAGTCTCAAAACATGGCAGCATTTTAAATTTCCCTATTGAAAGTCAATGGATGAAATGTAATTGGCTGTTGTTGGCTTCTCCTACTTTTGGGTAGCTGTAGAGGAAATCGCACACCCACGACAGACGTCCAATATAGTGGTACCTGGTGCCCGGTGATAAAGGAATCGGCAAACCTCTCAAATGGATACGAAAAAGCACACCGGCACACAGGATTTGAAGCTGCAGGGCAAGCCCTTGCAATTTTTTAATGCAGTGCAGGTGCAACGTTTCGGGGTCACGCCCCTTTGTCAAGCACAAAGGGGCGTGACCCCGAAACGTTGCACCTGCACTGCATTAAAAAATTGCAAGGGCTTGCCCTGCAGCTTCAAATCCTGTGTGCCGGTGTGCTTTTTCGTTCTCCTACTTTTGGGCATCCAATAAATATGACCTTTACTTTTGTGTTGACTCCATGACTATATGATATTGCTCTAAAATTGGCAGCAGTTTAAATTTCCCATTTAAACTCAAAGGGTGAAATTTGATTGGCTGTTGGCTCCTCCCTCTCAGGGTCATCCAACAAATGTTACTGTTTCGTTTGGGGTGACCCCATGATTTTGTGATTCAAGTTCGGTGAGTGTAGCTGTAGGAGTAGCAGCAGTTTGAAAATCTTCCCTGCCAAAAAGACGCTTAGAAAAGCACAAGCAACCTGCTCCAATATAGGATGAAGAAGTGTGGAGAGTTTGGGTATTGTACCCCTAAAACTGTAGGAGGAGAAGGTTTTAGAAAATGTAAGGCACTAATAATAAGAATAGGAGGAAGACTACGTCGAAGAACAGTTTATTGTCTTTTTCAAACCAACATAATGAGACATCTGTTGCTGTGACATTGTGTGTTTGTTAGTGCAAGCCTGTGACAGAAGCAGGGTTGGACAATGACCGTATGGGAGATAAATACAGAGAGACAGGGCGCATTTTCTTTACACAAGAAGATGAACAGGACTGAGGTGTCCCGATCAGGATCATTTATGCTAATCTGATTTTAATTGACTATTTCGCCTGTGTCCACACTAATCCTGATAAGTGATGAGTTGTCTGTGACTCAGCTCATGGGTCTTGTACGTGCAGCAGACAGCCCCTCCCTTGGGACGCAATGCTGGCAGGAGTAAGGCACAAATACATATATCTTTATATGGCAAAGGCTCCATCCAGGCCCACCACATAAAGTCATTGTCAACCATTCGCCTACTGTGTAATATGTTGATAACAATTGCATAAATCAGCAAGAGAATACATACATACAGATCATAACGGTATATTATACACAAAACCATGTTTCAGTTTTTTATTATTATGCACATTCAACTAAAAGAGTTTTCTATTGAACTCTAGGGGTCCCCAAGCTTCCCTTTTGGGGTGGTGGGTGCACTTGTGTTTAGTGAGCTTATAGATGAATTCTTATATATTATATATAGAATTCTTATATATTTTAAAATGCTGTGTCCTGAAGAATTCATAGCTAAGGGGCTCATTTACAATTTTTTTTAATGAACAGTAACCACTCCATTACTTGGTGGCACTGAAACTGTCCCCTTCTTTTGCCACTCCCCGTTTGAGCAGGTTTGATAACCCTGCCCATGTATTAGTCCATTTTGTTACACAGTAACTTTATGTTGCAAAGCCACAATGCCCAATGGAGAGAGCTACAGGCCCATAACATCTGTGCATGATTTAAGTCAATAAACACCCAAACAATGGCCAGTGAGCAACATGTTACTCTCCAACCATTTGAATGGTGCTCACAGTGGCCTCAAAACAGGTGCTTATTTTTAAATTTCTGGTTTGAAGGAAAGCTTTAGTTGCATAAAAACCAGGTGTACTGCCAAACGGAGCCTCCTGTAGACTGCCAGTCCACATAAGGGCTACCAATAGCCAATTGCAGCCTGTATTTGGCACGCCCTGCAATTTTTTTGCATGCTTATGTTGCTCTCCAAATTTTTTTACATTTGAATGTGGTTGGAGACCCCTGATTTAAGTTATTCTTTCAAATCAAACACCCACAGAGCATACAGAATATATTTTTTAGAGACCTTCTACCCACAACACAGTTTGTACTAACAATTTTTTACAGATGCTGACTTGATGGATTCACATACTGCAAATTTCACTTATGAAAAAGATTCCCACCATGCTCAAAATGTTTCCATTCTTATGTAAGCCCCTTAAAAGCTTCAGTAATGCTAAGTTGCCATATACAGGCAGATTTCGTCATGTGAAACGAACAATCTGATAAATTACCTACTTATAAGTACAGTACATTGATTTAGTACATGTGATCATACGCTTTTGATTGTCCGCATCACCACATCGTCATAGTCAAAATATTTTGTTTCCTTTTCCTTTGAGTTTTTTAATCCAATGCACAGGTGCCAAATAAGATTTTTGGGGAATTTTGGTCATGTAAATATAAACTAACAAGGCAGCTTTCACAGTTAAGAAGAATCCTGGGTCAAGCAGAGGCAGTACAATGGCAGAACCTCTGCCTGCCTAAAGAAGAATTCAAAATATTGGAATCTCTCTACTCTCTAAAATGCTGTGTGAAATGGTGACGCTATATAAATAATAATAATATAGTCTACCCCTCTTATTTTCGCACATGCAGCAGCCCTACTATCCATATAACCTCAAATTGTCATTTCCCTCAAACTGTGACACTCATAAGTCTCTGCTAAGCCTGCCTGGGTGTCCATGCTCATCCCTAACCTTGCCCTTTCACATCCAATGGAGAACAAAAAATCAATATTACACAGACAACAAACGTATGTGACAAAAAGACCAAGGTCGCAGCATTATTAAATTGACAGTATTACAAGTTCTTATCATCTTAAGCCAACTCCTTCTGCAGCAGAATGTGGAATTAGCAGAAACAGGACCTTCCATGCATTCGTATAACCTCAATACACACCCCCTGAAGTGAGAAAAGTGTGTAGCCCATCCACTTAAAGGGAAACAATCACTATTATAAAAATTACTACTACTACTACTACTACTACTGAAATGTTGTTGATGTTTAATAAATCTGTATCACCAGTAGTCATTTTATTTATCTTACAGTTGTTAAAATATTGACTTCCTCAACCTAATTTTTTTTTTGGTGCTGGAACCAACACCCTTATATTGTGATTCTTTAACATATTTCCAGCATGTATTTCTAAACTGACAGGCAGCATGGTCCACAGTAGGAAAAATAATGTTAGATTGAAAAAACACACTTATAAACCATTCATATCTCATAATATATGAAAAAAATTAAAAAGAATCCACCAGTTTGGTGGGTTTGTTTATATCAATGACAGTTCCGCTTTAATAAGAAAAAAACGTTCTTTTAACTTTCTCTTACTTTCAAGTCAAGAATACAAACAACTGTGAACTTTGTTTCTTGTTAGCTCTTCAGAATTCCCATCAGAACGTAGAAATCCTGTCTGTTGGTACCCTTTGATACTACACTGCACTTTTCATTTCAGGCTCCTTCAATGCAATGCACCTGTTCTCTCATACAGCACAACAGATGTGTTGCTAATGCATTTGGATATCTTTGTGCATGTGAAGTGATGTGGTGAATAGGAGAAACCAGGGGCTGTGGTCTGGAGAATAGAGATTTCCCCACAAGGGCACACATAAGTACAGCGCAGCTGCCCTTTTTACAATGCATTGGCAAACAACTGAGAAAAAATTCATATTAAAGCTACACCAGTAACATGGATGAAGAGATACATGGCTAAGGCTGATATTGTTTTTTGCAAGCATCATCTTTCAGTTGAGCCAGAACACTGATTGATACCCCAATGCATGGGGTAGTTAGTGCCATAGACCACACTCCATCTGTGCCACAAGGCTCACTGCTTTATGTGCAGGGCCAACCAGCAAGTAAAACAAATCACCACAAGGCATCAATACTTTAGTGCGCTTACTCATCATGCTAATGTCATGCAGCGTATAGTACATTTTACATACTATTGTGGCTACGAATCGCCTCATCTGCTTGCTTTCAGTACTTCTAGATCTGATTTGTTGCTCCGAAAAGGGTCTGTGCGTTTTCAGGCTACTGGTGCTTTCAAATAGCATTGTGCGTGTGGTACGAACGCATTGTCACCAAGACTCACTTTTAAAAAATGTGGGCGGCAAATCTTCCGGTGTGTCTCTAACCTATCACTTCTTATTGGCATTTCTGTTTTATTCTTCTGATTGACATACTGAGGTTTAGGGTGCCGTGTTTCGTTTAGGAATGAGGCTTAAGGATCAACCAAAAATCCCAAATGGTTTCCAGTCAATGAACCACACAAGAGTAACATGAAAGTGAGGGATATATTGTCATAACATATACAGAAATGAATTTCAAGATATGTAACAAATAGGGAGATGTAAAACAAATTACAAATATTTCAGATAGCATATGTGCTGGAGGCAGGGGACCTGTTGTGAAACAATATATACACTTGGAGCAGTTAAAAGGGGAATAATAATCTTAGAGTAATCCAGAGTCTGTCATGTAACCCAAGCAGTCATGCCACTTTCCACCCGCTGATTTATCTCTCCCGCCTTCCCAATACAGCAATACATGTGATGCTTAGTTTGCATGCCTGCCACTCCCTCCCCACCCCTGATCCTTGCTTGATCCCCTCTCAGCCTCCAATTGCCACCCCTTTCCAGTTAAACCGGAGTAACATGCACTCCCCAAAATGTTGGAAAGATACAGTAAAATGCTAACGTCCCACTGGGCCCGCTGGTACTGTTGTAACACTTTTGCAGGGTTGCAGGTTTGGTGAGTATGTATTCCATATTTCTACAAAGTACACAACATAATCTCTATTAGAGATATAAATGTATTGTCTCAGGGAATTCATCCCTACTAGCTCTATGTTCTGTCATCCTGCTGGTATCTAACATAAGCAGATTACTGTACAATCTTTGCTTACCAGGATCACACAGTGATCATCAGCAGGGTGGACATAGTGCTGGTAAGGTGATTGGTACTAGAAAAAATGTATTTAATGTTTCCAGCAACAATAGAAACAACAGAAAGGTGTGTGTGTACACTTAAAAGAAGGATTCCAACTGAAGTTCCTCATGCATTAAATTAACCTCTGACTCCAGTGATGCTGAGAAAATTTTATTGAAGCGCATCGCTTTAGGAATTCATCCCTGCTGTTTCTGGACTACAGTTCCCTGCATCCTTTTAAACTTCATAATATTTTAAAAATAGCTGGGGGTTGCATTCTTAGTCATGAGAAAACGAGACAATACTACTACTAATACTTATTTTAGTATTTATAATAATATTTTTTTGCTTACAAAATGAGAATAATTACAAAGCTACATCTTATACAAAGGAGCTGGTTAGATGAAAACTGCACCATCTGCCTAAACAATTTCACAGAAAAGTTGAATGGCCTCCAGCTAACAGTGTTGTGGGCTGTGGCTGCACCATTTTTGCCTTTAAAGATATTGCAGGTCAGGAACAACCATTGTTTGAGATGAACCAAATCTGGGATTGTCTTTAAGATTCAACTAGATCCTAACACTTTTTTAATATATGGATTTAGCAAAGATCTTGAAACAAATCCAGAACCTTTGAAGTCAGCATCTCCCTCCATCTAGCCAGCCAACCAGCCAGTCACACAGCCAGCCAACCAACCAGCAACCTTTATATGAAACGCAAATATTATGCATGTCTCTTTGAGAACTATTACCCTAGGTTATTTGTTGGAAGTATTTGGTAACAGGTCACTTGTTACTTGTTTACTAATGTTTGTATTAGTTAATGATAATAAACTAAATTAATGCAAGATTAAATATGCAGAACATTATAATTGCGGGTCATGCGAGGAGTGTATTTTATCTGACTGTATTCTTTCATTTCATTTAAGCATTGGGTTTTGCTTTCTTAGAATGTACATCTTGTATTTTCTCTTGTATGTGGTATGAATGTTCATGCTGTGCCGCTAATCAAAACAATGTCATCTTATTCATATTTTCATTGTTAAAATTTTTTAAAAATGAGGGTCTCAAATGTAAAAGCCCATAAACATGTCAGGGGGAATATGTTAGCACCATGACTCTTTAGTGTAAAACAGTTGTAGGGAAGCTTATACCTTTCTGTGTGTAAGATAAATAAAAAATAAAGCCAATGTTTTTATTGACTACTGTAATCAGAATTGTCAATCAAAGGGATGTGGTATATGTGATGTTCTACAGATAGCTACAAATATACATATCTAATGAAATACAGACTGCAGATGGAGCAGCCATATCAGTCATGTGGACCCATGTCATCTGCTGTAGACACAAAGGTGTCTGTTGTAGAAGGAATTTTAGTATTTGTTTTGCAAATCCAGGTTCAGGATCAGTCCAACACTTTCTAATAATGACTATGGCATGCACCCAAGAGTCAGTAAATTGCTGGTTATAATAATGATTTCCCTAACACTTCTACATTGTACTGCTTTTCTGGTCACTGTGAAGTGGAACGAGCAAGCTGAAAAATCGTTAGAGTTAATTTAAGGGCATTGTGCGCCCAGCCAATTTTGACTGCTTATGATTTTTCTAAAGCTTTCAGAGTCCATTGTCATTAGGCTGACAAACTACACAAGTTCATCAAGGTCACCTGACACTTACAGATAATAGCCTTTCAGTTAATCTAGAAGAAGGCAAAAGAAAGAAAATAATTGAACCCATTCTAGGTTTCAGTTAGAGTTGGGAAAAATACTTTTTTTCTAATTCCATATAAGAAAACACTTTTCCTGAATCAAAGCATAGCTTCAAATTATTTCAATTATTATTTTCTGAAGCTATTGACAGTCTTCAGGTATAAAATCAGCAGGTTGGTCAGTTCATGTATTTGCTCTTCTTGCCTTAAAGAAGTCTTGTCTAGAACTGCCTTGATTATGTCTACTTACAATCAGTTTTTAATATCCCTATTCCCTTGCAGAAATTATACATCTTTACTATAGTCACTGTCCCAGTGGAAATGACAATCTAAGGTCCCTGTAACATTGACACGCCTACATATGGTGAGTGTCTGTTTTTTGCGTGTGGGAGGAAATCACTCAAACATGGGGAGAACATACCTACTCATTGCAGGTAGCACTCTGGCTAGAATTCAACCTAGAACAACAAAGCTGCTAGAATTTTGGTAACCTTTACTCACTGGAATCCTTTCATTATTTTGTTGCACTTGAAGACTAATGACCAAAACATGCAGTTTAACTAAAGCTTTACTAAGGAGAGGCAAGATTCAATTTTCATCAAGATTCATTGTATTGTTTTGGTGACACTGATACCACGATGTGGCATTTTTGCATATTTTTATTCACTATTGGCTATGAAAAATGCATGAAGTATAGGACCAAATTCAATTCATTGAGAATAACATATTAAACCCAATCACCAGACAAGAGCAACCCTACCAGATCCATGGCAAAAAAATCCCCAGTATATTTCGCCATACAATAATAGTAGGGAAATTTTTTTAGAGATGAATTGACACTAGAGAATTTTCGTCATAGAGAAAAGACAATGAGTTTAAAAGTGACTGCTCTATCTTTATAATGGAAGTTCGCCTAACTGAACCTGCCGAAATACACTTTAGTGAAAAGAATAGCGTTCGCACTTTGAAAAACTAACGTTTTTTTGCTTGAGAATTTACGCTGGCAAAAACTCACTGGCGGAACAGAGCGAAAGTTCTCTAGCACAGTTTTTCACTTAATTGTCCTCTTTGCCATTTAGTAAATAGGCGATGTCTTTTTGGTTAATTTTCTCTAAACATCCACAATTCACCATTTAGTAAATGTGCCCCATAGAGACAAGTAGATATGTATTAGATGAGGTTATGCTTTTATTTTACCTAATGAGATTGCAATTGGTAACATTACATGTGCTGTATATACTCATGTCTTAGATGAGACATTCTACAGCTTTGGTCACCAGATATCACAGAAGAGCCATCTCACAGTCTCAATTAAAGCATTAACAACATTATAAGATACGGGACCCAACTGGGTGATCTTGCATAGAAGGTTTCTGTTAATAAAGGAAGAGAAAACACACACCTTCTTACAAATTGCCAGGCCCATATGAGGGCTAAAAATGTGTACTGTGCATCTTATGGATGCTTTAAAATAGTCAAGCCAAGAGCTACAATATAATTTTGTGGGATAATATGGGGTTTCCAAATGAATGGTCCTCTAAAGTCACATTAGGCTACTAAAAGCCAACGGAATTTCCCCAAAATATGTTTATTTGCAGACAATGAAACATTGTGGCAAAACATTTTTCAGCTGTAACAGTCATTCATAAACAGGGTTGCTTCCCTCTTCTGATGAGCCCATCCTTGAACTAGAAAGAAATGCTATCACACAAAATGATGAATTGCCTGTGATCAGCCAATTAGAACTAGAGTGACATAAGTAGTTATACAGAAATGAAGCCATCTGCTAAAGAACTATCCTATGAATGTCATTATCTTTATGCCATCTTTCCCACAGACTCAAAGCTTACAACCTCCATTTATTTTAGGAAACCATACTACATGGTTGCTCTCCACCTTCAATGCACTACTGATAAAAACAACTGTTAAAACATACAATCCACAAATTGCATCTTTTGACAGGCATTAGCAAACTTGGCTTTGGGCGAAATACATGACAGAAACGAGAAAATCAGTAGGAAATAGTGTGTGACTGTGTATCTTACTAAGCTTATGTACATTTCAGTCAATTTGTCATTATGTATCCTTAAGGAACAATTAGGAATATTTTATTTGCTTACAACAAAAGATGTTAGGGGCTTATAAAAAGGCCACAGCCACACTTGGGTGCATCCACTCTCTGGATTAATGATAGAATTGATACATATGAAGGCATATACTTAAGAGAAAACACATTTACTTTATGGCATCAGTTCTATATAAAACATATAATCCACAAACCTAAAGGCACACATTCATCACCATCATCATCATCATCAACAGGCCCGGACTGGCAATCTGTGGGTTCTGGCAAATGCCAGAGGGGCTGCTATAAGGTCCCATAGAAAGTCAGTATTTAGTGGGCTGGTGGGGCTGTTTGGGCCTCTGTGTGGGCTGATTGGGCCTCTGTGTACCTGAAATACCAGGGCCTATTTTAATTCTCAGCTCGGACCTGATCATCATCATTTATTTATATAGTGCAGAAAAGATGTGCAGTGCTTTACCTTAGTTATAACAAATATGGAATAAATGGAGTATAACAAACAAGGGTTTACAGAGTATAGGATTTGAGGGCCCTATAAATTAGAGTTTACAAACTAGGTTAGGGTACAATTGAGACATTAGGATTTTAGAAACAATTTTGTGATTTATGATACAGTAATGATTGTTTAATTAAGGTACATTGAATAAGCTTCTTTAAACAGATGGGTCTTTAAGGAGCATTTAAAAGTTTGGAAAGAAGAGGAAAGTCTGACAGCTCGAGGCAGAGAGCTCCAGGGAAAAGCAGAAGCCTGAGAGAAGTCTTGTAGACGAGAATAGGCAAAAGTGATGAGAGGAGAAGCGAGGCGAAGGTCAGAAGCCGAGCGAAGGTTTCATAAAGGAATATATTTGGAGATCAGAGATGAAATATAGGGAGGGGCTTCATTTTTATGGGCCTTGAATGTGACAGTGATATTAGTTTGAATTTGATTCTAGAGGAGATTTGGGAGCCGCTGATATTGAGCGGTGATATAGATGAACGAGTCTAGCAGTAGCATTTAGAACAGATTGGAGTTGTGAAAGGCGACTTGTTGGAATACCTGTGAGGAGTAAGTTTCAGTAATCAAGGCAGGAGATGATAAGAGATTGAATAAGTGTTTTGGTTGATTCTGAACTGAGATATGGTCATATTCAGGCAATGTTGCGCAGTGGAATACGACAAGATTTTGCAAGTGTTTTGCAAGTCTAGTATAACTCCTAGGCAGCATGCCTGTGCTTTTTATTCAGCAGCTCTTTACTTTGCATTTTAAGCAACCTGGTTGCTAGGGTCCAAATTCCTCTAGCAACCATGCACTGATGTGAATAATAATTGGTGAAAACCAATTAAAAAGTTGCTTAGAATTGGCAGTTCTATAACATACTAAAAGTTACCTCTAAGGTGAACCACCCCCTTAACTTATCAAGTTGTTGAGATAGCAATAACTTACAACCTCAGGAATGTTAGCAGACAGTTGAACTCAATCAGAATGGCACCTTGAAGATCGTTAAGAAGTCAAAAAAAAACTATAGAATAGTCATGTGCATAAAAATTGATGCATGTCAAAATTATTTCAGACACCCATTGACTTTACTGCATTTGAACAAAATAGTCGCGCATATAAAAATTGTTTCGGGCGTCAAAATTGTCGCGCGTCAAAATTATTTCGATTCCCATTGACTTCAATGCATTTCATAAATTTTTCGCTGGGACAAATTTACCCATCACTAATACAGAGCTATCACAATGGTCCAAAAGATGAAGGACGAGTGAACCTAAATTACCATAGATCTGTATCTGTTTGGCCCAGGGTCCTGTTCTTATGTTACTGGGACTGGGTCTTATCACTGGTGGGTCTAGAATTTTAGAAGCAGAACAGCATATTCTCAGCTAAAATTGCTGCGTCTCAAAGGCTACTCAGCCTGACATCACTTTGATATGATGTGATACTTTAGAGTTCAAAAGTTTGGAATCAAAACAATTTCTTATTTTATATAGAAACTGATATTTTTTTATTAAAAAGTTAAAAGGTTTGTAGAGTAATCCCACTAATATAATAGGTTGTTCAGTTTGAATCTCTAAACATAAGCTATTTTGTCATAATTTGTTTTTGTCTTAAGGTTAGTAAGGTATGACCTCTGGCTCCCTCTGTGCCTCAGGCTGCACTGCCTAAGATACTGAAGATGCTGATGTCTCCCTTAGGCACCATTTAAACTAATGTTTGATTGGCTCCTGCTGCACAGAGAACATCAGTTTGGTTTCTTTGGCATCTGAGGCAGTAGAGAGAACTGAATGCAGTAGCTTTATAACCTTTACAAAAATAATAAATTACATATATCACAAACAAGCTTATTTTAGGGATTCTTTTAAAATCCCTTAACTCAGGGGGGCAGAACAAGATCCAGTTTGTCATCAGATACCCTGTTGGTATAGTGAGCTGGTCAAATGAGTACATGAAGGTTCCTGATGTTACAATATTTGGAAGTTTCCACCCCAAATTTTATATTTCAGAGACTGTACACCAGTCAAAAAAATGTCAGGAAGGGTTTGGTAAAAACCACGGTCCTGGATGAAACCCAGAGCATTCAGGAGTACATTAGTTAGATGGCACCCAGAGATGAGCTGAAGGAAGGGAATGTCTGAGGAAATACCTGAGCCAGCAGTAGACTTGGAAGAAAAATAAAGCAGCGGAGGTGTCATGGCAAGAAAAGACCCTGCATGGGATGTACCATTGACAGATAGCTGGATTGGCTGACATAGGGATATCCTACCAGTGGCTTGAAAGGGCTGACTGAAAGACATCACTGAGGCAATTATCATAGCAGCACAAGAACAGAAACTAAGCACCAGATCAATAGAAGCAGGGATCTATGACACTAAGCAGGATCTAAGTTGCAAACTGTGCAGAGAGTCCTCAGAGACAGTCCAACACATACATAATGGCAGGGTGTAAGATGCAGGCAGAAACATCATACACAACCAAGTAGCTGGCATTTTGTAAAGGAACATGTGCACATCTTAGGGGCTAAATCCTCCAAAGTCCAGATGGAAGATGCCACAGAAGGTTGTGAAAACAGGGCTAAGATCCTGTGGGACTTCCCGATCCTGACTGAGAGAAAGTTCCATCCAATCAACTGGACAGCATTTTAGTAGACAAGGGCCACAACACAGTGGTGGTAATAGATGTAGCATTGCCAAATGACAGCAAAAGCAAGAAGAAGGAATATGTGTAGCTGGAGAAGTGCCAAGGACTGAAAGAGGAACTAGAGAATATAAGGAAAGTGAAGACCAAAGTGGTCCCAGTGGTGGCAGGAGTACTGAAGTGTGTGACTCTTAATTTAAAAGAATGGTTTGAACAGATCCCAGTAACAACATCAGAGAACCCTGTCAAAAAGAGCACAGTTTTAGTAAAAGGCAAGATACTGAGCAGAACTTTCAAACTCCCAGGCCACTGTTAGATAACCTAATGTTTGTGTGTGTGTATGTGGATCAAGGAGAAAGACAATTACAAAACACAGAATGTGAGAGGGGTTCTTACCATATATTTGTATTTTTGATGGATATATTTTAAATTGGTATGGAGTAATTTGAAGTGCAAGAATAATTATAGTTGGGAGCAATAAAGAGGAAAGGTTTGTCCTTGTGTTGATAGGAAAAGGATGAAGTACTATTGTAGCAATTTATTTCTTTAAAAAGGATTTTTCCCATTTTAGTTAACTGCCTAATGTCTACTCAATGTGGAGTAGATCTCCAGGCACAGAGATACAGATACACATTCATTCTACCAAAAGGAGCTCTGGAACAAAATCCCAAGAGGCAGTTGTGTCCTTGGAATCGGCGACAACATGATTTATTCATGCACACCAAAATACAGAGATGTCATTTCTTTAGTATTAAGGGGTTTAGCATATAAATCTTTACTGACCTCCTCATTCAAAAACTGTTCCTATAAACTGATCAGAATTCTGTGTTGGTTTCCCTTTAATATTGTTTACATCAAACTCACTCTATTATGTCTGTCATTTGAATTAAACCTTCAGATTTTCACTATTCTAAATTCCCGGCTTTAGAAAATCCTAGGATACCCCTATCTGTTTTATTCAAAGAGGCACTGGGGAGAAGAAGATCTTCAATCCTTTGCAAATCACATCTTGGATAAGACAACCATGTCTGGTGGGTGTTATGCTCAGAGGAGCTGTGGTGGCACAGCATACTTATTATAAAGGTGTCAGAATATATCTGTGTAATGCATATAGCCTGTTACAGTGGTCACTTTCTGGCAGTAATGATGTTGCAAGCCGAACAGTCATTTACCTGGTTGGCTGTGTATAGTGGTGCATTTATGTATTCATTGTGCTGACACTACAGATATAAGAAATTATGTGTATGCTGTGAAGGCTCTTTAAATAGAACTGCACGTATGTTTATTTAGAGTAATTACATTGCTGGCAGTATAAGTTTTCTGCATTTGTCTGAAAAAAATATCTGCTATGCAAAGAAAAAGAAGGAAATTAGCAGGTGTTCTGCTAGCACTTCAGAGATGCTTTTTATTCTCCAAGTCAACACAAGAAGAAGTAGTTGTGGATAAAAGATTATATTGTTTATGTACTCATGTGCCATGGCTAAAGGTTGGTTCGCAGGCCTTAGGGCTAAATGATTTTCTCAAACTCCACCAATCAAAATTTGTACTGCTTATGATGAAAAACAAGTAAAAGACCTATTGGTCTGCATTACTTTCAAATGGGTGACTTCTGCGTCATTAAGAGTGAGCCAATCTACAGATACCTTTCTGTAATATGGAGCACAATACCTTAAGACCACTAAAAACATTTCAACAAGAAATGTAGGATTGCTTTGCTACCAATACGGATTAATGGTGGTGGCATTGTAATGTCTGATTATTACAAAATATGTTGGATTGCTCAAATATGACACATTATTTTCCTATAATAGTGCCTTATTTTAGAGATTTATAGATAATCATATTCTGTATAATTGTGCCCATACTTGTACATTTGGCTAAAATAGGCAAATACTTTGTCCCCATTATGTTAGCAGTGATGTGGACTCCTGCTCTGGACAGCGTACAGCCCAATGGGCAAAAAATAAGGTTTGTGGCATTCTTGCATAAATATTATCTCTTTACCTCTGTCAGAAATTAACACCGGAAACTTATCTACTAAATTTCTTTGTGCTGTTTTCAAACATAGAAGCCCATGACACGTGTTTTGATACTTACACATTGATTTCTGTTCTGATGGCTATAGAATAACACAAGTGTGCATTCACTAATGAGGTTCTCACCTCCCATCAATGAAATGAATAAAACCAGGGCTCAGACATTGCTGTTTAAGTCAATGGGAGAGGTCCAGGGATCAATTTTGAGTTGTTAGCAGCCTTTCTGACTTTCAAGTTTTTCAAATTCGAATCAAATTTGATTCAAATTCGAATCAAGTTTTCGGGCCGATTCTATTGATCCAAGCTTTAAAAATTAGATTTCATTAATAAATTTCAATTGGTTGAATTTCAAGTTTATAGGAGTTTTAAAAAACTGACATAAATTCAAAATTTGACCCTTGATAAATGTGCCTCTAAGTGTTTTTTACCTGAATATCATAGACTTCAATACACAGACACAGTATAGACCAGTGATCCCCAATCAGTGGCTCTTGAGCTACATGTTGCTCACCAACCCCTTGGATGTTGCTCCCAGTGTCCTTCAAAATCTTGAATTCCAGGCTTGGAGGCTAGTTTTGGTTGTATACAAACAAGGTGTACTGCCAAACAGAGTCTCAATGTAGGTTGACAATCCACATAGGGGCTACTAAATAGGCAATCACAGCACTTATTTGGCACCCCAAGAACATTTTTCATGCTCCTTTTTCTTCTGAATGTTGCTCACGGGTTCAAAAGGTTGGGGATCCCTGGTATAGACCAACAGGAGCATGTTGATGCTTCCCATAGACTGCAGGCACTATCTCAAATGTGTATCAGTCCATGTTAACTTGATTCCTTAAAGGAATATTATAAATCTATGTTTTACACACACACATTTTTAACAAATGATTTGTTTTTTCTTTGTAATGATAAAACAATGCCTTGCATTTGATCCAAAATAAAATGAACCCTTATTTAATGCAAAACCAACATATTGGGTTTATTTAATGTTTACATGATTTTCTAGTAGACTTAAGGTATTAAGATCCAAATTACTGAATAACCCATTATCTGAAAACCCCCAGGTCCTAAGCATTGTGGATAACATTCCCCATACCAACAGAGACACATCACCCCTGTGGATGTTGAATAAGGAGGAAAATAGCATATTGGGTTTGTCATCCCCCCTTTTCAAATTTTGTGCAAAGGATTCCTAACCCCCTCAGGACATGACTGAGATATGCATTGCATAAGAAAGAATTTTAATGATATGCTGATATCACTTCACATTTGTTAGTTCTATGATTATAAATAATACATGCATTGCTCAGCAGTATGGGAATATAACTCTGTTATTCTTATGTATCATGAAAATACCAAATTGTAGTGAATACTACACCACCAGTTGGTGATTATTGTATCTCCTGCAAAACACCATGGATATACTGAAGAACTCTATTGTTAATTCACAACGGTATTCACCATACACTGTGCCACGTTTCTGCTGAAAAATTTTTAAAAACTGGAAATTCAGCTCCTAAATTAGCAGAGGTGACTTTTTTTTGCCGCAGACTAGTGTCTTAGGCTAGCCTCTAACCTTGCCTCCTGGGAGGAGGCAAGGTTAGAGGCTAGCCTAAGACACTAGTCTGCGGCAAAAAAAAGTCACCTCTGCTAATTTAGGAGCTGAATTTCCAGTTTTTAAAAAGAAATGCTGCTTTTTTAGTGCAGGGAACACAATTGCACTTTCTCTGCACTAGCGATGTGCCCCCCCCGGGCGCGGGAAAGGGGGTGGCATATTTGTAGCCCCTTGAAACACTCCTAATGTCCCCAACTTGTCATACATGTCCAGGTGTCGGACAGCATATATGTCTTTATCCTGTCGTCTCATCAGTCGTCCCTGCTCATTATGTTGCTTAATACCACTTCTTATCAGTTTACTTATCAGTTTAATTATAATTGAAAAAAACATTGCTAGCAATTAACCCAATTCCATCTTGTTTCAAACTTTTTCGCACAGCTTTAATGGTCATTATCCCTTTTCCATTTAGCCACTGTAAGTTTTATCCTTCATTAAACATAAACATGAGGTAAACAGACTGAAATACCCCTCTTATTCTAATTAAAAAGTCATCATTTTTGAGGGGCGATGGGCTGACATAGTTAGTAGGCTACCCATCTGTAAATGTAAACACAGCAGCAAGATCCCTCGTATCTGTAATTTAATGCAATAAATGTAAAGCACTAAGGCCAGTAACAAAAACACGAGTCCCTTTAACAACAGATTGAATTTCCCCCACTGAAATGCCTTACACAAACAAAAGGGAAAACTACTTGCATTAATATTTTTATTTACTTTTAATTATCCAATAACTAATCTTGCTCCTCTCCTGTGTGAATTGTAGCCAGGTGGAAGTACTGTAGACACAACTAGCATTTTACTACTTCTGCAGCTGCCCATTCTTCTTCTAATACTAAAATTGCAATTGCACACTGACTCTCCAAAAGAACATTCACACTTTAGACAGAAGGTGCCATTTCCAGGGGACATTATGGGGACATTCCATATTGAACTATTGTTTTTTACTCTTACACCTCTTCCTGTAACTGTTAGACCCTGCATTATTTCCTGTCAGATGATCAGTGAGAGGCACATAGAATATCCCAAAATGGTGGCTCAAGGTAAAAGATGTAAAAGGGTAATTGTTATATACCAATTCTATAAGACTATTTGATTGGTCACTTGTTAGGACATAAATTACCAGCTGGTAACATTTTCTTGCAGAAGGTATAATTTTCCGACAAGAAACTGGCAATCCATTGGAACGTAAACATTTAGGCATAGTACTTAGAAGATCAATGCATAAACTTTGTAGAGGTGATGAGCCTCTATCTATGCTACTGATAGACATGTGTCAGAACTACAACTCCCAGAATGCAATACGACTCATTGCTCATCTGGCGCCATGTACTGAATATTGCATTTGCCTGTAATTTAGGTGATGTACTGTGCTCGGCTCTCGATTATATCTAATAGCATTACAGCAGTTTGTGATTGCTCTCATTCTCTGTACTCATTTACTGGTCTTTCTAAAGTACAACATGTTCTTCTCCTTTACTGGATTTATCCTGATGACTGTTTTTATCCTTTTCTTTCTGCAACATCTCTTGTCTGTGCCTGGAAGTCTGCCTGCCTTTGCTTAGTGATAATTAATGGATTCATCTCCTAGAAGACTGAGGAGAATGTGCATACTTCAACTCTACTGTCCTCAGGGACTCCTTAGCCTCGACACAGACATCTCTAACCCTGGCATCCAGCTGGTTAATCCCTCACTGGTGCTGTGCAAACAATTATGGGTTCCCTTGACACCATCAACCGGGAACAGAATGTTATCACGCAAAATGCCCTGTCCTCATGATGTTCTGTTTGCATAATGTTCTGTTCCGGGGTCCCCATCAGAAAAGCACAGAAACGCAATATTTAAAAATAGCAACAAATCCTTTGCCAGGAAACGTTTATTTTTCTGGACAATTAATTAAAAAGAAATAAGTTTATCAAAGTGTGCCATATGATTCATCACACACAGTTTTATACTTGCTAAAGAGCCCTGCTAATGGTTTCAAGATTTTTTTCCTTTAATGAATTCACAGGCGCTGGATCACAGAATAGAACAAAATGTTGTTATAAGTAAAGCTCCATCTATCATTTTTGTCTAGTAGCACAGTTTGTGAAAGTACCTGCAGTGCATGCCATTACTGTAGAGCAGGACAGAGTTGTTAGTTTTCCAGGGCTAAACCTTGCTAGTTACCCAGTGACTTTTTTTAATGGCCCTTTAAAGGTCCACTGATGCACATATATATTTATATGTATATATGTTTTGCCTTGCACAGCTGAAAGCAACCCCCATGACTATTCGAATATCGAAATTTATCATGTACTGCCTCTTTAAAACTTTGACCATTTGACATATAAAACCTGGCGAATTGCTGTTTTAGCCTATGAAGGACCTCCTAGAACCTATCTGGAGTCATTTGGGGAACTTTTTTTGGGGCAAATACTTAGATTCGATCGAATGCGCTAAAACTTCGATTCGAACAATTCGAATACAGCCTAAAAACTTAGATTTTTTTACTAAATTTTGATTGGTCTTTTTTTAATTCGAATTTTAAAATTATGTTAGTTAAAAAAAAACTCCCATTACTTCGAAAATTCGACCCTTGATAAATCTGCCCCAAAGTGTTCAGTCATAACTGCAAATAGCATACAATAATTTTCTCTGCATCTGGCTTGCAAAGGTTGATTGGAGTTGTATCCCTTTTGCCTCTGCTGATAACAGACATCACTTTAGTATTTAAGGTTACCTTTTTTTTTGTAAATAGTGGTTTATCAAATGCAAGATGGGAGCAAGATTCCATGCTGTTTACAAAATTCTTTGCTTTTGGTTTTAGAATTGACATTAGTAACACAAGGTACTCACCATGGAGTAAATAAATATTCAGCTGATGGCCATGCCCAGAGCTCTGTCCACTATCCAGTCAGGTGTGACACTCCCGGGCAGCAAATTTAATACCATGCATTCAGGCTTTATTAAATAGCATCAGTAATGATAGATCCTTCCTTCACGTGCACCCCAAAGGTAATAGAACAACCAGGAAGGGTCAGGTGCCATACATTTCTTGTTCAATCATGTGTGATTCAACAACTTGTTCTTTAACATCCTTGCCCAATAATTTACCTGTGTGTGGCTACAATAATGCAGTACAGAGCAGGCAATTTGTAGTTCAGCTAGTGTTGGTTATATTTACCATGCAGTGGATTTTTATATATTGCACAGAAAGTGCATCTGTTAATTGAGTATATTCACTCCTGCAGGTCTGTACCCATGGGATCACGGAAGACACAGAACAACTGGTTGGACACAAGTGTAGAAAATGGTCTTGAGCATTACTTTTTGCAAACACCATGTATATATCTATTCCAGTGGGTAAAGACCCATTAAATTGCAAACACGTTTGTGTACCCTTCTAGGCCAGCAGTCCTTATGCTGTTCTCTCCCAATTACAACCAGAGGTATACCTTGCCATGAAAATGGGGTAGCTTTATGGGGTTGTCTTTATATATTGTTCCATTAACCTCTTAAGTGGAGCCACTGCACAATGCTATATCCTCCCATGTTAATGCAAATTGTGGGTCAGCACATGCCCATATCCCAAGAGTGCATCAGCTTGCCTGTTGTATTAAAAGAACAAAGAGTGAAGTACAATGACTAAAGAATGAGTTATCGCATGAGAAAAGTCAGCTGAGCCCAGACCTTTCAGGAAATTAGATTACTTTATAGGGTTGGTATTTAAACTTGCAACAATTGTGTTACTGAAGTAAAACCCCTAATGGGTGCCGTTATAACAATATTGACACACGTAGGTTTAAAGCGGTACTTGATTGTATCACCTTCTGCCTGATTGTAGTCATGAGCATTCAGAATTGCATTTTTTGAATTTGTGTTTTGATGCGTTTTTTTAAGACCACATGCTGCATTTTCTTCCACTTGAAGTGTGTTCAAAAGACAATAGCGTAGAATGTTGTGTTAGGTACGTTAAAAACAACATATAAAGACAATACATGCATTTTTAAGCATGTGTTCATAAAAGCATTAAAAACGCCTGTGTGTCCTTATATGCATGACATGGGCAGAGACAAATACCTGCCGCCTTCCCCCAAACTGGCCTAGAAATAACCAACTCACTCACCATCCATTTATTTGTCGGAATCTTTTTTGGCCACAGTTTTATTGCACCAAACATAAATTAACAATAGATAACACATATATCAATAACAATTTATATTAACAACATTGTAAACATACAAATATGAACAGTGATGCACTATTAATTTATAATCCCCTGCAAGTCCCCTGGCAATGGACCCAATTAGGTGCATGCAATCGTACCAGCCACTAGCCTCTTGTGCCTTCCAGCATGATGGGTAAGCTGGATTGCACGCTACCACCAGAACACCGTACCCTTCCAGAGACCAACGCTCTTAGAGAGGAACACCACCAACCAAGTTACATTAACCAACTTGGGAATTGGTAAAAACTCCAGCTTCTCAATTAACTCTCCCCATTGCCAGGGACCCGCCGCCTGTCTGTGACAACGGGCTCTCATCACATCCTAGTTAGTCAGCCCAATACTCACCATTCCACATCAACTTAAGCTGTGCCCCACTAACCCAGGCCACAATTTTTGACAACTAGCACAAAGTTTGTCCCACCCCTGTCATGTACCCTTTTGCCACCACGCACTGTCCCGGGTTTTACTTTCTTTTGGTTTGATTAGGGTAAATGCCAATGTTTTGTCTAATAGGGAACCATTGTCTTTTATATGAGATATTCTTAAACTGATACAGAACAACTCTCAAGTTCTATATTTGAACACCTTAAGCTTGTTCATTCATTATTTCACTTTTATTCACAGATACATTTTAATGCCAATTTGTGTAACAAAGAACTAATCCCTGCGAGTACTGATGAATTCTTACAGTCTGCCTCACCACTTCGGGTCTGGTGATCGAACAATCCCCTTATTGCCATAAATCCTTCCATACATCAAGTGTACTCCAGAAACCCGAATTGCTGAATTCAAGGTCAGCAGCCATATTCCCTCAGCTACTAGTTCATAAAGTCTAAAATGACATTTGTGAATTCTGCACAATGAGATTTAAAGTTGCAGTGAGGAGAACATCTCGTAGAGCGCCATTAAATTATAAAATTGAACATAAAGCCTGAACCTATCATAAAATGTTTTTAGGACCATCTATTATGTGCCTTAATGTCCACATCATCTTACTTTGTTCTGCCGTTTGAATTGCTTGCAATAGTAAGTGTTTTCTGAAGTTATTGGGTAGAGCAATCTGATGAAATTTACATGACTTGCCTATGCCAATATGCGTCATTTGGGTATCTAGAAATCATTTACAGTCTGTGCTTGCTATAGCATGCTATTCTCTGAGTCTGTGCTGGATGCTGTTACGTGTATTTACGTGGCAGCCCTGAGACAATGCATGTGCCGCTCTAAAAAGCATGCAGTAAAAAAAAGTGTTCCTTGTTTAACCTAATGAAATCTAGAGAACAAGAGGCTATGCAAGTCATTTGTGTCCATTTTATAAAATGTATGCTCAGGACAGGTTTGCAGGTTGTGTGCTGTGGAGAGAAGGGGTAATTTTATTAATCGGATAGATTAAGCATCTCTCTTTCTAATTACCAGTTTAATTAACCTTGGCACACGGTGCTATCAGCCAACGAGGGAGCAGCTCTAAATTTCCAGCTCGCGG
Organism: Xenopus laevis; assembly: GCF_017654675.1. Lineage (NCBI taxonomy): Eukaryota > Metazoa > Chordata > Amphibia > Anura > Pipidae > Xenopus > Xenopus laevis. The sequence continues at coordinate 54,193,300 of NC_054375.1, read as the reverse complement.
TTATAGGAGTGCAGTGTTTAGAGACCCTGTCTGGACCTGAGTAAGAGGCTGAGCAGGGAAGGGTTAAGGAAGAAATTTAGCAATCAGCAAAGATTGTAAACTCTTGTGAGCAGAAACCTCTCCACCCCTCTTATTTATGTGTGTCAGGATGTTCAGAGATAATTACGCCTGTTACTCTCTCTCTTTGCTCTGATCTCATGATACCGCTTATAAGGGGAATATAGCTGCTGCATAAATAAATCCAAAGTGGTACTTTGTTCTCATTTATGCGTAAGGTACAGGTTTTTGGGCATAGTAAATAGTGGGAGGAGACGCAAAGGAATTCAAAACAAAACAATATATGTTATAATTAATGTTCTGTCACCATCATTTATAGTTGAAGATGGAAAAAATCTTTCATATAAATATATATAGGTATATAGATATATAGATATATAGATATATGGTGCTGGCTATAGTTGTACTTGATACCCATGCATCATTGTGCCTGAAATTTTTAATTATAAACTTGACCTTCCCAAAACATCCCCTAGATAGATTTCATGGATGAGAATGTCTGACGCTTAACTCGATGGGTTAGGGTGGGCTTAGAATGACCTTTGCTTTGTGTTCATGGGAATGTGTTGTGGAAATAACACAATGTTTGCAGGGTTTGTATTAATAAACCCTCCCCCCCCCATGCACACACAGACTTCCATTTATCTTAAAGGGCAAGCAACATCAACAAATTTGAGTGTTGCATATTTATACGCAATGGTCCCAATCAAATGTACAAAATTATCCTTTATTTATATAGCACCAGCATATTTTGTAACACCTTACAGAGATTATAAATAATTTACATCAGTCCCAGTGGAGCTTTCCCTCTAAGGCAATTGTAACAAACACAAAAGGAAATTTCACCAGGAGAACATACATATAGTCCTGCTGGAATTGATCCTAAAACATTTATAAAAATAATGTGTATATGTTGCTATGGCTAAAAAACATAAGTGACCAACGTGGTCAACAATGTTTTTTGGCCAAGCCATTATCAAAAGCTCCACTGGAAACAATGGACCAATAATAATAATAACATAATAAAATGTGGGTTTTGTCATGTCTTCCTATGTCTACAATTGTAATACAGTACTAAAGAAACAGTAATGCCCCATATTTTTGTTGTTACGATATGCTATTTTATTCAAGACCAGTTTGACCATTAGTGCATTGCAGTTTTGTGGAATGGTAGAAAATATGAACCTTGAAAACATGATATATCAGAGATTTCCAGCATATCAAGTACTACAGTACTAAAGTATCTCTTTATTGTATTCAAAGTGGCCTTGAAGAAGCAATTCGCATTAAAGCAGTAATGACTATGAACTGATACCAGTGTAAGGAAAATCATTGGTCAAGGTTAGATCCTTTGGGTTCTGCAATAGAATGTTCCACACAAAGGCATTATACATGTCTATACAAATATACATACAGTCATGTATAGCACAGGAACCCCCAGCTGGTATTATGATGATTTATATGAAGAAAAATACTGGACCTTCTTATATCTCTTATAATCCTCCATATGATTAACATAGGCATCAAGTATCAGTTTCACTGGATTATTTCTGATGGACCCAGGATGTACACCCACATGTCTATTGACTAAAGAAGCTCTAGTACTACTTAATATGACTGAAATTGTACCTCACACTATAGTATGTTGTAGGTTTGAGCGCCACCGTTACCTGTAATATGTACTTGGAAATGTGCTGGTTTAAGCTGGCCATACACAGTCAGATCTGCTCTTATGGCAAGGTTGAACCTGAATTGGCTGACATGAGTGGATCATCCAGACCTGTTGGACAATAACAGCATCAACATGCTGATTCGCTCCTCCTCCAATAGGATTTTCCAACCTGCCTGATTGATATCTGGACAATGTTTGAGCAGATATCGCTGAGCAGGCTTGTCAGTAGGTCCCATACACTCGCCAATAAGTTTCAAACTCGTTTTGGAGAGACCAAGTTTTATTGGTCCATGTATGGCCACTTTTGTTTTTATGGCAGCTTTTATTTAAGGCATATGAGTAATTCAGTAGAATCTCTGCTAGATGGGGCATATTGTCACCCAATGCGAAATCGCCTTGCTGCCAGGTGATGAAAATTGAATAGCAGTGAGCATTTTAAACTAGTAAAGCATGTGAGTTAGCAGAGATATAGTAATTTCAATGCTATTGACAAAACACCTTCAGGGGAATGTAATAAAAGTCGCAAAGAGCAAAACAATTCGCACCAAGAAGACTAAAAATCCACATCTCACAATGTAATATTGTTCCTTAAACTGTTATTGCATTGCGAATTTTAATTGCGCATTGCGAATTTTAATTGCGCACTCATAAGAAGTGCTTGAAGGTGTCGTAATCTTTTGGAGCAAACATAACGACTTTTTTAGTAAGGAGTTTTATTACATTGACTGCGCATTGGCGCAAACTATAAAATTCGCAAACGGTCTTTCACTGTCGGAAGTGGTCGCTAAACAGTTTCCGGGCTCGCAAAAGCTATATTAAATTCGCACAAAGCAAAATTTGTTCGCGCAAAGGCATAACTTTTCGCTTTGCGAATAGTTTTTCCATTAGCGATTTTTATTACATTCCCCCGCTTATCTGTCATTACCCTTATGTACCTTCTGGTTCCAGAAACATCACAGCCATGAACTGATGTACCATGTCTACCTCTGGCATCTTGTGATGCCTTAAAGTAGAAGAATACAGAGAATGTGGCCAGCCTGCCAGTGAAACAAAAGCTGTTTTGACAAGACAAAAATTAAAAGCCAGTTCTTTGTTTTAAAAAGCAAATGGAAAAGAGCACTATTGTGGTCAGATAAATAAATAGATACATGCATAATTATGAATAAATACAGGATAATTTTATGTTTGTGTATTCATATTTATGTACTTGTACTTTTCAATTAGTTTTTTGCATTTGGTTTTTTTAAGGGTCTAGATTACCCAGGAAATAGTAGCAGCAGTTTGTTGGTTGATTAGTTGAACAATTAAAATTGATGCAAATTTAGCACATTATCATTAATGCGCTTGTTGGTTTTGGTTGATCATATATTATTAGTATAATTTTGACAAGATATTGTAGACTATTTTTTTTTTGCCCTTTCACAATAGCCTGCAGGAATAAAATAAATATATGTTAATATTTCCATTAGACAGATCTATAGATCTATGGCTGTAGAGTGGCCCGTGATTGTGGCCTTGTGACTCAAGTTCAAATTCAACTTATTTTAACTAGGAAGCAAGAAGGGATTGTTATCTGGGAGCATAGCTGTATATCATAAACATCATTTATTACTAAAATGTAAAGCAATCCCTCACAAATAAATTAAGCTAGAAATTATGTACATGATGCATTGGGGTTTAATTTCCCAGTCAGGAACTGTAGCAGATCCATGGCACAGTATTTTCCTGTCCTTGGTCTTTCTTTTGGTGCAGGTGGCATTGCACATGGTGTAAGAAACTGTGGGTGTTACGAAGCCAGACAAAGATGATATGTTGAAGTTACATTGGATGTATGGATCTTCAGTCTTAGAGAACATCTGTGCCTAGAAGCACTTCTCCGTTTTTTTCTACCCGAGGTGCAGGGATAATGCACCTTTCCTGCACTCAGATAGGAACATGAGGGAGCGGGCTTTCACAAAAAGCAGAGTCATGCTTAAAAAGGCAGAAATTTCACCTTTAAAGTTGACTTTTGTCACCCCTGAGAATGTGCCCCCTGAGGCCTCATGGCATCAGTGAAAGTAGTCTTGGAAATCAAAGGACTGTAGGTAGAACAGATGCTAAAACTGGACTCCCCTACACCAGTTCTTCAGGTTATTTTTGTGCAAAACAGCTAGCACATCAGAAAAAAAGCAAAGCTGCACCTAATATCTCTGCTCAATGGCATGAACCTTGTCAACACGCATTTATAACACTGAAGAAAGAATTAGTTCCAGCCCCAATTTCTATCTTATGCAAATTATCACCTCCAAAACCATTATACACACTGATGAAAATCTCTAAGGATCAGGTGCTGCCTGGACTTCGAATAAAGAAGGATGTGAAAGGGTGTGTTGCCTATGCAAGTAACAGTTTGAGACCATCAGAATGAAACACAAGCTTCTTCAACTTGAATGGCTAACTATGATTTGGATAAAAAAATCTTCTCGCACTCCCTGGCCTACGTGTTGATTGCCCGGTGCACGGTGACGAAGGGGTCGTCCAACAGCAAATAGGTAAGAAATCACTGGCACTCAAAGGGCAGGTGCAAGCAGGGACAATCCCTTGCGTTTATTAATTTTATTATGCTTGATAAAGGGGCCTGACCCCGAAACCTTGCATTTTCTGCTAATAAACTCAAGGGATTGTCCATGCTTGCACCTGCCCTTTGAATGGCAGTGATTTCTTACCTATTAACTATGGTTTGGGCAATATAAAAGTACTCAGAATATATGATTAACAACATGTTTATGGTAGCAACTGATAATAATGCTTTAGTCTGCAAGCTGCCAAAATAGGTGCTCTCAAGCAACACTGGGTGCCTCAGTGGGGCTGATTCATACTCACAATAAGATATCAACCTGAACAAAGCAATGATAATGCAGATGCTTATTGCCCCTGTAAAACACCTACTAGTGAATTTGAGAAAGAAAAGGGAGAGCGCTGAGTTTCCACCTTCCACCTTTTTACTTAGTAAACAGCAAGATGGGGGTCATTTATAAAGACTGCATAAATCTGCACCTGGGCAGTAACCCATTGCAACCAATAAGCTGTTTGCTTTCATTACTCTGTCTGTCTGATAGGATGCTACGGTTACTGCTCAGTACATATAAATGAGCCCCATTGTGTTTGCTGCATGAATACCCTGGGTATATCCTACAGAAGTATATGACTGGGGAATATGCATATACATTAAACAAAATTATCATGGCTGTAGAGTACATATGAGGCAGTACTCTTTTAGATGTAGTGTAAAATAAAGCATTATAATTTTATATTCAATGTTTTGGCTCTTGGATTCTATTTCTGTTGGATGTTCCAGATTTGTGCCTGCCTATTTGCCATTTTTTGGGGAATATGCAGTCTGATAACATTACTACCTCAGCATGACCCAATTAGTAGAAAAAAATTGTCACACATGGGATTTGGACATGGGGGATGCAATGATGTATAGAGGTGTGCAGACAGAGACCAAGCGGCAGGAGTGGCATGGAAGATGGCTTCAGGGTGCCAAGCCAAGTTTTAATTCCTTGGGCACAAATACTACTTGTCCTGGCTCTTAGAGAGTCGGAATATATAGAATGGCAAATGCTGTTTTAGTTGTGTTTTCTAAAGTAGGACAAAATTAGATTTAATTGGATTTACCATCTCCATTAAATTGGAGCACCAATGTATCATTCATCTTTCCTACAAACTGAGTGGTTGGAAGTTGCAAGAAGTTCTGCCTACTCTTCCTTAACTCCAACACCACAAGACATGCAGCAACATAATGCTCCATAGAAACCAGAAAGCCAAAGAGCTGTCTGTGCTCAATAGCAGTTATTGGACAAGATGAGGATCTGGGAGTTATTAACTTTATATTATAGGGTACAAAATTGGAAAAAAGCTAGGGCGCACAAATTGCAATTGACTTATCAGATCCACAAGTCCCGTTGATTTCTTTTGTCTCCTTCGTTTGTTTTTCTTCGGTGTTGGCATCCAGAAAGAATTTCATTTAATAACTCCATTCTGCTCATCAAGATTCTTTTGTCGGCTGCTAGATGACACCGAAGCAGAAGACACTGTCAGCTGGTAAAGCCTTGATGACAGAATTCTGTTTTAGTGCAACAGAAATGCAGCAAGGGACTGGAAAACTGGATGCCAAATCGCTAACTCAGCATGTTTCACAAATAGTGTTTTTCAGGACTGAAGTTCAATGTAGGCTCTTCTATTAAAATTCAGTCACAGAACATTTATTCTATTAAAGTTTTTTTGGGCACACAAAATGATGATATTTCATAGGAACAAAATGGATGTCCTCGGAGTGTATTATACTAATGGGCATGAAAAGGCAGGGGCTTAGTGTCTGCAATGACCCTCTTGGCCCGCTGGCAACAAAAAGTCTTATCAGCTCTCTGTGCTGCCTATTGAGATCCTAGATAGCTTGCTGCCTTCTGATTAAGTTCCCTTGGAGCTCTCATTTAAACAGCGTTGGTTTCTTACTGTGAATATAGTATTTGCTATCCTCTCCTGCATAAATCTCAATCTCTTTCTGCATTATATGCGTACCCCCTTCCCCCATCAATGACAGACAGCAGCTGGGGTTAGATTGCCTGCGGCTGCAGCAATCCTGTTTTCTCCCATCAGCATCACAGAAGCTGCCACTTTAACCAGCTGTTGCGTTTCCTCCAATCCATTGAAGCAGCTGTGATCCAGACCGTGTTTTTCCATTCTGTGTCTGCATGTTCCTTTCTCTCGCACACTGGCTCATTCTTCTTTCTCTGCTCTGCATTGCTGTGGAGCACACATAAGCCAGTACTGGGGAGTGTGGAGTAGAGAGAGCAGGCAACAGACGGGCAGAAGAAGGGACTGTGTCTGCTCTTTTCTGGCAAAGTGGAACCTGCTGATGTGTTGACACACAGCCAAGGGCTCACACCTGAAAAACAGCCAAGGGCTCACACCTGGAAAGTCACACCTGGGGTCAGCACCATACAGAAAGACAGGACACATATGGATCTTTCTGAGAGAGAAGATTATTGCCATGTACTGCGGAATGGAGGGATACCCTAAAACCAGCCAGGTTGTGACTTCACATTCTCACATTCAGTGACACCTTAACTTCTGCTTTGCAATGGGCTCATGGCTGGTGGACTCCAACCTGGACACCAGGATGGGTACAGCCTGTTTCCTGCTTGTCAGTGGCTTTCTCAGCTTGCAGCTTCCTCCCTCTGGTGAGTTTAACTGCTCCCCGTTTCCCTGCACCCCAACACTGGAAGTAGTACTTGTGATTTTATACCAGACTAGAAGTACTCTGTGTCCCTTATCTATGATGCCAGGCATGCCTCATCTCTGCTTTCACCGCATTCCAACTGTTCTTTGGAAAGAGCAGAAAGATAAACAATATTACGAACTGCATGTCATGCTCGTGTCTCCTTATCCAGTCAGTCACACACACAAGATGTATGCATGCCAGATAGTAACGTCTATGCATGCAAATATGAGTAATGTACTACTAGTTATAATGTGTTTGTCTGTCCAGCCTGCAGTTAAAACAAATCTGGGAACAGGTAATCATTTAAAATGGGCAATATAGAAATTCTGAATTCAGATTTTTCTATACAAGAGCTAAAAAAGCCATGTACAGTATACTTTACTATACTGTTGTATGTGTATATAATGGATAGAAAGATGATAGATAGATAGATAGATAGATAGATAGATAGATAGATAGATAGATAGATAGATATGTAATGACAGACTCTCTATCTCTCACAACCCACACACTCATACACTTTCTGACAAACATATAGTCTCACAAACACATACACTAACGTAATACACACATTCACACATTGTCTCTAACACATACTCTTCACAGGCACACGCAGCACTTTATGTTCACAAATCTCTGCTGCTTACGTACATATATACATTCATATAAAGATGATATTTGTATAATTTAAGATACCATGCATATTAATACAATTATGGTAAGTGTAATGTTCTTTTAAGTCAGAGATCAGCACGAGTGATCTCCCGATTTCCTGCTGAGTGGCTTTTACTGATTTCAGTGTTATCCAAAGGAGATGCATATATTTATTTATAGGTTTTAATAGGGTCAGAAAGCCAAGGATTCACCTTGCTATATTATTTACTGGCACTGGCCCGTGCTCTCTTGGGATATAATTTTAATAACTAAGCGCTAGTAGGGCCTGGCATCACTCTGTGACTCCTGGCATGGCTGATTTAGTGCCATGCAGGTGAATGATACATAGTAAAGGTGGCTATTTATTGTCACAGAACTGGCAGGGCTAAGGTATGAATAATTCACAGATTCCGTAAACACTGTTTGATTTGCCATTTCAGGACACGTACCTATGAATCTGTGAAAGGTGACTTACTACTATGGACAATGGCTTGGGGAATAGCAGGATTGTAACTGTTAACCCACGTCTGCTAAAATGGCTCAGCACAGTAGGCTTTATGGTTTCAATTGTACGGGACACAAATATCATAATTACTGCCCCCATTACCCTCTCTGTACTCATTCAGCACTCAAAAAACTTGTTTTGGATTAAGGTGGTACTAGAGTAAGGGGGAGGATTATACATCTGCTTCTATAAATGAAGGTTACCCTGTCTGTACTGTGTGTGTGTGGGCTGCAGGTGGGGTACATCCCAGCTTCATGCTTTATTGTAGATGTCCTTTACTTAACACATTTGATGCTGAACTCTTCTGCACTGCACTGATTTAAAGGTTTCTTTCATGTGACTGTAAGATGAAGCTGACTGACTCATAAGTGCATTTTAGTATTTCATCATAGGAAGATGTATTTGTTGTATGACTATAATATTATGCCTTCAGGGTCCAGTGTATTAAAAAGCCTTGAGTTTATAAATCCTTTCCTCTTCTATGCAATTATTGGGTTATATTAGTTCATTGTGAGTGAATGCATGTGCTGGATGAAGGATTTTGGATGAATTGTGAGCATAAAACGAAATGCCTCATATCTCATATAAAAGACTTAATGTGACATAAGTGTATCCTCAAGCATAGGCACCTGCTCCCCCTTTGGGTGACTTATTATCAGTTCCATGTTTGGGTAAAAGTGTAGTTTTGGTATGCAGAAATACCTCAATGCTTGAGAGGATCTGTTTTTGTGTGTTCATCTATAAGACGGCATTTGGTACAGGTGGAGACGGAGCTGGTGTGCCTGCGATATCAATTTAGAAATGTGGAGCTTAGTTCAAGCACCGTTATTTTCATCCAAGCAATGGTGCGTGGTATGCTTAACAGTGCGGGTCCTTGTACCTACATTAAGGCACAGATGGGTACGTGTAAATATGGATGCATTTGTGAGCAGTGTTAATGTGAACTCATTATAGTATATGTTTATCACTTACTTGTACACAGCAGCTGTGCATGTTGGAGGTGTTGCTGTCAATGCATGAAAATGAAGACATTTTGCATACCTTGCTTTTGCACAGGAACACCTTAGGGGTATTTTTTGCACTTGGGGCTATTAAGACGAGTGATCAGTCTCCTGAAGTTTTTATTTTACTTTAAAAAGTGACACCTAACCTTGCACTGCCAACCTTGCACTGCTGCTTCCAACATGATGCCAGGTGTGGTGTTGGTATTATGTTCCAAGCCTTCCTTGATCAGGTATACTGGACTTTCCTTAGTCCTTTAGTTACAATCAGTTGGATGTGAATAAGCAATGTTTCCAAGTGTGAATAGTATCAAATGTTCGAAGGATGAGCATGTCACTTTCATAAGAAGCCAATTTTCTCAAGAGTTCTAATTGTAAGCTCTCCAGGCTGGAAAATAGTTGTTCACATATTTGGTTTTAAGAATATTAATTCCAATCTATATATTCTGGTTCAGTAAAGCTTTTGTTATTGTACATAAGGATCCAACCATGTAAACATCTAGGATGATGATCCTTTTGACAAGCAATGCTCTGTACAAAAAGAAGGTCTTTGTATCAAGCACTACCATTTTGTTTACATCAATATGTCCTATGCTACAACTGGGCAGGTTTTTGGGGAGAGTGGACAGGGTATATGCCCTAAGCCCCGAGCATTAAATGGGCCTTTTTAGGAGAAAACCATTCATACAAATATAAAGGACATATTCATTATATTTTTGCAGGGGAGGCTGGGAGCTGCAGTCTAACTACAGCCCAGAAGTAACAAGTTTGATATCTTTGAATCATTCCCCTCTGTTCTTCCTCTGCACCATAATGCACAGGTCTGGGATCCGTTATCCGGAAACCTGTTATCCAGCAAGCTCTGAATTACGGGAAGACCATTTCTCATAGAATCCATTTTATCCAAATAGTCCAAATTTTAATAAAAACAGTACCTTGTACTTTATCCAAACTAAGACATAATTAATCCTTATTGAACCCCCATTGGGTTTATTTAATGTTTATATGGTTTCCTAGTAGACAAAGTATAAAGATTCAAATTATGGAAAGGCTCATTATCCTGAAAACCCCAGGTCCTGAGCATTCTGGATAGCAGGTCTCATACCTGTACCACACTTACTCCATCTCCCACCATCCCCCTAAGCCTTGCCTATCAATGTACAGTCCAATGGAAACATGGTAGGGCCAGTCTGTTTATTATTCAATGTATTGCAAAAGAAATACTGCTGCCTGCACTTTAAGATTCAGTAAACTTTATCAACATATTTGTAACTAGTCTTCCATTAAAAATAGGTCACATATGAAGATACATTCTTTATATGAAAGCTCTCTTTTTCTAATAGGTCTTCTAAATCAAATTCTGTCACTTAAGGTAAGAAATGTTGTTGAATCAGCATCTGATATGTACTATATGATTGGCATCATACTATACATTATACTTTTATGTTGGGCAATTTTACTTGACTTACATTTAATGCTTTTAGACTGCATCGAGTGCTCCTGCACCCAAAGTTACACCATTTAATCATTACACGGAGCCCTCTGACACACTAATGATTCTACCGTGACCCTAGACTCTCTAGACCAGCTCCCACACACATAGAATATTAACACTTCTCCTTCTGGAAATTACCTTTGCACAATTCATTATGGTGCATTATTCTAATATTACATATGTCAAGTGACTGGACAATCCTCCTTAATAAAATCCTATGTACAGAACAGCTATTTTAGTAATGATTCTCATACTATTATCTAATTAAAACTAGTGGTGGATTAAAATAAAGACAGATAGGATGTCAGCAACAGGCTCAGAGCTCCACAGGACTCAAAGCTGAGGACCAGCCAATTGTGAGGCGTAAGGTATTTAGTAAATTATGTGTGGGGCACTACAAGCCAATAATCAGGCTGTGGATATGGCTAGCAAGATATTCCAGTCTACCTGTCCAATATCTGCAGATTCCACCTGTGAGACTATGGGGCAAATTCACTAAGATTCGTAGTTGCGCCAAGCGTAACTTCGCCGCACTTCGCCAGGCGTAGTTTCGCCAGCGCTTCGCAAGTTCACTAAAATCCGAAGTTGCACTCAGGGGTAGAGTAAGGTTGCGAAGTTGCGCTAGCGTTGATTCGCTAAGCGAAGCGAAGTTACGCTAGCGATGGTTAATTTGCATACGGCGCCAAATTCAAATTTCAATGGAGGAATACGTATCAGCACTACAAATGCCTGGGAAACCTTCAAAACATCAAATAAAATTTTTATTTTGCCCTACACATGTGCCCACTGTATAGTTAAGTTGCCATGAGTTAGGAAATGTAGGGGGGAAGGAGGTGGCGAAGGAAGTCTAGCGTAAAAGGTAGCGTTCAGAACAATGCGCGCGTTAGTGAATTTGCATAGTTATGTCCGTTGCGCAAATTAGCCAGGCGGAATGGTGCGAAGTTACACTAGCGAAGTTACTCCAGCGTCCGTTAGTGAATTTGCGAAGTAACGAAAATGGCCAACGCTAGCAAATTGACGCTAGCGTTAGGCGCTTCGGCGCATAGTGAATTTGCCCCTATTTTTCCCTTACATGGGCCAAAAAGCTTCTAACTCAGAGTGGCTGAGTTAGCATTCATTATTGGCTGATATGGGCAGCATTCCACTGCTTACCTTTATACTGTCTCATTTCAGTCTATTACTAGGTGGATATGCATGCATGTTAGGAGAGCTGTATATGGCAAAAATATATATTTTTTGTTATAAACCCTTTAAAGGGGAGGTTTAAAATGTCACACGGACTCTCTGAGAACTGGAACACACACATACTGTATTTATCAAGACTACTGCACATGAGATTCTTTGCTGATGACACATTAAAGGTGTTGTTTATCTTTAAATTAACATTTAGCATGATGTAAAGAGTGATATTCTAAGACGAATTGAAATTGGTTTTCATGTATTATTATTTCAGTTTTTTTTAGTTAATTAGCTTTTTATTCAACAGCCCTCCATTTTGCAGTTACAGCAATCTGGTTGCTAGGGTCCAAATTACCTTAGAAACTATGCATTGACATGAATGAGATACTGGAATATGAATAGGAGAGGGCGTGAATAAAAATATGAGTGATAAAAAGTAACAATACAAAAGCATTTGTAGCCTTACAGAGCATTTGTTCTTTAGATAGGGTCAGTGAGCTGGAAAGAGTCAGAAGAAAAAAAGCAAATAATGTAAAAACCATAAAAATGAAAAAATGAAGTCCAATTGAAAAGTTGCTTAGAATTAGCCATTCTATAACATGCTAAAAGTTAACGTAAAGGTGAACTACCACCTTAACATATACTATCTCTGTGACCAGATGATAACCAAAATTAATTTTCAATGAAGAAATGTGGAAAGAAGCACAGGTTTATTTGCTTGTTGTTTATCATGTTAACATGGCATCTATAGAAACTAACGATGGGCGAATTTGGGCCAAAAATTCCCCGCGAAATTCGCGAAACTGCGCCGGCGTCTCGTTAGCGAAAATGTGAAAATGCACCTGCGTCCAAATAAATGGACGCTGGTGTCCATTTTTTTGACGCCGGCGAATTTTCGCGGCAGTTTCACAGATTTATTTGCAGGCGGCCAATCGCAGGAATTTGTCCATCACTAATAGAAACACCTCCTAAAAAAATTAATACATGTGTCAATACACAGACTCAATAGATGAAAAATGATTATAAAGAGGCTTGCAGTCTGTATAAACTGCTATTAAGCTACGTACATTCCAATAGCAATGCTCACTGAAAATTGGACACATAAATGCTAGGTGGTGGTAGACATTCACACACCAGTGCTGCATTGCTTATTGTAAAGTCACTATTAAATGCCAAAAAAATCCTCTGACACTTGGCACACTTTCAAGTAACTGGGGTCATTTTGGCCATTGTACAGGTGAATGTTCATGTTCTGATTATCTAATCATAGATTATATTATTAACTTGTATTTTTAGCGAGCCAACATAATGCGCAACGCTATATACAGTATATATATAATATATATGAAATATGGATAATGTAATGCCTATAAATGACCAAAAGTTCTGTCTGGCATGTAAGGGAACCACCAATCTCCCTGTGTCGATCAAACTCCCCAGTATTGTCATAAACAAAAAAGTACAAAAAAAAAGAAAATATATATCTGTATAACTGCTTTTCTGAAGACGTGACAAAATCTCTAGAAATCGATGAATGTTAAAAACCTTCTTTACACTAGCTGCATCAGTATTCAAATCAGATACACGGGAGCTTGCACCATATGCCCTTAAATTGTTATTAATCATTTTTTAACACCTTCTATACAACCACTCAGGTGTTTTGTGCTATTTCTACTCCTATACATCAATACCTAGCTATTCATGATACACATTATCACCTACAACTCCCACTCTCCCTCCAGACCATATTGAGAAACTGAGATCTGTATTTACCCACTAATTAAAGACTACATGGAAATATATACTGCTACAACAAAATGAGTCTTACACATAAAATGACTTCCATATTATTATGTGCTGCAAAGTTTGCATGTGTGAATCTTTGTATCCCATTTAAACTTGCTTATACCTGTACTGTATGTACAATATAAAATGACAGGCAAATGCTGTATATGTGGCAATAACTATCGTATTTAAAGTATGTAATACAGGTATAGGATCTATTATACAGAAAATCATTATCCATAAAATCTAAATTCAGCAGTATAATATCCAATAACATCTTCTTCAAACATGTTTCTTAATTTTTTACTGATCTGGCTTTCTCTGTAATACTATAACAGTACCTTGTACTGGATGTGCATTACCTTGTATAAATAAGTGTTTAAAGGGATACTGTCACGGGAAAATACTTTTTTTTCAAAATGGATCAGTTAATAGTGCTGCTCCAGCAGAATTCTGCACTGAAATCCATTTCTCAAAAGAGCAAACAGATTTTTTTATATTCAATTTTGAAATCTGACATGGGGCTAGACATATTGTCAATTTCCCAGCTGCCCCAAGTCATGTGATTTGTGCTCTGATAAACGTCAATCACTCTTTACTGCTGTACTGCAAGTTAGAGTGATATCAACCCCCTCCCTTTTCCCCCCCAGCAGCCAAACAAAAGAACAATGGGAAGGTAACCAGATAACAGCTCCCTAACACAAGATAACAGCTGCCTGGTAGATCTAAGAACAGCACTCAATAGTAAAAACCCATGTCCCACTGAGACACATTCAGTTACATTGAGAAGGAAAAACAGCAGCCTGCCAGAAAGCATTCCTCTCCTAAAGTGCAGGCACAAGTCACATGACCAGGGGCAGCTGGGAAATTGACAAAATGTCTAGCCCCATGTCAGATTTCAGAATTGAATATAAACAAATCTGTTTGCTCTTTTGAGACATGGATTTCAGTGCAGAATTCTGCTGGAGTAGCACTATTAACTGATGTGTTTTGAAAAAAACATGTTTTCCAATGACAGTATCCCTTTAAGTGTTAATGGCAGAAATCATTTTGGCTTTATGGTTAAATGTATTTAGCAACTTTAAGTTATGGTGGTCCAAAATTTGGAATGATCCCTTTTAGAAAATTTCAGGTGCAAAGTGTTGATGATAAAAGGGCACATAGACTTACCCTGAAGCAGCGTGTAAAGTGCAATTTTAAGAACAATCACCATGTTTTTTTCCCATAATGCAACATTTTCCCCAGAATCCTTGCAACATTGTGGGTGCATCTGCTGCAGTTACGTCCAATTCACCAAAATAGTTGAGAATGCTTGTGCACTTTGTTGCAAATTGGACCCAGTTGCGCTGAATATTTTTGAAGTGTGCCTCGCATTATTTCCAGTGTTTGGCCTGTGAGTGACATCTGTACCCAATTCTTTAGGTGCAACTGTGCTATAATGATTCATACTGGGCTCTGAGTGAACCCTGGAACTACTGTCACCTTCTGACCAGGTAGTAGCTCCATGGTACCCTCACATTCCTGCCTCAATTAGCACAGCAGTTCCAATTTGGTACAGAAGACAGGATGGACTGAGCAGCGCAACAATTTGGAAGCACAAATAGCGCATTTGGACCAAACTACCTCTGATAGAAAGTGGTTTTAGATGCAACTCACTGCAGAGAGAAGTGCAAATTGCCCACTGCATCTGAAGACAAAAAAACCCTAATATCTTTGATACCTGTACATAATGATAAATTAAAAGTATTCATATGATTCAGGTTATAATGTCTCTAGTTGTGCCTTATCCTTTGTTAAACTGCAGAAGACCCCTTCACAGATGTTAAATACATTGAAACTATTGATTGGCGAATTTGCACGTTTCGCTCCGCTGAAAAATTTGCGCCGGCGTCCGTTTTTTTTGGAAAAAAAAAATTGACGCCTGCGAATTTTTGCCGCGAATCTTCGCGGGCGTTTCGCGAATTTATTCGCTGGCGGCGAAACGCGCCAATTCGCCGCGAATTCGCGCCTGGCGAATAAATTCGCCCATCACTAATTGAAACTATTGTATACATCAGTGAGAAATTGTACCTGCCACTTCAAACAGTCTATATGTTTAACAGGAGACCTTCCAGTAGGAGGAGAAGAACATTGATTAACAAGAAAACATCAATGAGGTCAGGTGCATCCAAAGACACGTGTGTATACAGGAGAAATTGAAGAAAATGTCAGTGCTACAGATAGAATTTCCAGTTAGGGAGTACCATGGGATTACGCAGTCTACATGTTATATATCCTTGTGTTTTACCTTATTTCTCCCCATCACTGCTTTTTTGCTTACCGTGTCCTAAAATTCCCCAGCTAAAAAAACATTCCCTTGGCGGCTTCATTCACTTTCAGCAATAGCTTTCATCTCCAACGCAGTGACAGAAAGCAACAGGCACACTCACTTGCATACAAGTTATATCAGTACATGGATTTCCAGTTAAAGGGCTAGCATAAGATGTTCCAATAATTGTACTTGAAGCACACTTTTAAAAGCTACCAAGGAAATGTATTGAAGTATCAATATTAGAAGAAGCCGCATCATATACTGATCTCCATACATCTGATATCAGCTTGCTTCATGTGAGAGTTGGGTGGCATAATAATGGTTGCCTGATATACTATTCCCTGTTGGAGGAGATCTAAGAGGAGAGTTATTTAAGTTTACCAGGACGTTTGACTTGCCCTGGCCTTGCATATTGGCCTGGCCTTATTAGTAACATCCAAGTGTATTCTGGTTGCTCACTGAGCAAATAAGTGCTTCCTTTAATCAATACATTTTCAAGCATCTAAGCAAAGAATACAGACAATTAAGGGGGACTTAACCACCCCAAAACGACACCAGTTGCTAAATAGTCATATATATATATATTCTCCAGTGCAAAGCCTGTTATCGGTAGCTTCCCAAACAAAATTTCACACTCCTCTATCCAGGCCAAATACATAGTAGCTGGATCTGTCAGTCTTACTAGTGTGTGTTTTGTTGAAATTTGTCATAGCTCAGGTACCTCAACTAAATATCCAGTAACTCATGGGTGCACCAGTCTCTGTATCTTCAAACCAGAGGCAAAAGTTCCTTTCACATTTTATTTTTGTTGCAATAAAATTTTGTATGCAGTGTAAGCCATTGCTTCTGACGCATATGAATAATAAAGACTCCTGCGTAAGGCTAGTGGGTGTTTAAAAGGAAATAAATCCCAGAATAACCTTTTTCTCATATGGCAAAGGTATCAGATGATGTGAAAATCAGGAACGCGCTAGAAAATTCACCCAGAAGGGCTGTTCTGATTGCATTTTATTTATATGTACAGTTGAAATCAGTGTAGCCCAGCAAATTGCATTTATTAGAAATGTCTGATATTTTACATTATCGTCTTTAGTCTGTAGTAAAATGTATAGAGTTAGTGATTCAAGTAGTGATGGGCGAATTTATTCAAGTAGTGATGGGCGAATTAGCTGCGAATAAATTCACGAAACCGCCGTGAAAATGGACGCCGGTGTCAAAAACGAGATGCCGGCGCCGTTTCGTGAATTTGGTGGGAAACGCCTAAAATTCGCCCATCACTACATGCAAGTGGGAGTTACTGGCCCTACATCAACATCATTTTGATGGAGAAAATGAAAATCAGTCAGGGTCCATCTGCCGCATTTATACTCTTACGCCAGCCATTCTACTAATTTTAGTAAAGGACATACAGAGGGGTGTCTGGAAGTGCTACCCCTGTGACGTATATATAAGCATGTGGCCAAGGGAATCAGGGACAATATTTTCTCACTGTGTAGAGTTGCTTTGCATATTGCCAGGAGTGTAAACTTATTAATACATGCATCATCACTTTTATGCAATCCCAAATATCCCAGAGTACATAGTATGTCTTCCAGCTCTATACAACTCTCCTTCATAATGCTGAAGGCAGCAAAATGCACTTGAGTTATTTCTACTTAAACCTCCCCTAAAATAAGGATATATCCTATGAAATGCTCCTAATCCTTCTAGCTTTCTATTTTATCTCTTTCCCTGCTGCACATTTACTGATAGAAAAGCACTGAGTTATGAAGTAATTACTCTGTGCCATAGCATAGGAAAAGAGGTGATTGTCGGCTGATGTATGGCTAAAGGCCATGCAGTTGTGCAAACTGAACACCAGCACCAACCCGTAATGTCACTCATGAATGCAGAAGGGAGTTATAAAGTAAAATGTATAGCGTGGAAGCAAGGATTTCCTACTTAAACTGCTGCTTAAAGGACCAATAACACCAGCACATGAAAGCGCCCCATACGTATTTTAAGGTTCACTTAGTTTGCACATTAGAAAATTAGGCACCATTAAAAAAATGATTCCCTGTAGATCTTACAATTTTGTTTTTTCATGAATACGTATTATCTAAGTGACCATTAAACACAAATGACAGAATGGGGCTTTCTTTAGACGGATTGAACATGGTGAAAATTTGCAGAGATGACAGCAAAGACAATTGTATAAAAATTAGGAATTTGACTTTAAAGAAATGACATTTTTCACATTACCTATCCCTGTGTCCAGGTCCACATTGTAAATCCTTTGCTGAATCCATTGCTGAAAGCAAGCCTTTCCATACCTTTGATGCATGTTAACTTGCAAGACACTGTATATCAATAAGTAACCCACTTTAAAAGCCTAAGCGCAATATTGTCTAATATTATAAGAGCTGCTACTCTTACCATTTATAATTTCTTCTGATTTCTTCTTTTTTCCTTTTTAATATAATAACTACCTGACATTCTCTGGAAAAAAAGTTATATGCTCATCTGAGGAGCTGCCATAGCTAGGTATTATTAAGCTAATGAATTCTATTCTAAAACGGCAAGGTTTAGATAATACATTTTTTTTTCCTGTCTGAGTCGCAAGGACCTGCACAACAACAAACCAGTTACTGAATCTAAAAGGAGAGCAGAGGAGAGCAAAATGCTTTTTTCATAAGTGAAACAACTCAAAACCTGCTATTTATTTGTCACTTCCTGCAAATTGCTGCTAAGCGCAAGTTTCTAAAAGGGCTGCACTGGGATCTCTTCTTCTACCTAATTGCTCCTCTATCCACAGGGCTGTGGGAGGTGATCAAAGGTCTGTGCCTCTCCTGAGTAGTGTCTTCTTGCTTGGTGGTTCACTAGGCTCTTTGTAAACAAGCTGCTATAAAATTGCTGGACAAACCAGTCACTCATATCATGCCACAGGGGCCTCTCCTTACCAGCCCTTAGACAATTAAGATGATTTTTAATTTGCTGTGTGCATCAGGGAGACCGGGTAATATCCAGCTCTTCTCTTTATTATTTCAGGATTTTTTAACTCCCTATTCTTATATTCAGTACACATTCATCATCATCATCATTTATTTATACAGAGCCAACAAATTACACAGTACTATTCAATAATAATGCAACAGAGAACTTAACAAACAAGGGTTACAGAATAAAAACACAGGATTAAAGGTCCCTGCACACAAAATATTACAATCTGTTGGGATTGGAAACAATTGCCTTATTGATTGATAGGAAAATGGCGATGACTCTTTTTCGTATGCTGAGTTGACATAAAACAGGGTACATCAAATAGACTTCTTTAAATAGGAGTGTCATTTAGAGGGAAGAGAATGATTGGTTGTAGCTGAAAATGAAACAGGCAAAAGCTTGAGGGCAATCTTATAGTCAGAATGGGATTAAATGAGAGGAGAGGTGCAGGTCACATGCAGAGCACAGGGAGTATGAAGGAGAATATTTTGAGATCATAGTTGAGATGTTGGGAATTGGTTGCTTAAGGTCTTAATTGTGAGTTTTAGGAATATTTGTATAATTCAAGAGAAATGTACTTAAGTTGAGCCTAGGGTTTTGCATAGGGGATGAGCTGATATGGCTCAGTGGATGGGTAGAACAGACCTACAAAGACAAAGGGGAATGCCTGTAAGGAATACATTGACGTATTTGAGGTGAGAAATAAGATAGGTGTTATTGTTAGCTAGTGTAAAGTGCAATTTAAGTCATTGGAGATGATGGAGTGGTTGGAATAGGCAAGGGTTTGGACGTAGGGGTAGATAAATCTGAGTCAAAAATGACTCCCAGGCAGCAAGTGTGTGTGATTGACCCTTGAGGAACACCATTACAGGAAGGGGAAAGCACTACCAGAAAAATCAACTTGATGTCAACAGAGTGCAACACCTCTAAGAGAAAATGGTTATCAACTGTGTTAATGCTAAAGCTAGTTAGAAAAAAAAATAAAATGCAATAATGACCTTTGCATTTTGCTATGAGAAGGTCATTGGCTAACCATTATAGCAGTTTGGGTTTAAAAAAAAAAAAGACAAATGTCCATAAAATCAGCCCTTCAGTGTTACCTTTATCACTGACCCATATAAGGAAAAGAATCTATGTGGAAGCCATACAGCAAGGGATTTAAAATGCAATTGTAGGTTAGATTTTGATGGATGTTAACAAGACTTTTCAGTGATTTTTCTACTGAGAAAAACATGGGGTAGTCACTAAAAGTTGTACTTTGATAAAGGGATTCATTCACTATCGATCAGTTCGTATTAGCAAATACAGTTTAACCCTAACCCCCTTTTGTTTGGTTACATGTCTTGCATGCTTGGCTTTTTTATTGCCACAGTGGCAGTGAAAATGTTGACAATCACTACAGCTTAACTCCCATTGGTCAGCCCATAAAAATTGCACCTTCTGGGTAGCAATCTGTGGCAATCATCAGCATTCTGATTATCAACTGATTATCTATCTACTAATGTTTTAAATAAGGATTAGAACATGCTCAAAATTCACAGGGGCATCAACTGCTTATACCTACCCATGTTTTCATGTCGGCCATAAACCCTATCCATATCCATTTTTAGGTCTCTGATTCAGGACCTGGCCACCAACTATTATGGAACATCCAGATTGACTTTTCTGCAATTGTAATAGATTCCTATTAAAATTGACTGTTGCTCACCTTTATTACTTTATTTTTTTCATATACACTAGTATATATATATATAATACACAAAAGCCATGAATATCCTGTAAATTATATCCTTATAAACGGTGAGTAGTGATGTCATCAGTTATAAACGGTGAGTAGTGATGTAATTTCTGTCACATGACTCACTAAAATTTGTGTATTATAATAAATAAAGTACCCCCAGTTGTAAAATATGAGGATATTAGAAGTTACCTCGGAGTTCCATGACCTGTATAAAAACACTCGGCCTTCGGCCTCGTGTTTTTATATGGTCATGAAACTCCTCGGTAACTAATAATATCCTTATATTTTACAAGAGGGGGTACTTTATTCACTATATAATACACAAAAGCCATGAATATCTTGTAAATTATATCCTTATAAACGGTGAGTAGTGATGTCATCAGTTATAAACGGTGAGTAGTGATGTAATTTCTGTCACATGACTCACTAAAATTTGTGTATTATAATTAATAAAGTACCCCCAGTTGTAAAATATGAGGATATTATAAGTTACCTCGGAGTTCCATGACCTGTATAAAAACACTCGGCCTTCGGCCTCGTGTTTTTATATGGTCATGAAACTCCTCGGTAACTTATAATATCCTTATATTTTACAAGAGGGGGTACTTTATTCACTATATATATATATATATATATATATATATATATATATATATATATATATATATATATATATATATACAGTATATATATATAATTCTTATTAGCATGTTTTTATAAAACTGAGCCTGAGTATTTGCTAACATATCCACAGTGAAAAAAGCATCTGCCATCTAGAGATAAAAATGCATGTGCCTGCTTGTCACAATAGTGACCACCCTCTGAGTGCAGTATTGGAAACTGTGCTGCAGGGGATAGAAGATATCCATTGGTGGTTGCAGCCAGCCTCCCATTTCCTGCATGAACACTTGGATTTGGTCAAGGGGAATAGAACACATTGATTGCAGGGCACACAGGACGATTTTAATTTATGGATCTACATGCTTTTCATTTTTGCCTGACTATCCATTTTTAAAGTGTGAATTTCAAGCCAGTATACTGTGCACTTAAGTAGTTTTACTTATGCCCAGCAACTGAAGAGGTTATGTTATTATTATTCTTTATGTATATAGCACCAACATATTCCATAACTCATCACTTCCTTCAAAAGGTAATGAAAAAACCCCTCCATGTTCTTGTTTTGTAAAATGTACCAACTACCGTTATATATATGTCCACTGGAATAAACTTTGTGACTTCACTTTGCATAGTGCTCAACAATATTCCATGACCTTCCACCAAGAGAGTTTCAGAAAGAAAAAAAAAGTCTGAGCTAAGAATTGGGGACTGTGTAGAGATGAAGAAAATAATTGAGGGTTACTATTAACTTGAGTCACTAAGGAATTGGGTAGGCTTCCAATAAGATATATGGTTGAAGGATGGGAGTTGCTGAGTACAGGTGAAATACTGAAAAAAATTGTTGTGTTCACCACTAACCAAAAGGTGCTCTACACTTACTCATATCATAGTGTGCAGTAAGCTACTAAAGATGCCCTCCCTTTAAAAAAAAAACAGGGATTGTTTGTCCATATATTGCAATATATTCAACAAGGTCAGCTATGTAAAATTAATCTCTGGCATGGGCAGTCCTATCCGCATTTTCAACTGGTTCATTATGAATTCCATTGCTTCATTGTATATTTTTCATTGACTTAGTTTTACCTCCAGCAAGCTCCCAAATGGTTGTATAAATACTGAAATAGTTATTGAAGTGTCTGTGGAATATATATAGTAATAATGGTAAATGATAGGGCGAAATTATTGGCAGACTAAAGAACATATTTGGATATGTGTATGAAGGTTAGATACAGTAATAGGCATAAAGGCTCATTAGTAACAAGCACTGACACATAATGGGCGCAAAGTTGTGTTTCCGTTGTGTTTTTTGTTGTGCAACACTACTGCACAGTGTGTCTTTCAGCCTTTGTCTGAGCATTCAGCGCAAGTAGCTGAGCACAGATCACTTGAATAATTCAAGGTGTTAAATGTAGATGTCCTTTTAATGGAAGTGTTAATAAAGTAATTTTGTTTACTAAGAGCCATGTGAACAACAGTTACTTCAGGAGAGAAATTATGGCTCTGGTGGCAAACTGAATATACTGACAGAAACTCAGAGTATGTAAAGCAGCTATAATGCAGCTAGTTGCATTAGAAGACAGAATTATAACAGTATCATGATAAAGAAACAAATCAGGAGTGAGTCTACCGGTACATAAATAAATGGCCTTACATTGCATTACATTTCCCTGAACATAATATGCATGAGCTGACATACAGAATCTCATACGCACACATTAATATTTCATGATTTCTCTATTATGATAGAGTGTTTTGTGTTCAAAACTGAAGACGTAGATATATCAAGGGTGGACAACTGCATATGTCAAATAAAAAAGAATAAAACCATAGAAGGCAGGAGTGAATTCAATATGTGATCTTACGATTAAATGTGACCATTGCAGAGCAGTCAATGGACCCCAGGATTTTATTACCTCTCTGACTTAGAGTTGCAACTGGTGTGGTTATAACTCATCAGAGGATCACCAGTTTACAAAGAAAAATAGTAGAATTGAACTCTTGTGATATGAAAGGTATAAGTTATTACCAATATAATCAATACAATGTCTTCTAAATATGGCAGAATGATGGCAAAAACATATCCCTACCAGTCGCCCCATGAGTCCAAAGTGTTTGGCTTCATTTATCAGTGAGTAATGTGCATTTAATCTCAATGCATTGCTTTTCCCCAGAATTCAGGCATATTTGCATGTGTCACAAAACTAAATAGGAGACTATAAACCAACACAGGCATAACCTTTGAATTTCTGCTCTAATGTGTTTGCAAAGTGGGAATTATGTGGGTGGGTCGCCCAAATAATTTGCAAGTAGGCACTGACCACTAATGAAAACCTACATTTAATGGCTGCTCAAAGGCACTTCCGGGAAAGGCAGAAAAATCAACCTAACTTTTCTTTGTTCCTCTCCAAGTGCTACAGTCATAGTTTATACAGTCCTTTCATGGTCACTAGAGAGTGCTGCTTAGATACACTGGGAAGATATCAGCTGTTAAGTACATTGTCCATATCAGTTTCGTTCAGACCTACAAAACACAATATATCAATACAGTGCATATACAGTAGGACTTCAGCAAATGTAACTGCAATATTACGTGTTTTCAAATATTGAATAAACATAGGTATAAACTGTTGGTGCCATTTACTACTTAATAGCATTAAATACTAATGGAAATAATGGAGAACGCATACCACTGAACACAGTACAATCAAGGAGAAGTCAACATTTGCAGAGGCACTAGATAAATTGTTGGCACAAGGGTTGTCTCGTGCAATCCTTTATTGCCTGAGCTATATTAGTAGACAGATAAATAGAGAGATGATAGATAGATATATAGGGGCAAATTTACTAAAGGGCGCAGTGGCTAACACTAGCGAAAATTCGCCAGCGTGACCTCATTTTGGCACTTTGCCGATTTACTAATGGGTGCTGACGTAAATTTGCTAGCGAAGTAGACATACTCTAGCGCTACTTCACACCCTAACGCCAGGCGAAGTTGTGCTCTGGCGAAGGGACGTAACTACGCTAATTGACTAACTTGCAGATTTTACTGAACGTTACCTCGTGCGCCAGACTTGACTTCACCAGCTCAGACCAGGTGAAGTGCAATAGAGTAGATAGGAGTTTCTTCAAAAATAGTTGAAAAAAAACGCTGGAGTTTTTTACTTCTTACTGGGTGATAGGCTGAAAAAGATCGAAAAATTTTTTTGGGGTACTCTCCTTCCCCCTTTTGGCACCTAAACTATACAGTGACAGGGTCAGTCTGGCCTGCCGGGGTACCGGGAAAAAACCCGGTGGGCCCCAGCCTTGGTGGGCCCCTAGAGCCCTTGCTTTAGTTAATTTGCAATCACAAAATAAAATGATTAATTTTGTACGATGTGGTCCCACAGGGTTTTTGACACAAATGCATCCGGGGGATCCCTCTAAAATCGCACCGGTAAGTGATTGGCAGCAGCGGGTACACCACCATCCTCTTGCCAAATCCGTCACTCTGCTTCCGACAATATCTAGCTGCCTGCCTGCCAGTATTGTCTGTCACCTGGTTGGAGCCGAGCTGCCGAGGACCCTGTGATCACATGATCCCGCCCTGCTATGCTGCTAGTGATTTTGGCTCCACTGCGCCTGCACGTAAATTTTACGTTTCAGGCAGCAAGGCAGGAGGCAGCCAACGTAGTATGTCCTGGGTCCACATTCTATTCGGTGCGGCGTTCAACTGCGATCAAGTGCATTGAGGAACTGTCTGTGGCCATGCACAGTTCACAGTTCAGCAGCACATCAGAACAGTTCTTCAGCAGAGTATGGCAGTCGCACAACTCCATCTCAGGTCTCCCAGGTGGCACATCTTACCTAACATGACTTTACTGGCTTCTTGGAAGCCTCCAATTGTGAACACCTTGCTGCAACATCATAACAGGTACTGACTTTGGTCTAACTAAACAAAAAAAATAAAATAAATACTCTTTGTGTCACTGTCACTAGGGTGGGGATGAGCAGACATACAGTTTCAAGTTTTTTAACCTCTTAGGGGTAAGTGTACCTTTGAGTTAACTTTTATTATGTTATAGAATGGGCAAGTCTTAGCAACTTTTCAATTGGTCTTATTTATTTTTATTTGCCTTATTTTATTATTTATTTTGCCTTTTTTTATATTTGTATGCCTAATTATTTGCCATCTTCTGACTCAAACCAATGCCTAGTTGCTAAGGTAATTAAGACCCTACCAACCAGATCAGTGCTGAACTTCCAAACTGGAGAGTTGAAAAAAATGCTAAGTAATTAAAAAAAAACCCAAATAAAAAAAATTAAGACCAACTGCAAATTGTCTTAGACTATCACTCTCTGGGTCATACTAAAAATTAATTTTAAAGGGATTGTGTCATGATTTTTATGGTGTAGTTTTTATTTCCAAATTATACCGTTTACACTGCAGATAATTCACTCTACCATATAAAATGTCATTCCTGAACCAGCAAGTGTATTTCTTTTAGTTGTAATATTGGTGTGTAGGTGCATCTCAGGTCATTTTGCCTGGTCATGTGATTTCATAAAGAGACAGCACTATAGGTTGGAACTGCTTTCTGGCAGGCTGTTGTTTCTCCTACTCAATGTAACTGAATGTGTCACAGTGGGACTTGGCTTTTACTATTGAGTGCAGTTCTTATGTGTACCACAGAGCTGTTATCTGGTTACCTTCCCATTGTTCTGCTGATGGGTTGCTGTGGGGGTGATTTCATTCAAACTTGCAGTAAAGAATGACTGAAGTTTATAGTGCACAACTGACATGAATGGGGGCACCTGGGAAAATGACAATACGTGTAGACCCATGCCAGATTTCATTACATTTCAAAAAAAATTTTGGGCGCTATTTTGTACTAGAGTGGGGGGTGTGGGCCCTTGAGATGAGGTTTCCTGGTGGGCCCCAAGCACCCCAGTCCGACACTGTACAGTGGGCACATGCGTAGGGCAATATAAGACCTCTATTTAATTTTATTAAGTTTCCCTGGCCTTGTGTAGTGTAATGTAGTTGCTACAGCATACACGTCCATTGTACTTTAACTGCACACCGTATGCTAATTAGGCATCGATAGCGTAACTTCGGACTGCTTATCCTATTATCGCAAGCGCAACTTCACAACCGTTCAGTCACCAGTGCGCAACTTCGGATCATCGTGAATTTGTGTAGCCATGGCGTAACTACACTTGTCGAAGTGCGGTGAAGCCGTTGCTAGCGCATTTTTGGCACTTAGTGAATTTGCCCCATAGATAGATAGATAGATTTGTTTAGAGCAAGAGATGGTTACTGAGCTCTATTGTATTTAAGCCTGGCACAATTTAATAGAAAATATGTTTCTATAGGGCCACTCTTTTTACTGCGTGTCGTGTTTTGCATTTTAATATCAGCCCTTAAGCCTTCTCTCAGTCTGTGCCAGGGAATAGGAGACAGTCACAAACAGCAAGGGAACAGCTTCTGCCTCAGCCCACATGGGAAGGGAGTGACTGTATGCTGGAGACATCCCAGATCTGGCAGGCAGTCTACAAGAGTGGGCTATTAACACTGCTGTCATCATTAACTGTACGTTGCTAATTTATATTTAAACAAGAAAACAGCCATTAGCACAACAAGAGCCCTACTAGCTCTTTGATAGGAGATGTCGGATGTTATTGTGTGTTTAACAAAGAGACGTGGGTGATGGATGGAGTGAGGGAGATGTCTTGCTGGGATAGCAGTCAGACAGAGCGAAGGGTGACAGCACACCCCTGAGGGTATTATTATTTAAGGACAGATACCAGTGGGTGACATGGTCATACAGGGGGAAGTAGCTGCTCTAGCTGAAGGTGAAGCAAAAGACATATATCAAGGACGCTAAGCACAATGGGAAAATGATATAGTGCACAGCAAACTAAACCAGAGAAAAGGGACAGCACAGGAAAGAAAGCTTTTATAAGTGGCACTGAACTATGAAAGAGAAATCAGGATGGCAGTCACAGAGACACTACCATCAAATCAAAAGGACAGCTGTAAAATAGACAGCTAGCAATACGAGCTGTTGTAATGAGCCAGCTAATAGGCAATAAGCAACATCACTGAAGTCAGCTACCGGCTAGAAAAAAATACAAGACGCAAAGAGGGAAACAAAAAGCCCCATTGTTAAAGACAGCAGTAGGCACAAATTGGTGGATAATGGCTTGCAAGCAATAGTAGAATGATTAGAGAGACAGGTGACTGTCATGGTGAGTGATACAACATGTTGGGGAGAAGATAGCAAAGGAAACTGACGTCGAAACACAGAGCAATTCTAAAGAAAGGCAATTATTGTACACAAGTAAAATGATTGATTATAAAGATCCAATTATACTAAATATGGGAGAAACAGTTTATGTAGGGCATAATAATGGGAACAAATTGTGGTGGGGGGAGGGACAAAGTTGAAAGAAAAGAAATCAGCTCTGCTCCTCACGGAAAAATGGAAGGCAGAGGTGGCTAACAGAGTATTCATTTGGCTTCAATGTGAGACCACCGGGAAAGAAGAGTAATCTCTCTAAAATCAGTTTTGATTCTATACAAGCTGCACTCTTGAAATCTAAAAACTCAATGCTTTTTTTCTTTACAGTTCCCAGTGTCCCTTATTTATTGTGAAATATGCATGTTTTGGACTTAAAGAAGGGAGGCATGAATGAGATGCAAGATCTGCACATGTGTAATCACAGCCCAGGGTTTAGACCAGTCCAGATATATTCCACAAATATGATTCTCACTGTGCTGTTCCCTGAATCCCTGCCCCTGAGTTGGGGCATCTGGGGGGTGTGGGGGGCCCAAAAGGCAGCAGCCTCAGTGGGCCCTAGACACCCCAGTCCAACACAGGCTAGGCATACCTTCAGAGCGGCATTGCTTTTGAGGTTAGGAGAGCAATCAAAAACAAAGAAAAACCACAAAAGCCAAAAGACTTAAAGGGGTAGTTCAACTTTTTGTATGTTATAGGATAGCCAATTCTAAGCAACTTTTTGATTGGTCTTCTTTATTTCTTCTTATGATTCTTTCCAGCTTTCAAATGGTGGTCACTGACCCCATCTAAAAAGAAATGCTCTGTAAGCCTACAAATGCATAGTTTATTATTCATCTTTCTAATCAGCCCCATTCCTATCCATATTCCAGTCTTTTATTCAAATCAATGCATGGTTGCTAGGGTAATTAGGACCCTAGCTGAAATGGCAAAATGGAGAGCCGCTGAATAAAAAGCTAAATAACTCAAAAAATACAAATGATAAAATATGAAAAACAATTGCAAATTGTCTCAGAATACCACTCTCTAAAGCATACTAAAAGTTAATTTAAAGGTGAACAACCCCTTAAGCATATCTCATTTTTAGTGTTAAACCAATGCTTTATATGTAGCATGGTGCATAATAATACCTTTGGAATTCAT
This sequence comes from Xenopus laevis, assembly GCF_017654675.1. Lineage (NCBI taxonomy): Eukaryota > Metazoa > Chordata > Amphibia > Anura > Pipidae > Xenopus > Xenopus laevis. Next base: position 54,164,616 of record NC_054375.1, on the reverse strand, counting down.
TCTATTTAATTTACAGTGATGGGCTTTTTAGCTCCTTTTATCCTGCCTCGCCATAATCTCTCTAGTTCTTTGAATATAGAAAACACAGTTTCTACTAATGATATTAGTATATACAATGATAATTGTTTTACTTTCTCTGTCTCTGGGAAAGCCCCTTGAAAAACAGATCCCTTCTACAGAGCAGTTTCACCCTTCATGTTGCTCATAAAAAGCAGTTCTGGGGTTTATGATTCGCGCATCTGGAGCCAGAGGGTCTCACCTCTTCACCGGCGTTCTTTAACTGGAGAGACCTTTTATTTATTACATTTAACCCTCTTAGATACTAGTTATGACCTCTTGTTATTTTAATGGCTGTTCTTAAATAGAGAAGAGTATCCCATGAAAAAGAAATACCTCCTTTTTTCTGGTACACATACAGCTGTAAAGATTTACGGTCTATACTTCGTACAGTGTAGTTCAGAACATCCTGCATGTATATACTGGGGCTTATTTATAAATATAATTATATGCGCATGGCTATATTTAAAAAGCTGGACAAGAGTGGTGTACTTAACGTGCAAACAGAATTGCACATTATTTTCACACTGTGAATGTCCATAAGAGCTTTCTAAATATGGCGAAAAATGCAAACTGTGAATATATAAGCCACAACTTTAGTGGAGGGGAAAATATTCACAAAACAGTTTTGCAAATTGCAAATTTAAGTCACTGTCAACGCTATTTTCGCGCACAACAACCTTGCACACAGGGCACACTTATGCAAACATTCGTCTCATTTGCGAAAAATGTATTCACATTGCAAATTCGTATAAACCAGAAAGACGGGCACAGCAGTGCAATATTTTAGCGTTCAGGAAAAAAGCATGGGCAATACAACCATTCGCAAACTTTATAAATGTCCCCCACAGACATTTGACCTCATAATGAACATTGTGCTATGCAGCAATGTTTACTGGTGGAAGATGTGGCCTGAAAATATAGATTGTGATGTTTTCATCTGTACCTGATACAGGTACCCGTGGTTGACTGCAGCAACACAGCAGTCTCTCTTAGATAGAGCATTCACCAGCTTGTTGACTTACAATTAATGCTAATGTAACACACTGCCTGCTAACTGTGGGAATAAACATCAGGTGTGCAAGCCCTTATCTGTCAGGGGATGCTGGGAGTTGTAGTTAAAACATAGTAGGAGGGCTACTGCTTTGACATTTCTGTTTTGCAGAGAATTTGCCCAGCTGAGATGGGTTTACATCAGACATGCTCCCAAGTGTGAGCCTTTCTTGCAATGTAAATTGGCCACAGTAGGGATGAGGAACCATTATGGCAAGCTGGAACTGTCAAAAGGCGGCCCATATGTGCAGATTTTACATCTGAACAGGAAAGCAATGGATTCTGTCAGCAACACTCCACTGCGTAAATCTATCTGCACATGTAAATGTGTTTTTTTTTAGATTCATTATACTTTACCTTTAATACCTGTTTAGAAAAATATGTGCTTACGTGTACAGTTAGAATAGAAAAGCATGGCACTCAGAGACTATCATTTCAACAAACGTTTTCTGGTTGTGCTGCTCTGTTGATTCACAGATGCTACCTGCTTCCGAATGAATTCAGAACAGATCAAGACCCTGGAGAGGAACAGCGCAAATTTATGGATGTTATTTGTGCCTACCAGCTTCCAGTTAACATTTTAATTTTTATCTTTATGTGGTGGCTTCTTGTTTGTTCTTAGCCAAGCAATAGAAAACACTTCCTTCCTATAGGAGATAAGGCATGGCAACAAGGCCAAATACTTTTTTGAGACTCAAATGCCTTAACTGAAAGTGTTGCCGTTCCAGGAAAGGTAATGGCACAGTATAAAACCTTTTAAGTCATAGCTAATTTACCGTTATGGCCAAATGCTAGACAAAACTCAAAGATGGAGGCACAAAATGAAATGAGGAACAGACAGAGAGAGGATCTTGTAGATACGGTAGTAAAGTTGGAGGTGGCTACAAACACAAAGAGGTAGGAAACAAATACGTTCTCCCTTTGTAAAGCTCACTCATTTTCTCTGCTGGCTTTAACAAGATAACATGCTGAGAGAAAGAAAGATGGAATAAAAGACAGAGATAACAGCATTTTCTAAACTAGTAAAATAATAAGATGTTATTGTCTCTGTAATGGCAGGAAAACATGATGCAGAAAGCCCTTGAGGATGACATTTAATGATAGTAACCCAACACTAGGGTGCAAGGCTGCATGATATTTTCAGGCCACTGGTAAATTCAGTTAGGGCTTTAAAAGAATAATGTACTGTTATATCACAGTAATTACATGGGACAAGCTTGAAATCCTCAAATGAACTAGATTTGTCTATGGTTTTTACTGCATCCTAATTGACAAGCCCAGCTGGGTTTCAGATGGTGACAACAGGAATGTAAATGAAAAAGAAAGTCTCCCCAAATCCATGTTGCCCTGCTTGCCCCGTATCTCTACAAGCTGCTGGCTCTCACCGGATCAGGGTGACCTTCAAAGTCCTTGAGGCAAGTAAGCTTTGATTCAAAGCTGCAACTCTGCTCTCCCCTTCCGTCTCTACAGCAAGCAAGCCTTTCTTTTCTTTTCACTCAATCCACCTGCATTGAATTAAAAAGCAATGTACGCAAACATCCACAACCTGCAAGGTAAATGAGAGGTTTTTATGAGAATGACCTCCCAAGGCCTCAATATGTTAGTCCCAACCTGGATATGATGTTAGCAACAAACAGAGCAAGTTGAATCTATCTACGTTGCTCAAAAGAAGAAACAATCTGAATATATTACAAATTCTACTAATTGTAACAAAATAATGCTTTAAACGGAACTGTATTGTCAGCCAGCCTTGGCTGCCATTCCAGTTCAAAGTGGAGCCAGGAGGTCTCTGGAGTACTGGTAAACACATATTTTTCAATGGGCCTTAAACTGTATACACCAAAACCAGCATTGTATTGTATCATAATTGTTTATCAAGTGTAATATCATATGAATGGGAACTGGCACTGAACACAGGCCTGTAATTGTGTGTGCATTAATTTAAAGTGAATCCGCTTGCCAAATCCCTGTGCTTAGTTTGCAGGGAATAATAAATATATATATATATATATATATATATATATATATATATATATATATATATATATATACATATATTACTTCTGCTCTTTTCACTGTCTCTTGTATGTGAGAGGAGTGATGCTTTAAGGTATCCCAAAGCATTACTGTACCTTAAAGGGGGATACAACCTCAATGATAGGGCTAAGGTAGCCATTAATCCCCACATTTGTTTGAGCAGATTGGCAAATTTAAACAATACTGCCTAACCATCTAGGCATCTATGGCAAATTGGGGGGGGGGGGTTGACAACCCATCCTGCAAGCCTTTCTGCCAAAAGTCTCACTTCAGCACTGGGGGAGGCACAGCTACCCCTCTCTCTCATAGATTTGCTTGTCTGTTTCATTAGACTCTTCTTGTTCATTCGCCTCACACTTAAACAGCACTATGTCTGCCCTCCTGATGTTTGATTACTGTGTAATATCAGCATGCACAAAATTACTCAGTAATCTCCCTTGATACCAGCAGGATGGTTTACATTGTGCTGCCAGGCAGGATTCTCATTGGATAAAACTCTTACATATCTAAATAATTGTGAGCCATCAACCACTTTGGAGAGTAAGGGAGCACAATGGGGAAGGATTATCGAGGCACATGTCCCCTTATGTCACATATATATATATATATATATATATATATATATATATATGTGTGTGTGTGTGTGTGTGTATTAGTGCTCCTCTGGCTGCCAGACCATCATATTGCAGCTGTCAGTTAAATACTAGTTCCTAATTTCTAATTAGATTATAAACATATTAAGTCTCTAATTCTGTATTCATTTGGGTAGTTTTGGATATAGAAAACGGCAACAAAGCATGCTCGGAATGTAAGCTGTCTTTCATTTGCTATGAAAGACTCTCTATAATGTTTGGTGGTATATTTGGAAAAATGTATTCAGTTATGGCCTTTCTTCCTGAATAAAATAACGGCATGTCCATGTGCTTAGATCAAACGTTATTGCGCAGTAAAGTCAAATAAGCACAGTACCATTTGTCATGATACATTGGCCACTGGAGGGAACTGTTCTGTTGGAGCCTGTGTTTGGTATTTAATTTTAACTCAGCAGAGGAGCCATTCATTTTAATAAAATATGGAAATGAGCTGAGCTCTTTGTGAAGAATAACCTTTGCCAATATGCCTTACTGAGCATTTATCTCGATTAATATTTGGAAATATATCTAGTTTGAATGTGCAATATTTTGGCTGAAAGTCACCTAGAGGTATTACGGCCCATCAGGGCTATGAGAGCTATGATAAATGGTTTACTTGCCCTACCACCAACCCCCTTGGGATTTGGCTTGCAAAATATCTATTATAGATGCATTGCTGATCTTTCTGAGGGATGAGCATGCTTTGGAGATAAGGCATGGTCCCTTGATGCTCAACAGAGACATCTAGAAAGAAATATCTCCTCTGTTATCCAATTTGCCCCTAGTGAATTTATTGTGAACAATCGGTGCAAGAGGAATTGTTAGATGTCACTTGCCTGTCAGAACCCCCCCGTACATCTCCAGCTCTGCCTGAATCATCCCACCCACTCCAGATACAGCTAGACAAAAATCTTCTAATTTCCATATCTTTTCATATTCTCTTTCTTTCTTACCCCAACTCTGACTAAATCACCAGTAGTATGCATGTCCTTCAAGATGCATACCTGAACACAGTCTCTGCTGCCTCTACCTATATGGCTGGTCCTCCAGCAAAATTGTCTGTGTTCTTATATATTTGCCTCTGCGGGTGTATATATGTTCATCCAGCAGTATGCTTATCCTACAGCAGTATGTCTATACATTCAGCAACATTCCTCTCTGTCTCTATGGCAGTATATTTGCATTAATGTATTTAGCCTTAAGTATGGAATCCTATTCACTTTATTGAGTCCCCTTAGGGGTAGCCCCACAATTGGAGAACCTATGCACTTTCTCTATATGTACTACTAGCATACCAACTGGTCTCCCTCTTTAGCCATGTATATTCCTGTCACTCCAGTAAAATGTCTGCCCCTACCTGTTATTCCAGTATTATGCATGATTGCCCCCATGTTTTTTGGTTAGCAGTTTGCCTGTGCCTCATTCATGATAATTGTTTATTACTCACATCAATTTACCTTTCTGGCACTACAGCAGCATTCCTGTCATTGCAAAGTCAGTTGTTTCAGTTCTAGAATACCTCTCTTCTCTTCACCTGCACCCTCAGAAATATGTTTGTCTTTTCCACCATCAATATTGAGACACCTTTCCACCCAGTTTAATTCCTGTCCTTCCAGCAATATCCCTGTCTCTCACTCCAGCAGTCTAACCCAGCAGCAGTGCCACTTTGAGCCACCATGTGGCCAGCCATGTGCTTGTCTCTGTCTTTCTATCAACATGTATGGCTGTGCCTTCAGCAGAATTATTGATTTTCCTGAAAAATGTCTGCACCTCCAGTCACATATCTTCCATCACTCCAGCAGTATGCCTACATTCTATGCCTGTCCTTCCATCTGTTTTTATGTCCTTACCATCCCTCAAGCTGTATGCCTATCTCTCAAGCCTTCTGAACTTGTTCTCCGCAGTAACAATTTGTTATTCTTCCAGCAGCATGTATGTGTTTCCAGTGTTTTACATGATTCACTTATTGTTCCTACTGAATTAATAGTTCTCTAGTAATAGTAGAAAAAACACAAATCTCTTTCTTTTTTGTGAGAGTGTATTTTTTCTTTAATATACTTTGAGATGACAGATTCACTTCAAAAATGCACACAAGGGGATCTCTAGAACAGAATTCATCTGTAGGATCTCTTTGTAGGGGTTTCAGTCAATGCCAAGAATAGGCATGTGTATAAATATATTTGAAAGATAATCTTTTTTGGGGGGAGACACTTCACTCACCTAGAGTGCCTAGTTGTCAGTTTCCATTTGCCAACAAGCAGAGTGATTTCAGACACCGTAAATCCATTTACTGAATGCACATGTCAACCAGCAGGGCAAAAGGAAAAGAGATGATGTACCAATCAGCAATAAGTGCATTGTGAGGATGGAAATGACCATAGCATGTTAGTGTAAGGCTGCTATTATGGATGATAAACTCTTCTTAAAGCATATTGGTTTTATACCAAAGGGAATAATAACTTCCAAAAGTCAAAAGTTCTAATGTAAAAGTGCAAATGTAAAAGTGCAAAGTTTGGATCTGCCTAGTAACTCATAGCAATTGACTTAAAGCTTTTAAAGATTAAACATCTGGTTCCACCGGTTACTAGACTTGGGCAAACTGTAAATCTATCCTTCCATTAGCTTGCTGAGAATGATGGCAGCAGTTGTAATCAGCAGGTAAATACATATGTGTATAAAACAGTGTTGAGGCAGGGGAAGTAAAAGTTTCTCCCCCGTAGAGCTTACAAACATTAACTCTATGATCTGAAAATCTTTATGACAGGTGCAAAATATGCAGCTCAGCTCATTGAAGAGAACGACTCCCCAACATTGTCAGCTCTTTGTGGTATTTCAGTTCATGAGCCTATGAAATCTCAAAACTAAAGGGAAGGTCAGAGCTATATAAACTCCTACAAAAATCACCATGGAAACATCTGAACACCGGTGTTCTGAGAATGGTGGACACCTCAGACACAAAGATTTCAGAAATGAACAGCTTTTACCTGTTATAAAGTATGTTCGCACAATATGAACAAAATATGAACCCTAGGACTCATTTATGAAAGACTTACATAGCAAGCACAAATGCAAAGATGAAATGCTAACCTTTAAACTGTCTACAAAGGCACTTGCACCTATACACATTCTTAGCTCCTTTGTGCAAGTAACACTGTCCTGGATTATGTGAAGGGGGCACATAATACAAGGGAATCCTGAAATTTTATTGGTTGTGCCTACGCATGCAGATGACTTGTGTCCTGTAAACCACACAATAATGCCATTAGCATCAGCATTCATAGGTTATGTGCAGGTTACAGAGCTTGCTGTTTAGCAAGCACCCCCAATGACATTGGGAGGATATACAATCAAAATTGTGGATGAAAAACATGACAGTTTGCTTCAGAATTTACATGGAGTGCTGACTAAGAAAGTGAACCTTCTGCTCTTTGTTTTCTTCATCCATGCTCCTTGTATGGGGAAGTCTTATTATATTCATATTCATATATAGTAGGCCTCCCTGGTGATTACAGCTATTAGAAACAGAGAGTGACACCATTAGGAGGACGTCTCCCAAACCCAAATGCATGATTAGGTCAAAACAGCAGTGTTGATCTAGGATTTACCAATTCGTAGGAAACTTTAAAGCAAGGAACAGTCCTTTTTATTCATATGACTTTCCATATCAAATCCAAAATAAAAAGTCTCCAGGGATGTTATTATCCCCATAGCCGATGCAGGAGATAATCACTGGCAAGCAATATTCAGAATAAGTGAGATCAGTGGAATAAAATAGACAAGAATGTGGAATAAAATAGAAAAGGATGTGCAAAAAGGTTACACTAGGAGAGGTGCTACATTATATACTGATTTCCACATAAACAATAAATTCCAGCTTGCTTGCTGGATATACAGTACTTGTTTAGTAAGATCAGAGAAGTAGAGTCAGCCATATTATTCTGTAGTGTTGGTAACGTAACTATCCTCTTTCAGGCCCAGGTACAGGATATACACCCAGAACCCTAACCCCTCCAGACGCGCATTTTCTTTACTGCGTTCACTGCAGTGTGGTCCTGGCAGGCCCCCGAAGAGAAGTGGGCCCAGATGCATTTGCACATCCTGCTCCCCTGGTAGTTATGCCACTGATCTTAATTCTTATGCACAGGTGGTACATACCCGTATATGGACCTCTAATATTGATTGCATCACTGGACTTTTTTAATAAAATATTACAGTTCTTCCAATGTTCTGCATTTATGACCTTTGGTTCACAAAAGAGCCTGCAATTTATTGAAAGTACATATGTCCATATACTGGTATGTGATCTGTTATCTAGAATTCTCGGAACATGGGGTTTTCTGGGTAGGTGGTCTTTCTGTAATTTGGATCAACATTTAACCATTGAAAACATTTAACCATTAAAATCTTATAGGGTTTATGCAGCTTAGTTACCATCAAGTTCGCAGTGCTGATTTGTTGCTGATTTTAATAAGGCTCAATGGGAAATAGAAATTTTGTATTTGAGAGTTTTTTTTGGATAATGGGTTTCTTAATGAAAAATCCTGTACCCTGTAGTTAAAGGTTACACTCATTGCTGGGCTGCAGTGATTGAAAATTTATATCAGTTAAATGCAGTCAGTGCAGCATTTCTAGCTGGAATTTCTACTGTTTCATATTCTTTGGTAACTGTACTGCTGGTTTTATATATCAGCTTCATCATAATTTATATAGTGAAACCAAGTTCATAATCACAATACATAACTATATATATAGAAAGGCTGAAACGTCAGGGATTGTCCACAAAAAAAAGTTATTTACTATACCTAAGACCTGTGAGTGCGATCTCTACTACTTCTATATATATATTTATATATATATATATATATATATATATATATATATATATATATATATATATATATATATATATATATATATATACACCTTTCTCGAGGTGCTTGCAATAAAAGTATTAATATTTTTAAGAATAGTATATATATATATATATATATATATATATATACACACACATACTGTATGCCACCAGTCAAAAGGATCTGAACACTCATATGTTTTATTTAATCAATTTAAGCAGTTTCAACATGTATCAGTGCCTCATACAAATAGAGAGTTACAGAATGGATATTTCTTTATGATCACAGCAGACCAAACTCTGTGCATTATATTAAGTAGAAAATCAAGGTATTTGTCTGAAAGTTCACTCCAGCACTGCTGCAGAATTGTCCACAACATTCTGCACTAGTTGGCTGTTTAACCTTGACCTTTCTATTCATTTCATCCTATAACACCTGAATAGAGATAAAAACCACAACTTTAAAACATCATTTTAAAAGCACTGTGAATTTGGTGTTCACATAGACAACATAACAATACATAGTGTGATGACCCACATATCTATTCATACTCTAGGGCTGTGTGTCACAGAATCGCAGACTTCTAAGGGGAATTATTGTTATATTTTGATATTTCACATTTTCAGTTTGTAGCATGATAATATAAGGGAATGCCATACTCCAGCACCTTCAATAACGATTATATATTCTACCATGGAATATGGATTATGCACCAGAACATAGGGATGTATTTATAGCTTTGAGTTTGAAAATATGGTTTCTACGGTTTCCCTGTTTACTACAAACAAGTTTCCCTGTTTACTACATATATTTATGCTGATCACACAACCAAAATAGCATTCAAATTACTTTGGCAATATCCCATTATTTCCTGCCATGATGATTTTCATTTATCCAGGTCATGATATACAGTATCAAGTATTTTAAGTATTATTAAGTCAAAGCAACTGGACTTTTTTTTTAGAGTATTCTTGAAAGCATTTCACCACTCATTCTATGCGGCTTCTTCAGTTCGACTGAGTGTGAGGGAATTTCCTGGCATTTGAACCCTTGAGGGTAGTAAAGTCACTTCCTATAAGAGGAGGAAGAATGTTTTCAGTAAAACGAGATTTAAAGAATTAATCGTCAAGTAATTCAAATCCTTTGAAGCTTGATAAAATGGGAATTCCTATCTTGATGAAAAAAAACTTTGAATTGTGTTCCCATATACTATGCCTGACTGTGGTGTAAAGTATACCTCATATGCATTAGCCATACTATTGTAAATATATATTTATTTATTTATTTTAATGAAAGCGGAACCAGCCTCCTTTATTCTTTCACACTGATGAACTTACATGATTCCTCTAAAAGCAGAATAGTAAATCTAGTTTGAGTGCTAGAACGGTTCTAAACAAGACATATGAATGAGCTCTGTTGCTTCTTTGCACAGCTCAAGCACTTTGGAACTTTGACAGCATACAATATGGAATGCTTGCAGTCTTTTATTGCTTGGACTTAAATAGAGCCACACCGATTAATTCTTGTGTCCTCACTTAGGAGCTGTCTCCCACCAAGCCTCATTTGTGTGATAAGTCAGGCCTAGTTGCACTTCTCTGCTCATGACCCCACACTTGAATGTGTGCGTGGTTACTGTGTAGATTTCAGTAATAGGCACAAAAGACCAATAATCATGATGTGGAGCGAAGGGAATGTAGTGTTCCTGCAAAATTATTAAGACTACTTTTATAGCCAGCAAACAGCTTTCTTCTGTAACTTCCTATAAACATGCTGTTTTAGCTAATACTAGTCCCCACGCAACCTCGTCTGTGGACAGTTCCTCACATAATCCAGTCAAGGGTATAATTAAAGGATTGCTGTAAGCAGAGCAGAAATTTGTTAAACTAATAATAGTGATTTGTTCTTGACATAAATCTCATTATTTTGTGAATGGTTATGTCGATTTACACTGGCATAATTTGCAACTGGCTCCCAATGGCATCTACAAGTCAATATATGGGGCAAAGGGATTTATAATAAAAGACTGGCCACCAAGTAAACCACCAAAAAAAATTGCCTAATAAAAGAAATCTAGAACAAAATAATTCTAATATACGTTTATTAAACATTTTCAGTTTACAAATCACTTATTTTTAAAAACAATTGATATCGAAAGTGGCGTTTAACTGCTGCTTGTTATTTTTTAAACAATGTTGCAAAAGCCTTGGTTCCCCAGCAAAGTCAGGTCTGTTAATCAGCTGCTTGTCTTACATTGTATCAACAGTCGGAGCCACCAGGCAGATAATAGAAAAGGGCAGACAAATACTGCTTTCAATAACAATACATATACAAATAACTTAAAAACCATAGAAAGTTTGTAATATATACTACAAATTTCTTAGAATTTCTTAAAATGATGTTTTTTTTGGTTCATGTTCCCTTTAACTTTAATTCTGAAAGAAACCATAAAAGTGGTCAATTTATCAAGTATTGTTAAATAGTGGTAGTTACTTATTAGTAATTCATAGTAATTTCACAGTAATTACAACTATGGAATCTATTATCTGGAATGCTTGGGACCTTGGGTCCGTTCTTGGGATAAAGCTGGCCATAGACGCAAAGATCATATCGTATGAATCGAGGATTCGTACGATTTTCGGACCGTGTGTGGAGAGCCCCGACATTTTTCGTCCCACGGAGATCGGTCGTTTTGTTGATCGGACAGGTTAAAAGATTTCTGTTTGCTGTCGATAATGTCTCTGCGTGTATTGCCGATCGTACGATTTTCAGAGGGAGACTGTCACTAGCTTTGGTCGGACATAACTATCGTACGATTGCTGTCAGGGGCAGAACATTGGGTGATCTGTTCTTTTACTACTTTATTTGGTCAGAATGGTTAGTGGCAGGTCGGGAGATGAGGAAGTCCGATCTTACGAAGATTCGTACGATCGGATATTTGCGTCTATGGCCAGCTTAAAGGTTTTTTTTTCTGTAGTTAGGATCACCATTTCTGAGACCAGTTAAAAAAAACATTTAAACATTAAACCCAGTATGATTGTTTTGCCACCAATATAAATCAATGCAGCTTAGTTGGGATCAAGTACAAGATGATCAAAAGGAAATCATTAATAAAATAATAACTGTTTGCTTAAAATGCACTCTATGGGAGGTGGCCTTCCAGTATTTCAGAATTTTCGGGATCCCAATTTCATGGTAAGTATTAGTTTGCAAAATAAGTGCCTGAATTCTTTCTCCCCACACATAAAGGTTTAAACATAATGTCACTGTCGGAATTCATTGCCCTGTGCACTAATAACCCTAAAAATCTGCTTGACTCCTCAAAGCAGTTCAGTTGACACCTTTATCCTTTTCAGGTAAAGTTTCCTGACAGTCAGGAAAGTTTGAAAAATAGGTAGAAATATTGAACTTCGTACAATGCTTCTGGATTCTCCAGTATAGTCATTAATAAAGCTGCTGCTAAGCATATAATATGGTGAACATATAGTTTGTGAGGCATTTGTGCCTCAGTAACAGGGAGGATATAGGAATGGACAAATGAGCTGTGATACACATTAACATGTGGTTTTTCTCATGTAGCTGATTTTTGGCAGATTTCTGTATAAACACAGACAATATTTGCCCTTGTGCAGTTTCCAAAGAAGAGGCGATTTGTCCCCGGGCAACTTTTGTCCCCGGGCAACTTTTGTCCCCGAATCTCCACGTGTGTCTCTGCACTTAAACTCTCCACCAGCCAGGACAATACTTTAATACCCCCAGCTGTAAAGTTATCCTGCTTCTCTATGCCATGTCTTGTTGTGCAAGGGCAAACAGTGTAGATGTCACTACAAGAATAATGAGCTTGGGGTTCTATGGCTGAATTTAGGCTACTTACTGGTCTATAGCTTTATACAATAATTATTACAATCAATTGTTGAATCTACTCTTGTGTTTTTGAGTGATATAAGAACCAGGTCAGCTGGTTAATAGTCAATTGTGCACATGCCATTAACTCATTTAATTCAGTTGTCAAATATAATACCATAAGTCAAATATGATACCATAAGGCATTGAATTGAATGCATGCTATACAGATACATATATGAACGGTGTACTGTCCAGAAATAAAAAAGGAGCAATTCAATATTTTATCACATTTATCAAAACTTGTTAAAGTTCTTAACGAATTGGTACATTTATCAGACCTTATACATGTGTCAATTCATCGGAATGTATTCAGCTGCAGTCAGATACTATTTTGTTTCAATGAGTGATAGTACTCAGTACAGCTCAGTCACTACACTGAGCTCTATCACCTGTCCAAATCTTAGCCTTCCAATATGTATCATATGTGGGGGAAAGGATTTACCCAAGTATTTTCTGTGCTGCAACTAATTGTTATATCATAAAGCCTTGCTAAATTGACAGAGCTCTGATAATTCAACTCTAGTTTTCTGCTCGCAGTTTGCTTGTTCTCCCTGTGCTTGTATTGGTTTTCTTTGGGTCCTCCTATTTCCTTCTCCATTTCAAATATATACTGAAATGTTAACTGGTTCTTGTCAAAACTGACCATAGTGCAAATGAAATAAGGTTCTTGTAAACCCCACTGGGATAGAGAATAATCGGAATGATGTATAATTAGTGATAAGTAGTGATGGGCGAATCTGTGTCGATTTGCCGAATAATTTGCGAATTTCCTGCGAAATTCGCAAAACAGCGAATTCGCGCCTGGCAAATAAATTCGCCCATCACTAGTGATAAGTGAATCTGTCACATTTTGACAGATTTGCAAAATTGCTAAAACTGAGAAAACGCATTAACACAACAGTTTTTTTTTTGTGCTGCTTTTTTTGCTTTTTTCATTGAAAATGTATTAAAGTCAATTGGTGTTCTTTGCATCTTTTTTCATGCTAAATGCATTGAAGGCAATTTTCTCAGGCTTTTTTGTGGCAAAAATGCTAAAATTTGCAGTGGGTCGAAAATGTGGAATTTTTCAGCAGTTTTGCTTTGAAAACTGCTACAGATTATGTTGGCAGTATATAAATAAAGGATATCTAATTTACACCTAATATATGTAATGTGGATCAGCCTTTGTTATTTACTGTTTTTTCTGTTTGCATTGAAAATCTTGCTTCCTGTAGATAGTGTAACTTATTGCCTTGTTCTACTGATTAAAACGTAGAGGTTACCTCCAATTTTATTAAAGAACCTCCTCCATAAAGACTTTGGGCCTGTTGAGACCTGGCATTGGATCTTGACAAGCATTGTTTACATTAGTGCTGTAAGATAAGGCATTTAGCTGAGCAATTTAGCAGAGTGGAGGAGATAAGAACAGTCAATTAAATCAAATCAATAAAAAGGGCAGCAATGAAAAGAAACCATTTTATGAAAACTGAAGCTGCCAAAGAATTAAAATTACTCTGTGTTATTGCAGGATTAATCAAAAATAAATAAGAAAGCAGAAAAATATGCTGATCTTTAGCTTCCTCCAACCTCCACAATGACTTGTATTGTTAGTGACAGTTCTATAAGATAAGAAGCTGAGCTGAAACTTTAAATCTGATTTATTTATCCTCTATTACTCAAAATCTACAACTATAACAACGGGCCCACAATCCTTTTGGAACTACTTCCATGAACCATTCTAGTCTCCCTACTGCAAAGGACATGGCACATGTTCAAGGTAATGCGATGCCTCCAACTGTTCCTTGATCGGCAAATATTCCTCCCCAGGAGTATATCTGGTTTGCCCAACCTAAAGATGTTTTCCAACTCTGCTTTGGTGCAGAGGTAAGGACAATCCAGGTATTCTGGATAAACCTGTTGGCATGTTTTGTAAATAAATGATAAGTGTTCTGGGATGGGAGTTATTAGCCGAAAGAGAATCAGGATTTTTTTGGAAAAGTATTTCTATAATATGAAGCACCATGCCTTAGAACTTGGTGAACTATAATATGTTTATAATATATTCATCTATGACATTGTTATGTGCAAAATGGGTTTGAAGAAAGGTTGTCCCTTGAACCTAAAAGATCTAAAAAGCTTTGGTTCAGGGCAGTGAAACATGGTGCTATTTGTCAGGTCTACAAAATGCCATTAATATTGAGAATTGTCTCTGCAAAACACTCAAATCTCCTAATTGCTCAGAAATGCATTTTTGAGAGATTACAAATTTTCTGTGTTTTAGGCCAATGAAACACAGGACATTTGCAATAAATTTTGGCTACAGCAGGTGAAAAGACATACCTTTTTCCTTCCCACCAACTAAAATGCAAAGTATTTAAATAAAAAAGTATTAGCAATGCGTATGTTTCCCAATCTGCAATTTGCATTTTCACCGGTGTGAAGGAAACAAGATGTTTTGTTACATGTGGTAGCCAATATTTATCCTGGGTGATGTCCTGCATACCATTGCCCATAGCAGAGAGACAATTCTCAATATTGTCTATGGCGCAGTAATTTCTGGCATTTTGTAGGCACAACAAAATGCGGGCGACAAATATCACCACGTCATTGCCCTTAGGGGAAGGGCAGGCGTATAGCTAAGTTTTGCATTCTGTTCCCTTTGACGCATTCCCTTGGATCTAGGCACTTTCTAGGCAAAATATCTTTTCATCTGTTTTTCTTTTTAAACAGAGATAAATGTCATTAGAAACAATAACGGCAGACTCGTGTAGTGCTGTTAATTTGTCGGCTGCCTGCAATACGAATACATTAACATTTTCACTCCAAATGATTCCCGTTTTCAGTGATTAAGAAGTATTTGTTTTAAAGCATTTGAATGATTTACAGACGCGCTGCCTGGGAGCTTGAGAAGCAGCTGCAGCAGGGAGTAGTGTGGGGGGAAGCCCTTTCATTTCACTGCTGCCTCAGGCCAGGATGGAGAGTACAATGCCCCCCTCCTCTCCTGTTCCTCATCCATGAAAGTGGAAAAGCTGTTGGAGAAGAACTAGAATGCTTATATATGAAAACAATGAGCAGGTGGATGAAAATTAAAGAGAAAACAAAAACATTTATAAGTCAGATCATCCTCAAAGACTGACAATTCAGTTATGTCTTTAATTAGGCCCAAAATAATCAAAAGTAGTGATTAAGCCTGCCAGGAGTTATTAGAAGCAACATAAAGATCTATATAGGATGATAAATATGCCGTTAAATGTTGAGTTTAAGGAACTATATATACACTTAAATGCAGAAAAGTCAGGTGGACATAGACACAAAGAACTAAAACCCAACCAACACTGTGCTTGGAAATCATTATCCAACAGCACAGAGAAAATTCGCCTCAGCTTGTTTTCACTTATTGGCTTTGTAGTTTCTAGAGTCATTATCTGACAAGCACTGCAGGTCTCACCTGGCATAAACAGAATGTTTTCATCAATAATCACCAATTACAGGGGCCCGGGCCGCAATAAAATGAGAGAATTGTAGATTTAAGGAACTGCAGCAGATGAGTCTGGATATTTCTTTACTGCTTTATATTGGATATTTCTTTACTTGAAAGGTAGGTGTTAGGGATTTAGTCTCCTTTCAAATTCTATTAATGTGTTGCTTTCATATAAGGTTTCCAGAGTCCTCTCTTCCTAACTGAGCACTAGACTTGTAAGAAGAAGTCATGTTACCGTCCTTTGCCTGCAACTATTGCAGTGCTTGGATTTAATGCAGTTTAACAGGTTATCACAGGTATTCAGTATTTCTGGAGATGATAGGGCTAGACAACAACGCTCTACAGCAAATTAAGCAAAAAGAGGTATTATGGAAACAGTTACTGTTCTGTCAAGATGCAGAGAATGGCTGTACGTGCTTTGTAAATTCACTGCTACGGTATTGCTTTAAAACACTGCTTTAGCAGAAAGTTGCTCACAGTGAAACCTGCAGAGAAATGCTTCGCTGGTATACGCTGTGTTAAAGACAATTACAAGACTTGAGTAAAAACACCAGGCAAGATATAGCCCACAGCTTTTTAAATGGAACACACAGCAAATACAACCTACTATACCAGCCCAATATAAACTGTGGTTCAGACAGATACTGTAAAAAGTGCCAATAGTTATATATACATGTATAGGAAATAAACAGCAAAATATATCTGGACGCAGTTTGGACACCACTATTATTTCTATGGGAAGTATGTATCATTCAAAAGCAATAGCCTTTTCCTGGTTTAATCAAGTAGGCCCACACCCCACCCACAAACCAACAAACCCACATTTTTACCTCCTTGGACCCATAGTTATCCATGGTAGACTCCCTGTCTTTTAATAACGTTAGGACATCAGTTGAGTATCTTTGTCACTGCATATAATCAGTTTGATCTGCGCTGCTCTTGAGAAGCTGTACTTAGCAGTTGTCCAAAATCAGAATGCACTGGTTTCTATAAAGGCATGTAATGTGAATCTCAATTAATTACTAATCAGTCTTGTATCATACATTTTGGGGCCCATTTACTTGAAGGAATAGGCTACTTTGACCATCGAATGGGCTACGTCGACCTTCACCTACGACTTCGACTTTGAATTGAACGATTTAAACTAAAAATCGTTCGACTATTCGACCATTGGATAGTCGAAGTACTGTCTCTTTAAGAAAAAACTTCGACCCCCTAGTTCGCCACCTAAAAGCTACCAAAGTCAATGTTAGCCTATGGGGAAGGTCCCCATAGGCTTTCTAAGTATTTTTCTGGTCGAACAAAAATCGTTCGATCGATCGATTAAAATCAAGCCTAGGTCATGTGCAGAAAACAAGATGTAGATGTTTGGGGGTGTTTTGGGAGGCAACGACCTTTACTGCTAATGGGATATTGTACCTTGAACTGGTACAGAAGCCCAATTTTAAGTTGTAGCATTTCTAGGCTAATTCATTGTTGAGCGTTAGTTCAAATTTAATAGATATTATGAGTATTACAATGGTAAATGGCACCAGTGGCTAGTTTATTCAATATACAGGAGTCATCTACAGCGTTGCCATTCTGCTAGCTCCCTCCTTACAAAGGAGCTGCTTCCTTTTAAACCAGCACAGCTTTTGTAAAAACAACTTTGCTTCCCCTTTCTACCAGCACCACCACCACAATCATGGTCTCTTTCATTTATCAATAAAGTAAGAAAATGGCAAGTGTTTTCACAACACAACCTCAGCCGCACCATCAACTTTGTATCTTATAAATAGATTGGTACACTTGGCTAGAAGCGACAGCAACATTTTGGGTGTAGATAAAGGAGATTATAAGAAAAGCAAATGAAAAAAATGTCTCTTTAGATCAAGGTGAAACCAGTGGAAGAGTCAGAATTTTATTGATCGTAGGAAAAGCCCTGAAAAAGCAATCTCATTGATTTCTCAAATACAAAAGAAATCTGTAAAGGAAAAGGAACACTAGGATACACTAATTAAAAAAAACATTTAGTTGACTTTTAGTATGTTAAAGAATGGCTATTTCTAAGCAACTTTTCATTTGGTCTCTTATTCAAATCAGTGCATGGTTGCCAGGGTAATTTGGACCATAGCAAACAGATTTTGGAAACCGGAAAGCTGCTGAATAAAAAGCGAAATAACTCAAATAATCAAAAATAAAAGCCAATTGCAAATTGACTCTACATCATAGTAAAAGATAACTCAAAGTTGAACAACCCCTTTAAGAAGCTAGTTGAATATCAGAAAGCTGTTCTAAAATTAAAGGGAAAATTAAATGGAAAACATACTCCCCTTTTTGACATAAGTTCATTCAGTTGGGCTTATGCGAAAAAAGACTATATGAACTTGAAATACATTTTTTACACAGGCATATCAGAATCAACAGATTGAAAGGAAAACCTTGATAGTCAATCCCTGCCTTCCCTTTCCCAACCCTATTAGGTTAACGCTATTGTGCGACCCCTACCTTGTTTTATTGTGAAGTGATGGATTCTGGGACATGAAGTTCCTTAGCTTTCCAGATAATCTGTGCACAAGACACTATGGAAAAGAGATGCTCTTCAAGTCCACACGGTTCTCTTTCCCCTCTCATTTCCCTAATTTATTTATACATATTAGGGTTCAGATTCAGTTCAGGATGCGCCGAATCTTATACAAAGGATTCAGCCGAATCCTAAAATAGTGGATTCAGTGCATCCCTAACCTTTACACATATAAAAATATATATAAAGGGTTCAGATAAGGGATAGCAACAAACTGTTACTAGAGGGCGGGCTAAGAATACGACTTGCCAAATAGGATTAGCTTTCATTAGAAAAATATGCCATAGAAGTGATATGATTAATGTGCATGAACACATCCAAGGTCAGTACAGTGAGTGTTCGCATTCCCAGGACTATGCATGTGACACAAGGCCATCCGTTGTGAATGGAGGAAAGGACAGTTAAATAAAGGAAGGCATCTTAAGATCATTATAGCTGTGGGATTCCTTTCCTACAGATACAGTAATGGCTGGTTCCATGCTCATTGTATTAGATTGAAACTACTGAACATGCTCAAGGTTATCAATGCAGGAAAAAAAATCAGATTGTCTTGATGGCATCAGGATGAACATCAACCCTTTGTGGCTCTGTTGTCTCGTGTTTCATTTCGCCTTTTTCCTTTTTCTGCCATGATATAATCATTGCATTCTATCGTAATACGCTTGTATTCCATTTCAGCTCAGGTGTTGTCATTATTATCTAATGTATATAATGGTGAGTAAAGGTGGCCATACACGAAGTGATCCGCTCATTTGGCAATGTTGCCAAATGAGCGGAACTTTCCCCGATATGCTCACCTTGAGGTGGACAATATCGGACTGAACCGATCGTGGGCCCTAGGGCCCAACGATCGGATCCTAAAGATGGGTAACGGGCAGTCGGATTGCCGGACCGCATCAACAAACAGATGCGGCTTCGATCCGACGGGATTTTTAGTCCCGTCCGATCAACATCTGCCCGACTTTTGACCAGATATCGATCGGGGAAGCCCGTCGGAGGGCCCCATACACGGGCTAATAAGCTGCCGAATCGGTCTGTCGGCAGCTTTTATTGGCCCGTGTATGGCCACCTTAAGCCTTGGTTTCCTTGCTCAGCCATTAATCTTTTGGAAAGTTTTGCTTACCCCTTATGGACAGTTGATACTACTATTGATATTACCACTAATGCTTTATCAAACCACTGTAATCAGACATGCACTGATGAGTAAATTTCAGGGAATTGCACAGTAGAGCTTTTTGGGCTACTTAAAAATTCACATGTTAATGTGCATGTGCCATGGCCTAAAGCCAACAAACAAAAAAAGACATAGAAACCCCCATTAATGTAGCTACGCCTCGTCCAAGGTATAAACATGTACAAAAATCTTTAATTATTCATTATGTAAAAATATATATATATATATATATATATATATATATATATAGTTGCAAGCAATAAAAATTGATTAAAAAAGGTTAAGGATGAGTAATGGACTCACATAATAACTATAGAAGGGATTGCATCCAATGTGTCAATTCAATCATATAACAAATCAACATTATTGTACGCAGTTACATTGAATATGATCATGACAGCACACAAATAAAATGCTGGCTCCCTGCAAATGTTAATTAAATATACATGTTCTGCCACGGTTATGTTCTAAACTACAATAACTTGCATGAATAAAAAATTGCAGCTTGAGACAATAAACCCAACAGCACACTCAGAGCATGCAGCATGTCTTTACCAAAAATAGTTGTACATGCTGCTCAAAAAAGACATAGAATCCCTAACAGATCTCACTTTAAGGGGCCGATTCACAAAGGGTCGAATATCGAGCGTTAATTAACCCATTCGATGGTCGAAGTAGCCCAAAAAACACTTTGAAATTCAACGTTTTTTTACCTCGAATCCTTCACTCGAAGTTAGTGAATCCGCCCCTAAGTGTCCCAAAAGTAACAAGTTCAATGCAAATTTCATCCAAACATGGGCTTCCTCAGGGAAGCCAGAAAAAGAAAGGACCATCTTTTTTTTGTGCTGCCGTGGTTGTTACTTGCCTTTAACGCTTTGTGCTTTACAGCATTGCTTACCCATAACCGTTTGTACTATAGTGAAGCTCCAACTTATTGTAGGTTACTTATTGCCCCAGGTTTTTAAAACTTTTGATTGGAGCCCAATGATTATTTTTATTTTATATTTATCAGTATCTTAAGCTGAGGTTCCAACTAGGAGGAATGAAGAGTCAGCACCCTGGTGGTTCCTCTCGAGTCAAGGACTGTGACTAGGGGGCTAAGGCTAGAAATTTCCTGTGGCTACAGAGGCTGGTAACGGAGAAAGAAATAACAGGGAAGATAGGGGGAGCCACAGTCTATAGCATTGCCTTTATATAATGAAGTGCTTGCTAGCAGCAAGAAGTGATGCCATTCCTACACAAATGTAAGGGAAATAGCATGTGTGCAATTAACCAAAACAGCTATTACATTCCATCTGTATTGGTGCAAAGTGTGCAAGCTGCAGTGGATGTAACTTAGCATGCACGTGAATTCTGAAGGAGAAATGCTGCAGTGTGGTCAAACAATACAATTTGCATCTGACATTTACACTTTGCCCATTAAACTCTTCATAATTAAACCCTGTGATGTTTTACCGTTTGTCACCAATCACCATATGAGTGTTTTCCAGAGAAAAGTCACAGTGAATGTAATCTGGTATCAGTTGTATTTATTCTGTATTTGCATACATGTAATATTATGTAATATTAAAGGAAGTTCAGGTTGCATCTTACACATAGCTGAGTTAAAGGCTACACAAAGAAGTGCTGCTAAATATTGACTTGTTTAGAGTTTCCCAATTTAAACCTTAACCCATCATGTCGTTCTGATACACTTGAGTGTAAAACAAAAGCTGCTTAATGCCGCCCTGAAGCATTTAAGCATCTCAGACTGAGATGTGGCCACAAAGGGACTGGTACCATTCACTGCCAATCAGTTGCTGCTATTGACCTGATTTAACCCACATTAGTAGGTAGTCTCCAAATGCCTTGGTGATTAGTAAGCCTTTTCCCACTGGTAAATTGCACTAAAGCGGTCGTCAGTTAATGTTTACCTTCAGGTTAGCCAATTGCAGCATGTAGCACATTTTGTGGCCATTATACTTTTAAAGATCTCATCTGGTGCCCTGTAAATGACTCTTGATGCTGTATCCTTACTTATAGGATGGTTGTAAAAACATTTAGTTCAAGTTCTCCTTACTTGGTGCTGCATATTTTGTCTCTGTTGGAGAGTGTCCCTTCAACCTCAGAGTAATCTGGGAAAAGTGGGAGTATTAATGACCCTTTCTACTTCTGCAATGTTTTACTGCTTCTACATTGCGCCTTAGAATGAATGTGCCCTGCAATTTTTATGGATTTCCATTGTTTTTTAGTTAAAGTTTGAAACCTTTGGAAAGTTATTTAGGGCCACAATGTATATGTGCTTTTTATGTTTCCTTATGTCTATGATACTGTATATTCATAGTGTTTAAGCTCGGCAAAGGGTACTGGAGAATCTCAGACATCAAACAACAATGCTCAGCCCAGGGGCATAACTACAGAGATTGCAGGGGGGCGCAGGAGTGTAGAGACCCCAGTGAGGCCCAAATTAACGAGAAATTTAAATATATTGTAGTAGAAATAGCTGTGACTAGAATTGAAATTTCATTTACTATGGGGCCCAGTAACATCAAGTTAGGCCACAGCCTCAGTCCCCCAGATCATGGAAGCTGAGAGTTCCAGGCAACCTCTTCCATTTCATTAAATAGTAGAGGCTAGTCTGTCAGTAAATATTGGAAGTTGTAACATCTTGGGGGTCACCACTTACCCATCATTGACCTAACTAATTACATACTTGGCAAATGTTGTCTCACTCAGTCAGCCAAGTGTTCTTTTTGCTAGTGGCCTGAAGTTATGCCCTTACTTATGCTTAGGGCCAATGTTGCCCTGAGACATAAAGGTTTTTTTTTTAAATAAAAGTGAAAAAAAAAACATATTCCCTACAAATAATTCAAAATCCCCCCCTGCCCCTCCCTCCACAATATTTATCTGTGTGCAAAATACCATTAGGCTTAACCCTAATATATTTAAATCCTATCACAGTTTTAGCATTTGCTGCTTATGCTGGGAGTTAAATCAGAGAATGGAAGGAACTGCACTTTTCTTTGCAGAATGGGCTAGCATGTACGTCTATGAAATTATATTATACCGGTGCTTAGGTGGATCATAAGGTAAATTTGAAACACTAGACAGTTCTCTAAAATGAAGATGACAAGGAATGCAATAATGATATATGCCCATCATGGTAGGCTCTTCAGCAGCAACAATATTCATCTGAATCTGTGTTTCTGCCCCCAGATCATGGGAGCTGAGGGTTCCGATCATCCTCTACCACTTCATTAAATTATTACTTCCTGAGCTTCCAATCTGAGAATTTCAAGGCCAGGATATCAAAAAGATGAGTGATGATTCCACTGCAATAATAATGCAGCCTATTGCTGTGAGTCTGACTGTGCTATAAGAGATGATGTGGTGGAGGCTTTGAACAGGCACACCTTCTGCACACCCAGATGCTGCACAATTTTACCACAGCATATTTTCTACCACCAGAGGTAGCTGAAACTCACAGGTCTTTATCACCCATGCAACACAGGCCTCCTTCTTCTAATGCCCTTTACTCTACAACAGAGAACCTAGACTTGCTTCTATAGAGGGCCAGGCTACATTGTGAAAGTCACTATGGTCCACTTTATAGTTTTCTAGACCTAACACTAAAATATACCTTCACTGGAATTGTTATTTTATGGAAATTTAAACAGCCTTGTCATACATACAACAATCCTGATTTGCTGAGCTTTGTTAATGTCTCCAGTTCCCTGTAAAGCTAGCCAACTCAAGGTCACCATCTCTGCATTGTATCCATGATCAGTCTCATCCTGTCTCATAAAGGGTGCTGGAAGCAATATTTATGCAGCAGAAGAAGGGAAATGTTTTAAAATCCCTGTTTTATTAAATCCTAGAGCAATGCACAGAGTGGCCTAAGAATGACACAGTGCATTTCTTGTTTTGTCCCTTTGTTTTTGGTAGAGAAATGCTAAGATGAGATTTCTCTAAAAATATGCCAACCATAGTAAGATACAGTTTAATGATTCCATCTGTTCCACGTTAATTTCCTCTCATTGGTCTCTTTGTAATACTGATTTTATTCAGATTTTCCTATTCACTTTTCCTCTTATCTTAAACATTCGTATGCTGTCTGCCCTCTGTCCAGCTGCTTTTCTCTGCTGTTTTTTGATCTCTTACGAGCTGCATAGATCTCCATTCCTTAATTAAATCATTTTGCTTCCGTTTATATTTGCTAAATCTTGACACAACCAAAAGGTATATAATATCTCATTTACAAAGAGTGACAGATACATGGAACAGCCTTTCAGCCAATGCAGTATAGAGCTACAAGTTTAGGGGTATAATTGAACGTAGCTGGAGCAATTATAAGGATTCTAAAACACTGGGCCAGATTAAATTCAGTGAGAAAAAGGTTTATCATGTAAAAACTCTCGGACGAGATTCAATTTGAGATGCAATTTAATTCAGAAAAACTTATCTCAAGGTTTATGACATGAAAACTCTATTAAAGTCTATGCGAAAGAAACTGGAACTGATTTAGGGGAAAAGTTTTTTCTCCTTGAATTGAATCTCATCCATGACTTTTCAAGTGATAAATCATGAGAACTTTTTCTCACTGGACTGAATGTAGTCCATTATTGCTTAGTACAGGGAAATACAACTGCTCTGCACAGGTCATGAGCAAGCATTGGAGTTTCTTCTGCATTTTTGTCTTCATACTGCCATTTCATATATTTTCTTATTTTGCACGTGACCACACATACCACATACTCTGGCTGCACTTGGCTAGATTCTTGTAGAGAAGTTATAACACCACAAGAGGGCCATGGGAGGTAGCTAACTAACCTAAGACATCAGAAACGTGGCCAATAATTTTCAAGTCTTTCAGCCGTGAGGCTTGGGGGCAAATCTAAAATCAACATTATTGCTTTTAGAATTCATAAAGGATCAGTATAATGCTGATTGACACTTCATAAAACAGCAATTGATAAGCATCACTATAGCTGATGACAATGGCCGTTTACTTTCTCCAAGGATGTGTTTTGTTTTCTACTTGTCGTCAATCTAATAGTTAACATAATGACTTCTCTTTATTTAAGCCTCTACCGCAAAAGTCCTTATAGTGTTCTAATTCTAAATCTAGGGTACATTCCTGAAGATCCACTCCTGGACATCCACATAAATAAATCAGAAGTTTATGGAGGTGAAGGAATAGGGCATGCTTATTCTACAAAAAACTTTTTGGAAGACCTTCATGCAAGCAGAAAAAGTTAGTAGAAGAAAACTTGATTGAAAGCATTTTCCATGACAACGCTGGTCTATTATCTCTGGAAGGCACAACCTAAAACATTCGAGCTGACAACTAAATGACTTGACAGATTGTGTAGAGCTCTATTAAAGCAAGTTGCACAGCAATTCTTACAATCTCTTTGGGACAATATGTATAAAAACCTCCCAGCAGCACATGGCGGGAGACATTTTTGGCCAAATAGTTCATTGATAAATATGGTACAGCTCTTTCAGTTTGACTTCAATAGTACAGCTTCCAACAGCTACGGGTAGCCAAATTACACTGATCAATATGTCTTGTGCGGAGTTTGATTATTGTCCAACTTCTGCCCTGTGAGCTAAAACCAAGAGGCATATCGTTTACAAACATAGGGCATGGTCCATTAGAGGTTAGCTATATTAATATATATGGATAAAATGTAGAGCAGAGGAGTGAGAAATTGTATTAGGCGAACTCTCAGGCTTCTAGTGAGATACATAATTCATTTTGTTGGGGGTGAGGACATGTTCCTCTGCTCTTCAACAATATATTCTGTGTAAATAGACACACTGGAGGAATGACATGAACCGAGTCAGTTTGTTAGTACTGTTATAATAAAGGCTTGTGGAATAGCAAAGTGAGCAGGCTGTCAGAAATCCCTGGAGTGCGGTGGATATGGATTTCTAGAGAACAGGTAAACCCTATTTATGAGTCGAGTTTACTTTCCATGCAATTTCCATGAATGTGGCTATATAAAACTAAGTACAAAATATAGTTTTATCAACTGAAATGTACTATATGAGGAAGAGACACTTTTTTGGGAGCAACTTCTAAGGGGTTCGTGAGCAACATGTTACTCCTGAGCCACTGGTTGGGGACCACAATGTTCTTCCCATTAAAAATCTGATATTTGTGTGAAACCACTTCCCTGGCTTTACAAGTATCCATCAAAAAGCCTACTTTATATCTATGAGCACCAAAAAGGACAAAACTAGTTTTTAGCTGGGACCTAACTTGTACCAAACTCTAACTCTACCTAAGAACCCTGCTGGTGAACATCTGCCTACATTTTTGTTCAATATTGATATATACTGTATATTTACAGAGGTACCAGACCCCATCACTTCATAATTGAATCCGACTTTTGCCTGGTTCAATACATGCCAGTTTTTGTTTCCCAGCAGGATATCAGAGAATTGATTTACGTTTGTATTATTTTTAAAACTGAATTAAGATAACAATGGTTTGTGTAGGCTTTTGTATACATGCGTTTTCTTGCCGTGTGGGTATCAATTATCAGCAGTGATTTGTCTTAATTTTTACTTTTTTTTATCAGCAATGTGTTCAATTTGTTTCTTTTTTATTTAGTATGTAGGGTTCTGTGTATAATTGTGTATTTTGCTTGTGACACTGATATAGCTCTTGCCAATATACTATTTATTAGATAACATGTTTAAGTAGTCCCCCATGTTTGCTATTTTTCATGCTCACTATAGTTTATTAAAAGCTGGACCTTCCCTGATATTATTGGGGACCACCCAGGTAAATCATTTTCCTTTCAATGAACCAGTGTGTTTTATGGTTGCTATACCCATGCACTGAGCCCAGATGTACAGTAGTAGCATGAAATAGCCCACTGGTCACTCCCTTTTGCTTGCTTTGTGGTACACTGGTTAATCCTACCCACCCCTGGAGAAATAGGTTGGCCTAAGACTCCGTAACATCCTGTAGGAAGGAAGCCATTAGTGTTCCTGATTGGATGGCTTGTTAGATAAAAGGCATTTATGCCATTATAAGGAAAATGATGGGTGGGAGCTACTAGGCTGCCCACTCCCTGTTTTGTCTACAGTATATTATGGCACAGGTATCAGGTATCCCACTGTATTCTAAGGAAGTCAAGTTGGGCTGTCCTTCTGGGTGGCATGGGTCATTGTTGATACATGTGGCTAATCCATTGGTGTGTTCAGGTTTCTCCTGCTACTGTTGTGTGTCAGTTTAGCTGGTAGATGGCTGCTTGTCATGTACCCTTCTCAGAGTCTCCCTTGGAAGTTTGATCTCCGGTTTATCACAGGGGGCCGTCTTCATTTCACCTTGCCCCAGTCCCCCAGTCAGATTAACCAAAAATCAAAGGAAGCTGGGCATAACTTGAATTGGCTCAAACATCTTCTTGAGAGGATGGATATGGAACTGTGCATTTTAGAATTCAAAATTCATAAAGCGGCTCAATTATGACCACAAGTGGAGTGTGCAATTTCAGATGCAAATTGTCATGTTTTAATCCATAATGATGCATATTTTCCAGTCATCCCAGTGTAATTGTAGAGAATGCAGGAGTGGGGAAGGAGGACAGTTAGCCTTTTGCTTATAGTTTTGCTCTCTGTCGCCCACAAAGACTATGCAATATTCCCTCTTTTACCTATGTCTCTGCATATTTTTTTTACACAAAAACCTTATAGAACGTGTAACCTATCACTTCCCTGCACGGCTGAACAGAGAAGGAGCGGATGGGGAAAGTTTTTTTTATTGTTTTGCAAAAGCTACATCAGAAAACACTTATTGTTTTAATTACCTGCTGTCATGGTACAAGGCAGAAAGGTTGTAAAGCGAGATAAAATCTTTCATTTTAATGGAGTGTCTGGCCTGTCGCGTGGAAGGCTGGATTTATTGGCATACATCTGGCAACTTAATTTTGCTTGTAAAAAAAAAAAGACTTTTTTTTATTCATAAATGACTCCGGGGAGCTGGCCTGCAGGGGAATGCATCTTATCCCTTTGATATCAGCAGCTTTTAAAATATTCTCTGAAATTACCTTTTAAATCTTCTCCTTTTTTTAGATTTTAATTGCTCTTTCATGCCTTAATTTCGACACCAGCATGCCAATTCTACTCTAAGAACTGGCACAAAATGGCATCTGCTGAAGATAAACATCTCCTTGTCAACCTTTTCAATCCTTTCAATTTCTGTTGTATCCACTTAACGCCTGCACCCTATGACCCACATGAAACTGCTGCAAGGCATTATGGGAATCATTTCTCTAAAGCAACTGTGCAATAATGTTTAGTGAATGAACATACAGTACATATACAGTGTGCTATTCTCTTACTTGTTTTACTCTCTCTTCAAAATTAAGAAACAAATAGAGGTAACAATTTGCCTTGATGTTTGCAAACACTACTTTATAAACAATTTTTACTAAGTCGTAATCTCATGTCAGTGAATGCATCTCCCCAGAAGATACAGTACCGCTCTATTAGGAGTTATAATCATAGTACTGTACAAATGATAGGAGGGACATTCAGTTTATTGAAAAATATATGTATTGATATATTCCATCACTCGCTCTTTGTAAATGCTAGATAGAAATCTTAGAAATACTGTACAGATTGATAGATGTTAGATCCATAGATCTAAATCTATAGATGGAAAAATAGATAATATATAGAGAATAGATAATAGATGATACTTGCCTTCAAGCCTGGAATTCAAAAATAAGCACCTGCTTTAAAGGCCACAGAAAGAAACATCCAAGGGGTTGGTGAGCAACATGTTACTCTTGAGCCACTGGTTGGGGCTCACTGGTCTAGAGGAAGGAAATCAATGGCCCACTATTCCCATTATCCCCCCCACAAGCCCATGAAATATTGGCAAATTCAACTAAATATATTTAGGTTAAAGGTCTAAATGAGTTTATTTGTGTAGAACTAGGAAGAAAATGCCACTATTTACCCTGGTTTGCCAGTTCTGCTATACAAATTGAGAAGCATCAGCAAGCCACTCCAGATTTCTAGATTTCTAGAAAGTCTAATGAACGTGAATTACTGATTAAACTACCTCCGTTGGGGCCACAGGTGCAACAGTGGTCAGAAAATAAAGCTAAGCTGAGATCAATATTGGTGCATACTTGACTAGTTTAAGAAGACTGCACAAATCCTATTTATAAAACGGTGGGGAAAATACTGCATATTTTTATATATTATTTTATTTATTCACTTAGCTCTGATAAAAAAAGTAAGCCTAAAAAGAAGCAGCTACTTTGAAAAAATCCGTGTAAAAAGCAATGTTCACCATAGCCATTTTGTATGCTTTTTGTTTACACAGCCACACGGGCAGATTCGGGGAGATTAGTCGCTAGGCGACTAATCTGCTCTTCTTCGCAGTGACTAATCTCCCCGATCTGCCTTCCGCCAGCTAAAATGTAAATTGCCTGGGGGCAAGCACATGGAGCGCTCCGTTTTCCGAAGTCACCCGTAATTGCCTCACGAGGAAACTTCGGGCGACTTTGGAAAACTAAGCGATCCGTGTGCCTGCCCCCTAATGGCTTATACGAGGTATTAGGTTGTGTTAAATAATGGTATAAAAAATACTGGCAGGGCAGAAGAAATACATAGAGTACCTATTGAATCGTATCTTAGATACATTACTAATTCTGGAAATATCTGACACTCAAGTGACAATTATGATTAATTAGTCAAAAAAAGCAAATACTGTATATTCTGTAGCAACACAACAGAAACTCTACTGATGAGACCTCAGATGCCTCAAAAACCAGTCCCCCCCCACCCCGTTCTCATTATTCATCTTCTTTTAATGCATTAATGGAAACTCTGAAAGTGGATAGAAATGAGGGAAATATCAGCCTATTGGTATATACTCATGGGTATTTAGTGTATGAACATAACATTTTAATACTCCTCAGGGGTGAGAAACTTGCAACACATAAAAACTCATTGAAATAATAATAACAATAATCAGATGAGCTCTCATAATGGGGTTTTAATGCATTTTTGCATATTTAAAAATGATGTTTTATATGAACCCTTAGTCCTTAGGCATTTTTCTGTAAGTGCTCTCAACCCAACAGAGACTTGTATCTGAGCCACAATTAGTTTCAGTAGTGACACATTACTCTCTAGGACCGGAGAGAAAGAAATAATCACATATATTATTTTTCTTAAACTGTATGTTGTGACCCAACAATGTTAGTCTGCTGGGAATTGGAAAATACTTCTAAATTTATCTTTATAGACTTTCTAGAAGTTGGTTCATCAATATATTATGAAAATATCATGACTTTTGTCAAAATAACAGCCTGAAACAACTAAGTTAAAAGATACAGGGGGTAATTTATAATCACTGGGCAAATTTACTCCTGGGCTGTAACCCATGGAAACCAATCAGATAATTGCTTTTAGTCCTTAAGCTGGAGCTGATCACTGATTGGTTGATATGGGTTACTGGCCATGTGCAAATTTGCCCAGTGTTTATAAATGAGCCCTGCAATATCATCTCTGGTCATTTTGAGCGATCAACTTCATTCTAATTATGACAAAATTTTACTGTACCTTTTTTTTCACTCTTTAAATTAAAAAAAGTATGGCAGACTCTACTTACAGTATATTGCATGAAATAAGTAAATAAATAAGACTCCTGTGCACAAAAACTGCATATTTTGCTTTAATTCTGAAACCAATATACATTCACATAGGCATAGCAAGACCTAGCGCCTACACAGTTGAATTTAATGATCAGATTATTATCTGGCTCACATTCACTACTACACTGAAAGATGTTTACAGAGAACATTAATCCCAGCCAATTAGCTTGAATGTGTTTAGATTCATTTCCCTATGAGGGTTTAGAGACAAGATCCAGGATTAGCAAAGAGGCTTATAACAAAATAAGAAACATCCAGTTAGTTTCTCCTCTGTCTTTAGCGGATGTTTCCTCCTTCAGTATGACCTTCTTGTTTTGGAAATGGTGCCAGATATTTGCTACTACATTTCATTCCCTGTTAATGGGACTAACTGACACCCTCTTTTATAGGGAAAGGTGTCTTTAAGGGCTATTCCACACGGGGAGATAGCCACGCGTTTGCGGTCGCGGCGACAAAGCGCCGCGCCAGTCGCCGCGACCGGCGCAGGCGACAGTTTTGTATGGGCGCCTATGTAAAAACGCCTGTGCTAACCACACGAGGCGATGCGCTTTTCAACAGTCGCCTGAAAAAGCCTGGCGAGGCATTTTCAGGCGACTGTTGAAAAGCGCATCGCCTCGTGTGGTTAGCACAGGCGTTTTTACATAGGCGCCCATACAAAACTGTCGCCTGCGCCGGTCGCGGCGACTGGCGCGGCGCTTTGTCGCCACGACCGAAAACGCGTGGCTATCTCCCCGTGTGGAATAGCCCTAAAGAATAAAAGGAAAGTTTGCTTGACTGGGGACCTTTTTGAAACAAACAGTAACAAATGTTTTGAAGTAGATAGCCTAGCCAAAGCAACTCCAACTATGAGTGTTGTGTATTGTAATTTGGTTCAAGAAACTAGTGAAAAGCCAGAGCAGGGTAATCATCATGGGTATTCTTGATAATCCAACTGCACTGGGCATTGGGAATCCTACCTACCGGATATTCTAACAATTAGCGCCAACTCTAGGCACCATCACATTTAGCATTTACTAAATGGTATGTGCACTGATCACCATAGCTCTATGGTATTTATAAGACACATAATGGTATTTGTTCTACAATAACATAATGGTATTTGTTGCAATAAATTTTTGCAAATGGTTACACTCTGATGTGAAAACATCCTGGGTGCCACTAAAAAGAGAATGTATTGTATTCTAGAAATGAACACACAGGGCTTGAACATAGGAACAAGGCAGACATAAAGACCACACAATAAACAAAATTACATACATACGTTGGCATGAAACAACATAGTACTGATATGTTTTTAAGCTTTCAATACATCACACGATTTTTTTGGATGTTGTTACACTTATGACAAGTAGCTTTCTTCTGTTTGTATAGGAATTTGTTTAGCAGTTAAAGGGTTAAAAGCTTTTCTGGAAAATAACATGTAGGGGCAGATTTACTAAGCTCGAATTCGAATGAAAAAAAAAACGAATTTCGAAGTATTTTTTTGGGTACTTCGACAATCGAATGGGTCAAATTCGATCGAAGTACTGTCTCTTTAAAAAATACTTCAACTTCATACTTCGCCACTTTAAACCTACCTAGCTGCAATGTTAGCCTATGGGGACCTTCCCCAGCACTTTTCTAAGCTTTTTTTGATCTAATAAAAATCGTTTGATCGATCGCTTAAAATCGCTCAAATCGTTTGATCGAAGCATTTGCACTATATCCTTCGAATTCGAAGGATTTTACTTCGAGAGTTGAATTCGAGGGCTTATTAACCCTCAAAATTCGACCCTTGATACCCTTGAGTATTTTCTTGGGTACTTCGACCATCGAATGGGTCAAATTGATCAAATGGAATGATTCGAACGATTCGAAGTAAAAATCGTTCGACTATTCGACCATTCGATAGTAGAAGTACTGTCTCTTTAAAAAATACTTCGACTTCATACTTCGCCACTTTAAACCTACCGAGCTGCAATGTTAACCTATGGAGACCTTCCCCACACTTTTCTAAGCTTTTTTTGATCTAATAAAAATCCTTTGATCGATTGCTTAAAATCGTTCGAATAGTTCGATCAAAGCATTTTCGCTAAATCCTTCAAATTCGATATTCGAATTCGAAGGATTTTACTTCGAGGGTCGAATTCGAGGGTTTATTAACCCTCGAAATTCGACTCTTGATAAATCTGCCCCCTAGTCTTGCCCTGCACAGGTAAAACTGATGTGTTTGCTTCAGAAACACTACTATAGTTCATATAAACAAGCTGCTGAGTAGCAATGGTGGAAATTGAAAAAAGACTATATGGCACAGGATAAATAGTGGATAACAGATAACATTATGTTCCTACGGAGCTTATCTGCTGTGTAACCTGAGCCTTTTCTATTTTGAATGGTTGCCCCCATTGCTACACAGCAGCTTATTTATATAAATAATAGTAGTGTTTCTGAAGCAAACACAGCAGGGCAACATATATATTTATTACTTTAAAACAATTTCATTTTTTAATGTTACTGGTCCTTTAAAGGGGGCAGACAATATTTGATTGACAGCTGCAATTTTTTGTGTCTGGGTGAGAGGTCCACTATAAGGTTTAGAATTCAATGGTAAACTTATATGAAGAAAAATATTGACCTTCAAATTCACTGTATTTAGAATTTTAGTTTTCATTTGTTAACCTTGATTTACTTTGCTATGCCACTATAGGAGTCTGAAGAGAATTCTGTAAGATTAGAGAATGCTAGCAATTGAATTAAGTATCGAGTTAGCCTTAAGGTCTGAAAGCTGTGACTCTCTGTCCCATTACGCATTGCCTTATTTTCTGTGATTGCCCATGTCCCTGTGCCTTTGCACGTCTCAGCTATCCTGGAAAAAATAAATCATCTGGCTCACATCTTAATGAGATGACGGACCTTCTCCAGTGTTTGCATACTTTTGCAGGAAGAGGTGTGGAATTCTAATTACAGGGCTTGGATTTCAGTGTTTCTTATACCTTTTCCATCCCCTCTTTTAACCTTCTAGGTTCTGCACCCACCTTTCCACCTAATCACTGGAAGCAAATCCCACAGCATACTGTAGAAATATGCTTCGGGCTTAATCAGCAACATAAGGGTTAATCTCTTCTATGTCACTGGGAATAGAAACACACTAATCCTCAATATATTCTTGTCCTCCCTCCAAATAGGTTAAATAATGTATCCCAAGAATGGCTGACATCTCAGCTCCAAGAAAACTCATTAGGACAATTAATTAAAATCTGCAGGTTTTAGCACAATTCCCTCTAGTTACAAAGTGAAAACATGTTGGAAAACAGAACTAATTGATTAGAAAGTCAATGCTTCTCCCTGTCTCTACATGTAATTTTGACGTCCATCTGTAAAAGTGTTATGGGACGTCACCACTATGTGAATAAAGGATAATAAACGCACAAATATTATTGCACGATAAAAATGTACAGCAGGGGCCATATGTGAACACCATTATGTTTTCAGCACCTTTGCTGTCATTCTACCCCTTGCTCTCATCTTTACTTTGCTCCTGGGCTTTATTAAGTCCCTATAATCATTTTGACCCCGGCAGCACCTTCTCCTACCATTTTTTAATAATAGTAAATCATTGAAAGGGAAATCTAATGTAATTAGAGATCATAGAAGTAATTTGCAAAGACCCTAGAGCACTAAGGGAAGTAAAAACACACCCCTTGATGGTCATTCAATAAGCACTCTGCACTTTAGGGTCAGATCAGATTCTGCCAGAAGGTGCAGAGGGCATCACTGGTGGTAGCAAGTCAGACCTGTCATATGGACAGTTGGGGGCAGGGTCAGACTGGACTGGTGGGGTACTGAGAAAAACTCAGTGGGCCCCAGCTTTCAGGGGTCCCACTGGCCCAGACCCGCTCCCCCCACCTGCCGAAACTATGCTCTCCCAGATCTTCCCCTGCCCCGTTCAAAAGGAGAAAAGCAGATATATGCAGGTGGGAGGTGGGCAGAGGCAGGTTGCAACTGGCATGGGGGCCTGTTGAGTTGACTGAGGGAAGTAAAGGACCTGGGGGAATGTGCGGGCCCCTGATGCAGCAGCCCCAGTGGACCCTGACCCCCCAAGTCCAACACTGGTTGGGGGGGCATCTACTTGCCTACTCCAGCCTACCACTCATGTATACAACACTGCAGAACACAGGCAGCAATTCATTGAATTATTTCACAATGCTGAAACATTTTTCTCTATCTAAAATGTCACATTGGTTTTTATTTTTGTGCTTTCCTCCAAAATATGTGGCTACTGAGCTAAGATTCTATCGGAAACTGAATAGGTTACCCATATCCCTTGGGTTCTCTCCATGAAAAACAACCACAATTCCAGAGGTCTGTCAATCAGCTTTTCATCCATATTCTATGGCAAATGCCATATAAGATTGTAGATTTCTGAACACAATACAAGTGTTTCTAATGTAAAGATCTCCTTAGCATTCTGTATAATAAAAGAGATGGTGTGATGTGTTCCACCCTACCTTTCTAAGTTGAAAGCCATGTATGATATGTTTTCTTCAGGCTTGTAAAACAAAGGTGACCAAGGTCAATAGGCATGTAGTTCAAATGTTATAACTCACACAAGCTTGTAAAGCATGGGTCACCAAGATTATAGTTTATAGGTCATTCAGGCTTGGAAAGAAACAGTTTCACCAGTTTTATGAAGGCAAGAGGGGCAGAGGTTGGCAGGTCCATTAAATATTGTGGGAAAGAAATGTTCTAAACCAGTTGAGCCAACAAAACTCAAGCTTATTTTCTAAGCATGTGTAGCCATCCCTTTTGCAATACCATATGAATCAAAAGCATGACAATGAATTTTGCAATGGGTGAAAGGTCCCTCTGATCATAAGTGGTGGTTGAATAGCTCATGTGGGTGTCAGGATTACTCACTCACCCACTGATTAAACTCTACTCCTAAGAGGATATATAGGATACAAGGGGAATAGAGAGCAGTCTATGTGGACAGGTTTTGAAAACATTGCCCTTAGCACCTGCTATCTCTATATTTATTTTCCCTCTACATTCCATTTCACTGGTTTTTTTTTTACCTCTCCCTTTCCGAGTCAACAGGCATAAGTCAAGGATTGCTATTATTTCCCATGAATCCTTGTTATAGGGTCAGGAGGCCTCCTAGCTTCATTCTAGGATAGCTCCGCTGTGGAAATGTGACAGCTTATGCATTAATGATTTAGAGGCAGCAGAGAATGCCCTCATACCCCTGGTCGTCTCTTCCATCTGCTGCTCCTCTGACAGGTCATTAACAGATTTTGTACAGCAGGGACAAACCAGCTCAGTCGTAGATATAGGGAAGGGAGAAGTGGCTTTATCTTTTAGCATGTGTTCAGACTTCAGCATAAACTGGAATCCATGTATCTTTCAATGACAGTAAGCTTTAGTGGCATACAGGGTGGTCAAGTTTAATTTTTAAGAGCTTTTTTGGCATAGGAATTTTTTTTTTCTCTCTCAATTGTCTGGCTTTTGACAGGTTTAGAGCCCAAAGCATTATGACATTTCAGTGCAATATTAATCTTCTCGTTCTAGTTCAAACTATCCCCCTTTTTTCTGTTTTGTGCATAGCTGTACTTTAAATTCTACAAGTCAATTTATCAGAGTGCAAACTGCAAAAAACTCAGCAAGACCATCCCTGATGGTGGATTATTTTCCCCTTAAGGGTCAATAATTTGCAGAACAAACAGCAGAAGGTTACTAAATAGATTGCTGAGTATAGATCTAAGTAATCCCTAATAATTTATTACACATAAGTAAGTATGCACTGCAGCAAATTTGCAGGAAATCGTGAGTTAGAATTCATGGTATTATGGTACAGCCAATTATTACTGGGGATGATGGGAGCTTACGTAAACAAGGGCAGGGTGGCCGTAATCAAGTATTGGTTAGTAGGTATACTATAACATGTAATGTCTAGATTCAGCTACAGTACATGGAAACAAAAGATGAAGATTTTAAAATTGATTATGAAGTGTCCGTATCCCTTTAAATATATGTTTACGATGCCTGGTGTATGCTCGTTTTTATAATAAAAATCAAACATTTTACAATGTCACTGCTCATTTTATAGTGCTAATTACCATTTGCATTTTTCAGCTTCATGTGAGTTTTAAAAAGAAAATCGGTTTATTGACTTCAAAATTTGAAGAATCTTCTTCTTTCTGTTTAGTATGCCGCACTTCAGTCTCCTATTTTTTCATCAATAACTAAAGGCATTTGTTGGGTTTTGAGCTTCGCTGATTGCTTTTTAGTTGGATTATACTTTAAACAGACCATTTTTAAATAGTTTCCAACTTCCTCAGTGATTATACAGTACCACACACACAAGCTTGGGATAAAAGGGACATATTGATTTATGGCTTCACAAACCATCACAGAGCGAGGAAATCTACTGCCTGGCTGAGGCATTTTGTTGACACAAATAGTAGTTATCACAACTTATTTTTAGAAGTTTCACCGTTTGAAGCAAAATAACAAGGGTGGCTTTATAATGAGGTTTGCATTGGCTTTGCACATGTCCAGGTCTAAACAAATACAGCCTAAGGCATGTTGACTTTTAACAGCTAGTGGCCTGACTTAGGTTACAAAGCAACATGTCATGTTTTGTTTTTTAATACTCAAAATCCTGAGACTGTCACGTGGTGTGTGTGTGCTTTGCGCCAAACAGCCATTGACTTTAATGGCAAATATTTGTCATTGCACACACGGGTAAGATTTTAGGCTCCATAATGGCAACTTGAGCATTTTTGCACCAGAAACTGCACTATGTGCCCTGACAGGTGGAATACCTGAATCTGTCTTACTGTCTGATTCATTAGATAGCTTTAAGAAGGGTTTGTATGACTTTTGAATGAATGAATACAAGGTTATGGATGATCATAGTTGATCCAGAGACTGGTCCGATTGCCATCTTGGAATCAGGAAGGAATTTGTCCCCCTCTGAGGCAAATTGGATAGGGATTTGGCCTTCCTTTGGATCAACTAGCAGTTAGACAGGTTATATATAGGCATAAAAGGCTGAACTTGATGGACGTGTGTCTTTTTTTCAAGCTAAATTATTATTTTACAATGTAGTATGTGACTTAAGCCTAATGTAAAGTCTCTTATGACTTGTCCATGGTCCTGAAATGACATGTTATTACTGTGAACTGTATTAATGATGAGTGAGACTTCTTAGCTGTGGTACACTGTATGTATACCTAAAATGGCTATACCTCATCCAAACAAAACTGCCTGTATGGAATAGTAATCAAACTTTCTGAGGCACAAAGAATCAGTAAGTACAAAGTCAGAGGTGGAAATAGGCTGTACCTTTTCAGGCTCTGGTGGACACATTTTCAAGGCAAATTGAAAAAGTCTCTGAATGAGCTGTCCATGGTCCTGAAACCAGGAAGATGGTGTAAAGACAATGGGGCATAGCAAGTGAAAATTCGCCTGAAATCTCATCTGCAGACATTGCCAAATTACTAACAGTCGTGGAGGACAATTCGCTAGCGAAAGAAACCGTTGCTAGTGCAGTTTCGTGCCCTATCGCTAGGTGAATTTTCGCTCAGGTGAATGATTGTTACTCTGCAAATTCACTAAAGTACAAATTTTACAAAACATTACCTCTTTCGTCAGAGTTTCCTTCGCCACCTTAGACCAGGCGAACTGATAAGATGAAATTACATCCTCCTCAATCTTATGTCAGTGACATCATATCCTGTATGCCGAAAAGTGATGACACAACTTTGCATTTTAGTGAATTAGCGTAGTGGTAGCGAATTTTCATCTGGTGATTTGGTACGAAGCGTGGCAGATTGTTTGCTGGCGAAAACTCGCCCTTTAGTGAATATGCCCCATTGTGTGGTATTAGCCTTAAGTTTTATATCATACAATCCAATTAGTAGCAGCTACTTGTAGTTGGCAAGAAATACATTTCTTGTTTTTCTTTAAGTATGCCAACATAGAAGGCATTGATACTTACTTAACCAGTATTTATATATATCCCAAAACCCCATCCATGGATCATGGGTGGAGTTTTGGAATAATTGGGGTTGGGTTGTATCAGGGGCATGGTCATGCCTGCAAGGGGCTTTAATTTACTAAGGACCCCAACACCATACAGGTTGACCAGTGGCCAGTTGACCAGTGGGCTAATAATTGGCATGCCCTGGGGGGATGATCCTGCTAAATCAGTAATATGAGGCTCCTAATAGCTGATAGCAATATTGATTGCAGCCCTTCTTGCAATGGAGAGCTAGAGGTAGCTTCTCAATAAGCACAGCTGCTCTTATATACCCACCTGCGAGATATAATCCTGCCATTTTTTTTTTTTAAACTGGTGCAGGTGAGCCATGTTTTTACATTCTGCTTTTTATTCAGACAGACATAAAGTAGGACTAGACAACTTTAAAAAAGAAGGAAACAAGTCTGCATTATATCGTACAAGAAAATGTATTTTTCAAGAATAATTAACGTTTTTGAATAGCAGTGTCCCTTTAAATATGCTATATTCTATTAAAACAAGTTAATTTCTCATTGATTTTCAGTTACAGAAAATATGGTCACAGGTTTTTGTACTGCTAGACAGATGGCATCTACCCTGGAGAGGTGGTCAGCACAGAAACAAGCACATGTCTTATCTTAGCTTATTTCTCAGCTGGGTGAGGAGAGAATCATTTGTAAATTCATTCACAGCGTCAGGTTTACATAGTAATTATCCCATCAGATGCACACTTCTTAAATCCAGTTACAGTATACACACTTTCATCAGTGGTCCCATTGCTTCATTTTGTGTTCAGTCTATTGAACGTATAAGCACTACAGAGTGTGTAAAATATTCTGCTCAAGGCATGTGTATTTTTAAAATATCTCCTTGGACTGCAGTGTGTTTCACATTGTGTATCATGCACCAACACAGATACAAATGGCAAGCTGGGCCTTAACACTATATAGATGAGCACAGGCAAGTGCTTTATGTATGGCACCTTCGTGGAGACAATTCTGCACCGATGTTTACACTTATCAATGCACATAGCACTTATAAAGGAGTCCTTATATCTCCCATAGACATACACTATACTGCTGGTGCTGGCTGTCCTTTGTGATCTACAGAAACATTAGCTAATTATGATTAGGGATGTAGCGAACAGTTCGCCTGCGAACTTGTTCGCGCGAACTTCGACCGTTCGCGTCCGCCTAATGTTCGCGAACGTTTGGGAACGTTCGCAATTTGAGTTCGCGACCATTCGACCGCTAAAATCGAACGATTTCCATTCGTTCGAACGATTTCCATTCGTTCGAACGATTTCCATTCGTTCGAACGATTTCCATTCGTTCGAACAATTAAAATCCCTCGACCGTTCGATTCGAATGAAAATCCTTCGATCGAACGATGAAAATCCTTCAAACGTTCGAATCGAACGAAAAATCCTTCGAACGTTCGAATCAAACGATTTTGCGGGTGTTCGAAGCTCGCGAACGGTTCGCGAACCGTTCGCATTTTTTGCCGGTGTTCGCGAACGGCGTTCGCGAACACCAAAACGGCGGTTCGCTACATCCCTAATTATGATATGCAAATTTCTGCAAGTAATATATACACAGAGAGTTGTCGGTGCCCATATTAATATGCTAATGTATTTATTAAAACATATCTAGAACACAGTGTCTGAAGCCAAATATAACCACAACTTTCATTTGGACTTGGATCTATTTATTACTACCATATCCTCCAAATGCACATATTGTTTTAAATTTGCCCCAAATTACAAAAAAAATCCCATCCATCCCCAGTCTGCCCCCACCCAGGTACATGATCCTTCGGGCTTCTGTGCAATGACTCTGGTGGGCCCTACTAGAGGGTGGACCAGGGTGCAGTCGCACCCACTGCTCCCTGGTAGGGGGAATCTCTTCAAAATTGTTTGGGAATGCAACATGGCAAGGTGCAGCAGAG
This sequence comes from Xenopus laevis, assembly GCF_017654675.1. Lineage (NCBI taxonomy): Eukaryota > Metazoa > Chordata > Amphibia > Anura > Pipidae > Xenopus > Xenopus laevis. The sequence goes on along the minus strand of NC_054375.1, from coordinate 54,124,268 downwards.
CCCTGTGCCTAAGTACAGAATTGCCTTGCACTCGACAGCATTGCACTCTGCACCTTGTGCTGGAAAAATGATCAGGCTGGATGCAAGTGCTGTGTAGTGAGCTCTAAGCAGTGCGATTTTGTATCCAGGGCAATTTAGGGATAGTCATGAATACAGTTCTGCTTAACACAGACAGCGATGTATTCATAGGAGAAATTCAGGTCTTTAAGCCCTGGACCTGGACCTATGGTGCTGAGCAAGGTGCAGGGTGCAAAAAAGCAAAGAAAATGTTGTTTTTCCCCTAGCATCTTCTCCCAGAGTATACTTTTTAGCTTTATCTGCAGAAATTGATTCTTTACATACAGCTCAGCATGGCAATATCTAATATCCAGCCTGGAAGTGACAAAGCCCCCCATGAGCAGAAAGAGAGACAAAAATGGCTGACATTTTTATAGTCATGGTAGGGTCTGTAGATGTCTAGCAGAACTTCCAGTTTAAAAGCAATTGCAAGGGTTTGATTCCTTATAATATAAGTAATTGGTAGATAGTGGTTGAGCAATTGATGGAAATAGTGATGGGCGAATTCATTCGCCAGGCGCAAATTCGCGGCGAATTTGCGCGTTTTGCCACCAGCGAATAAATTCGCAAAACGCCCGCGAAAATCCACCCAAAAAAAATTTGCCGGCGTCAAAAATTAGATGCCGGCGCCGTTTCCCCAAATTTTCGGCGCAAATTCGCCCATCACTAGATGGAAACAATTGGTAGAGTTAATATGGAAGTAATGAGTGTGGAACTGACATAGCACTGGTGTATAATTCCACTGCATCTTTGTGAAACAGGAAAATTAGAATTTAGACAAAAATTAAAGAAGATTCCTGTATTAGTTGCTTTTTGTTCAAACATTTCTTCTTTATGAGGATTCATAACTCTCTATTCATAGACAAACTCTCTAAATCTTTTATATACTGTACAGTTTCCTATAACCTTCCCTTTAAAACCATAAACAAACTTTCAGGACCTTCGGGTTTTTTTGTGTGTTGTCAAACTAGATTTGGAGCCTGTGCTGCTCTTCATTGTTTATTTTTAATGTATCTATCTCTTCCTCTGTTCTCCTTTCAGTATTTTAATTATTGGAGCACAATGAGCTATTAGAGTGTACCACAAAGAACAATACTTTGAGTTGAATTTCAACTTTCTTTGCCTATCTCCCTGAATTAATGTAAGCTCTTTGTACATTGCCTTTGAATTTTCATTAAAAATTTATTAAATAAATAACTCAAAAATATGGCATACATAGATTTTACTTCTAACATCAAAGAGCACAGCACAGTGAGGCCAGGTGCAGTACAAGAAATAGAGAAAAAAGAAAAGAGGCTGTGATCATCTGGACAATAAATAAACATTAGAGATGGGGTAGGCTCAAATAAAAAAGGAATGTGGGCTTTGCTTACAAGTTGTTAATATATACTGTATATGCTCAGCATTGACATATACTCTGGGCTGGAATGGAGGATCCATTTAAAAACAGATTTGGACATAAATTCCATCTCAATTTGTAAGGTTGCCATATACAGTATACATATATTTATATGCACAAATATGGCTGAGCACTTGACTGCCTGACCATCTTTGTGTTTAAGGCACAAATGCCTTGAGGTGCCATAAACCATTGGTAAGAAGTGAAAAATACCATAACTACTTTTTACTTCCCAATATGTTCCGTTGTGCCATCAGCCAAATAAATCAAACAGTGCCAAGTCAGTCTGTGTGTGTCTGTGAAGGTTCTCATTCATCCAGGTCATGATAAATCTAAAGCAACTGGACTAACCTTGAAAACATTTTCCCCACTCATCCGAGCAGCTTCTTCTGAACTAAAGAAGCCACTCGGATAAGTGGTTAAACATTTTGAAGATAACTTAAAGCCCAGTTGCTTTTAGGGTTGCCACCTGGCCAGTATTTTACTGGCCTGGCTGGTAAAAATATTGCATGATTGCAATGTTAAGTATAGGGAAAAACCATAAAAACATAGGAAGGCCGGTATTTTTTTCTAGAAAAGGTGGCAACCCTAGTTGCTTTAGATCTCTGCTAGATACAACCAGTGTTTAGCTGACAACTTCAGGGTGGTACTCACCACCCTTCAAAACATTCAAAAGTAATAAAATTGTCATTTAATTAAAAGTTTTCTATGAACCTATATTGCATGAATGTTCATATAATAGTTAACCAATATACTGTATTATTGTTCCAAAGGAGGACATTGATGCTTACATTTTTGGGAAAACTCCTACAGGTATAGTATCGAAAATATAATTCATGGTTTGGTCGCATGACCTCCCTAAAGAAGCATGGTCTGCCAATTAGTAATAAGGTTTTATGTCAATGTGAACAAGGTTGCTTGGGAAAAGCTGGACAAAACAGCTGGAGATTATTATTAATATTAATGCTTTTTTATAAAGCACCAACATATTCTGCAAAGCTGAATAAATAGATGTATACATTGAACATGCAGATTACATACAAATAAACAACCAATATAAGAGGTAAAAAGGGCCTTGTCCAAAAGATCTTACAATCTGAAAGATAAAAAAACAGTCAGCACCAACAACACTAAGGGGCAGATTTATCAAGGGTCGAATTTCGAAGTGGAAAAAAACTTCGAGATTCGACCATCGAATAGGATAGTCCGATATTCAAAGTCAAAGTCGCAGGGTTTTTAAGATCGTACGATCGTACTTCGATCGTACTTCAAATCGAACGATTTAATTGTACGATTTTTTTTACAAAAAAATCCTTCGACTTCTCAAAACTTAGCCAAATACTGGCTATAGGTTCTATAGGTCCCCATAGGCTAACATAGCAATTCGGCAGGTTTAAGGTGGTGAAGTATCGAAGTTTTTTAAAGAGACAGTACTTCGATTATCGAATGGTGAATAGTCTAAGGGGCAAATTCACTAACCTGCGGAGTTGCGCCGCACTTCACCAAGCGAAGTTTCGCCACGGCGCCGCTAATTCACTAAAATCCGAAGTTGCGCTCAGGGAGGCGAACGGTAGCGAAGTTGCGCTAGCGTTAATTCGTCAAGGAAAGCGAAGTTACACTAGCGATGCCTAATTTACATAAGGCACCAAGTTAAAATACAATGGACGTAGGTGTAGCAGCAAATACATTACACTACACAAACCTGGGAAGCCACAAGCTTCATAAAATAAAATAGAGGTGTTATATTGCCCTATACATGTGCCCACTGTATATTTTAGGTGCCATATGTTAGGAAATGTAGGGGGGAAGGAGGGTACCCCCAAAAAAATTTACGATCTTTTTCAGCCTATCACCCTTAAAAAAAGGAAAAGACGCCAGCGTTTTTTGGGACTTAGAAAAGATTTCAACTTTTTTTGAAGCAATCCCTATCTACTCTATTGCACTTCACCTGGCAAGTCTGGCGCAAGAGGTAAGGTTCAGTAAAATGCGCAAGTTAGTGAATTAGCGTAGTTACGTCCCATTGACATAGCGCAGCTTCGCCTGGCGTAAGGGTGCGAAGTAGCGCTAGAGTAGGTCCACTTCGCTAGCGAATTTACACCAGCACCTGTTAGTGCGAAATGACGTCACGCTGGCGAATTTGCGCTAGCGTTAGCCGCTTCGCTCTTTAGGGAATCTGCCCCTAAGCATTTTCACTTCGAATCGAAGTCGAATTTGGCCTATTCGATGGTCGATGTACCCAAAAATTACTTTGAAATTCAAAGTTTTTCCATTCGAATATTCACTTCGACCCTTATAAAAATGTGCCCCTAAGTTTGCTCATAGACAAACAGATACCATGGGGGCTATTTTGCCAAATCCATAAACCCATAGCAATTATATGTTTGATTTGATTATTCTACTTGCATTAGACTGGTTAAGGTGACAACCTTAACCAGTCTAATGCAAGTATAATAATAAAATCAAACATATAATTGCTAAGCAGGCCCGGACTGGCAATCTGTGTGTTCTGGCAAATGCCAGAGGGGCTACTATAAGGTGCTATAGAAAGTCCGTATTTAGTGGGCTGGTGGGGGCTGTTTGGGCCTCTGTGTACCTGAAATGCCAGGGCCTATTTTTATTTTCAGTCCGGACCTGTTGCTAAGGGTAAGCTAGGGTAAACTTTGCCCAAATTTGTACATAACCATGTTATTTAGTGTCCCTTTAAGAGATATACGTAGGGTGCTTACTGAGTAGGACACGTGATTTGGGCATGCGTAGGCAGTGTGATATTAAACACCCATGTCATACTGAAATGGAGCACACAAGCAGGGAGGAAAATGAAATGTTGACATAGAAGTCAGTTCATTATTTGCTTTCACACCTGTCACTGGAATGGGAATGGGTGCAAACACTACATAAATTTTCTGTTTCTCATTCTGATCTTTACTCAATTAACATTTATCTGTTAAAATGTATGTTTTCACACAGAAAATCTTAATGGACAGGATAAGAATATTTTTAAACTTTAAAACCGTAAGCGCAAGATTTGCAGAGGCTCTTTCTCCCATGGTAACTTTCCTTAGCTCATAATAAAGGTATCTCACTGTTTGAGTAGTGATGGGCGAATTTGCGCGAAATTCGCGAAACGCCGAAAAATTCGCAAAACGGCGCCGGCGTCTAGTTTTTGACGCCGGCGCCCGTTTTTCCGACGCCGTCGCCCGTTTTTGGCGCCGGCGCCCGTTTTTGGCGCCGGTGTCCTTTTTTCCGAGAAAATTTTTTTTGACGCCGGCGAATTTTTGACGCGAATTTTCGCGGGCGTTTCGCGAATTTATTCGCTGGCGGTGAAACGCGCAAATTCGCGCCTGGCGAATAAATTCGCCCATCACTATGTTTGAGCTCTGTTATGTATCTTCATGCCCAAAGAAGACTTGACAGATGCTGTAAAATTAAGAGCATATCTGTAACTAAGAAGAAATGTGAAGTAAAAGTGATTGCTAAATGGGAAATTCAGTTTAAATTGATTTCAGGGGGAAGGTGTGTGTACAATGGGGTTAAAGATGGTAGAAAGGGAATGGTCAGAACTAAAACTTGCTTTACCTATTTAGTATCCTGGTTATCACTGAATCATAGAATGGTGAAAGTTATTGACAATGTTGAATAACCATGAATTAAAAGGGGACATGAACATACAATGGTTTCAACCCAAAGAGTCTGGAAACTAGTGCTTTTTATTATAGGGGCCCTTGTAACCTTGTCTCATTTTACAACCGTTTTTTATTAACATATTGTTGCTTATTTGTTGGGGCCACTTTTGTCTGCATAAGAATCAGGTGACCTGCTAAAACGAGTCTCCTGTAGGATGCGAAACCACACAGGGGCTGCCAAATGCCCAATCACAGCCCTTATTTGGCATCTCCGGGGACTTTTTTTAAGCTTATGTTGCTCCCCAACTATTTTTACATTTGAATGTAGCTCATTGGTAAAAAAAAAAGTTGGGGACCCCTGGTTTACAGGCTACCATATTGTCAATTTGTAGTAGACACCTCCAGCAGAAACACCAGGGGCGTAACTACAGAGGAAGCAGACCCTACTATGACTATAGGGGCCCAGTAAGGCCCTAATTAATGAGCAATTTCAATATTATCAATTTCAATCTTAGTAGTTATGCCACTGAGAAACACCATACACACACTAGAGGTGTTTTTGTGGCTATATTCAGTGACTCCACTGAGTAAAGAAATATGGTTGTTCCACTAGCATGTATATATGCAGGAAAAACAATAATTAATATAAGAGTAATGTGTATGGCAATTATTATAATGATTTAACAAAGCCATGTTGTAATGCAGTGGAGAGTACTTCTAATTAGTACTTATAATTAGAGATGTCAGTGAATATTGTGGGATTATGGAAGATGCTGTTTAGCAACAAGCAGAGACTAACCGAATGTGCTAGCTTCAGTGTTGATCTCATGAAGAGCTCTCGGGTCTAGATTTGCAATAACATCATATTTTGGCCTTAATTAGAATAGATGTTTCTAAAATTCATTTGGAGATGCCAAAACGTTATTAGAACCCACACAGTTGTTTTGTACTTAGTCATAACAGAACACTAATCTGTTCCGTGGAACATTTTGTGAATTTTGTTGGCTTTTGTAGCATTAGATGCACAAGAATCCTTCAGCGACTCAGCTCTGATATTTTAAACATTCAAATGATATTCCCAAAATGCTTTTTGTTTTTATGTAATTTAACAGGAGTAATATAGCTAACTTAATGCACCTCCACCTGGATATCTCAGTATAACACCCCTGCCAAGCAGTTCAGCAGATACATGGTCGCTTTGCTTGCCATTATGGGAGGGGCGAATAAATGCAAATTGCTTTTATGCATAGATTACAACATGTGCAAATGCCTGACAAAGTCCATTTAACACCATATTTTTCCACACTTGGCATCTTAAATGAGAAAATGACACATGAAAGTAGGTATTAAAGCCATATGGAACGATATGAAATTAGTGAAATAACATTCTTCCAAATGGTTGCACATTTGCGGAGTGTTGATAAAGGTCATTCAATGACACTGCATCTCTTTGCAAGCACAACATTTGGAGTACAGAAAATGTGTGTGTTTGAAGAAGTGTGATTAAAGAGGGTCTGGCCGTAAATTGGCAACATTCGCTATTTATAGTTAAAAAAAAACAAAAAACGTTATTCTATTTTAAAGGAGAAATATGCACCAGGACCTAGTATAAACCAAATAAATAAAGTTGGTACTGTACACCATTAGCCAATAGATGCATTAGGAAATATATTTCATTATATATTATTTAAGTCATAGAATTGTAGTTGTCTGTCTGGATAGAGTTGAGTGGTTCTTATTTAAATCACTTACCAGTAGTTGGCCTTATGAGAGATGTGATCTGAGCCACATTGCTGCTTATGTAGCTTGTCATTCAGACTATTACAGCTGTCTTTTCTCTGAATGGATAAGTAAACAGGGGGTGTTAAAACCATACAGTAAAACAGGGGTCCCCAACCTTTTTTACCCATGAGCCACACTCAAGTATAAAATAATGTTGGAGAGCAACACAAGCATGCAAAAAGTTCCCGTGATTCCAAATAAGGGCTTTGACTGGGTATTGGTAGCACCTATGTGGACTTGCAGCCAACAGGAGGCTCTGTTTGCCAGTATACATGTTTTTTTTTAAGCCAGGAATTCAAAAAGAAGCACCTGCACTGGGAGCAACATGCAAGGGGTCAAAGAGCAACATGTTGCTCATGAGCTACTGGTTGGGGATCACTGCAGTAGAGGGATTGTCCCAGAGGCTCAAGGGGAGCAGAAGAAAATGTTGCTCTGCCTGTTTGTATTGTTATTTTCCTGACTGTGACCAGCATGTCTATCTGTCCTTGCTACAGTGGGTTAACAGCACACTTATACAAAAAAAACTATCCTTCTGCTTGCTAATACACTCCAAAGATAGAACTATTAAACATGGCAGAGGCTTTGTGTAATGCTCCCAGAAAGGGCATATTCAGCAAATGTAACACAATCAGTATGTTTTAGATTATATTAGTCTAGGACAATTTACTGTCTCGTTCCCTTCCCTTTGGTAGCACAATTGCCTTCACCGCGTGACTCTCCATTCAAGGCATTTTTCATCTCGGAAAACACATAAAAACAGTATCTTTAGTAGACTATATAATCCTCCGAATTAAGAATGTCTTCTAGCTATGATTTGAACGTTGCTAAACTGCTGAAAGCAAGCGGTCGAGGCAAAATGGGATTTTATCTAATTATTTTTACCTGTTTATAGATTCTGGAGCATAAAAATATAGCTGTATTGGTGGCATGGAAAATAGGCGCTGTAAAGCCAGAGCTTTTCTAGCTAGTGTGTCCCTATGCCAATCACACACTGTTGCCTTCCCTCTAAGGAGCACAGATAAATTGTACCACTATGTTAACACTGGATGCCACTGTACACATACATCCATCTCCCAGTGGGAAGCTGTTTTCAGAGTCCCGGTAATAATGCTCAGTCAGTCCTCCCGGTGTGATGAGCCTGTCAGTGCTGACAAGGGGAATTACTGGGACCCCGAGATGCTGTGTCACAGGAGGAGGGAAGAATGTTTTTCTTTATCAGATCCATTTTCAGTTTAATTGCTTGAAAACAGATTTCTCAGTGCGTGTGATGACAGAGATGTAATGACTGGATGAGAAAAACATTCGATGAACTCCTGTGGTTTGTAACTTTGCCCTTTGCACTGTTGCTGCGGAGGGCAACTCTGACCTTAACGCTGTGATCCGACGCAATATAGATGGTTTGATCTTATGCATTTTAAAAGCTAACCGCCCATTGACTACTTTGCTGCTGGGGAAATCTGGACTGGAATGTGTTGTTTTCATCAGGAGAGATATATTTCCTCATAATTGAAGGGTAAATTGATTTCTGGTGAGACAAAGGCCAAGGTCAGGATCAAGAATATATTAAAAGAAAAAGAGGTCCTTTGCAGTCATTTACTAAAGAGGGCAAGGAACAATGTGGAAAAATAGGTTATTATTTTTTTACCACATTGCACCTTTGCCACTTTTTTGTACCTACAAAGATGTGCATCTGACTGTGAATACTGGCAGGCTGCACCGGCTATCTGTATTCCACAGTGTTGAGTGCAATTTTGATGTCCATTAGTATGCATAGGGAAATGGATAGATGATGCCATAGGTCTCTTCAAGGAAGGTCCTCTCTATTAAGCAACCATTGGTAAATGAATTCCATTGCAGTAGTGCATATTGTATGTATGTTCCCTGTGCAGACTGACCTTTGTTTGCATACAGGTAGAGAAAATAGAATATAATACAATATAATATAAATATGATGTAGGGACAATAGGTTTTACACTACCTTTTGTGACTAAGAAGTTCTGAAAGTTGGTCCTTTGATTGAATGATTTTACATTATGCATATTTTTGTAAACCTGTTTGCTATTCAACAAATCTCCTGCAGTAGCCTCCAGGACCACTAGAGGTCTATAGACAACATGTTGGATATAGATAAATTATGTTAAAGTCAATTATTAATTGATATATCAAAGATGGAAAGAACTGTCTAAATAGGGAATAGAGCTGTCTAAAACTTTATAGAAACACTGATGTTCTATACACTCAATTAGAGGCTTTAATGATGAGGAGGAAGCAAATGACTTAGACACAGAAGGGGTAGAGGGTTCTTATTTATACTCTACATCCAAGGAAGTTTGCTTAATATCTGAACAAAATTAAGTTGCACAAACATGTGGTACTGATGACACAGAACTATTATAGTTTGATAGTAAGCCACAAGAGAAAGCTTCACATAACCATGTCATACTCACATGCATAGGCAGTGCCATTTATTAAAGTTACTAAGAGGCATCTCATCATAAACCCAGTCTGACTCTTCACCTCTTGTAATTCAAAAGGTTCCCTGACGCATTGTATAATTTCAAGGCCAGCATATGCCACACATCAAAACTCCAAGAAATTGCTACAAGGCAGCTGATTCACACATTTTAAGGTTTTGTGGCAGAAAAGAGCAATAAAAAAGCCTACATTTCATATCTAAATGTGATGAAACAGCAGTGCAGTAGCTGAAATAAAATCATAGAAGTAGCTCCTGGGGCTGAGGACGTATAAGTAACTTAACTGCACTAATGTAGTTACAGCATGCATAGATGATGCAGAGATCCACAATGTACAAAATCTCACTATTGACGTCTCAGATGATTTGATTGTGCTTAACTGTTTGGACTAAAATCAGTTAGTGAGAAATGCTCCTTGCAGGTCCATAGCCCATGTGGCAGGTATTGATTCTTTAAAGGGATTGTTCACCTTTGAGTTAACTTGTAATATAATGTAGAGAATTATATTCTGAGATACTATGCAACTAGTTTAATTTGTTTTTGTTATTTGTGGTGTTATGTGTGTTAATATATGTGTTATATGTGGTGTGGAGTTATTTAGCTTTTTATTCAGCAGCTCTGCAGCTTGCAATTTCAACAGTCTGGAGTCCAAATGACCCTGGCAACCATGGATTGATTTGAATAAGAGACTGGAATATGAATAGGAGAGGGTCTGAATAGAAAGATGAGTACAAAGTAACAATAAATCTGTAGTCTTACAGCGCATTTGTTTTTTAGATGTAATCAGTGACCCCCATTTGAAAGTTGGAAAGAGTCAGAAGAAATTGGCAAACAATGAAAAATGTAAATAATAAATTGAAAAGTTGCTTAGAATTGGTCACTCTATAACATACTAAAAGTTAACTTAAAGGTGAACCACACCTTTAAGTATTCTGCAACTGTCACTGTAAGCTGAATTCCTAGGCAACCTTTAATGATACTAACTAATCTATTAGCCATTAACTCATCATACATAGTATTATTATGCTAATTAGTTATAAATAGCTGCACAGTTGCTCTACAAGGGCATTCTGGCTGTAGCACAACCATCTGTACGTTTATAAAGAGCAGGGGTGCTTTTACAGCAATGAATATGGAAAGTAAGCTATAAGACAAAGCTAACATTACATGTAAAAGCTTTTTTTTTTTTTTTACATTTTTTTAAAAATATTTTTTACATTTTTTAAATTGCTGAGCAAATCCTGCTAGGCAATTGGAACATAATCTTCTGCCAACTTGTTAAAGAAAAAGCATCTGCTTAAAGGGGAACTCAAATCTAAAATAGAATAATGCTTGAAATGCTGTATTTTGTATAATAAACATAAACATGAACTGACTGCACCAGAAGTCTAATATGTTTTCAAAGTTGGCTGCAGGGGGCTGTCAGCTTGTAACTATGTTAAACATCTTTTCAAGACCCTGCACATGCTCAGTGTTGTCTAGGCTTCAGTTGGGAGGTTAAGCTTAGGGATTGTCATAAATGATTAAAACAGCACAAGTCAAATAATATCTGCCATAGAATCCGATACAGCGAGACTGATTAATAAGCAGAATAAGCAGACTGCACTGGGTCTGCGGATACAAATCTCAACACAGTTGCCGGCTGTACTACAGGAAAACAAACAAAGCTCAAGGTCAGGGAAGTGAAGTGCGGCTCCCCCTGCTGTTTGAAAGTATGATCCTTTCCCTGCAGAGCAGTTAGGGACCATCTGAAGTTTCCTATCTGCAGCTGTCAGAGCAAGTAAATGAAGGGTGAATCTCACTGCATACAGTCAGGTTTCTTATAAAAATGGTACAAATTTTTAAAGAAAAAATTGGATTTTATTTTTTGGCTTTTACGTTCCCTTTAAGTTATTTCAGTGTGCATTGACTTCAGCCGTGGGAAAAGGAGGAAACTTTATGGTGGCAGTAGTTTAACTAGAGACCATTGCCTCCTTAGAGCATGGCTTAACAGCACAAATGGTCCTTCTTTTTGACACAAAAGGGCAGACTGGTAAATCAATGTCATGTGCATGCATGGAATTAATGTAGTCAGTGTTATACCGATCAACCCTCCGTGAATTCCATCTTCACATCTCATGACGGTTTTTTACCAAGCTATTTTCTTTCCTCAAGGGTGGAGATGAATTTAATGAAGTTAAAACATTTAGGTGTCAGTGAAGACTTCTCCTTAGATGACCAGCAAATTATTTCTCATAGTGGTCGTAGACTGAACTATAAATATATTTTTCATAGATCTGTGTTGTTTAAGGAGGGTCTCAGAATCTCCTCAAGCCAATATAGCGAGTGAGTTATTAGAGCCTATGGGATGCATTATTCTCCTATTAATTACTATGCATAAATTTTCTACCTAATATACTTGGAGCTCCTGTAGAAGGGAAGGATCTGTGTATAATGGGCAATAAAGACTGACTTAATGCACTAGGTTTGCAGTTGGTAATTTATATTTGCTGATAGCATTTCCCAACTCCCAATTACCCATTAGCTGAGCAGAGATAACTGCATGTTCACTGAGCTTCTTTCAGCTTCATGAGTGGTAGCTCAATGCAATAAATAGCCAACAGAGGACAGTCTAACCCTTGGATCCCCTGAGCAGCCCATTATACATATGCATTGACACACACACACAAGTATACAGTATATATAAATACATATATGTGTATAGATGTATCTACTGTATATACAGTATGTATTTATTATAACCATAATTGATTACTCTTAAGTTTTCTCCCCAATCTTCCACTGGGGTATCCTTGTTCCCTGTCTTTTTACAGTCTGCTTTAATGAAGCAAATACTTCACAGAATCTTTTTTTTTTTGGATCAATGTAGCTTATTGTTGTTGCCTTAAATGAGATTTCAAGGACACAGTCTCCATATAACTCTTTTGTATCTTTCCAACTCAAGCCTTGCCAAGCTATAATCATCTTTCCCACATTTTCTTTGACTATTTTGAAACCTCCACAGAAACAGCCTATCCAACAAATCATCTATTAGAAGTACAGTGAATTGAAGTTGTAGCAAAAGAGTCAATAGAATGGAGTCTGACTTTCATCTTTATATATTGTCACCTCAGGAAAACACAAATCACTATATCCAATAGCTGAGCAGGGCTGGGTTGATTGTAGCAGTTCAGCAGTCAACAGCTAACAATTTGTTCCTTATTCACAAAAGATTAAAATAAATTCGACTTGTGTTTCCTTGAGTCTCCCTAATGGGTTAATGCTAGGGGTTCTACTGAGGTGATTAGTTGGTTAAATCTGAAAGTGTTAACTGATAGAATGTGACAGATTAGGCAAAGGGCTTTTGCATGAAGGCTACTTGTGATGGTTAGAGGGAGGATCAGGATCATGAGCCACAAGCTAACAAAATGGGAAAGAGCTTGACATGATTGGCACACTGGTTGATAATGTTAGATGGTGCCATAAAGGCAACTGACAATTCAATAAAAGCGAGCAGATAAAGGAAGCCAGTGGTAAAACTGTTCCCTTACTCCAAAAAACTCTGGTCAGGAGCACAACTCAAATTATCTCCCCTGCCCTACAAACACACACAAGCACACCAGCTGAACTAGGAGGGTTGGTATTCATTGCCTTGAAGCAGCTAGAGGGCAGATAACATCAAGCATGAGTACAACGTGTACATTTTCCATTTTTTTCTAATAGACCTGATTTTGGGCTAAGGTTGTCTCCTCATTTGTTTCAGTTACTTTGCCATGGATGAGATATGGGTTACATTTTTAACAGTTCAGCCCTACGGATGAATGTTTATATATTGTTCTATATGAGATCACACGGGTGTATGACCACCTGGAATTGGTGTGGTCAGATTGTTGCAGTTTCAGATTGGCAGATGAGTTACATATGTGTGCCAAAGGGGGGGGTGAGGTATCAAACACCTTTTCTTATGTTTTGGCTGATGGATAGTGTGGCAAGACTTTGATCAGCCATATATCTGACTTAAGGGCCCCAATGCAGATATGTGACAATAAAGTTCAGTTTATAATCATCACATCACCATCAGCAGGAAGCAGTAACATAAATATAAATAGCTTAATGTATTGTTAGTACCTTTATGGAGAATGCCTTAGCAGAGGGAAGTGAAGAGACATCGCCCGCTCATCTGTATAAATGTAAAATTCTTAGGAAGTCCCTTTCAGTCCCTATTGGAACATAACATAGGTCCCAATAGGGATCAAAACATTGACAATAAATATGTTTTATTTTTTCAACACATTATGAAGCCATGGAGTAGGTCTGTTACCTGTTGTGCTTTTCCATATTGTTCAAGACAGCCCCTGGGCATATGTTAACAAATATTATTTTGAATACACATTGGGCTATAAATATATATATATATATATATATATATATATATATATATATATGTATATATATAAAAATATATAATACACAAGATCCATGAATATCCTGTAAATTACGGTGCTTAGTGATGTCATCAGTTATAATCACAGGTTAGTGATGTCATTTTTGTCACATGACTCACTGAAACTTGTGTATCACATTAAATAAAGTGCCACCCGTTGCAAAATATGAGGATATTATCAGTCACCTCGGAGTTCCATGACCTGTATAAAACCACGAGGCGAAGGAACTCATGGAACTTCTTGGTAACTTAAAATATCCTTATGTTTTACAACAGGGGGTACTTTATTCACTATATATTCACTATTGTATATATTTGCCCATTAAGAACTTACTCCTTTCATCCCTAGGATGTACATGGGGTGCATGGCATTTACTTCAAATTTTTAGCTACGTACTGCTGGGCTCAGAGTCACAGAGATGTACATGGGTTATTTGTTAAATAGAAGACATACAATAAATATCATGTTTAGCCTTTTTGCTCTTCTTTTTTCTGTCATGTTTTGCATTAAATCCCTTAAGCTTGTTTGTGGGATCCTTTTTTTTTCATCCATTCCTGCCTAGTGCTTTTCTGCCAACTCTTTTTGTCTATCACTTTCTATACCCCCCTTTTTTTAGCAGTCTGTCCCCTCCCCCCCTCACTGAAGTGAAAAATGTTTGAGATATGCCAAGGCGACATAATAAGCATCGTGTCCGTTGTCATGACAACCCTTTAGCAGGTGAGGGAGAGCATCGGCCTAAGCTGAGCAATGCAGCAAGCGTCTGATACAGTGTTAATAATGCCCCAAGCTACGGGGTCCATATTGAGACACAGGGTAGGCTTTGTGCTGATAATAATTTAGATGTTCCTTCTGTTTAAACTTAACGAGATGGACTAAAAAAAGAATAGGAAGGAAATCTAATACTTTAAGGGATTAAGGAAAATTCAGGAGCATCTCTTGTGCACCTTGTCTGTAACCTGCAGTCGGAAATCTAATCTGGCTGCAGACAACATAATAAAGCAGTTTATAGCTCACTGTTCCTAGAGGATTTCCACCAGCCAAAAAAACTCTGTGTGATAGACACAATGTACAATGCTGCAAACAGCCAAAAACCTGTCTTCATCTGTATTTCCATAATCTGATCTTTCCGATCCATGCTTTATTTATCATTCCAGGGCATGGAGTTCACTTTAGCAATTAATATGCCTCCTCTAGTTCTAATATTAAACACTGGCATGGGATATATTATCTGGAATGCTTGGGACCATGGGTTTCCATAGTTTGTATCCAGTGTCGGACTGTGATGCCAGGGGCCCACCAGAAAACCTTGGGCTGAGGGCCCACTTTCCAAACTTTTATACCTCCTCTCATCACTCAACCTCTTTATTCTCATAGTCTCCTTTCTCTACTTACCATACTCTATTCTTCCATTGACACCTATTCTATTCTTCCACTGACACCTATACCTATGTGTGTGTGTGTATATATATATATATATATATATATATATATATATATATATATATATATATATATATATATACACACAGGTATAGAATCTGTTATCTGGAAACCCGTTATGCAAAAAGCTCCAAATTACGGAAAGGCTGTCTCCCATAGACTCAATTTTATCCAAATAATCCAAATTTTTTTCTCTGTAATAATAGAACATTATCTTGTACTTGATCCAAACTAAGATATCATTTATCTTCAATGGTGGCAAACCCAGCCTATTGGGTTTAATGTTTAAATATATTTTAGTAGACTTAAGGTATGAAGATCCAATTTACGGAAAGATCCATTATCTGGAAACCCCCAAGTATTAGATAATGGGTTTCTGGATTAATATCTCTTACTTGTAAAAATTATACAGATATTCCTTATATCTGTTGCTATTTGGATGGAGGCAATATGCTGTTTGGGGTAGAAAATTAAGGGGTATCTCTTCTCAGACTACCAAGTATGTCTGTTGGAGGCTGCCAATATTTCTGAGATTGGAAACTGCAAGATATTATATAGCTTGGCCATGGTATCTAATAGGGCATGTAAACAGCTTAGTGCTGGTTATTGGGCACTTTGTACTTCTGTAATCCATTTCATTTTTGTGTTGTTTCTGTTAATCATTAAATTCATAGATTGCTAGCTGTATAAACCAGTTTGTCATGCTTGCAGGGACTGTCTCTGCCCTCTGGGGTATAAAAACATAGAGGTCAGTTTACCAAAAGTCTTGGTTAAATTGCAAGTTCTTGCAAGGGATGCAGAAAAACAAGTTCTACCCTGTTGCTCTTTAATTTTAATAACACCAAGGGGGTTATTTACTAAACTCTGAATGCAAAAATCACGAATTTTTTTTATAAAATCAGACTTTTAAGAAATCATGAATTTTTCAGAATTTATTAAACCCAGAGGATGAAAAAGTCCAAATCTGAAAATCCAGCATCTCAGACCTGTCTGAGATGCTGAGATGCATATAAGTCAATGGGAGAAGTTCAAATGATTTTGTGATGTGTGTTGGGTTTCGTGCAATACCCCAAAGTATTTCGAGTTTTAGGGTGAAAATTAGGAAAATTCGTTTAAAAAATCGGATGAAAACATCAGAAATGAAAACATCAGAAAAAATTGTGAAAATCAGATTTTTATCCCACAAAGCAAATTTTCGGGAAAATGTGATAATAAATAAGCGTTAAAAACCTAAGCGGATTTGATCAGAGTTCATTGGAGAAAATATTGAGATAAATTCGGACTTTCATAAATAAGCCCCCTAATGTTTTGGACCCCTGAATATCTCTCTATTGAGACCCCTGATGCAAAAGCACGAGAAGAAATCCATATGTTCCAATAGGGGACGTTCTGGAATGGTTTCTCCATAAAGCTCTTCCATTTGTAAGGAGGATTAATATTTCATTAGTTTTCCTTGATAAACAGCATATTAGGATGCCTTAGCTTATTGTATGCGCATAACTTTTTTTCTATTTCATTTATATATATATCTGTCATTGAATGTTTGCCTTGGGTAAGGTAAACAGTGAGGAACTTATGTCTGTTTAAAAGGAAAATAAAAGGAAGGTCAATCCTAATCACGTGAAAGGCATATTTTCTCTTTAAAATGTATTTCAATATTGGGGGCAAATTATGTCTTTGGTTAAACGTAAATGTTTCATTCTGGTTGGGATAATATGAGGTATATTATAACTGATGTGTTATTCCAGAGAATAGCAATTATATCCTAAATGTGAGTATTAATTGCCTGTATGTGTTTCATAGTTGCACAACTCATCTCAGCTACGGTGTCAGCTGTGGATAAACTTGTTTATTCTGAGCAGAGTAAGACATATTGGGACTGCAGCTTAAAAACAGAAACGAGTGAAACTGTAGGACAGGTAGTTTTATGAAATCACCAGTCAGATAAGAGTATCTAAAAAAAACATAGTTGCAACCAGTAAAACACACTGGCAATGTGTTATATTAAGGGATGGGCAATGTGCAGATTGACATCAAATTGCTCCACATTTCAAAGGGGCTGGCAAATGGAGGAAAGGTCACTTTTTGACCCTTTTAGTTTCAGCAGTTTCTTTGCAAATCACCTTTCTGTCTCTGGGGTTTGGACAGCTCTAAATGTGGGCACCATAGAAGAAGATGAGTGGTCAAAGAAATTAAATGCTCTTAAACTAATCATTGCCTGAAAGCTATGACTGCAGAGTATAATCCAGACAATGCATGTGATGCACTACTAGCAGTGCACTGGGTCTCTAGCTCAGCTCTTCTTCTTTGCTAAGTCTCTCGGCTTGTTCACCTCATTAAAGAGAAATAATGCCACTGGAACTACAGCCTTCGAGATAATGAATAAAAACATAGACAAGAAATCATTAGGAGCAAAAGATCTGTTTTGTTAAATGAAATAAACACAAAGTTAATTATTTGGACACAGGGTAATTAAAGTGGGTGAGGGCTAATTGGTCCAGCGTCTGGAATGTTGACAAGGTCCCACGGGATTTCATGCCTCATATTCCAGCGGGGTCGAGATTGCTGCATTATGGAAGGTCCAACACCACTTGCTAGTTTATTGTCTTGTGATTAATAGTACTGAAACTGGGGCATGTAGTAAGTTATCAAAGAAAACAATGCAAAGCAAGAAGCAACCATTCAGCACTTTTACTGTATTTTTTAAATGTCTTCCTTAGATGAAAATTGCGGTTCAGCCATAGATGGTTGTGTGAGATCTTGGGCAGAGCCCATTGTAGTTAAAAAACAATAACTTAAACAAGAAATACTGTGTACCCAGAAACACTAATACATATTAACATATGACAATATATCGTGTGCTTAGAGTTGCAATTTAGTATGTGGTTAGAGCCAGGTGCATACAATAGGACTTGACTATGCAGGGAACATAGCCCCTATGGGTAAGCAAGGTGCACACAGTGTTTCTGTCTTACTGAATATAAAGCACATATTTGTGCATGCTTATCTAAGATTTTTCCACTCAATGTTGGAGTTCTCTACCGAATACAGGGGTATTCCAACCCAACCTGCCATGGTTTGATAAGTCACATATAGTCCAATAAGCTGCTGCACACTGTTAAAGGTGAATCACATCTTTAGTTGTGTTCTTTATTGGCTCATACAAGTAGACAAGGCTAAGATTTTTGTCATAAACCCTTATAAGGTTATATGGTAAATGGAAACAGACAGAGAGAATAGCATGATAAATGGATGCAATGGGGTGTTGATAAACCACTGGGTGGCAGCCTTCCCCTTTATATAATCATGATGGTTGACTACAAGGTAGTGAGGCAGATGTAATGGGGTTACACCAACCTTTAGGGCCTCAGTGAGCACTAGATAACATTTCTGGATAAAGGGGCTGCTTTCCAATACAATTGGGACCTAAATTAAATTTCTTATCTACTGGTGTCACTACAAAGAATTGCCTTGAGGGGATCCAAACTTTTTTCCAGTATCAGGCATAACATAGGTTAGTTCTACCTACATGAAATGAAACACTCCAAGGCTATACAAAATATATCCCAGCATGGAGTAGGTATTTGTATACACTAAAGATATGTTGTTACATGGTAATACACTACATGGGGTTGAATTAATGTACTCTGTACACATCAATTCTAGAACTGCACAGATGTATCTTATAGAGGTTGTAGAAAAATGGCTGTAAGTATAGGAGCACTTCCCATTAACCATGGATCCCCATCCTCCTCATGCAACTGGATTGGATGCCATTTTGATCATTCACTCTGATCATTTATAGAGCACACATTAATGCACAGTAATGGCTGGCTTGTTTGGTAGAAAATGACAAAATGCTATGCGGAAAATAGGCTGATCTCTTGTCCGACAGGGTTTTTGTGATACCACTGCTAAAAAGGTTAATATTTGATGTTGCCTTTTGGCTGGCTAATTTAGAAAGTTCCCATGAGTGCATCTGTGAAACCTTTTTTTTGTTCCCTCTTGGGCTAATAAAACCACTGTTGTTACTTTATTATTCGGCAGTACATGCTTTGATTAGGATTATGTATTCTTTAAGAAAAAAAGCAAAATGAACCAGATTTATCAAAGAAAAATATCCCTTTGAAAGCCAGGTTTCTGTTTCGTGCCAGCTTTGCGCACTTCACTGTGCTTATGAATGTAGCAAGACTGTGTTTTATTATAAAGAGCCACTTCTTCCTTCCCCATGTGATTGCATTACTGCAAAAAGAATTGGCAGACTAACAATAGAAAGCCTTCTTCCTGCAGGTGAACAGTCACACAAAGGAACATTTCCACCGGCTGTATTGTGTCGCGTTTGCTGCAGAGGGTAAAGGGCAGTAATTGGCAATCAGCGGCCTGACCCTAATAAACTTTCCAACAATTCTTTTCAAAACAACGTCTCAGATTGTCGAAAATATATTGCATTATATGTTCTGTGGAGCGCGAATATTAGTAATGGGATCGGTGGCTGCTGCCGATGTCTTAAAGGGAAGCATCACCAAAAAGTGAATGTTCAGATTAATGGTGTCCAAAAGGCAGACAGTGATCTAACAATGTATCAGAACCGTAAGAACACCCGTTAGTCAGCCATGGTATGAGTGTTGAACACTTAATAGTATCAGAATAACTGAAAAAGATGGTGTCCCATGGCATGGCAATACAAGTGTTAATGATTCTGCCCACAGGAGTCTGTACTCTCCGGAATGGACACCAAAACTGAACACAGAATAAAATGGTCTTAATCAATTGAGATCAATTATTACTTACCTTGCTGTGCGGAGGAGTGCATAACACTGCCACATGGCATTTCCATGTTTACACATGCACGGGTATGTTCCCTGAGCCCCTTGGAAACTAACAATGACATATTTATAAATAATAATGTATTTCCTGCTGTTAAATATAAAGATATACAGAGTGCGGAATGATGTGATGTGACTGTATAAAAGCAAGAAGCCATCAGTTGAGTGCTTTTATAAAGGGCACAGAACTCTAAAGTGAATTGTAATATTCTTTTCTTTTTTTTAAATAGGGGTGCATTATGCCTTACGAAGATTTTATAGAATGTATCTTTATAAGGGAAGGTTATAGTTTAAAAATAAGATGCACTTGTCTGAAGAGCTTAAGGTCAGCCTATTTTTACATCTGGAAAGTGTTCCATAAAGAATGCTGCTCTTGCAAAGGGAGTCTACGGGGAAGCTGCAGCAGCATCTCTTGAACCCACTGAAAAGAGCTCTGCACAAATGACTCGGATAAAGAACTTGTTGGTTATTAGGAGGATTACCCCTAGCAAATAGACAGCAGTTTAATGTCAGCTTGGATAAAGACACAGTAGCAAAATAAATATTACAAACAGAGGGGTAACATAGGGGCCTGCCAGGGTCCAACCCCCTGGCATGCTAGAACTCACCTACAATATGCAAAAATGACAGGTGACCCATGATTTTGCTTATGTTGGAACAATAAAGTGTGAGCTCTATCAACAATTCCACTTCTTTTTTAATCCATTTACAGTCTCTTTAACCTGTTTTGTAATATAAGGAGAGTGTATCAGCCATAGAACATGAACTTGGTACATTTACTGACAATTAACATCAGTGGATTGTGGTTTTGGAACCAGTGGTGTGACTATAGAGGAAGCATACTACAGACCCAGATCTGCTTCTTCTGTATAGGGGGCCCTCAGTCTGCTTCCTCTATAGTTACGTCATGTTCTATGGCAGATGCACTACCCCTATATTACAAAACAGGTTAAAAAGGTGGTTAATGGATTAACAAAGAAGCTGTGGAATTGCTGATAGATCACAGACTATATTGTTCCAAAGGATTATACTCCCATGCTGTGCTCTGATATGAATAAAGTATTATCTGCTGGACTAATTTTTGCAAGATTTTATTTATTTTTTATTATGAGACCAGCTGGGGCAACTGCCACCGGCCATAGCTACATCTGTGCATTCATTGAATTTAGTCCAGCAGGAAGCCACTATTTATATTCGGAAGACACTATGGGGTGCAGAATACTCCACTCCTAAACAAGCCTGAGGCATGAAATGAAAAAGTATTCCTCTTATCACTCATGGCAAATAATATTCATAGGGCTCTGTTTAAAGGGACACTAAGGCTTGCACATATCAGCGCAATTAATATAAAGGGAATGTTGCAAGAATCCCAGATTTACAAGTAGATGTCTCCATAACTTGATAGAATACAAGATATATGATGTAGTCTATACCATTTTTCAGCTGCCTGGGGGAAGCAATATTCCATACACTAATTTATACCTGCAGTGCCACCGACACTTTAATTATACAGTAAATTACAGATTGCAAAAAAGATACAGCACGTTCTTTGAAATAAGAGGAAGTTGTGTTTTATTAAGTGCCAGCAAACACAGTATTTGTGTTATAAAAGGCAATTTACTTTTATATCATAGAAATATAACATGTTGTGACATTCCTTGTAAAGGATCGGACGATTTCCCCCACTTTGTTTAAACGTGCATAGGCAATAGAAATGATTCCTTTGTTTTATGAAATGCATCCCGTCTGTATAAATATAACAAACCGACTGTCCTAATAAGATGATTATACACTTTACAAAAGGTCATCACAACACTACAGGGAATAAGCATTGCATGGTTCATAAGCAAGCGCAACAGTGGGAATGTAGGAGGAACCAACAGAGACCAATCCGCAAGTAACATTCTGATATTCAGAAAATAATTTGTTGATATGGGTTATAGACCTGCTGTACATTGTGCATCTGCTATTTCACAATTTATTGTTGGGGGAGGATTTATTAAAATGTGTGAATACTTTACTGTAAAAAGTTAAATACTATACTAAACCAAAACCCTTTTGTGGTTCATGTTCAGCACAACACCCTCTAAATCGAGATCACTTGGGGGGCATACATGCTGTGTTCTAAATAACACTCAACAGCTAAATAATTACTAAGGTAGAAAGACAACCGCCAATCTTGCAAATGTGTAAATTAGACATTCCCTGGCTTACTTAATAACACTGCATGGCTATATCCCTGCCTGTGCCAAATATATGACTTGAGCAGTTCCCTGCTGCAGAAAGCATTAATATTCTCCACCAGTGCTAACACAGAAACTCCCACTACATGCTTACTGTCATGCATGAGATTGCTCTGTGATAAGATGTTTTATGAGTGGAAATATATATAATTAGAGACCCTGAGAAGCAATAAAACCCAGTACAGATGGAGTTTTACTAAGCTTCTCAGTAATAAGTAGCCATATGGTAATATCCACAATTTCCAAGCAATGAGTAGATGACACTTTAACCGTATTTACTGTATATGGGTTGTGGTCCCACAACTTAACAAAAGATGCATACTGCATATTCGTCTCTATTAATTCACACGAGGAAATGTCACCCCAATAAGATGGAACCACACCCTTGTCAACAAGGCCACAGGGCCTGGAATAGGACCTGCCATGTTATTAACATTGGAGTAATGATTTTGGTTCTTTAAATTGTTGTGTCTTCACACAACCCATGTAACATGTGCAGGGGCAGGGCTGCCAATTGGAGGAACCAACCAAAACCAAGAGGGAATGATGGTGATTGGTGAGAGGTAGTGGGACAGGGTCGAGGGCAATGCAATTACTGTAACAGGTCACTTGTGCCTCCAGGTACTTATAAGAAACAGACTTAGGCAGCACTCTGATTACTTTAAATTAAAGCTGACTTTATTAGGAATAAAGGCACACAAAGCAGTTAGAGGCAATGTATCCAGCCCTCTGGGTAACGGGAGCAGCTCTATGATTAATGTACAAGCACTGAGCTGGTGGGCTTTGTGGGTTTTAGTTGCCTTTTAACAAAAACAATAGATTTTTGTTTTGTTTTCAATAAAATAGATAGATTACCTTGTCAACGCATACCAGCTTTATTGGTCTCTTGTGGAAATTGGGTGTATAGACAGTACAGTGGGGTGGCACAGCATATTGTTCAGAATGAACATAAATTTATGGTATTTATACATTATTTTAATAGAGGATAGTAGGGGTAATTTATTAAACCCGTGAGCACAAGTGCTAGAGTGGTAAACCATTCTGTTAAAGGGGGCTTGCTCTCAGGGGAAGAGCTTTTCAGGCCTGATCTGAATGAGGTGCAAATAAGGGGCCCGCACTTGCCCTTCACCTAAACAGTGCTAAATAACACATATTGCTGTGTATTCGTATTGGTAGCAGCCGGTCTCTGCCCTCTTAAACCAAGCACAAAGGCCTGCAGCAATATTTCAAAATCACAACACAGTGTGAAAAGTGCAAAGAATTGCAGATTGCAGCCTTTATTTTTGCACGTTGCATGCTGCTTGGTGCATTGTAAAGGGTCCCTGGTGTTTTACATCATATTATTATTATTTACATCATATTGTCAGTTCTGACCTATGTGTGTAAAACAATTGCAGTGAGGGTATTTACATTTCACACAACAGTTTATCTGCTTTACAATCAGTTTAAGGCAACAGCAACATAAGACAAGGTCAACTAATACACAAAGATTTTCTCCTTGTGCACAAATAGCCTTTTATAAACGAGGCAATGCATGCGTTTGGCTTGTGCCTGTCTGCTGTCCGCTGTAGCAGATTTGTGTCTCAGTTATTTGCTACATCTGAATTTGCTTGTCAGCACTCGGCAAAGCTATTTTATTCTGTTTACTGCACCCTTCAGTGCCTTATTATGTTTTAGCAGTTTGCAAGGTGGCATCATTTTCCCTTTTATAATATTATAAATAATACAAACAAGAAAGAGCCGTGTAACAATGTGCTTGGTTTTCATGCTTGGTTACCCCTGAAAAAGCCATAACTTCTCTATAATTACAACACAAGGAAGTTGATCTTTACGGAAAAATGTATTCACTGACCCACGTACAGTTTTTTTTTCCCCTCCCATTGGTTACCATTGCAGCCTTCCGAGCATTTTACTTTATGTTATCCAGATTAGAAACGAAACTGTCAATACAATGATACTTTGCTGCAGCTTTTTTATTTATTTATTTATTTTTACTTCTATTCATTTTGAGAATTAAGTCCTGCTGCGCGGTGGCATCACTCCTGAAACAACGGAACGTGTCCATCTTATTAAAGCAGCACAGCAGGTTGCCATTAATTACTCACATGACATTATTTGAGCTTAATTAATACATGGTGCACAGACGGAGCCCAAATTGAGGGATCTGGGAGACCAGAAGTCTCTGCCATTAGACTACACCTGTCTTGTGTTAAATGCCATCTCCTGTGCAGAAATGAGGAAGAACCACACATTACACTTGGGAGTTTGCAATGTATCTGTCACTTCATAGGCAGTCACTACGTGCCTAGTAATATGTGTTCCCAAATGGAACTGGCCATTATCACTGCTAACATGCAGATAAATCAGATCCCTCCTGCCTCTACATACAGATGGGGTTGTGTTGTTAAACTAATGAAATATGAAATGGCTTTCTACACAGGACACACTTTTTTTTCTAAATTAAATTAATTGCCAACAGCACTGTAAAAATGCTGATGGGCAGTAAATGCAGCCGTTATGGAACCCATTCATCTTCCTGCTGTAAATTAGAAGCAGCAACTTCGCAGTTAGAGACGGGCCGCATTATTAAATGCTATTCGGGTTCAGTGCTCTTTAACTCCCAGCTGTATGAACAGATCAGTGTAAAGGGATGGGCAAGGGACAGTATACGATCCAAATGTTAGGGGCAGAGCTAGAAGTGTAAGGCATGATAAAATTCCTTGCAGTCTGACAAACATGAGAGTTATATAACATTGCCAAAGTCTTCCCCAGTCCCATAGCAACTAACTGCACTAAAACAGAAACAGACTATGGGTCGTATTTATTAACATTGGAGACAAACACCCCCTTAGATTTTGCCCACAGCAATTCGATTTGACCAATCACCTACAAGTTAGAAAACAAAAGCAACGATCTGTAGAGAGGGAGTGCTAGAAGCCTTTTGCACCACCAATAGTTTTTAAATAAAGTATCCCCCCAAAAATGACATGATTTAGACCCCCACATGATCACTTTCAGTAACAGCCCAGTCACCCACTGATATTTGCAACCAAATCTTAACATACCCATAGTACAGAAATGCAATAAAATATTACCCAAAACATTAGAAGCAGTCAGACCACTGAGGGCTGTTAGGTGGTGTGGCCGGAGTAGAAAAGGCAAAGATCTGGGTGAATTGTGGCATGGGTGACGTGGCGCACCAGAATCTGAAGATATCCATGTTGATATCTCTGCAAAAATCTTGTGGTCACCAGAGATTTCAAGATACTTTTGCATCAGAATTTGAACTTTGCTGAATGGCCTGCAAGTTGGTTTTGATACAAGCCTGCAACACGATACACACCTGACAAGCAACCTTCATTTTTACTCTCCAAAACCAACTTCCCAACAACCTGCAACAACTTTACCTTCTTCAATGGCATCTGTCACTGGGGTTGTTACCTTTTCTGGAAAAAATGCATTTATATTTATACTTCTGCCTGTATAATAGTGGCATAAAGCATGATTATAGTAGTTGGGATCTGATGAAACAGGCTTTCCCATACGCCTCCCATTAGGAACCCAGAGACTGGGATGAGAACAGGGTGAGCCCGGATGAGGGGTAGCAGAGGTGCCAGTAATATACACCACCGCAGATCAGTTAATCAGAGCCAAATCTTTCAGAAGCAGAGAGGTCAAACAAGCACAGGTCAGAGGCAGGCAGCAGACTGGAAAGTAAATAATTGTAGCCAAGGTCAAACCAGGAAATCAGTCAGAAAAATGGTCAAGGAGAGCTGAAGTCAAACCAGGGAATTAATCAGAAGCATAATCAGAAACAAGTCAAACCAGAGAATCACAGAAGGAAGGAACGCTTAGTGTCAGCCAGGAAGGACAATCACTTTGCAGTGAGCTGAAGGCCTTGGTGTCTATTTACAAGCTGTGTGCATGTGTTGATTTGCATGCACGGGTGAGTCAAATCACATGCACAAAGACGTGGCCACGTCGAAGCGGTACTCATTCACAACACTGTTTAAGGACCAATGCAAATGTCCCGAGACATGAGCTCAGATACTCTGCGGACATTCTGATGACAGGATACCTGACATCATGTGATCCCATTTAACAATGGGTGTTGATCTAAGCAGTTTGTAAAAGGATCAGATCATTAGTCCTTTTAAAATCCAGTGTTGTGCCTTTTATATGAAAACAAGGATAGAGGATTATTTTTTTTTTTGTTCTTTTACATATGCAAGCCAGATAGAATTTGGGGCACATTATTTTTCTCTCCTCAAGATATATGGACTGCATATGGGTCAACTCAGTTCACCTAGCAGTCATCCGGTTTTTCATCAGATCTTATAAATCTGTTGTCTTACCAAAATTTCCCTAAAGATTCCTATAGAAATAAACAATCATGAGTTTTCATTTAATTTTTGTTGGGTTGTAGCTAGCCAACATATAAGCTAATTTTGGGAAACATATGGATGCAGTAAACATTCGTCTTCCTAAGGTACATATGATGTGTGTATTTGATGCTTGCAGCATGCATAGGTGAGGTTTGTAAACATTTATTGCTTGGAGGCCCCATGTTGGAGAGCTACAACATGAAGTTCTCAGATGCTGAGATATTGACTGGGTAACGGGATATTCTAATACATGGGCAGGGTTTTAAAGCTGCACTGAAGGGATGTGGCAATTGGAGGACAGGCTTGGTAAATTTCAGAGCAGAGAGAATTTCATAGAAAGGAAGTTGTACAGTTCATAACTATTATTATTTGCATTTGGAAATGAAAGATCCCCTTGTATATTTATTTACCATCCTGAACCAAGAGACAAATCCGGGACCCAAAAGTAAATTTAATTCCATGATGCTGCATAGGAATCAGTGCTCATAGTCCTCCCTATTAAAGGAGATGCTTTGTCACTGTATACAATACAAATATAAATAAACCTATCATTAGCATTAGGGCAGTTGCCAGATTTCAGTCAAATACGAGTCCCAGCGTTCTTCACACGTTCAGCATATTCACTTCTACACACCAGTGAGGAAGCTAAGAACTTATAGGATTCTCGTCTGAATTCTCAGGGGGCGGCTTTATTCTCTCTTTATTTGATGAAAGGAGAGCTCCTAATTGCTATGAATTCCATTCAGTTTAATTGCATGCTTAATAAATTCTAACCGGCTAATTATCAGCAACAATCCCTGTTTAATTCACTGACACGGTAACTAGTCTATTCTTCTGTAATCACATGCTTATTTAGGGCCTCAGACATTTTTAAAACTGTTTCGACAGCATAAAAAGTGCAAGCACTGGATTTTTTTTCCCTTTTCATAAACTCTCTGCTCCCTGCAGGATATTTATAACCGCACATATGTACAGTATATGAAAGGCCTAATAGCTGTAAATTGGGCGATTTAAGTTTCTCATTTCTGCATTCTACAAGGAACATCATACATTTTCTTTGGACAACTTTTTCAGTAGTCATCTGTTAATAAGATAAATATATTGTATAATAGAGGCCTGCTCTATAGGGAGTCACTGGTCGGGCCTGATGCCACATGCCTCTGATACCATATTTTTTGTCTTTTAGTTAGTAATCTTGTGCCTTAAGCCGATACTTTAATATTTGAGAACTCAGCTCCTATAGCGAGTGTTGTTTAAACACTGCTTTGTATGTAGAGCGCCACCATAGGCCTGGGCTTGAGCTTTATGAATATAAAGCAACAAAACAGATTTGTCCTCCTGGCTACCAGTCCAGGAAAACTTGCCTCCAAGTCTGGAATTCAAAAATAATCACCTTATTTGAGACCACGAAGTGCAACATCCATGAGAAACATGTTACTCACAAGCCACTGGTTGGGGATCACTGCTCTAAAGGGTTACATACATAGCAGTCAGGCCCAGGCTGGCAATTTAGTGTTGCATGCCATGTCAGAGCATTTGGTTGCAATACTGCCAATGGCAGTGAACAAGAACAATCCACAAATACAGTAGGCTAATCTCCATTCATGGAGGGAGCAGTAACATCTTTGAGAACTTACTCTCACTAAATGTGAGATGCTCACATTTTCTGCAAGCCAACATACCCATTACAATGGAATAAAAGTGTCCAACTACACTTAAGAGAGGACTTTTACACGTTTATCATCTGCAGTCCAACCAGCATCATTGTCAATGGGATCTGACTTCAGACTGGTACAGCACCATTGATTCCTGTTGACATGAAATAACTTGGACTGTCAGACCACATTTGTAGCATATTTCCCACAGTCTGGATTGAATCACATTCTCCAAAGGCACACATCTCACTTCTAGATAAGTTACAGGAAATACTGTATAGTATTCATTATAATTATACTTTGTCATGATAGCAGTACACACATTGTGGCTTTATAAATATTAGTCATACTATTAGGAATTTGCATGAATCCTAATGTCTGTATTTAGGTGAGGATTCTATGAATTGGTTAGCTCCATGTGAGCTCTGGCTTACCTTTGATTTTACTACTAGTGATGAGTCAAGCTTCACAGTTTTGCTTAACTAAAAAAATTCCAAAACTCCCCAAAAGTTATGCCAAAATTGACCAAATGTATTGGAGTTTTTTCTATACTTTTTTCACTCCACAATGCCACTGGAGTAAATGGACATTTTTTAGCATGCTTTTTCTTGCACACATCCAGAAAGCTCTAAATTACAGGAAGGGCATGACCCTTTTTAAGCAAATAATTACAATTTTTAAAATGGTCCTAAATCTGTTTGTCTTTATGTATTAATAAAACAGTACCTTGTACTTGATGGTAACTAAGCTGCATGAATCCATATTGCTGCCATGACAATCGTATTGTTTTTTTTTCATGTTTAAGTTATTTTAAGTAGATATATAGTGGTCCAAATTACAGAAAGATTCCTTATCCAGAAAAGCATTCTGGATAAAAAGTTCCTTAGACCAGTAAAACCAAAAAAAAAATAAAAATAATAGAACACTTCATATAGATATAAAATGAAGATACCCTTATTCGATAACAGCCAGGTACAATTTGATGCAAAACCATGGATTTTTTTTAAGGTCAAAATCTGCCTGACACTGCTGGTGTCACACCTGTCATGTCTAATAAACAGATTAAATATCATGGCAGTCACATGTATAGGATATAAAGCTTACTTAAACAAAATAGCAGTTTTGCTACAAAGTTATATTTTAATGGCAGATGCTGAACAGGCAGATATAATCATTAAAAACAAATACACTAAAGTAAAATAGTTTCTGATGCAGTAAACCCCTTTATAGCATTGGTGTTTCATATTTGCATATGCACGCAAAATACTTCATATGTACATAAAATAAATCAGAACATCCCTAGTTGGAGGAAAATTGAATGGTACAAAAGAGGTTTGGAAGAACAACCTGTACCCATCTATTTATATGGGAGTGTGTCACAGGAAAGGTTAGCTTGTTCAGTTCTAAGGCATGGATAACAAAGCACTGCTTCCCTCAGGTCCCTTCTGCAAAATCACACAAAACTAATAGCAAAGAGTCCCTTTCCTCTCCTGCAGACAAACTGGTTACCAATGCAATGATTAAAATATTCCATGCAGAGAAATACTGACTCAATTGGGGTCACTGGCAGAAGCCATGAATATTATTCACTGCAAATGAAAAAATTTCTCTATAGTGCATTACTTTTTCTCTACAATTACAAGTGTCAGATGTGTGTACCAATGTATGATACTGCTTCCAATATATCTGGACTGCGGGTGTGTTGTTGCATTCAGCAGTTTCTGTAAAATAGGGTGTTCAAGAGCCCCTGGGAGCGTAGCCGAAGGGATAAGGGACAGGGACATGACTGAGGGACAAATCAGGGCTTTCACAGGGGTGTGGAAATGTGGGGATTGTAGTTGGCAGAGTGAGGGGAGGAGTAACAGAGGCTATTAGTAGGCTGGGCATGGAGAAGAAGCAGCCATTTTTTACCTGAAGTGGAGACAGCCCTCCCACCCTGGTAGTTTCATGACCGAGGGTAGTAAGTAAAAAAAATGTTTTTTTTATTGGCGCAGCAACGGGTGCATGGTGGGCTGCACTATGGGCAGCCGAAAAGGGGAAAGAAAATGGAAGGGGTAGTTTAAGCGGGAGTTAGGTGCCAAAGTAAGTGGGCGTGTTGGGAACTAGCCTCAGGTTTGGTAACTAAGATTGTTTAAGTATATGTAATGATGCAGCCAGCAATGGTTTATGTATATGTTTATGTATATGTTTATGCATGGTTATGGATATCTGTATGGGTGGTTAAATATTTTGATGTTGAAGGTATTTACGGTAACATGTATAAAAAATTAAGATGCGGCCTTTCCACCCAGTTTTGGTGTCAGTGTAAATTATTGGGATGAAGGGCCTGGGGGATTGAGGATCAATAAGTCATGGGCATATAGGCCTTACTTTGGCTTTCCCTGTGCAAATACAGCTATGGGCATTGTCGTAACTAGAGGGCGCCGGGCCCCCTGCAAGAAAATCTTCAGAAGGGCATACTCCAATCCCCATCCTCCCACCCACTTCCTGCCCTCCCTCTGCCCCATCCATGCCCAACCTCCACCTGCCCATGTCCCACCTCTGACCTGCCCATTTCCCACCCCGACTCACCGCCCAACTTGCATCCCAGGTAAGAGAGCTGCTGGGGAGGAGGGGGGGTCTATTAGCTATAGAGGAAGCACAGTCCGGGGCCCCATGCGACTGAGGGGTCTGCTTCTTCTATAGTTACGCCACTGGCTATGGGAT
Source organism: Xenopus laevis (assembly GCF_017654675.1). NCBI lineage: Eukaryota > Metazoa > Chordata > Amphibia > Anura > Pipidae > Xenopus > Xenopus laevis. Next base: position 54,093,254 of record NC_054375.1, on the reverse strand, counting down.
CCATTATCTGGAAACCCGTTATCCAGAATGCTCCAAATTCCGGGAAGGCCCTCACCCATAGACTCCATTTTAATCAAATAATTAAAATTTTAAAAAACAGTACCTTGTACTTGATCCCAACAAATATATCATCTTATTGAAGGCAAAACAATCCTCTTGGGTTTCATTTATGTTTGTTTTGTTAGTAGATCTTTGGTATGGAGATCCAAATTACAGAAAGACCCCTTACTCAGAAAACCCCAGGCTCCATTTTGGATAACAGGTCCCATACCTGTATATATCTTTAGTTGTCTCCATAGCCTTAACAACATTTACATGATTGTTACTAACACTCTAGCGAACTCCAGTCTCTTTCATTTGCTTCTATTAGAGTTGCACCTTGCCTGCCCTATGTAATGCCTTTCTATGTAATGTTCATGAAGTCTGCACTGTTGCATTATAAAACAGCAGGTATGTATTTAAAAATACGTCCTTTTTTTCTAGGCATTCTTGATGCATGTTATAAATAAATATTTACAATTAAGTTGCATTGATTTTGGTAAGACTTTTTGGGCCTATGGACATTCGATTAAACATGCTCCTAGAGCTTATAGCTACTTCTTTTTCATCCAAAATTTCCTATAATAATTAGAAATAATAAATAGAATAATGGTGTTATTCATCCTCAAGGGGTTGTGGGGGTTGTAGTTTCGGCAGCCTCCTCAGACCCACATGTTGGGTTCTCCTGCTGCATAATGTCATTATGTTCGGCGTCTATAAACCAGCAAATGAAAAGTGTACCCTGAGTATCCCACCTATAATTTATGCAAGACTCATCTAATCCCTACTGCTTTCCCTTTTTCATGCAGATTGAATGTCTCCTTATGATATCCGCTACTAGTTATCTATTGATGTAAAACAATATTTGCAGGGCTCATTATGATGATAGCAATTATGATTTTTTTCTCATCTCTGTTTAATAGCTTTATCTTCTACTTAACTTTACCACAATGAGGAGATGGGTACTTAGTATTTAATTTGCTTTCAAGCACTTGTGAGAGTGAATGCATCCAGTCCTGGCAGGATCCTTGCAAAGCCGCTTATAGAGAGAACACACAGTACTAATGAGAATATATGCTTACAGTATATAGGTGTGAATATGCAAATGCACATACAATGCTATCCACATTGCGCATTAAAGCACTTACATAATCAGCTGTACCTAAACTGCATTAACCCTCTAGTATAAAGTAATTTAATTATGCATACATTAACAATGTGCTCTGGTACAGGTAATGGGGTCGGTTATCCGAAAATCTGTTATCCAGAAAACTCCGAATTACAGAAAGTTGTTTCCCATAGACTCAATTTTATCCAAATAATCCAAATTTAAAAATGATTTCTTTTTGTTATGTAATAATAAAACAGTACCTTGTACTTGATCCATACTAAGATATCATTAATCCTTATTGGAAGCAAAACTAGCCTATTGGGTTTAGTTAATGTTTCCATGATTTTCTAGTAGATTTATGGAATGAAGATCCAAATTACGGAAACCCCAGGTCCCAAGCATTCGAGATAACAGGTCCCATACCTGTACCAAATTATAAAATGCTTTTATGGAGGAGAGTTAGAGCAAGCGTTCAATGCTGACTTTAATTGATTTTGCAATTGTAACTAATAGAATACGGTCCATTATAATCCCTGAAGGTCTGCTCACGCTAGCAAGGCAGTCCTTTATGTTTCGGATTAACCCTTTACACAATGCAAAAGGCTTTCAAACACACCTAACAAGATTCTCTCTAATCCTATCTAAGTAAGCACTGCTTCAGATGACTAGGAATACAGAGAACTGAGAAGATAAAGAAAGGCGAACCTTACACTGACCAAGAAATTACTATCCACAAGGGCACAGAATATAAAGAAACATTGGGATAAATGTATAGGCCATCACTCACAGCCAATCCGCTGCCATCATTTAAGCTTGGAGTACAATACCTGTAGTTATAAGCACTCAGCAGAAATCAGGAGATATGAGGTACCTCACACAAGGGTTTTCGCCGTCTCTCAAATAGCACATTGCAAATACATATCAATTGCATTGCATTTTATTTCACCCACTTTCAGCACAATTACCTGTCACCCATAATTTCCCAGCACAGAAAAAAAGCACTCTAAACACAAGGTTTGGGAGGTTGAAAAATGACAGGCATTGAGCATTAATTGAAACAAAATGACTGTGGGAACTTACTTTATACAAAGTCTTGTTTCACACACACACACACACACATGAGTATTGCTTTTTCTACTGCAGTTGGTTCTTTTAAACTTTATGCTGAGGATGTTCTAATGGAGGCCAGTAGGTCGGAAGAAGGGGAAGAGTTGTGCTCATCCTGAGCTAATACATTTCCCTTATTTTTATATTTTGATATGGAGTTTGGTTCTCCCTTCATCCACATCAGAATTGGATTACATGCAGAAACATGCAGAAATGACATAATTACAGATGTTTACACCACTATGAAAGTGTGTATTTATGGAGAAGGATTAATAAACACCTGTATTTAATCACAGGATCCTGCTGTTTCAGCACAGCAAACAACGCTCACTTAGAAGGACTCTTTGCTTTTCCTAGATTCATCTTAGTTCTTTAGCACTTGTAGCTGGGTGAAAATGACTGTTATTACTATTATTATAAATAACACACATTTATAAAGCACCAGCATCTTGCACAGTGCTGTACAATAGATGGTGTATACACCAAGCATACAGTGGATATACAAATCTTGACCCTGCTCCGCAGAGCTTACAATCTTAAAAGAAAAAGGGACTGTAAGAAAAGTTATGGGGCTAGACACTGTACATTTATTTCACCACACACGGTTATAGATGGAACAACTAGTTTATTATTCTTAAGTACAAATATGCTTATCTATTATTATTAACTACAATGATCTGTGTGTGTCTTCAGTACCCAGATTCTAAAAATTCTCTCACCCCCCAAATACATAAGTAAACAAACTGATGGTACCGGAGCAGATTTCTGTAAATTACCACAAAATAAGTCCCAATGCACTGAATGTTTAAGGGAAAGTCAACCCCAAAATAAAAAATTCGACTTATAATAGAAAACATAATTTTAAGCAATTTTTAAAATATGCATTTATTAAAACATTTCTGTGCTTTTAAAGTTAAACAATTATTATTAAACAATTATTATTGACAAGACATAGTATCAACAGTCAGAGTCAACAGGGCAGAGAAATGGACAGAAAAACCCTGCTTTTAAAAGTATTACATATACAAATAACTTCAAAAAGATATAAATTTGTAATGACTGTATATTGCAAGTTGCTTAGAATTCTATTTTCTGTTATTAGCAAAATTTTATTTTGGGGTTGACTTGCCCTTTAAAGGAGAACTAAACCCCCAAACTAATGAAAACCCCTACCCTTTTTTGGATGCCGGCGACAAATTCTTTTGACGCCGGTGAACTTTTGCCAGTGGATTTTTGCAGGCGTTTCGCAAATTGATTCGCCGGCGGCGAATCGCACAATTTCGCCGCGAAATGTTGTGTCAAATATTTGCTTTTAATGGTGCTTATTGATGACAGATATGTCAGTGATGTCAACAGTTTCATGTGACCCACTGAATCTGGAGTACTGTTTCATTTAATGCCCCTCCTCACTTTTAAATATAAGGATGTTATAAGTCATATTGGAGATCGGTTGGCTTTATAAAAATACATACTTGTAGCCTCTTGACTTTATAGTAACATAGTAAGTTGAAGAAAAAAAGACACAAGACCATCAAGTTCACGCTTTTATGTCTATATAAAAGTTGCCTAACTGCTAGCTAGTTGATCCAAGGAAAGACAAAAACCCCATCTAAAGCATCTCTGATTGGACTTCAAGATGGAAATGGGTGCCTGGATCAACTTGTACTAAGAGCTATTCTCAATTACCCTATATTTCCTCACTTGCTAAAAAGGCATCCAACCCAAGGGTGTAACTAGAGAAGAAGCAAACTTTGAGGTTGCAGGGGGGCCCATGAGCATAGAGGGCCAATTAAATCCCTTATAAATGAGAAATTTCAATATATCTTGGTAGAATTGGTCAACTTAGCAATGTTTTTGGGCCCTGAATTGAATTTGCTTGGCCCAGAAACATCTAATTACACTACTGATCCAACTATTTCTTTACGTTTTCTAACATATCAGCCAGTAAGACTGATTCAGGAAGAATCAGTAGTATTGAAATGGATGCCCCCTATGTCAGCTGGAAGGTCCTACTGGTAAATAAAGCATTAGAGAATTTATTATATGGTCCCTTTATATATTTTTACATATTTAGTATACCCCCCTTAAGCACCTCTTCCAGTGTAAACAACCCCAACATGGCCAGTATTTCTTCATAACTTTCCATACCCTTTCTTTGGACTCTATCTACTTCAATAATATCCCGTTTGAGCGCCAGCAACGAAAACTACACAGCATATTCTAGATGGGTGCACAGCATATTCTATAACTGCCGTTGGAAGTCTTTTGTGCCATCAAACATCCTTATAATACACAAGAGGTATGATTAACTTATTCTTTCAAATAGTATTGAATCATGTCATTGGTTCTAATCCATGCACAAGGTCAAGTGTCGTATAACTCATGGAAAATGGTGCATTATAAAAAAATAATGGGTGCACTCCTTTAACATGTAAGGATATTGGAAGTCACCTTGGCCTTCAGTCTCATTCTTTTATACAGTGATGGAGCTCCTTGTTGACTTCTTATAGCCTTATATTTTACAACAGGAGGCACATTATTATCTCTAAATATTAGCCTCTGTTACTGAAATAAAAAAGTGTTGCAGGTTGCAATCGCAACTCGTCTGAAATATTGTGATCCAATGAGTACTATTTATTAAATGACTACAGGTAAGATTCCACCTGAAGGAAAAGCTTCTTTAACTATCGCAGAGGGCATAGAGGAAGAGGGATAGTGACAGAGCATAGTTCTAGGGTACAGCCAGAGATGGTAAGACATGAAGGGAAAAGACAGGACAGAGAAGCAGACACTGAGGGAGTGAGACATACAAAGCCCTGAAGTTTTGCGTCTCTGTTGCTGCCTCTGGCCTTTGGTCGATAAGGGAGGGGTTTCTGCTCCATCAGGCTCGTGCTGGAGTCAGAATGGCATGACCAGCCTCCTCCCATAGCGATGTGAGAAATGTCCCTCGTTGGTCACACTACGTTTGTTTTTCATTAGAAGTTAAGTGCAGACATGAGCGATCGCACCGAGTTCAGCATCCAGCAGCCTGTGCCTGATTGAAAGGCTGTGGGCAGCGGGGGAGCCTCTGGCGGGATCACACAGGGCAAGCAGCAGGGCTGCAAGTACCTGATGAAATTTATAGTCTACCTGAGGGAAAGTAAATGATGGGATTCCTCCATAGCTAAATGGGAATAAAAAAGAAAAAAAGTCTTGGCCTATGAGAACAGTTCTGCATGTTGAGCAGCTCGGGCCGGCACAATACAGCTAACGACCAATTACTTCCTTCTGCGTGTTTGGAGAATTGGAAAAGTGAAAATCACTGAGTGACCTTTTTGGTCATTACCTTGGTAACAATCAATGTAATGACCTAAAAGGAATCCAGTTATTAGAACCTTTTCTTTCCATGCTAATTGTACAACACTGATGAAGATAAATACAATTGGGCCTAACTGTAAGGGGAAAGTCGGAGAAACCTTGACTCACTCACAAGGTACTGTACTTCTATAGCATTTCTGTATACTTCCACTGGTATGTTGGGGAGTGGATTTAAAGAGAGTGGAGATGGAACTTGAAGTCCAATTGGAATAAAGCGTTTCTGTCAGTTTAACCACATGTTCCTGAACCTGACATTAATAACACAAGCAAAATGGAGTTAATAATGCCCCCCAAAATTACACCAACTTCATAACGTTATACCTTTCCGACACTTGGGGGGTTATTTGTCTGAATAGCAAAAAATTTAAAAACTCGAGTTTTATTTACTATAAAATCAGAATTATTAGTGTTAAAAGTCCGATTAACAAAGTATTCCAACTCTGCCAAGTTCATGTAGAAGTCAATTGGAAAAGTCCGGAAGATATCCTAATCTGCTCTGGGTTTCGTGCAATAACCTGAAGATATAGTGTTTTTTGAATATTGAAAAAAATAGTTTTTTGGCGTCAAATCCAAAATATTTGTATGATTCAAATGTTTGAGAGTTTTTTCAGATTTGGTTGGAGTAGCTTTCAGAAAATAATGAGGTATTTTCATATTTTGATAAATAACCCCTTCAATGGTCAGAATATAATATGAGATATAATATGGGCACAGAGTCTAAAAACACATTATCGTGTAATTCAGTGGGGCATGGTATAGGCAGCTCAAGTTATGGCCTCGTTCATCCTTCGTTGTTGAATTACTAACTCTTTTCTTTAAATATGTATTCTAAATTTATAGATAACTTATCTTAGATAGATTTCACAATGCATAAAGGAGGTGAAAATGGTTGTGCTTAAAGGTACGTACAATGTATCAACTGCTTTAATGTTGTAGAGCAGGGGTCCCCAATCTTTTTTACTTGTTAACCACATTGAAATAGAAAAAGATTTGGAGAGCAACACAAGCATGAAAAAGTCTATGGGGATGTCAAATAAGAGCTGTGATTGACTATTTAGTAGCCTCTATATTGTCTGACAGTCTACAGGAGGCTCTGTTTGGCAGTACACCTGTTTTTTATGCAACCAAAATTTTCCTCCAAGCCAGGTATTGAAAAATAAGCACCTGCTTTGAGGCCACTGGGAACATTATCCAAGGGGTTGGTGAGCAACATGTTACTCGCGTGCTACTGGTTGGGAACCACTGTTGTAGAGCATAAATTTTGCAGAGCTAGCAGTCAGGGGCCTCACTTCAGAACCATTTAATTCATGTTATAGGTTATGTTATATCAGTTATGGATTGTGTTTCATGGCAACATGTAGTGTGGCATGATCAAAGAGCCAGGTATTTAAAGGCATAATAGAAAATAGACAATGCAGGACCACCCAATATACCCTTACCATACTATAAAGACATTTAATGAAGTTGTTCCATTAGTTGAGTGGGATGACCTTGTGAAAAGCATGCACCTAAGTCAATGTACCTCATGTGTGGCAGTTAGTGCTAAATACACATTGCTTTGGTGTAGGTATGGGATCTGTTATCCAGAAGGGATCTTCCTGTAATTTGGATCTCCATACCTTAAGTCTACAAAAAAAGAATTTAAACATTAAATAAACCCAATAGAATTGTTTTGCCTGCAATAAGGATTAATTATATCTCCATCTGAATCAGCGTCAGACTGGGTGAGTGGTACACTGGGTAAAAACCCGATGGGCCCTCGTTGACCCCACTGCCCCAGACTCACTCTGAACAGTCGGTACTCCTGACCCCCCACCCATCGCTTAAAGAACCACGTGTAAAGCAGGGACGCGCTGGAGGGGAGGGCAGGGGAGAGGGGGGATTTGCAACAGGGGAGTGGGGCCCTTGCGGCTGGGGAGGGGGGCCATTGGGGGGTTAGGGGTGCCTGATGTGGTGCAGCCCCAGTGGGCCCAGAACCCACCAGTCCAACCCTGGTCAGAATCAAGTACAAGGTACTGTTTTATTGTTGAAAATGGAAATCATTTTTTAATTTTAATTATTTGGTTAAAATGTAAATTTTAAGAGAGATGGCTTTCCTGTAATTCTGAGCTCTCTGGATAATGGATTTCTGGATAACAGATTCCATACCTGTACCCAACCAAAATGGCACAGTTAATAGAAGCAACAATTTCTTTTAAGGCTTGTTTCTGACATACCCACAAAGGTGTAATAACCGCCTTACCTCCCATTATCTGAGTTCACTGGCTCTGAATTGCAAAAAAAAAAACCCAGAGCAGTATGATCACATCAAGACTAGTATTAGGAGTGCGTGCAGACGGAGCTGTACTTGTGCACTGGAGCAGATACTATTACTGCCAAGTACAATTGAAAATCACACAAGCACATAAACAAAATTAAATGCATGTAATGTGTCTGAGGATCATGGGCTATTTATTTCCTTAATGACTAGACTAGAGTTCTGCTCAAGAGGGCCTTATACATAAATTATAGGGTTAAAGTCCTAGTTTCAAAGCTGGGCTGAATGCCAGAACAACATTATTCTGAGAGTACAAGTGAAAACCAGAAAATGAGCATGGCTGGACAGTCAGCAAATATAGACACCAGTTAGGATTAAAGGCCAAACACATACATGCCACGGTTTGGTTATGTTGTGTGTTGAGCAAATGACCTGGACGTATATTACCATGTCATCGATATCAGTTGCTTTTACAAGTAGACAGATCTGAAATCGTTTTTTGTACAAATGAGAATAAAGATGGCAGCTATCCATTGTACACCCAATCAACCCATTAGCCAAATGGTTAGAGTGTGTATGAGGAACTTCAACATGGCTGCTGGGTGTCTTGTTTTTTAGTCACTCCAGAACCATGCTGGTAGGCTCGTCATGGAATACTTGCTTGTATATATTACTGCAACTATGATTCTGTTTTCCCCATTACCAAACGTCATCTCTACTGATTTTTCTTCTTCCTTTTGGTCAGCTGTTCTGTTATGGATTAGCCTGAGGGATTACCATCTCCTGTGGCAGACAGTGGCATGCTTCTGCAGACACCCAATAGTAAATGCAGAGTTCAGCAGGTAAAGTGTAACAAGTGCACAAATAGTTTTATTCCAAGGCTTTAATAGAGTATTTCCCTCTATTCTGTGGGGGTGGTATTTGACACCCCAGCTTTATAAACAAAAGTGCAAACAAAAATATTTCCCTTATTAACGACCTTTCTTTCTCAACCCCCCCCCCACACACACACACACACATACACCCGTACACAATTGCTCTTTGGTTTTCTGATTTGCTGTCACTTTTTTTATACTGGAGAAATGGTATGATGTAAATATGGCGGGTAAGTGAATAAAAGAAGTTAGGACTGAACTTCTCATCTTATTGAGCAATACATTCCATGCAAAATATTTCATGTTATACAATACCTCACTTTACATTTTCTTTGCTATTGCATTTTTAAGGTGGTATACTTCATAAAATATATGATTTCAAATTACTGATGTTTAGTGATTGGCGAATTTGTCCCGTTCCACCGGAAATTTCCCGCAAAATTTGCGAAACGGCAAAAAATTTGCAAAAAATCATGAAAGCGGGAAGTTCACGAAAAAATCGAGCAATTCAAACGCTTTCACAAAAAAATCTAGCAATTAGAATATTTTCAAGAAAAAAATCGAGCAATTCGAATGTTTTCACGAAAAAATCGAGTAATTCAAATGTTTTCACAAAAAAAATCAGAAATTGACGCCGGCGAACTTTCACCGGTGAATTTTTGCGGGAGATTCGCAAATGTATTTGTCGTCTGCGAAACGCGGAAATTGGCCACAAATTCATGCCAGGCGAATTTATTTGCCCATCACTACTGATGTTCTTATTATCCAGAAATACAAATCATAATTTCTAACATGTAGTACTGTATGCATGTTTGAGAAATTGGTGGCATGTTGGTGACACTTTGGAGTCCCCGTACAGCTTGCATGACATTAAGAGCACTCGAGCTGAAGGCACTTGGGGACCCAAAACATTCCCAACATGACCATCCAATGCCACAATTTCTTATTTACCCAGATTGTTTACATACATTTTTTGTACAATTTAAAACTTCAGAATAATTCTACTATTCCACAGAAATAGCAGCCATAAATAAAAGATATATTATTATGTGCACATAAAATAATTGTGTGGTAAGCTTTCTTACTGAACTCTTGCACTGCTCTGGCGTGTGAATTGTTCTTTTGCAGTTCTGCAGTTCACATGGCACCACCACAGGGGAGTAATGCAGATCTGTTTTCATTTCTTAATAGCTAGAATTGTCTGGAAGAGAAAAGAGCAAAGTCTTGTAAATGTACAGATGAAAGAGATCTCATAAACACACGATGCTGGGAATTACGGTTAGCAACAGCCGGGTGGCTGCTAATTAGGCATGGCTATCGGTAATCCTCAGCATGTCACCTGAAAATGTGCACCTTCATGTTATCTGGCGACAACTGTGTGCTAAGGTCAGTAAGTGACCTGTCGTGCCCATTGGCAATAAAAGCACCTTGGAGTTGTATAAACTCTAGCCTTTAAAACTTCAAAACAGACTTTATTATTAGGAGAGTTTGCTAGAAAGAAAAAACTCTCCAAAATACATTTGTGAAAGGTTGCTTTGATTGTGTAATTGGCTATCATTTAGCAAATCTGTCTCGATATTTTCTATATATACTATATAGCAGCAGTGGTGGACTGGGTGTCACAGGGCCCACTGGGTCAACCACAAGGCCCCCCCATGCAACGTCAAGGGCCCCTTTTCCCAATGTCTGACATCCGTATAACTCCCACCCTTCAACGCTGTACTTCATTGCATCAGTTGTATCTGAACTCATGGCAACAGGAAGTGGTGGAGGAGCATCCACAGTGCGTTGGAGAGAAGAACTGGGTTTTTTCCTGTACCCCTCCAGCCCAGTCTGACCCTGTATAGCAGCTTCAGTGGGGTGGTCCTAGGATGCCAATATAGAAAAATAACACAAGCGATGTAGGGGAGAGTCTCCCTAAGGCAGTGTTGGATATAAAACCAGCTCTGTATATCTCAATGGCATTTTCCTGCCAAAATTTAGTACGCTCAAATGGTGTAATAAGTTTTCATAGAAAAAAATCCTGCTTTGATGGGTTCCATTATGGCATCATCCCTCCAGAGATTGGAGTACTGTTTACATTTGTACTTCAGCCTATTGAAGGATTGCAATACTTCCAGTCAGGCATGACCCAAGAAAGCATCTCTCTCCATCACACTGTAAGGCTAATAAATGTCATACCTGTGGTTCTCTCCACTGGCGGACATTAGTCCTTGCACCGTAGAGCTTACAATCTTGGTGGGTGGATAAAATACAGACACAAATAGGACAGCAAAGTGCACAAAGGTTTGGGCATGGGCCCTTATGTTCAGAGACAGGAGTGCTCTGAAAAGGTACGATCTGTATTGTTAATGAATTCATTAAGATCAATAAATATAATGGTAAAATAATGAATTAGTGACATTACCCTTATAATTAAATTTAATAGTAACATAGATTGAAAGAAACACACTTCGAGTTCAACGTTTTACGCTTATATAAAACCGGCCAGTTGCTTGTTTATCTAGACTAAAGGAAGGCGAAAACAAACCCCATTGAAGCCTCTCGAATTTGCCTAGGAGGGGGGAAAAATTCCTTTCTTACTCCAAGATGGCAATTGAACCAGTCCCTGGATTAGCTAGTTCTAAACTCTATATGGTGGAAGTGTATTAGGAGCTGCTCATAATTCACATTATTCTACAGATGTCTTAATTTTATACTGTCAGATGATATCTCTTTGCTAATTTTTCCTAAATCGTCATTGTTTTTCACATATGGCTAATTATATGAATGTGGTAGAGTTGCTTATTTCACTACATAATAATCATTGCCACTATGCATACAATACCCATTTTATATGCTCTTGTCAGTACTAACATTTACAAAGCCTGCAGATCATATTCTAATATAGGTGCAAACTGTCTTCTCATATCAACCAGGTTTTTCATTATTATTCTAATTGCAGTAGGCCTGCAGCATCAGAGTTGACGGCTGATTGGTTGCTACGGGTTACTGGTCTATAATTGTAAATGAGCCCTCACAGGGCTGAGCCAGGATGAATTTTTTTCAGGGTATCCTTGTCCTTCGGAAAATTCTTGTTTCCCAGTCTGGAGGTAGCAGAACAGATACTCTCTCTTACTGAACTGGTGTGGTACACTCCTACTACATGCAGATCACATAGCTTATTGAGAGGAAGCTGGGCACCTGAAGGCAAATAAAAAAAGGTCTTTACAATCGTTATTTTATAGTTGTCTAACTAATGTGCTGCACTGTACACAGCATTAGCAGATTTGTACGATAGATCTTAAAATATATATTTGATGCCTGAGGCATGGTGTGATTAACAGACTTGGTCAGTACTACAAGGATTTGATAGAGTAGAAATTGAAGACATTCACGTAGTCCCTTTGTTAGAGACCAAAGATTCTCATCGCCTCCTGCAGCACAAGCCCAAAGCAGCCCATGCTCAGCCTTTCATTCTGGTTTTGCAGTCTATCATTGAAAGGAAGGGAGCTTGGGGTAAACCTACTCGTGGCCATTGTTATCTACCCTCATAGGTTCAGAGGCAAAAAGAATACATTGTCTCATTAGTGCAACCATGCAGCTGATTGCCTTCATAACTGTCACATCCCTACCTTCTGTAGCCACATTTTATCCAATCAGCTTCTTTTTCCCCTATGACCATTCCTTATTTCCTCTATCATGCCACTTGTATCCACAATCTGCATCTTTTCCTTCTTCTTTTACCTTATTATTCATATATCTTCATATGCAACCCCCATGCCCCTTGCCTCAGTGTATTATTCCTACAGTACCATTCCCTACCTGCCCTTGGAGCATTCATCTTCAAGCAAACCTGTCTGCATTTCACCCACTTACAAGTTCTCTGTGTATATATTAACACAGTCATACCATTCCCACCCAGTATACAATCTGCCATTGTGCCACCCCTGTGTATATTTCCACATACTCATTCCTCATCCCATAGTGCGTAAATGCCTTCCTTTGGTTATCAACATTTTAATTTCAATTTACATTATTCTTTTTGTGTTACTATTAGTTTTATTTTACCTATCAAATCTTCTCCCTGATATTTTCTCCTTCCATTGATTTTCCTGTTCCTTGTCCTTTGCTATGTCAAATAAAATGTAAGCACTGCTAGCTCACTCACACAATCTGTTCCACAGACTGTTGGAGATGTAGAAAACAGATCTTTACTGTCAGTGCCGGCGCTGCTCAAGGAAAAGGTGTAAACTGCAAAACACAATCACAAATAGAGACAGGCGTGTGTGGGCTGATATATTAAAAAAAAGAATCAGCCCAATAAAATGAAAAGACAATTTGCAGCTCTTTCCTGATATTCCCATGTTTACAAACCTCTAATTAGCCCCTTTCTAAACACAAATGCAATTTGACATATTCTGATAAGAAATATTGCCTGCTCTGCTTCCTGCTTGTCTACAGCAATTTAATTGGGCTTACGGGCTAGTGTCCAAAGGGCATTTAGGATAACACTTCAGTCTTCGTTTTGGCTGCTGTAGGGCCTCTCTGTAGATTGGCATAGGCCAGGTTGGCAGACGTTCAGGGCAATTTCGTTGGGAATGGTTCAGTCAAACTGAATCACAAACAGTCAAACACTTGTCTGACAATCTGCTCATTCCAGCCAGTATGAACCAGCAGATTGAACTGTCTTTATGTTCTTAGGGGCTGGCAAGTGCTGCAGGTAATTTGTAGATGGTTAGGTTTGTGAGTTAGAGATTAAACTGACAATTGTGTTTTTTGGGGGGCCCAGCAGGTAACAGCCCATAGGAGTCGCCATTACCAAGCTGTCTGTATAAGCTGCTTATATAAGGTGAAAATAATTAACCATTCCCACATAGGGGACTTTCTGAACTGATAAAATACCAGGAAGAGTGTGAGGCATACAAGCAAGTCCCCGATGTCACACTCATAAACTGGAAGGATCTTCTTGGCAACATGAAGCATTTCACAAGAAGATACATACAAGTCAGTCCAGAATGTGGCTTATAGAATAACAAATCAAAATGAGAGAGCTTGTCTGCTGTTCTACCTCCATGTCCTCCTTCATGCCTGTGAAGAAGCAACTGCTTAATGCCACATCTGCTGGCAAACTACACCAATGTTTGAAACTGATTTATTATTGCCCAGGATTACTCTTAACAGGGACGAATGAGGAGTAGATGTCTTAGTTTCAGTTATTGTATAAAAGAAGTAATTTTCTGAGTCTCCAAAATAAGAAATATTGCCCTATAAGTATTAGAAATGTACCATTAGCTGGCTTGCAAAGAGTCTATAAATAAACCAAATAAGCTAGAAAGATGAAAAAGAATCTAAGAAAACTGTTGCAGCATAGATTGCTTTGTTAGTTAGATTTATGTCCTAGGCTCCAGCAAAATCTAGGCTCATCTCCTACCTGTTTCTTTGTGATGTGACTTGCCTGCCAGTTCTACTCTGTCTAACACATACTGATTTGGAAGCTGTTCTGATACATTAAAGTGCATTATGTTTATCGCATTCCGTAGAAAATGTGCAGTAAAATGTTCTTTTGCCACACAGTTCCTTTAGCTAGATTTATCAAAATGCATTTATCAGTACATTTAGGGGTTGTTTTAGCATTAAAGAGAAAATATACCCTATTTATATGTAGGGTGGTTAATCTTCCATTTATTTTCTCTCAAATAGACTAACGTATGAGGGCAAAGCTCAATGTGTACGCACAGCATTCCTTCTATATTGTTTTTTGGAGGCAAATAGATAATAATCTTCTGAAGTCTATGGAAACCATCTCAGCCCCAACCTATGCAAACAGAATACTCAGAGCCACAGTTATCTATGGTCTCATAATGAAATAAACATGCCTAAAAAATAAACTGTGTTTACAGGTGTGGATCCTACATGTCCCATCAGTTCCAGTTGAAATAGAAAGGGGTAAATGGATGGTTTTCCCACCTACAGTTATGTTTGCCATCCTGTAAAGTCCTGTGTTATCTCTGGACATGCAATTCTGTACAATTACTGGGCTTACTACCACTCCTGTCTTTTCTTTTTATCTTGATAGAACCCTAGAGTCTAGTTATGATACCCTTTTTATGAAATATGGTCTTATACTAGGAGCAAAGGCTCTACACGTGACTATCTTTGTAGTTGGCTTTAAATAAGCTAATTATTGTCAGTAGCCTATTGGCTCTGGCATTAAAAAAAATATTGGACTGCCAAAAATATAATACTGTGCAGACTTTAAAATCCCATAGACATGCCTATAATTCTATCAATGTCCCTGGCCTGGGCCAAATATCCTTATCAGTTAGTTTAGGCTCACCATATCAGGCAGACAAAGAACAGCTACTCTGGCAACATCTTCCAATGGACAGGTCTTTAACTGGATGGCCAGCTATAACGGCAAACAGAAAACTCTGGGATGGGGTGAGGGAGAAGGGGGCTTATGTTTTCGAACAAATATTGACTGCAAAAAAACAGAGAGAATGAGCTGAAGGTAAGGTGAGTCTGCTATGCTCCAGGAACAATGGCATATTGTCGATCTGTTACCTTTGTGAAAAGCAGATCTGTAACCTTTAATACAGAAATACTGTGGCTCTGTAGAAAATAATTGATAGATACCCTAGATCTCATTTTGAATTATATCTCTTTAAACAAAGAGTGGTTCCTATTGTTACACAACATACAATAAATTATCTTGGAATTGTACGAAGAAATGTGTAATAATACTCTGGCACGTAGGAATGTCGTGCAATTTTAAGTTGCAACCCCCTCCCTTTTTGTGGAATGAGATATATTAGCAGAGTGTATTATTAAAATGGCACATTGTGTCAGAAAAGCTAACAATTGTGACATGTGCATCTCCGCTATGTTAATGTGCTAAATTTGTGCTAAATGTGAGCTTCTGTTTCATTAGCATAAAGACACAAGGCATAGATTACAGTGCGGATCAGACAGTCTTCCTCTTCTATATAATAGCATCGAGTTCAATAACTCCATGGAGCTCTGTTGTGTTCTTCAAAATAAAAAATGGAATAGATGAAGGAGACGGGGACACGAAAAATTATCAATAATGAGTTATGGTTATAAAGATTAAAGGAAACACATTTATTTATATCTATATTGATTGGAAGTCTACGGTAATATAGAGATTTAATTTTATATTTTACTTCTTCCTGCATCCGTCAATATACCTGGCAATCCCTTCCTTCCATGTTCTATTTCAGTGGATTGTATCTACTGTCTTCTTGTTTATTTTGCTAATTTATTTGTAAACCTTTACAAAAAAATAGCTTGAGATTTGTCAAAGCTATATAGAGGTTGGGTTATGAAAGCAAGTTTAAAGGCAAACTTTGGCTTAAATATGAGTTTGAAGATAAGCATCATGTAATGTAGTTCTCCCTAGGGAAGAAACCACTTATTTTCTTTGACATACCCCCATCCCTGTTAACATAACCAATCCTATGTATGTACCACCAGCTCTCCATGGAGCATCCCATAGTCCACTTTATTCTGCAGCTTTAAACATGAACATTCTGCTGATGCCAGAAGTTGCAAAAAAATAGAGAAACTGAATAGTTGATGAAAGATATCATTTCAGGATGGGCAATTCTCTTTGAATGTTGCTATGAGTCAACATAGAAAGACTAGTAGCTTGAAATTTCAACTGGTGTTCCTTTGATCTGAAATGATTTCATTTTATCCCAGTGACTTTATCTCTAAGTAAAGTTGTTAAGGCAATGTGATAACAGTTAAAGGGAATGGAAAGACATCCTAGTAAGTTTGTGTTAGAATCCCTCAGAATGATTCATTTTGTGATATACTTTAATTATTTGAGATATCCCTTCCGGTGCCTATGGCCAACCCAGCTGCAATGCTGATGAAATGAAAGGGGTCACCATCCACTCTGCCTTCATTGTGTTGTGGGAGCCAATCATAAACAAGTATGCATGTATCATCACGCTTAGGAGTCACGTATACTCACATCCGATTGGTTCCTGCTACCAGAGCTGCCAGTGCAACTGTTGATTAGTTTTATTATTCGGTAGCTGGTGTGAACAGAGGCACCAGAAGAAAAAATATATATATTTTATCACCTTTAAGTATTCCATAGCAACCACTTATGTATTTGCTTTTAAACAACAGACCAGGTCCAATATGCAAATAGATAGTGTGGGTTCGGACACATGTACTTTTCATTCCCACTCCTCAGTCTGTTAATATATCATAAAATATGAATTTATTTTTAAGATTTCGCAGCGGAGACATTAAAACCATTTTAATAAATGGAAATTATGTTTTCTTCAGTGGAGAAAAGAATAATGAGTAGGCACCTAATGGTCTAGTCATATCCACGTCTAATGGCACCAATATGTTTAACGACTTGGAGCTTGGTGACCGATGTCTGTAAACAAGCAAATAAGCCTTCCCTCTCGCCACATCATTGTAAAATAGTATCCCAAAATTGCATGTTACGTGGAGCTTTTATATTAGTTGAGCCATCTTTATGTATTTGCTGTCTTTATTAACTGCCAATTAGGACCAGGAGGTAGTTGAAGTCATTTTAGCACAAATGTATTAAACACAATTGACAATCCCAGCTCGTGTTAATTCCCTATGTAACGGAAAAGAAAGCAAGCTGTTCTCAATTATCAAAACATATTGAGCCACTTTACAATTCTGTTCTGTAAATGACCTTCCAGCTTAAGTTAGCGAATCTGAAATGAATATGATGCAAGGTGTTTACCAGCAAGGAAGGTGTGTTTCTCGGAACATCTGTCACACAGCTCTAAAGGAGGGGAATTCTTCACATAAATGGAGAATAACAAATCTGATAAGTGGAAGTCTTTCCTAGTGAAATATGGGGCCTCCTTCATCCGAGACCCACTGTTTCTTGAAGATATGAATTAGCAGAGTGATAAGAAAGTCTAGCTGGGCAAAGGAAACAACTCCACAGCAGTTTTAATACACCACGTTATGCCAAGAAAGTAAAAGCCAGTGCATGTAGGGAAATGTAGGAGAAATATTTTTAAAAAGTGTCGTTTTGAAATGAATCAGTCTAAAGGTTACTTTCCTTATAATGCTATAGCAACAGCACCGTCACCTGGGGTATGCTGAAACGAGAAGAAGGTGGGAAGACAGACGATTAAGACCAGAGGGTCACTTAAGTGTCTTGACTGATACTCACTCTCAATATAATTAAAAACAGTGGGGAGCTAAACATTAAAGGGACTTTATTATATGTAAATGTCATTCTTTTTGAAATAGGGGTGTATCTGTGTCTAGGAGGCTTAATGTAATAATAATGGCATCCCATTTTGAAAAACTATTATCATGAGGACCATGGGGGACCATAAAATGCAGAGATATAAAATGGTATAATAATACTAGTAGTGGCAGAGTTGGATTTTGACATTTAGGTGGCTGTCTGCTTTCTGCACACTGGCTAAACAAATTTACATGGGTTAAGGCTATGTGTGACATCATTTTGACAGAATTTGATCCATTAACTGATATGTATTGGATATTTTAAGGAAAGTTTAACAACATTGGCCTAGTGCAAGTGGGTCTAACAAAAGTTATTTGGCTTTTTATGTTTCAACAACTATCAATTTCCTTGCTGTTCCCCAAATTCTAGCAATCAGGCGGCTGTGTGAATAACACATAAGAGGACTCGAACAGAAACGCAAGTAATAACAATAAAATATAGCCTCACAATCAGTCTTCCTTCTGGTTGCTAGTGGTTACAGTCTACAAATATATTTGTCATTCTTGTTAATAGCAGAGTATATATTTGACATAGTATTCTAGCAGTAAACATGATCATTTTAGGTTTTCCTATTTTCCATGAACTGTGTCTGTTGGGTGTGGGTTGATTTCCCTGTTGATTGCAATTCTGGGTGATTTCAGCTTTATTATTTATTATTATGAGCTGGATGCCTATTCATATTCATACTGTGTTCTACACCCTTAATTAATACCTACTGTGCCATACCCATAGCAGGTAATTATTTCCCTGCTTTCTGTTATAACTGTACTGCTAGTTATGAGCAGAACAATTTTCAGTAATATTTGTTAGTTCTGGTCAGATAAGTGTTTGCACAAATTATAAAGTTTCATTTAGGGCCATTAATAATAATAAGTATACTGGCTAAGCAAGAGCAGCACTGGGCCACAGTTCTGAACATAACATTTTATCATACAGTAAAGTCATTGTATAATTAGAGTTGGGCTGGCCTACAAGGATACCAAGAAAAATTACAGTAGACCCTAGTTGGCTCTTGGCAGTTTGCGGTGATGCAAGTCGTTTCATTTGCACTCTTCTCATGGAGCAGTCAAACCTCTATTGGACACCCCTCCTGCCTTCAGAATGTCAACAGGCAGCAGCCAGCCCTGATTATGATGATCTAGGGTTAGACTGGGCTTCGAGCCACTAGGAATAAACCTGGTGGGCCCCAGCACTTGTGGGCCCCACGGCCCAGAACCACTCCCTACAGCTGGCAGAACCGATTCTTACCAAAGCTCCTTCCTGACCTCCACCGGCCTAATTGCAGCTGAACTAAAACATATGGAGAAGGTATGTGCTGGGGATGGGGTTTTGTGGCTGCAGCAGGGTGGCAGAGGGGGTGTGGGCAGGCCCCTAATGTGGCAGTCTCGGTGGGCCCCACACACCCCTGGGCCGATGCTGGAAGGAGATCATTGTCCTGTTTAAAACTGTTTTTTGCCATTTGTTGAAGTAGAAGTCACTGTGTCATTGGATGGTGAGGGGGTTGGGTCTCACTGTGCCACATGAAAACAGGGGGGTGCACTGAGTCTTTTGATGATGGTGAGTCACCATGCCATGTTATGCTGGAGGTTTGCCATGCACAGAGGACTTCTTGTACAATTAGCAAATTCAAGCTGTGCTGTCAATCTTAAGCCAAGGGTTCTACGGGACACCCACATATATAGACTGCTCTTCATACTGCAGGTATGTAGTATGGCAGGTAGAAGCACAAACAATTGTGTATCAGGGGGCTACTGGTGATTCTTAAAGGGAAACTATTGGGAAAATGAAGATTGAATATAAGCTTCATCATACTGATATAACAAACTTTCTAAATACGATCACTTTAAAATTCTGTACTGTTTATGAAATAATCAAGTTTATCTTCACTATTCCTCTCTCAGCATCTGTTTCTCTTCATTCTCTCTTCATACAGGAGTTAGAGATTGGAGATTGACAGTTCAATCTAATATAACTTTCGCTCTTTTTCCTAGCAGATGTGTTAGAGCTCACTCAAATAACCAGGTCCAGATTTGCATTTCTGGTGCCCCTGGGCCGGCTTCAGTTTTTCTGACCACCCCCACCCCTGAAATCGTGCCACCCTAGGCCCGGGCCTGCAAATAACCAACTCCAGCACAAACATTATGAAACAAAATAACTGACTTTGGCACAAACACTGCATTTAGGGAAACAAGATTTCGGGGGATTTTTAAAAGATTAAGTTCTAATACATTTTCTAGGAAAAACAACCGCCCCCAAAGGCTGTATTAGACCTAACTGTCATTCAAAATCAGACTCCCAACTCCTGTATGAAGATAGAATAATGAGAACCAAATGCTGAGAGAAGAAGAGTGAAGAGTAACTTGGTTATTTCAGAAACAGGTCAGAATATCTAATTAATTATATTTAGAAAATGTCTTATTTTAGTTTGATGAAGCTTATATTTCATTTTCATTTTTGCAATAGTTCCCCATTAATGAGGTACAAAGGGCAAATAAAAATGTGCATTGCACCAATTTTTGACCTTTGTGCCATTCCCCATTTTTCAGACAAACCTCTTTATATCTCCTTCAAATTCCCCTTGTCCTGAAACTCTTTGAATTCTCCCTTACTGTATCTCAGGATATTATGCTGAATGCTATAATGCTTAATAAAGGCATAAAATTTGATGCAGGATGGCATACTCTTAGGATGAAATCACAGAAAAACGCAACAGCCCCACACCACATTTTTCCATTTTTTGGAATTAACATATTTGGTCACACTTTAGCAACTTTTATTGAATTCTGTGCAAGCCTTAAACTGTTCCTTTCTTTCCGATGATTTAAACATTTTCAGTGCCCGCTTCTCCATGTCTTTTACTTTGCTTTATTATTAAACCTTATAGCTTTCAATTTGTTTGTCTTGCCTTTGTTTCCCATCGCTATATACATGAGTAAATTTCATTTAACAGCAATTTGAAAGCAGCCTGTTTCTCTTCTGCATTTTTTGCTGTGAAGATTACATTTCACTCTACCAATTTTGCTCCACTGATTCTAAAAAAAAAAATGTTAAAAATAAGAGAAAAATATTTCTTTTCATCAGTTTTCTATTCATTTTTGGAGAACAAGTCGATTTGCAAGACAATGGGTTTTAATTTGTGAATGCCTGGGTTTCATTTCAGGGCCAGCTTATCCAGGAAATCACTTTATATGTCTGTACCTCTGGTTTCTAAAAGTAAACTGTAAGGCAGAGATTTCCAGAAAATGCTACTAGGTACAATTAGAGGGTTATTTACTAAATCCGAATTTATCTCATTTTTAAATTAAAAAAAAACCCCAACCAAACTGCCATACCCGATTTTACCTTATTTATTATTTAAAAAGTTCGAATTAATCGGTTCTTTGAAAAACCCACAAAAAAACCACACACATTCTGGCTTTTTCCCCGAATCATACCATCATTTCAGATTTTGCCTGAAATAATGGGCTAAGCTCAGCGCAGACCACGATAACTTCCAATTAGGATATGGACCTCTGCCATTGAGTTATACACAACCTCGGCATCTGAGATGGCGGATTTTTGGATTCAGGCTTTTTGCAGCATCGGGCTTTAATAAATCTCAAAAAATGTGAGTTTAAAAAAAAAAATTTGAGTTTGTCCCAAAAAGCCCTACCAGTGTTTAGTAAATAACCCTCTTCATCTGCCACCGGTGTAGTCCTGCTAAATGCTTTTTTGTTTTGCTTGATTTTACCAATTATCCACTAGCAGCAGAGGAGGATAAAACTTGCACATTGGGAGGGAAGGAACCCAGATGGAACACTTGTGTCCAGAATGGAGGGGTAATTCAAAGTGATTAGTGATGGGCGAATAAATTTGGCAGACACAAATTTGTGGCGAATTTCCACGTTTCACTGCAAGCAAATTAATTCGTGAAACTGCGGCGACAATTTGCCTGCAAAAAATCCGCTGTATCAAAATAAAACTGTTGCGCATCAAAATTGTCGCACGCATAAAAATTGTTGCGGGTCAAAATTATTCAAACGGCCGTTGACTTTAATGCAATTGGACCAAATAGTTGTACGTATAAAAATTGTCGCTCTTATCAAAATTGATGTGCGTCAAAATTATTTTGAAGCCTATTTACTTCAATGCATTTCGCGAATTTCGCTGCACATTTCACAGCACAGATTCGCCCATCACTAAAAGTGATTGCACACCCAACGAACTGGAATCTCACTAGGCAGAAAAATATTTTGAGTTTACCCTGTGTGACAGTACACTAAAGCTTATAGTAAACACGAGCTGTCACCCGAGCTCAAACAGTCATTTTAGCATTGAGGTCCACCCGTCATCCCTCCATGCAGGGTCGGACTGGGAGGGCCGGGGCCCACCGGGGCTGTTGTTCCAGGGCCCCCCTTCGACCCCATGTTCCTCTACTGCGCCGCGCCGAGCTCAGCGCTCAGCGAGCATATATGAGCATGCGCGAGTGGCGGCGCTCGCCGCGCATGCGCGAGTGGCGGCGCTCGCCGCGCATGCGCGAGTGGCGGCGCTCGCCGCGCATGCACAGAAGGCACTGCGCATCGGCGAAGACTTTTTTCCCAAAATAGAATTATCGGGAGAGGGGGTCTGGCCCGGCGGGGGCCCACGAGGGTCGGGGCCCACCGGGTTTTTTCCCGGTGTCCCGCCGGGCCAGTCCGACACTGCCTCCATGTGCATTCATTCAATAACGTTTCAAGTAGTAACAGACAGACAGTAGCAGTTTGACTGCTGATGTTTTTCTGCAGGATGGCAGCAGCAGTCAGAATTTTCCAAGATTTTCCACAAACCTTTGGAATTAAGTTGTTGACTCTTCACCTATCAGCAAAACATTATGACTAAAAAGAACCACATGCCCATGGTAGTTGTTTTTGCTATTTATTGGTACATGAACTCTATGCCCCTTGTCTTAATCAATTGGCACAAAGGAACATGCACATAAAGTAGCCTAATATGAACAATAGATATCAGAAATGTACCTATATATGTTAGCGTGGTGCACCACAATTGTTCTGTAGGCTCCATGCTGGAGCAGCATGTAGGTCCCTGTATAGGTGTTTATCTTGGTATGTATAATTATCATTAGAACAGACCAAATTCTGGGAAAGCAGGAGTTTTTATAGAAAATCAAATGTATTTTCATTTAAATGAATTCACAAAGACTTTCAGAAGCAGCAACTGAATAACATTACAGAGAGAACATACTCAAACTTCATACAGAGGTTGCATTGTCAATTCAGCACTTTCCTGAATTTAGAGAACAAACTAGAAGAAAAAACAACCTCTGCATATTATTTGTGATTCTGTGAAATAAGCTGTTTATTAATGACCTTCTTTTCAGGTAACCATCACAGGAAGTGAAACTGAATATGGGGTTGCCACCTTTTCTGGAAAAAATACTGGCCTTTCAATATTTATATATATTTCCATCAAGCATTATTTCTACGAAGCAGTCCAGTAAAATACTAGCCACGTGGCAAATCTCACTGAATGCCAGATCTGACCCCAAGTAGCTTACATTTACAGGACAGCATAGTGCCAGATAGGCTTCCAACAACATGGTTGTGTGGAATTAAGGGATGGTAGAGCAGAATAGAATAGAAAGATTATGAGAGCAAAACCGTGCCGTTCATATGCTAAACCCTTTGTTGCCATCCCATTGAAAGCAGTATACTTACAGAAGGTTGTCAAGTTCACATTAATATATTATTTGTTTGCTGAGATCACTTCAGATTAAACTTTACCTACACTTGACTTCTCTGCAGCTTGAATATATATCTTTTGGGCTATTTCAGCCAAAGTAATTGAACTTTACAACTTTGCCTAACCAAGAAGCCTTTTCTTATTACAGCAGCATGTATTTTGATTTCTTTTTGATCACTGTCCATATCCAAATCCTTATAGTTAGCTTAATGTAAAAAGATGGCACCTTAAAAAGACTCATGTACGGACCCGTGACCAAGACTAGCTTCTGTTCAGGCGTAGGCTTCAAATATAATGTATGGAAACCACTGTGGGCCTTTTTATCAGAATTTATTGGTGAAACCTTTTAATAAGCCTTCGCTATCTCTCCGAGAGATTTCCTCCACTATTTATTGCCTTGCTACAGATTTCCTTTGCCGACATGTCTTTGTTAGGCTTTGTGTTCTAATTCTAAAGGACAGCCGAATTCCCTCCTAATGGAACTAGTTTGCCGCCTGTGTGAATTACTGCGGCTTGTGTTATCATTTTTTTTTCTGAAAGGAATCCCTGAATTGTTCTGAAATATTTAAATCTGCGTATATTTCAATATTTCAGTCTGCTACTCCACCGACATGTCTGAATGTGATTATGTATATTTGACAGGTATGGGATCTATTGTCCAGAAACAAGTTATCCAATGCCTTTTTTCTACAGTACTCTATTTAAATAAAAATTCTTAGACAGAACTTTGTTCTTGATGGTAACTAAGTATGTGTATATGTATGTATGTATGTATGTATTTAGAGCTCAGAGTGGGGGAACCGCAGTAAGAAAAATAAAATAGTTGAAATCATTCTATTCTATCTATTTCTATGCTTTATGATCTCTTTATAAAGTACAGGTATGGGACCTGGTATCCAGTATCCTCAGGACCTGGGGATCTTTCCATAATTTGGATTGCCATACCTTAAATCTATTTAAAAATCATTTCAACATTAATTAAACCGAATAGGTTTGTTTTGCCTCCAATAAGGATTAATTATATTTTAGCTCAGACCAAATATAAGGTACTGTTTTATTATTACAGAGAAAAAGGTAATCATTTTTAAAACAAGAAATCCAAATTACGGAAAAGCTGTCTTCCATAGACTCCGTTTTCTACAAATAATCCAGATTTTTAAAAAACAATTTCCTTTTTCTCTGTAATAATAAACCAGTACCTTGTACTTGATCCAAACTAAGATATAATTAATCTTTATTTGAAGCAAAACCAGCATATTGGGTTTATTTAAAGTTTACATTATTTTTTAGTAGATTAAGGTATGAAGATCCATTACCAGGAAACCCCCAGGTCCCGAGCATTCTGGATTTCAGATCCCATACCTGTATTTGATTGAAATGGAGTCTATTGGAGATGGCCTTCCTGTAATTTGGAAATTCCTTGATAACAGGTTTCCAGTTTTCCAGATTTCATACCTGTACTTTTTTATGTGAAGACATACTTGTTCTGTTGCTAATGGAATGAAATCCAAGAAATGTATGTTATTACATGATAAAAGAACAAAAAAAAGGGCTAATATTAAGAATAAACTGCTGGATCCATTCTAGGCTGTGTATTAAATATTAACGTTATATTGATTTAGTTTGGCAGACAGATTATAATCACATGCTGCAAAGTGCTATGTATAGATAAAGTTCTACATGCACTTAAAGGACTCACTCTGGCTAATGTAGTGTGGAAACTCATAACAATCAACCAGATATTTTCTTTCCTTATTTGAAGACTCCTAGACCAATTGATGCTAATTGCTGATTGGTTGCTATGGGTTTCTAGACTGGCACAGATTATCTCAATGTTAGTTCAATGTTAGTTCAAATATTAATTTCCAGGTAAATATTGCTGTTGACTTCTGGGTTTGGAAAAAATTGCAGCTCTTGGCCTCTCTGAGTTAAGCTAACAGTAATATGGACTGCAGTGCGTGCATTAAAGGGGGGCGTTACCATCCCCAAAAAATTCACAATCCTATTTAATCACCTTAGTCAAGCAAAATGAACTTTAATTACACTATAGAAATTATTTGAATCTTGTTTCCTTCAGTCTTTGAATTCATAATAATAACAAGCAGACAGGAGCCATTTTGTGGACACTGTTATTAATACAAGCCTTGTGTCATCTCAGAATCTTGTTTGTGCACCAGAATGGGGGACCTGATGTCCCTCCCCATGCCCTGGCTACACATTAAATGGTGAAGAGAACGAGGGAATGTGTGGAGAGCTGTCACATCTAGGAAGTGCTGAATGGAAAGTGAAAGTAATTGTCTGCCCCGCCTCTATGCCTAAGGCATAGAAGAGGTGCAGACAATATTTGATTGACAGCTGACATTTTTAAATGAGTTTACAATAGCTATGAATGCTTTAATAAAAAATGGAAATTGGATTTCATGTTTAATTTGAAAAGGACTTTTATTATATATTTTTTTGTGTCTGGGTGACAGGTCCACTTTAAGTGGGGCTGCATTCACTACTTATTCAGTCATCTGAACTGCATTGCTTGACAGAGCACCAATGATTCTCTGAAAGCATGCAATATATTAGTGGGTTCTGATCTATGCATATATTATAACTTTCATTAATCCAATCCAATTTTTATTAATCCAATTCAAGACCTGTTTTGGATAAAAAATGAAGCACTAACATATACAGTTTTAAAAAAATGTCATGAGTTTAGGAAGGAGTCAGCTTTGATGACAATGTGACCTGATTGCTTCCCCATAATCCTCTTTGAAGAGGGATATTAAAATGACACTCAGTTGTATTTTATCATCTCTATATGCTGTCATGGATAGATCCTTCCTTATGACCGTATAAAAAAGTTTAAAATTACATCAAAACCAGATGGGCAAATTCTAAATGATTTTCCACTCCACAAAATCAGAACAAGAAAAAAATATCATTATAAGTGCATGTGGAATTCAGTACTAGGCTATATATTACTGAGACCCATCACTGTATGCAATGAAAAAAGCCTCCTCGCCGTAGCAGGGAAGATAAATATGCAAGATTATGCCTTGCCTAAGTGCTATTTTTATTTGCATTTAGGTGTACCCAAGTTTGCACTGCCTCACACCATACAAAAGACTGCAAACAAATTTGTAGCAAAATGTTCTCCTTGTGCTAGAATAACAAACATACTCATCCTATTGAATCACATTCTGTTCCAGACCACTTTACACGGTATATTTAAAGCTTACTGAGCAGCCCCTATTGTGTCTGATTTCACTAACTTCACATATTACAAAAGGCTTGAAAGATGTTTTCCAGATAAAGGTACTTTACTACCCCCTTTAAAAAAAGGAATTGGAGGCTCAGATCAGTAAATAACCATTGCATGAAATAGAAGCATTTGGTTGTGTTCCAAAACAGCTAAAATCATCCTGCTTAGACCTGTGAACTCACTACTTTAATGGCAAGATAGAGCAGCCATTTGTAAAGTGTTCAAAAGCCGGTGAATTGACAAGCAGCTACGTCCAGAAGATTATAGCACAGAAATGAAAGAAATGAATCATTGGAGAAATCACAAGGGAGAATGTGTGTTTCACTGAGGAGTTGGAAGGGAGGATGGTAACTCATCAAGAATGGGAGTTTATTGTATAAAACATTTGTGGCACTATACGTCCTACAGCCAGGATAAAGCTACACATTAGCCATAAACATACTGTAGGAGGCGCTGCATCCAATATACAGCTGCATCCATTTATATTGGCTTCAGTCCATATCTCTTGGCTTCCCTGATGAATATCTATTCAACGCGTTAAGCACTGGCATTTTAGCGGCAAAATTGTTCTTGCCAAGAGGCCAATTTAAATCTAAAATGATGAAAATCACATTGAATACAGATAAGCAATATAGTCCATAAATCTAATTTTTTTGTTAAAAATCGATGATTGCATTCTATAGCAGGTGAACAAAGGAAGCAACAAGAGTACTTGTGGCTGCAAGGGGCAGTAGCGCTTGACACAATTGCTTTGGCACTAATTGGACATCGTTATGCTAAAAAAGGTTTAAGTCCAGTTGGTGTCATCTCCAGCCCTCAGCATCAAAGTGACATCAGTACCTGATAGTTTAAGTGCAATTTCTTTGCACTTATTGACACTAGCTGCAGTGGAAACCACTTTGGAGCTTCTATGTTTCCTTGCATCAGTTGCCAAAATTGTGTGACATCCATACAGACTGGCTGGGTGCAAAGACATAAGAACTTTAGATGCAAATCCCTTTAATGAATGGCATCAATTTACTGTAGTTGTGATTGTAATACTCCTTCTGAGTTTTAGCATTTGACACCACCATGACATTGACCTTATAAATACCATCACATTGTTGTAAGTATCAGCCACACAAACCATAATGTGCACATTTATGCCAGAATAGTTTAGAAAACATTCCTCCGTGTTTTCAATATCCCTCAATATTCTTCCAACAACTATTGAATTTGTCTCTGCTGAACTGGGCTGGATTGAAAGCTGCATTGCACACTGCATGTATAGTTTCAAGTTCAGCAATAAAAACTATGTTTTCCTTTGACTCATTACTAAACCATGTGGTTATATTCCAGTCACTGACAATTCTAAGAAAGAAGGGTCCATAAATTTGTGGCATCCCCTGAAATGTAACTCGGCAACAATGATGAACCCAGTGAGTCAAAGAAGAAGCAAATCTGCCCTTAAATTCAACATAGGGTTAGCAGAATATAGCCCTGAATATCATTTTCGTAATCACTATAATTTAAACTTGAAGAAAAAAACTGAAATGACCACATGATGACAAACTAGAAATGATAATTATATCATATATTCATAAAAAAAATGAACTGAGCATCTCAATGGACAGCAATGGAGAACCAAGATGAAACAAGTCCTGCTCGTTCCCTACATAAGTTTATTGATTTCATTTTTTTTTTTTTTTTGAACATTTGCTTTTAGTTCAGTTAATATTCCAGAAAGCTGTGACTTGCTATGGTATAAAGCACTTTCTCTGTACATCACATGTGTTATGGTAATACAGACTTTTCAACATAAGGCATTGCAGGGAATAAGATGATTCCTATAGGATTACCATTTTATGGGAGAGATGCCATGATTAACTTATTGCAGGAATAATGGGAGTAATGGTGTATTCGTTTGCTTTGGGTTTAAGTAGACCAACTTGAAATGAGCAGGATTTTTAAGATGTTGTGTGGTGATTATAGATATAATGCACAAAATTCAATATGCATGAATTGTATTGCAAAATCAGGGGATACTACAGTCCCTGCCCCCAGGCTTTCACATCCATGCTTTAAAATAAAGCTGTATATCTCTTTTGCAATAGTAAATATAAGAGTTCCTAAACGTTTAATCATGAATCACATGGCATTGGAAGCATTTCTTATTAGTAAAGGAAGAGTTAATAAAGTTAAGAACCTTTTCAGATCACTGGTCCCTGGAAATGTAACATGAATATACATTCATTTAATGTTGATTATCGTGCTTTTTAATGCAACATTTGTCATTACTTAAACATAAAAATCAATACGTATACAGGAGAAACAAAATGCCTAAGGCTTGCAGGATTGATGGAGGAAGCTTGGAGGACATGTGAAGCAAACAAAACATGTATCCTGAAAAGTCCTGAAAGCCTACATAGTACTCACTATATATATCTCTCTCTCTATTCTCTCATTTCAGGATGCCAACAAAGTTCGGGGCCAGTGAACCCCTTCCCAATGCCAATGCCAGGCTCGGCAGGCTTAGGAGGTCAAGGAGGAGAACTACTGCCACATTTTCTGATAGAGCCTGAGAGTGTCTACATTGTAAAGAATAAGCCAGTGACTTTGAACTGTAAAGCAACACCAGCCACACAGATTTACTTCAAGTGCAATGGGGAGTGGGTGCACCAGACAGACCATGTCATCCAACACAGCACAGACCGCAGCACTGGTATAGTCCCGGAACCTTTTTTTTCTTTACAGGTTTTGGAAAGATGTGCATGTATTTCTGTAGTTTCCATATATCTCATTAACAGATCTAACCGTAGCATGTACCAAAGATTCCTATGTTAATTTTAAGTTAGTATTAATATTACATATATATATATATACTGTATATATGTATATACATATATATATATATATATATATATATATATATATATATATATATATATATATATATATTGTAAGTTCTAAGTGTCAATATTTAGCGCTGTACAGTAGATGGGTGTGTATATGAAACATACAGATCATACAGATTACATGAGGCGAGTCAGTTCTATGTTGCACAAGTGGAGCTCTTGAATAGCTAGTGGCAGGAGCATGCTAGCTTTAATTAATGTTTAAATAATTTTTTTGTAAACTTAAGGTATCGAGATCCAAATTACAGGGTTATCTGGAAAATCCCAAGTCCCAAGCATTCTCGGTTTTACAAATCAAATACAATTGCACCCACAATTTCCTTAGCGGCCATTGTGACATTTGACCCAGTCCGCAGTGGGACCCATTCAGTGACTCATTTTTGCACGTTTCAACAAAACGGACAGGGGGGCACAATGGTGCATGGCACATATACATACAAGTGCAAGTTAAGGCAATAGTACCTTTAACAAATGGTATCAATACATGCAACAATTTCATCAGTTTTTGTGCAACTGCTTTTACAGCCGCATTCAGAAATAATCACTTCAGTCTTATTAACTGAAAAAACAAATAAATTAGTGAGTGACGATAAAGAATTAGGAAATTCAAATATGAATAAAAAAATGTCATAATCAAAGGTGTGGCCAAATACAGGAATAGTGTTATTCATTAAGCAAAGCATAACAGACACATGGGAGAATAAGATATAATGTACTGGGGTTTCATTCTAAAAATTAGAAGTAAATACTTAAAAATCATTCATTAAAACCATCAAGGGTTGGTAATGTGTGGGGTATGTTGACTGCTGGATCTCTTTTGATGAGAAACTGTAGTCAATTATCCTGTGGCCAATAGTAATTGTAATTGGTTCCTTCCTTCTCTGTAAATCTGCCTACTTCTCTGCATACAAAGCAGATGCAAGCCAAAGGTCTATTCTGTCTAGTTAATGTCACCTGCTGTATAGAAGGAAGAAATGAGATTGGCCGAAAGCCTTTCTCTCGCTCCGACAATGCATTGCATGGGGCTAGTTTTATTTTGTGCCTTAGAAAAACCTATTTTTCCTCTCTATACAAATCTGCTTTTCCCTCGCTCTCCTGCCTCCTTTCTCTGCTAAAAAGAACTCTCCCCGTCCATTTTTATTCTTACAATGGTAATGGGAAGGCAGAGGTGCATGGCTTGTTATTTGACAAGTGACAGTGACTGGGAGGCGCGCCATAAAGCTCGGCGTTTCTCATTTTGTCATGTTTCACAATACTGAGTGGCGGAGAGAGAAAAAAAAAAACATGACAGAGGGAGGGAGTGGGGTAAATACATGAAGAAACAGGTTGTATTGTTCTCTTCAGTTAATTAATTAGTTCCGAATTAAGAACCATTTTTTTATTTCTAGAAGCTGAATTGCTCATCTGTAAGAGTGAGACAAAGGATATAGAGGCTGGAGACATAAGGGCATGGCGCTTTTCACCCTCATTTGCAGCAATCACGTTTTCTCTGTTATTGGTGTCACAAAACCTTTTTCTAAAAGTTATTCTTAAAATTAGGTTCAAATAATTATTCCTTATTCTGCTCATTGCCTTTTTTTCTGGCTTTTTCATTGCAAATTGGCCTAAATGAGGCTGAAATACTTTGCTTTTCACAGACCTCACAACTAAAGCAGGATCACTGCTGCTACTGTGCATTGAAAGAGAGCTTTCTGACCATTTTTTCTTCTTATTCTTAAAATAAAACCACTAAAGCTGCATGCGAACAAATTGCGCCGTGTTATCAGTCTTGCCGTTTCAAGCGGAGTGACGATAATATCATTTATCCTCTTAACCATGAAGTGGGAATAAAAAAAAAAAACACAGAAATGGCGGTTTGGCTGAAGTCATGTATCCTTAGCCTTGTTTTATTGATTTTTACACTTGTATTGCTTGTTTGATCATAAAAAAAGGCAGCAGAAATTTTACGTTACATGTTATTAAGCCTTGTGTAATTTTTTGGCATTTAATTTAGTTTAATTGTCTGTCGAGCAAATTTATGGCTGGAGAAGATTGAGTTGCTGTAATTTGAATGAAACTAGCTACCAGATAGAGGGAAATGCCCTAAAATATGCAGGGAGTTATCATACCACCTTTTAATTTGAGTCCTGTATTTATACATTCATTCTTAATATGACCCTTTTCATGTGCACTTCAGATTTGGTGCATATTTCATTTTCCATGTTTCATGCTTTCCTTCCCAAGGATTTTGCTTTGTATTTTCAGCATCCGCTTTCTCCTTTCTCAGGAACAGCATTTTTCTCTCTTCTATAAACTCTTTGCATTTGCATTTTAGCCTGTCCCCCCCCCCCGTTCCGTGTCTCCCAGTCTGTTTCTATCACCTCCAGTCAATGTCTGCCCGATATCTTTCTTTCTCTCGCCAGCCTCCCTGAGAGAGAAGCAGGGGTCACTTTAAGTCAGACGTAAATATCTCTCGGACAAAGCAATGGAAGAAAAACAGAAGGGCTTTCTTTATGTGTATAAAACCCTTGATGAGGATGAGACATACAGAACAAAAGCAGAGAGAAAAATTCATCTGTTCTCAAGTTAGAGTTTAACCAGTCAAATGCCTCTTAAAAAATAATAAAAAATGGAACACAAAAAAGTAAAGGATATTATGAGCAAATGGAAGACCAAAGTCAGGGACTGTTCTTGTTTTCCATAAATGCCGTAGATCTTATTAAGAACATTTTATCATTATTATTCAAGTAAAAAATTGTTGGTTTGCCTTTTGCAGATGTAGAAGTGAAACATGGAATAGCTTACTTGGGGAAGGAGTCTAATTGGAGTGGAACATGCAAAGTAAAATTCTACATAAATTCTACACTACTTTTCAAGAAATGATACATTTTGTCCATGCAAATCAATCTGACTGTATTTTGAAGTGCTATATATATATAAGGAAATCTGTGTGGCAGTTGCTCACAGAAAGGGATAAGCAGACTTTGAAGAACTGGAAGGAGAGTTGTAGCAGCTGAGGTTCTCAATAGCTGGAGCATCAAAGTTTCTCTCAATGATTGCATGCACTGAATACTGTTTCTGCAGGTTAAAAGAAAAAAGGGCCTTAATGTTAGATGTACACATTAGTGGTAGTTATGGTTGAGGAATCACATAAACAGATGCTAGCTATAGAGTGGGCTACTTCCATTATGTAGCGATCTCTAGGAGTGAGAGTTAGGATTAGGTTAGGTATTAGAATGTTCCACTAAGGAAAACAGGATTTTAGTAACCCAGACATGAACTGCTAGTGTCAAAACTCATGTGAATATCCTTGTTATAGACACAAATCCCTTATAAAGGCATTGTGCTTTAAAAGACACCTATATGACATTATCGTGCAGCACAGGTGTTTGTCTGGATGCACGGGACTTTTGGGGTGAGTGCTCGCATATTATGTCTACTACTACTCTATATGAGCTCCAGCACTGACTGTAATATCTTTGACCAGTTGTAAGATCCGATCCCTAGGAATAAATTCAGCAAGGGTCTTTACTATAATGGAATGACAGGCACTCTATAAGAATAACTCCAGTCTAGGCTTATAAAAATAAATTATTTTGCCTTAGGCATTTCGTGCTGTAGGTAGTTCTGATTCTTGGTGCCCATATTTAAGTGTTACCTGCGGCTCAATAAGCATCAAGGCAATAAAAGTTTTTCATTTTTATAAGCCTGGACTGGAGTTTTTTTTCCATAGAGGGTCTGTCAAGATGTATATTCTGGTACATTCACTCCCTATGCTGTAGGCTCAGGGCAGTGCATCTGGGTCCTCCAATATAGTGATGAGTCTACTGTAAATCTATCTGGCATATTCTTAGAGAAATGAATGGCCATTTTTATATGCAGAAAAGTCATATAGAATACCATGTAAAGCAAGGCACTCACAGGTCTTAACAATTGGTGAAAAAGAGATAAAATTTATTTGTTATTCTTTATCTCTTTTTCACCAATTTTTCAGATCTGTGAGTGCCTTGCTTTACATGGTATTCTATATGACTTTTCTGCAGTTGTGCACCCAGGATTTTTCTCCAGTAAGTGAGTGCAGCTATTTTTCCTTTTTCTATATTATATATATCATAACCTTGGGCAGCATGATATAAATCTGGCATTAGGTGCAGAGAACATTATCAGCTGGCACAGGCTCTGTCAACCACTACCACCTCTCTCTAAATTGTGTCTAAACTCTAAAGGATGCACAAGTCAGGAAAGTTCACAGAAGAGTTCTTTTGTTCCTGATCATATTTATTAAAAGAAGTACACGTTTGAACCAGTAACATAAAAATCAGAATTTGGGTGTCCTTTAATTTTTTGAAGCCTAAAATTGTATTGTAAAAGAGAAGAGCCATACTAACACAGTCAATTTGCACGCAGTTAGCACAACAGTCGACTTCCAGCAATATTTCACTGGCTCTGCATGCATACAGCAACCTGACTGGCCATTAATCACGTGAATAGCCCCTTTAAGAAATTGATCTCTGAACTCATTTTATTTTACCTTCCTAATATCGTCTCTGCTTTTTGAGCACATTGTCCCCAGAACAGTAATGCTAATTATCTGAGTTGAATTAATTTAGGATTAATTACCTGGAATAATAAAAGAGGGACAATGTATTCATCCATGACTCGGCCTTTGACAGCCGACCAGCTGGCTAAATCTAAAAAAAAAATTAAATTTCCTCAAAAACGGACATAAAACATATCCCTCTCCCAGCATGCCATGCCCAATCCAGGCATTTGCTATAACATAAATGGGATAGGCTGCAGGATAGAACGGTTATGGATATGGCTGCTGGTATGGTATGCTGCTCCAGCATTGTTTGTCCCTTAATCCTTTTTTGCTTATATTTACTATGAGGTTTTTTTAAAGAAACATGATCATCAAAAAATGATTGTATCTAAATTAATATATGAAGTTTAGTGACACAGAGCAGTGTTCCAAAAAAATATAATTTGCAGGAATCATCCATAAAAAAAACTCTGTTCTATTTTACCATCTCCAATTTTTTTTTAATTCAAAATATTGTCAGTCTTGGTGGCCAATAACATGAGATTTTAAATGAAATGTAATGAGAGTAATGATTTGCTTTCAGATGGATAGACATTCCGATAAACATTCATTTCACTGTAGGCAGAGAACAGGTGTGGAATGCTCCCACAACCCATAACTTATTACAACAATAAAGGCTGTAGACAATTAGAGTGTTGGGTGAAGGTCAGCCACAGCTTTATTGATTTAACAGCAGCCATAATGATTCCAGCATAACCTTTCTGTACAAAGAACATGTTACATACAACAACATTTGAGCTTGCTTTAAAGGGAAACTGTCTTCAGTATAATAAATGTTTGTTTATACTGGAAAAGGAAGAGAAGATTATATCCTGCTGCAAATGTGGTTATGAAAAATACTTATATAAGTACAGGTATAGGACTTGTTATCCAGAATGCTTGGGACCTGGGGTTTTCCAAATAACAGATCTTTCCGTAATTTGGATCTTTGTACCTTAAGTCTACTAGAAAATCATGTAAACATTAAATAAACCCAATAGGCTGGTTTTGCTTCCAATAAGGATTAATTATATCTTAGTTTGGATCAGGTACAATTTGATTATTTGTATTGGATTATTAAAATGGAGTCTATGGGAGATGGCCTTTCTGTAATTTGAAGCTTTCTTGATAACAGGTTTCCAGATAACCTGTCCCATACCTGTATACACTGCTGCCTGGGGAAGACTTTTTCTAATGTATCTATGAAGACACTCTGGCATAGGGTAATGACTCACAGAAGCCTTTTAATTGTTGCCTGCATCACAACCATAGCTTTATGACAAAATATGCAACTGCTGCAAGTTATCTATGATTAGCTCTGGAAATTCTATACGGTTCCAAGATAATTTTGAAGTCTTTCATTTGACTGAATACATGTTACCAGGCCAGCCTAATCGTTCTTGTTTTTTATTTTTTTTATTTTACAGTTTATCTAAGGTTAACAAATTATTGCCCAATAGAAACTGCATTATGTCAATTATATTTCTAATTCACAATCCTTTTTTTAAAGTTTTTGTAATGGGTAGATTCAATTGTTATGGATTTAGTTCCTCCTTATTCTGTGGTCAGTTAAAGTCTGTTCAATTATATTATCATTGAGGTCAATGATACCGCTGAAAGGGGGTTAAACAGCCAGACCATTTGATCAGGCTACTCAGACTGGGTATTGCTGGATGGCATGCCTCAAGTGATGCCTGGACTGGATGGGCAAGAGGCTGCGGGCTGTCTCTATAGCACTGCCTGTTCAACTCTCTCTTTCTCTCATTCCATTGGCCCCATGCACTCACCTTGACAGCCCCACCATACATGGCTGCAATTTATATTATATTGTGAGTGACGTCACAGTCTTATCTTACAATACTGTGACACCCCATTCCTAGCCATTGAATCTATGGCAGAACAGCGCTGTTTGATAAAATGAGCTTATAGCTTTGATGAAAATTCATATGTAACATTGTCACGCCCAATTTATTGATATTGATCGATATTAGCCATGGGCATACGGAATCAATGAAATGAGATCAATTCAGAACTATTTGTTTTGAATTAATCGGATTGACTGAATTTGTTAATTTAATGAATAAATGTTTAAAATAGTTAAGAATTGATCAGAATCACTGATGCCTTTCCATTATGGAGCAGCAAAATACATAATGAAACAGTGATTAGACGGGACAGCATAATGGTGTAGTGTGTAGCAATGGTCCAGGGTTGAAGACCTTTCTAAATGCTCAAAAAATTAACAATAAATGAAGTGAGACACAAAGCAGGACCAAAGCAGCAGAGGTCACAAATGGATGTGTTTGTGAGTTTCTAGCCAGAGGAGAGGATTCATTTATAAAAATATTTTTACAAATATTTATAAAATAAATGATGTGCCTAATTTGGCAGGTCCTTGTTCCTCCCAGAAATTACCATTAGGGCTTCTGATTTAAAGATGGTTAATGTAAGTTTGCAGCAGGCAGAAATGAAGAAATGCTGGCAGAAAATATACTTGGAAAGGTTTAATGGAACTACAGTGTACAGTGCTCAGGCAGTGGCAGGGTTAATGAGGCAATGACCACAAACATTTGTCTGAAAAGGAGTTAGCGGAGTGTTTCTGCCATGCCGGAATCTTGAATTTGTACGTTAATGACCTAGCGGTTTGTAGCTTGCGGAAGAGAAAGGGTTATTAAAGCAGATGTGAATATTTTCATTTGTTCAGCAAGGGAATAAATGAAGCAGTAATTGTAATCGTCTAATAAGAAGTGTTTCAGCAGAGCGACCATCCCGCTACTTTTACAAGGAACGCGTTTGACAAATGCATATTGTAGGATGGCTTTGGTTTCTAGTTTCAGCCATGATTATTCTCCCTGCCTTATGATAAAGTTATAAGTCACTCAACACTTGGGTACCTCCTATATGACTTTTTTTTGTAGGAACAGACATTTCTAAAATTACTCTGTGGATACCAAAGTGCTCCATAATTTTCTCAACTGGGCTGTGCCTTTGGGACTGAAAACATAAGCATTGGCTGTAATATTACCATTATTATTTTTTTTTTTTTTTGCGAGTTCCTCAAACTATAATTTTTTTTTCTGTCGAGAACAACAATTGTACTAATAACTAGCAGTTGTCTAAGGTAGCTTAAAGTAAACTGTTTATGTCTAAAAACTGATAAAAACTCTTGTAAACAAAATATATGAAACATTGAAATGCAAAATACCACTGCACAGTTCATGTAGTTCACCCATGAAGCCACATCTGCTGCAAATCTCTGCCAGTCCATTACTGGCTGCCTATATATTCTCAAATTGAAGCGGATACCTCTATCAACAAAGCTTTTTTTAAATGTGCCCTGCCCTACACCATAAACCTTGGCTCCAAATTGACCACTAAGTTCCTCCAAAGACATTAGACTTGCATGCATGGGTGGCATCAGTAGTACTAAGTCAGAAAAACCCTCCCACCAGGGGGCACCAGTTATTAGACCACCGGTCACTTGGACATCTTGGGTGGTTGGCCTTTTCAACAAGTTGAATGGGGCCCTATTAACAAAAATTAGCATAGCTATGCCCCTGATCTACCGTAACTATGCACGAAGGGTGGGTCCCTTCGACCCAGGTTTGCTCCCCCCGGCCAGGGCCACATGATCAAATAAAATAGGAGGAAGGGGGCAAAAGGTATGTGATGTGTACACACATGTGGTGGGGCAAAGTCAGAATGTGTGGAGGTTGGGGGTAGGTCCCTGGAAGTTGCAAGTCTGAACTACAGCACTGACTATGTCCTATTATGCCAAAACCCTGTCTGTGATCCAACCAAACCCTTCCTACTTCCAGGACGCCCTTCCAATTTCAGACACCTTTGTGTTTCTTGGGGCCTCCCTCTGCTACAGGTCCCCTGACTGGTGTACCCTCTGTAGCCCTCTGATGGCAGCTTTATTTGCATGTCTACAGAGCAGCTCCCTACTTGTGAAATTCATTACACATAACATCAAACATTTTTCTACTCTCCAGAGTTTCAAATGTTCCATTTGCCAAGCCTACACACTTTACAAATTAACCTCTAGCAGCTCCCTTAGAAACATCCTCAATTCCCACAATAACACATCAGCCCTCCATATCCCATCTTGCTCATTGTACTTTTATTTAAATAAAAAGTCTTTAAGGGTAATTTATGAATGCAACTGTAAGTGTGAGCATACTAAAATGGACACAAATTTGCGTTGGTCCAATGTACCAAAATGAGACACAATGTGAAATTCCTTCTGCTATGACAAAATTGCATTTTATCTTTATAAAGCAGCATTCAAATGAATTTAAAGTGTATGGATTTGATACATGCCTAGTTCCTATACACTATTAACAGTAAGTTATCAGTAGTGGTTCAAGGCCTTTTAGCAATACGTTTTCCCATGTAAAAAGGTGCAATAAAGCGCTGGGCACTTAGTCACATCTCGGAGATTAAGCAACACAGTGACACTCTGCTAAAGGACATAGCGTAATACTAGACAAGGTTTACTTAGTCTGCAAGCAAATAAAAGCCCTATTGTGCAGTAAACAACAATGAGTGGGAAAAAAATGAAGACTTGAAGAGGTGTTAGCAAGAATATAAGGACATGAGAGTGAAGTATTGCCTTTCTTTTGAGCAGGGGAAAAGTGCATTCAGTCTTACAAGAGAGTTCTAAATTTCTAAACCACTTAGTAGACCTATTTATCAGAGTCCATTTTCAGCTGCTCAAAATACTATGTAGCCAGATAATGCATGGTTAACCGTGTGACAAAGGCCATTCAAAGTCTGACTACTCCCTTAGGCTTTTGGCACATGGACTTTTCTCCATGGAGCTTTTATGTGATTTGGCACCAAGCATGATATTCTCACCAGGGAAAGGATTATTTGCAATATCCTGTGTGTTAAAGACAATCTTAAAAACACTAAAAAGCTCTCACTGTAGAAAAACTGACATAGATTTTGAATAATTTTAATTAATTACGGTGGGAATTAAATATCAGTCACTATGCTCCCATTGCTCCTCCACATGTAGTGTTTTAGGCTGCCCAGTGTACAATTTGCTTCTATCAAGGTCTACTAGACTACACACATTAGAACATAGCAATGAGCAGAGTAGGTAGCTGAGGTCCTATGTTAGGCGTTCCTTAACTGCTTAAATGCTCAGTGGTCCATAGGACAATCCTGTCTACCTGGTCATAGTTTAATAACACATCTTGGAATTTACTGTGTCCCTGTAGATCGGGGGTCCCAAACCTCTTTTACCCATGAGCAACATTCATTTGTAAAAAGAGTTGGAGAGCAGCGCAAGCATGAAAACTGTTCTTGGGTGGTACAAAATAAAAGCTGTGATTGACTGTTGGTAGCCACTATGTGGACTGGCAGCCTATGGGAGGCTCTGTTTGGCAGCACACATGTTTTTTATGCAACTAAAAAGTGTCTCCAAACCATAAATTCAAAAATAAGCACCTGCTTTGAGGTCACTGAGAGCAACATCCACGGGATTGGTGAGCAACATGTTGCTCAGTCACGAGCCGCTGCTTGGCCATAATTGCCGTAGCTGCACATGTCACATCTACAGTATATTCCTTCTATGTCAGCATTTCTCAAATGTGAAGCTATTGCTGTACTTGTACATTACTTGGATACTGCTTGATCCTATTATTTAACATTTAATATTTACAGACAACAAACACCTTGATTGTAATTTTTGGTATTGATGTCTCCAGCGGGTGATGTCTGGATGTTGATGTATGTGAGTCCCTGACAAGGGATTGATATAGTAGTGAACCTCTGAGGGAAATACCTTCTTTTGTCCATACAATCAGGCAAGGCAGAGGTTTTTATAGACCTATTGACAGTAGATATCAAGTAACCATCCTCCAAGAACAAGCAATTGTAGTCAACTTACACTGAAATTGTAATCTCAAAACATTTGGTCTGAGCCTTCTTTAAATGAAAGTTCTACAAGAAATTCTGCGTAAGACATTCTTTATATTAAGTACATGAGGTGTGAAAAGCCTGCTGCAATACTTTCTTAATTAACTTTGCTCTCATCACACAAACAAAATGTGTATGAGAAGTGTCTCAAGTAGTTAGAATTAATGACATGTGCCTGTATAGGCTTTCCAGGTAGCAGATTGTTCATATTGCATTTGCATTTATCCGACCTTGCCCCCTGAGCCTGTTAGATAATGTTCTCTTTCAAGACACCACCATGATTCCAGAAGAACATTACTGCCTATTTTAGAGATGTAATTAAAGGGACTGGTTAAATTGTATAATACACACACTATGTATTTTAAACATATGCACATGGACAGGAGGACTAGCTATTTCTGACCTCTATATATATACGCAATATGTATTACTTCCCATTCATATATACAGTATAAATATAAATAGAAAATGAGCATTCTTTGCACACAGCAATCCATACCCTATTACTTTATATTTTATCTACAGAAAGATTACTAGAACATCAATGCTAGTTTTAAAAAGAATATGTTTTGCATTTAATGCAGGATGTCTATTAACCTGTTCTGTGAGGCTACATATTTTTTCTGAGCTGAGATAATTAGATTTCTGATGGTTGATCACAATCTCATTGTCTGTTCTGATAAGGCTACTTTAATTTGATAGGATCTCAAGCCAATCACAAAGAATAAGGCTCATTTAAGAACACAGCATATAGTTCTAAGTGCACTTTTTGAATGCTTTTTCCTCCACAATGTAGTGTATTTTTCCCATAATTCCAGCATCATTGTAGTCTCATGATAAGTTGTATCTGGAGCAATTGCTTCTGATGTGCCATAATGCTCTCTAAAAAATGTTTTCAAATTGAGATCAGGTTGTGATAAAACTCTTCTGCATTACCCTGGCTAGCCACCAAGGTTTTTTAGCACCCTTGCTGGTCACTTTCCTGAACAGGCTCACCATAACTCTTCCTCCTCCTATCTTATTATTGATGTGTTAATTGTCTGGTAATTAAGGATCTTAAGGATAAGAATTAAGGATTTTTTTAGGCCTGCCCAGTGCAACTCACAGTTGCTTGATCATCAGAGCTCCCAAGCCTAATCTTGCCTGTGATTCCTGCAATTCACTGATTCTTGTTACTGTGCCCTTGTGGTTTCCATGTCCTTGCCTGATTCCCATGTTCCCTCCCTGGCTCCTTGCTCCTGTTCTCCAGTCTCCATTTGTTGCCCGATTCCTGTTTTTCGTGGATTCCCTGGTTCTGAGCTCTGGCCTGTTTCTTGACCATGCTTGTCTGCATTATGAACCTCACCTGTCTGCTGCCAGACCTGACCTTTCTGCCTGTTAACTGACCCTGCCTTTGTCCACCATTAAGTCTCACACAGACCTGTATTGGAACATGTTTTCAGTATGCACTTCTATCATTTTGTTATTTTTCGTATTCGTTAAATCCTGTTTTTTACCTTTATCATGGCATCCAGTCTTTATCCAGCCATTAATGGCTCCTACCTGCAGGTCACTCACCAGAGGCCAAGCCTGACAGGTTGTGGACAACATTAGCAGAGGTGGGATGGGTCGCAACTAATGACGCCAGAGAAATTATGGAATTGCTGCTACATCCAAGTAGGCAGTACTTCTAGCATTCCCTTGTGTCAATACGAGCACTCGCTTAATTCATCAGAGCAAGCTGGCTGGGCATGCAAGTACCTGGAAATGCAAGGACATGTTTGGGAGCAAGTACCTTTTATGAATGCCATTGATACACACACACAACAGTTTAGCATAATTCACTTGCACTTATGGTTGTAGCCTTGTTGATTTATTGCACCCCAAGTCCCCGAGTCACTTACCTTTTGCACCTTAGGAAAAAAATGAAGGTTGTTATTATTCTGCAAGCAGTCTAATATTTTTTTTATGCCGCACTCTGCTCACTCCTTGATTTCTGCAGACGAGAAATCAATTTTGTTTTGTGATAATACCGCCAATGTAAAATTAGGAGTGCCAGTGAACACAGCACCTAATCATCTGTCAGAAAACCCAATTCCATTACTGACCTAACAGCTAAAAATAAAATTATTATCATCTAACCTGTAATTGGCGACTGTATTTTTTTAGCCTACACTTACATCTCCCTAGATTTGTACACATGTACGTACTTATGGCGCCTGATTTATAAAATGAGCCGAGAGAGATCAATGTTCTACCACAATAAAAGGCCATTCAGCTGTGCTTTTATGCTCTTTTGAAGCAGAAGTGTCTTTTAAATTACCTACTTTTTTTTTAAATTAAAAGTATTTACGTATGCTCAAAAAATGGTTTGGGGCAGGTAAATGTATTTAAATACCCTTTTCAATTACAACATCCAAGCAGTGACGACAGGCAAAAGACTTTCAGAGTGTGCTGCTTTTCTAATCAAAATATTGTGCAAAGCTGTAGAAAGCAGCATATTTCATCCCGATGGATAACCCTCAAAGTATCATTAACATGAATAATATTCTGTTGCTGCTGAAGGTCACTGAAGGTTACTCTACTAATTCTCTATCTCTCTATTTGAAGGGCTGCCTGTCATGGAAGTGAGGATTGATATCTCACGTCAGCAGGTGGAGAAGATCTTTGGCATGGATGAATATTGGTGCCATTGTGTAGCCTGGAGCTCTTCTGGTACCTTGAAGAGTCAGAAAGCCTTTGTCCGCATTGCATGTACGTATTTACTGAACGCTGAATCCAAATAAACACAGTTGTCTAGTATTAATTTGCATTTTACTAAACATCTGCTAGAAGAAGCTGTATATTTTACTCTGGTCTCTAGTCTAAGCCTACGTCAAGCCCCACCCCCTTTTAACAGGTGATGAGAAATCAGACCCAATGCCTGTACTGACCTTTAGAGTAAGGGCAATTCTATTGTCAGATCGTGTCGCAGCATTGATGCGATGCGACAAGACTGTCGGATGCAGATGATGCACGCTGCGTCTGCATCCGACAGTCTTGTAGCGTCGCATCAACAATGCTACACGATCCAACAAAAGCATTACTTACCTTATTTCCGTCGCATCCGATGTGATGCCTGCGTTTTTGCGCAGCGCGTC
Organism: Xenopus laevis; assembly: GCF_017654675.1. Taxonomy (NCBI): domain Eukaryota; kingdom Metazoa; phylum Chordata; class Amphibia; order Anura; family Pipidae; genus Xenopus; species Xenopus laevis. The sequence goes on along the minus strand of NC_054375.1, from coordinate 54,049,770 downwards.
GGATCGCGCCGGAATCGTCTGTGGAGTCCTGCCCTAAACAAAGCCCTCAGTTTCTCAGGGGTTTTTTCAGTGCCAAACTACATTATAATTTTTTAAAACATTTTAACATTTTGAATTTTAAAAAGTTCTACATTCTAATTTTTAAAAATGATTAAGACTACTACTACTACTTCATAGTAACTAAGGTGCATGGATCCATATTGGTGGCAAAACAATCCTATTGTTTTTTTTCCAATACTTAATGATTTTTAGCAGCTTTAAGGTATGGTAATGCAAATTAGGGAAAGATCCATTATCCAGAAAACCCCAGTTCCCAGGCATTCCCGATAATAGAGCCCATACGGAATTATTTTTATCATGGATGTGAGAATCCCTAATGTTTGTATTTGACTGAAAACCAAATCCTTTTTAAAAATCTGGGCCAACACCAACTTAAATCCAAACCCTAATTTGCCAAGTCAAATATTAGCTATATATATATATATATATATATATATATATATATATATATATATATATATATATATATATATATATATATATATATATATATATATATATATATATATATATATATTCATATTTACAGGAACAAAGATATGATGCTCTCAGGGCTTGGTATTTAGAGATTAACATTTTTAGTATTATTCTTTTACATATTCAAGTATATAACCAAGGCAAATGTTCCTTGTTTTTGAGAGTGTATATTGAACTTTCTGTACCAGCCCAGAGGTTCAGCAGCCCTATCACAATAATGATTCACGCCTTCCAAGTCATAGGGGCAAATTTACTAAGCAGCGAAAATTAACCAGCGACGGCTTCGCAGGCAGCGCAACACTTCGCCAGGCAAAAAATCACTCAGACTACGCTAATTCACAAACATGCGAAGTTTCGTCCAGGGCTCCGAACACTGGCGAAGTTGTGCTAGCGTTAGTTCGGCAAGCAGAGCAAAGTTGCGCTAGCGTTGGCTAATTTACATACAGCGAGAAGTTAAAGTTGAATGGACATATATGTTGCAGCAAATACATTACACTACACAAGCACAGGAAACCTTACTAAAAGAAAATAGAGTTGTTATATTGCCCTACACATGAGCCCAGTGTAACGTTTATGTGCCATATGTTAGGAAATGTAGGGGGAAAGCCGGTTACCCCAAAAAGATTTTACGCTCTTTTGCAGCCTATCACCGTGAAAAAGGAAAAGACGCCAGCGTTTTTTGGGACTTAGAAAATATTTAAACTAAATTTTAAGGAACTCCTATCTACTCTATTGCACTTCGCCTGGTCTGAGGTGGCAAAGGCAAGTCTGGCGCAAGAGGTAATGTTCAGTAAAATCGGCATCTTAGTGAATTTGCCCAGTTACGTCCCTTCGCCAGAGCACAACTTCGCCTGGCGAATGGGCGCCAGCGTCAGTCTCTTTTGCTAGCAAAGTTATGCCTGCGCCCGTTAGTAAATCGCGAAGTTCCAAAATGACGTCACACTGGCGATCACTTCGCCCGTTAGTAAATTTGCCCCATAGTGCCTAGCTCCTGATCATCTCATGCCCATGCTCCATATGCTCTGAGTTGCTCTTAAGCTAAGCTCAGGGGATGTCAGAATTCATCAAACCATATAAGAAATTGATGTTTTATCTCTTATAGTAGATGATGCTACAGGGCTGGTTGGCTGTTGGGCTAGTGGTAACTCTGATGAATAATGCACTGTGCTCTCATATAATGTGAATTTGAAATACTAATCAGATATATATTGCAAATTGTATATTGTAAATGTACTGTATATTCTGAATTGGACCTCAAGTTCAGGTAACTGCCAGCAGCCCAGAGTTTGCAATGTGAATTAGCAGAAAGGAGGATGGTGAGTTAGTTGGGGCATCTTGGTGCAGAACAAAGAAGCCAGTTGATAGTGTAGAGAATTTACTGAGATGAAGATGTGAAATGCCTCAGCTACTAAGGCATGGTGTATAGGAGGCAGAACAAAGGCTTACCTGACGGAATAACAGCAAGTGAGAACCGAAGGAAAGCAAAGTAATATTAAAGGGATGTAGACGTTGGTACAAAGCAAGCATACAAATTATAATACATGTGTACATTTTAAATGCAACCATCCATAAAAAGATATTCAAAAGGCAATAGTGCTTATTTGTTATTCTTTCATTGTGCAATGAACATATGTGGGGCTTTGCGCAGCTCTCTCTTGTGGTGCTTTTACCAACAGTGAGACCACAGGGGAAGGATAATCACTTAAGCTTTACATCTGGAAGTGAACTAGTCTGCAGGAAAGAAGCCAATCAAGCTATCACATGCAGAATTGTTTGGTCATGTGGGAGGCAGGCAACAAGGCCACACACATTATCCAGCCTGCAATGGAAATGCTCCATTAGGTGCACAAAAAGTTTTGCAGTGGGGAGCTCAGAGCCGTTGCAGGAGATCTTAAAGAGACAGGGGGTCCTTTATAAAGTTTGCATATTTGTTCGCAAATGGTTGTATTGTCCATGTTTATTCCTGAACGCTGAAAAATTGCATTGCTGTGCCTGTCTTTCTGGTTTTTGCAATTTCACATTGCGCCAAGTATTCGCAAATGGGACAGGTGTTTGCGTGAGTGCAGCCACTTTGCGAGGTCATTGTGTGTGAAAATAGGGCTGACTTTAATTTAAATTCACAAATTGCAGATATTGTCTTCGCCACCAAAGTTGTGGTGTAACTCAAACAAAGAATGTGCACATAAATTGTTGCAATTTGCGATTATGCCATATTTAAAAAGCTCTTGAGGACATTCACAGTGCAAACAAAAGTACGCAATTCTGTTTGCACATTAAATACACCACTGGTATCCAGCTTTATAAATGTAACCATGTGCAGCGAAAATATGTTCACTCTGTGAACCAGTCTGTGCTGCGCAAGGTTTATAAATGAGCCCAACAGACAGACTGCTGTTAATAACTACACCTTTGCAAAGTCATATTATTGCCTTTGGAAGTATAGAATCGGGAGGGCAGATTTATAAAAATTCCAAATGAAAGGAGTCCCAGCAATTCAAATTGTTTCTAAGTGCCTTCGTTGAATGCATCCAAGTTAAAAATTTCAACCCTATTCTGTTGAACGGAGTGTTAGAGCTTAGCAGCAGGGTTAAACCCGAAAACTCCACTGACATTTTTTTTTTATAAAATAATTGGCATGGCATAAACTTTTACATAGTGTAAGCAAATAAGGATGTTTTCATATAAAAGACTGTGAAGCTGACAGAATAGGTTTTTTTGGTACTGTTATTACCGCTCAGTAAAAAAAAAAAAAACATAATCCATTGTAAATCAGCAATTTTGTAAATTGTGGACATTGATGCTTTAGTCACGTAAATAAATGCACAAAAAGCCACATGCAACACACCCACACTGCTTTATTGAATTTACAGTGCAACTGTTAATGGAGGCATCTGAAAACACAAGTGACCCTACTTAATCTTTGTGCATAAAATCTGCCGATTAAATAACTATTTCAGCATCAAAAGCTATCATCACTTCATGAAAGCACCTTAGGTATTGTTCCAGTTACTTAGATAAAGTACTGTGCCCTTGACTATTGACAGCTTTTAAATACAGAAATGCTCAATATTTTAGAGAAAAATGACTTAGAAAGCCTTTCCAAAAAAGTTATAGCACTAGGTGGCATGATAACCAGTAAATAAAGAAGTATTCCCCATGCAAGTGTATTGGACAGATACTATACTGTAACTCTGTGCTGAAGTCTTGGATTTATATGATGACCTTTCTGCCTAGAGAGAGAAATCCATTTGAGCATATTGTATCTCCTGGATAAATAATTTGCCCACAATGAGACACACACATTCACCAATAAAATGCCATTTTGACAAAGTTATTTGTAAGAGTTATTGCACATACTATAAATGAAGAGACAATGAAATAATGGGCACAATGCTCACAATCCAGGATACCATTCAGATGCAGTAAAAACATTTATTCCATAATTATTTTGGTTTGAAGCATGACACAAAAAACAAATATCCATTGAAAAGGCGCAGGGAAGTGACTCAAACCCCATCACAAAAAAAACAATTAATCAATTAAACAATTACATCCATTACAGGAAGAAATTTTACGTGGCTAAAACCCCTCAATTGCACAGCATGCATCACAACTAAGGAAATATGGAATAAAGATTGGTTTTACTGTATCTGAATGAAATCCTGGATTGCATGCTGTGTTTGAAATAAATTGGAAGTTTTCTCCCTAAGCTACAGGTTTGGGGCTCTGCACCCATCCATTGAAGGATTGTGGTGATTGACACCTTTCTACAGAAGTTCAAGTTAAGTACACCTAAAGAGAAAAGGGTGTATTGATGGAGGCTCAACATTATGCATAGGGCTTCGCCCATGAGGCTCCCAAGCCACTAGTTTAATATGGTTAGTAGAGTGGTGTTCACTACATATAATTACTTTTTTGATGAAGGCTTGCCATTTAATCCCAGTATACTACAATAGAATATGAAGATTTTCTTGTGATGGAAGCGCATTGGGTGCAATGCACAATGGGAGAACTGCTGCACTTTATTCCTGGACAGTGGCAGGTGTACAGGGTTCCCTTGTGCCTCAATGTAATGTGCCTTAGCTCACAACTGGCACATTCAAGGATGCTATAATGGTGGGCACAGGCAGCACATCAGTCAGGGGCCCGTGGTTGACGTGTGCCCCAAGAGGTACAATGCTTATGGGAGAGTGGGCTAAAAATTGGGGAGTTGCTTAGTACTATGGGGTCCTATTATTACTGTTGTGGCCCCTGGATGCATTGCTGCTAGTTTTGGTACAACTGCTTTATGTATAGTGTTTGATGTAGCCTACATGCCTTTATATTGTTAGAGGATTGTCCCACTAGATTGACAGGAGGGCTTTGTGATTCAATTAAGATCATTCAGGAAATATCTCTCTAGGTCTAAGAAATGATATAATATAGGCTATAGTTATATAAAAAATGCAAACTTCTCCAGGAACTATATAAGTTAGGTTCCATTCTGGTTTACACTACCTGCTTGGGAGGGGGGTGGATCTAGCAGGAATGGCTCCAGCTTATAGAGGTATTTGTACTTTAGAACTGTGACACCTTCTGGTCAGTCTCTGAACTGCCGGGGACATGCTTTAACTTAAGCTCAGTAATTTAAGTTCCGTCTATGGGGCAAATTCACTAATCTCCGAAAAAATCTGCAGTGACGGCTTTGCTCACAGCGCAACACCTCGCCAGGCGTAGATTCGCCAGGACAACGCTAATTCACTAAAATCCGAAGTTGCCTCCAGGGCGCTGAACACTGGGGAAGTTGCACTATCATTATTGCGCCAAGCGAAGAGAAGTTGCGCTAGCGTTGCCTAATTTGCATATGGTGGGACGTTAAGGTTGAATGGACATATATGTTGGAAAATGAAAAGACGCTAGCGTTTTTTGGGACAGAAAATTTTTCAACTATTTTTTTAGAAACTCCTATCTACTCTATTGCACTTCACTTGGTCTGAGGTGACGAAGACAAGTCTGACGCAAGAGATAACGTTCAGTAAATTCCGCATCTTAGTGAATTTGTGTAGTTGCGTCCATTTGCCAGATCGCAAATTCGCCAGGCATTAGGGAGCGAAGTACCGCTAGTGTCTATATCCTCCGCTAGTAAAGTTACGCCGGCGATCGTTAGTAAATTGGCGAAGTTCCGAAATGACGCCAGTGACTTCGCACTTTAGTAAATTTGCCCCTATAACTTTAGCTGTCTAAGATCTAGGGCAGGGGTGTCCAAAAGGAATCTAACAGTAGACCTTTAGCTGCTGATCAGTAGATCTCAAGACACTGTCAACAAACAACTTGTTTAAATCACCCTCCTGTTTTTTATGCTTTTCATTCAGATATTTATTATGTTGAGGTCACATAAGTAATAGTTGGTAGTTAAATATACAGTAACAATATACATTTTCCCATTAATCAGCATTTAATTAATATTTTCCATGGAATACAATGCTAACTGCTTTTATGGATGTAGATCATAATGGGAAAATAACACTAAAAGTAAACCTCACATTAGTATGGGCACTCCTGGTCTAGGGGACTGTCTAAGAAATGGGGCAACTAGTAATATAAAATGAAAATTGCTTTATAAAGGAAGGCAACCCTTACAATTTGAATATCATAATATATTTATGGTTTAATATTTCCTTAGACAAATACAAAAGGGTTGATGTGCCTTTAAAGCATCTCAGAAGGCAGGGATATCAGGTCAGCAGCTGTCTGAGGCTTACAGGGTTGAAATGCAACAGAAGCTGCAGGACTGAAATTTCTATCATAAGGGATCTGCATTATTTAAAAAGCACAAGAGAGGCATATAAGATGTTAATTTAAGAGACATTTCAGGGTTTAGAACCAGGTGACAGCTGCATTGGGGCCAAATTATACCATAAACATGTAGCCTGCCCTGTGTCATGTTGAGTCCGGCCAGATCTGGGGAGCAGGAGAACTGACACAGTGGGAGCTCATTCTTTGTAAAGCCACCTGAGTTCTTCCTTAGGACACCAACCACAATTGCCTTGACAGGGATTTATGTAGCCATCCAATTAAAAATGTTTAAGTGCAAATTATCATATTATTATAACATCAATTATCTAAACTCTTAAAAGCAAATTAACGTGCGCTAATGGTATTAACTGCTAGAAAAAATACATTAGGGCATTGTTATGGACTGCAGTAATATGAAATCAAATTAGGGAATGACGAGCGGGATAGGACAGTGACACCAATAACTCACTTTATCTTTTGCCCCATCATTGGCAGCATAACAAAGGCTATAACCTTATTCCGACCTCATCCAAAAGAATTAAAAGCATTGCAAGGGAATGATATCAAGGCCGAGCATAAAATTGTGTTAAATACTAAAGCAAGAATGGCTATTTTTATCTTTAATATAGTGACGCTAATTATACACAGTGCAGTATGCAGTATTAATCAGGCTCTATAGAACTCACAGTCTAAGTTTAGCCCGAGGCACTGGATAATAAAAGTGTCGCTGTTATCAGTATTAAAAGTGTTGACATTACCGACAATCATAAATAATGTTTTATAAAAGGCAATTTTGGAAGCTGATCATTTATCCAGAAACCCATTATCTAGAAAGCTCCAAAATTAGGCAATGCAATTTTGAATGATTTGCTTGTACTCAATGGTAAACTTGCATAAATCGACATTTGTGGCAATCTTATTAGGTTTTCCTAATCCTTAAGAGTAATGTCAGAGAGAGCATTTTGTCACCCATGTTTAAACTCCCCCAGCACAGGCAACAAACTACACGCTGCATTTGTTTTACCATCAATGATCTACATTAATCCGGGTAAAAGTGTAACCTTGGACGTTTGTTACCCACTGTGGAGGCAATTGAAGGTGATCTTTTAGTATGTTATAGAATGGCAACTTCTCAATTGGTCTTCCTTATTTATTTCATTATTTATTTATTTGCTGCCTGCTTCTGACTCTTTTCTGCTTTCAAATAGCATACCTCCCAACATTTTTGAAGTAAAAAGAGGGACAAAAAATGATATCCCGCATGTAGCGCAGCATTTTTTGACCACACCCCTTTTTGTGGCCACACCCCCTAATTACCATGTTTGTTTTACAAAATTTGGCAGGTTATGAAAGTGAAAATATTTCTCCTTATCTAAACTGTGTTTTTGTGTCTCAAAATTGTTACAAAGTATCTTATTTGTACCTGTTAGGTGTTCTGGGCTCTCTGCTAAAAGCCAATTAAGTGAGAAACTTTGTTTCTTTTTCTGGCTGTTCAGTGCAGAGAAAAGAGGGACTTTCCAGTACAAATGAGGGACTGCGGGTTGAGCTGTCAAAAGAGGGACTGTCCCTCCAAAAAAGGGACAGTTGGGAGGTATGAAATAGGAGTCACTGACCCCATCTGTAAGGCTACAAATTTATTGTTATTGCTACTTTAAGTTACTCGACTTTCTATTCAGACCCTCCCCTTTTCATATTACAGTCTTTTGTTCAAATCAGTGCATGGTTGCTATTGTAATTGTAGATTGCTGAAATTACAAACTGGAGAGCTGAATTAAGAAACACAAATAATAAAAATGAAAACAAATTGCACATGAATATCACTCTCTACATCATACTAAAAGTTCATTTAACGGTAAACAACCCCTTGAAGTGGGTGACAAAGCATCCCATCTGCAAATGTCCAAGGCATGCATCACAGAAATACCCCTCATTTTGGATAATAGAGCAGTTATTTTCATGTACGGAGAAGTGCATTTTCTATTATGCATAAGACTTCCGTTATACATGTATAGGACCTGTCATTCAGAATGCCCAGGACCTGTCGACTTCCAGATAAGGGATCTTTCTATAATTTGGATTTCCATACCTTAACCAACCCAACAGAATTGTTTTGCTTCCAATAAGAATTAATTATATATTAGGTTGGATCAAGTGCAAGGAACTGTTTTATTATTACAGGAAAAAGGGAAGGGAAATCATGTTTAAAAATTTAAATTATTCAATTAAAATGGAATCTATACGAAACGGCCTTCCCGTGATTCTGAGTTTTCTGTATAATGTATTTCAGAGTAACGGATCCCATACCTGCAGTACACCCTCAGTATTACTGGAGCCTCATTTACAGATATCCTAATAAATCAGCCCACGTGTTTCATTCATAGATCACTGAGTGATTTTCAATATGAGTCAATATTGAGGGCCTGCTATTCTATGTCAAGACAAAAGGTATACAATATATATATTGTACATATACAGGTATGGGACCTGTTATCCAGAATTCTTGGGACCTGGAGTTTTCTGGATAAGGAATTTTTTCGTAATTTGGATCTCCATACCTTAAGTCTGCTAAAAAGTAATTTAAACATTAGATAAACCTAATAGGATTGTTTTGCCTCCAATATGGATTTTTTAGTTATTTGATTAAAAAGCTTTGGCCATCACCCAGCTTGTCTTTTATAGGGCTGGATTGTTTGCTCAGCATGGTGAAAATCCTTGGTAAAATATAACAACTTTGCCAGAGCTAGGGTTGCCACCTTTCTTTCAAAAATAATGGCAGCCTATCTTTTTTTTAGCTTACTAACATTGGCATTGTGCTTCATTTTTATTGGTCAGGTAAATAAAAGTCTGGTCAGGTGACAACAAAGATATTCTTTGCCCAGATACACTACCACCTTTCCCGAGCTCTCATTCCCTTTTTACTGCAAACATATTATTGTGGCAAACCAAAATATTATTTACAAATCTGTATGAAACGGCGCAGAGTAAACGTCCAATTAATTTTTGCTGCCGGTGATTTATAACATGCTTGTTAACAATCTCATGCTACCGGATTCCTCTGTTGCACAAACACTGAGGCGGCTGCAAATATGACAACTGATTTATCAAACAAAGAGTTCCAGAAAACAATGTGTTCCTTTCCATTGAAGGCTGTAACAAACGCTGCTGGCGATGGAGAACGGCAGACTGAAATCTCAGACAACTAGTCATAAACAGCGAGCAAATCATTAGCAAATAGTGAGGGGGTGCGATTAGGGAACGCTGAGAGGTGTGCATAAATGCAGCTGCAGGGAGAACTGAGGAGGACCAGATAAAACATCTGAGAACAGGCATTTCTGTTGGGCTGCTACTACAGGGAGTGCAGAGGCTAAAACCAATGCCAATCAATGTACCCCAGGGGCTCTTATGGGCGCACAGTAATAGATTTTTCACTATAGAAGAAGAGGAGAAAATTAAATGACAGTGAAGCAAAAAAACAATAATAGGAGGTAAGTGCAAGTGGAGGGGGGGGCTTTTTTTTTTTGCTAGCACAAATGCTAGCATTAAGTGTTAAACCCCAACCACACCTCTGCCCATGCTCCTAATTGCTCTTTAGTCTTTTTAGTTAGAGTTATCAAAAATGTCAAGGAGCAAAAATACAGTGCAAAAATTACTGTTACTGTGACACCATGCCAAAATAATTTTAAGACATCCTCAACTCCCAGAAACAGGGGCATGTCTTAGCATTTTGGCTGCTGGGCCACACATTTACTTATCCCGTGTTTAGACAGGGGATGGGGCACAATAGCACTCCACTTAAGGTTGGGAAAAGAATATAAATTCTGCTCTTATGTTATCAGGTGCAACCTATAGTGCTACATACTAATATTTTGGAACTATGTGTACAGCAGTGTATTCACTGCACGTGATTTTAATACAGCTATTGGTTTTACTGTATGTTGATGAATGTACGATGGAAGGGGTCCCAAACCTATTTTGTCTGTGAGTCTCAAAATAAGTATTCAAATATAAAAAGAGTTGGGGAGCAATACAAACATAAAAGAAGTCCTTGGGGATGTCAAATAAGGGCTGTAATTAGGTATTTGGACTGGAAGCCTACAGGAGGCTCTGTTTGGCAGTACACATGCAACCAAAAACTTGCCTCCAAGCCAGAAATTTATAATAAGCACCTGCCTTGAGGCCACTGGGAGCAACATCCAAGGGGTTGGTGAGCAACATGTTGGAGATCACTGACCTATAGCAATAATGTGCCTTAGTCTAATACCTATGAACTGCAGGCGTTTCAATATTCCCAAATCTGGGCAAAATTGGTTTATGTGATTAGTGACAGGCGGTTACAATTTATGTCACTAACTGAACTCACGTGTTGTACTGGGCAGTTTTTGTCCCAAGTATGACTTAAGACTTTATCCAAATGTTGCTGGACCATAACACCTTTCAGGACATTAGCATAGGTTAAACAAAGAGCTGTATCCCTAGGCTTAATGTAGCCTTATTTACTATAACAGGCTTGTCCTATCTGCCCTGCATGATATTAAAAAATCTATTTCTCATACAAAAAAAATCAAAATGGACCTGTCTTGTAAGCCCATGAGTAATAAAAACAAGTAATTGTGCGGCCCAGCAAATCACAGCTATAATTTCTCTTCTCAGGTATAGATTTAGCTTGCTATGAATGCTCACAATGGCATTTAAATTTCAATCTAAATTTCAGACAGATTAGTCATGATGTCTGGGAAGCCTATAATTTAAATGGGCTGATCACATTGTGTAGCTGATATGCGACGATAATAAAGGTTATCATAGAACGATGTGCGTGTCTTTGCTTCTTCTGAATACATAGGGACTCCCCTGATGTTTTGTAGACATTTAGCCTGGCTGGATCAAAGGAAGGGCAGAGAGGGCATTTATCCTGGTCCCACAGCCTCAGCAGGGCCATTAGGCTAAACATGTCTCTATTAAAAGTACAAACTATGTGGAGTATTTCTTAGATATAATAGTATTTACAGCATGTCTTCATCCTATTATTATTTTTCCCTCCTTCCTGCATTGCCTAGGGCCCCCTGTCTCTCTGCCGCTACCCTCACTAGTCCCTAACCTGACATCCTGTGATGTCACCTTTAAAGGTATCATTTGCTCTTTCCTTACATTTCCTAAAGCAATGCGCTCGATGTAAATAAATGTTTGATGGTTTGTGTTTGTATTAATTCTCAGCAGTGTATTTATGTCAAGGTCACTTGCTGTAAGGATGCATTGACTCACTTATTTTTTTGTACTTTTATACCTTTTTCATTCCCTTAAAGGCTATTTTGCAATACAGTTTGTGATTGCCATGTTTTATTAGAACTTCAGCACCAATAAGTATTTGGTCTGTTTTATTGAATTTACATTCAGACACAGTTTCATTTTATTTAATGCTGTTCTTTTATCTCATCTTGTACTTTACTCGATGCTTGATATTCTACCAGGTTCTTCTTTTCTTTTTTTTGTTTGTTGTAGTTGAGACATTGGCTGTGCTTTCCGCACTAAACCCCTGTTTGCTACTTAAGCGTGAAAAAGGATTATTGCATGAAAGAAAAAAAGGTTATGTATGGAACTTGGCAGGTTCATAGTCATTTTGTAAAATTCAAGAGAATTGGCTTCAGTAGTTTAAGAGCTGTATGATCAGAGAAAATTCTGTCCTTTGTATGTTTGCTTAGCACAAAAAAAGGCCACAGTGAAATATATATATATACAGGTATATATACACACATACACATGCAAACTTGGCACAAGGATAAAAGCCACAATACTATTGTTTCAGTTAAGCCTACTTCATCAGTAGAATTATTATGATCCTTTATAATGTGACAACATGTTGCACTGTCCTTTATAGAGCCTCGTTCATAGTACTCTTCAATTCTCACCCCCAGGGCTTAAATCTGCGGCTCCTGTCTAGGATGCATTTTATTAGAAGCCAATAAATCTGTCTGTATGTTTTCGGACTGTGGGAGGAAACCTAACAAACTCTACAGGGGATGGTACCCAAGTTGAAATCGAACTCGGAAAGTAACAGGAAGGCCACAAAATCCAATATTTAATATTGTTTTGTAGGTTCAAATGCCTTAATATAAATTCAGATTTGTCCATGTTGGGTTTTGGCATTCTGGCTAGTTTCATCACTGTGTCATCCAAGCAACCTTATTTTGGATTTTAAAGGATAAGTAACCCTTTAAGTGAATTTAAAATTGACAAGAGTGCTATTCTAGGCACATTTGCAATTTACATTCATTATTTATTTATTTTTTAATTCCAAGATGTTTTTTTAAAATTCCAAGATTTTATGGGATACATGTACTGTTTATATGAATGAATTTTGGTACAACAGAACCGCCTGCTGGTCAGTTTTCCACCATTCTGACCACCAAGTAGTTGAGGAAGTTCTGGTAAGGAAAAAGATTAGAACCCTCAGCTAACTTTTCTCACATGTTTCCTAACCAGAAGAACATCCGACCAGACTTCTTTCTTTCTCCTGACTATTTCCTCCACTACTTGGTGGTCAGAATGGTTGGAAACTGGTGAGCAGGTGGTGCTGTTGTAACAAAAATCCTTCAAATAAAATGCACATGTATGATCTATGAGGATTCATCCAGGTCATGACATTCAGTATCTAGTAGATTTAAGTTTCAAGGGAAAAAAAACTATAAATGTCCAGTTGCCTTTGACTTGATACAGTATATGTATCCCTTAATATCTTAAAAAAAACATCTTGAAAAAAAGACTGTATATTGCAAAAGTGCTTAGAATAGCACTCGTCAATTTTACATTCACTTATTTTAAAGGTTTACGTTAAGCAAATATCACATTTTAAATTCTCTGACTTCCGTCCAACAAACTGAAAGTGGTCTTCAGTATCTCTTCTATAAGCTGTTATAAGGCATCCTGTTTTATTGCATACTGCTTGGTACAAATTACAAGAAACACAAGGCAGAATTCATTTCCAGTACAAAACCCTATTTTTGGACTCATGATGGCTACTGATGTATATCGCTCTTTTTTATTTTGAAGGGGGGATGTAAGCAACAGTATCCAAACAAATGAAGCGGTTTATACAATCTGGCATCTCTCAGTGATGCAGTCTCCATAAAATCAAACCTAATTAAATAACTACAGATTTGTGGCTTGGCACAAGGCCTGCATGTAACCTTACATTCCTTTTCTTTTTTTTAAATCAAAAATATTCATAATTAATGGTCTTCTAAAAGCAGTTATAACAATTGACCTCATCGAACATTTTTACATTAAGGCAGAGGTAACCATCACAGGAGCAGCAGGTAATCCATCTTTGTTAGGTTACTATGACAATGAAAGAGCCATAAACATCTCCCATTTAAAGCCGGTCCTGGTTACTGGTGCTACCCCAGTCTTCCTCTGCAATGTATGCCCGAAGTCCCGAAGTGATCGCTGACGAGTTTTAGTCACTTCGCCCTTTAGTGAATTTCCCCCTTGGGCTTGGGGGTTGCTGTTCTCTGCACTGAGTGCTGGTACAGAATTAAAGGTACATGTCAGCTTGGTCCTTACTTCCAGAGGGCGAGTGGCATTTATTGGACCCCAATGTAGGCTGCTCCACCTGCCAATTTGTACCTTTCACATCTGAATGACATTTATGTGCCTCTCCCGCCCACCCCTCTGCAATACAATGCTGTCTAATGCATCAGAACAGAGAGCAGAGGCCTCTGATTATTTGCACACAATTGAGTGCAGGGTGCAAAATGCAAAAAAAAAGGCCAATTGTGGCTTTCTAGCACTTTGCACACTGCGTTCAGCCATATAATCTCCTTGAAGCACCATATCTTACATAATTCCATGTGTAGTAATGTTAGCAGGCCCAGTTGCTCAATGTTTTTGCCTACTGTGGATACTGGAAGAGATTTCAACAATGTGATAGATTGTTGTTGGTTGTTGCAGGTCAATAGGGATTCCACCTGTTCGGGTTTGAACAGTTTGGTTTTTCTTAGGAGTGTTCAGGTCACAACTGCCTGTTCGGGTTTCAGCTTTGTGAAACCTTAACAAAAATCTGGTCAATAACCACCATTGATGTCAAAATCCTGCCCACACAAGGCACAAACACACACCCCAAAGTATCATAACCCCTCCCCTATATGGCACTGCCCCACCCCGAATACCAATATCCTGCCCCTTTTTCATTATTTGTCAGTATAAGTCAAAGCAGGCAACCATAATAACTAAATTGATGTAAGCTTACTCAGGTTTACATTTATTTTCTGTAGTTAGTTGTTTCTGAGATGTTTGCAGTTTTATATTGATAATACCCTGTACCAGGCTTTTGAGTCAACATCTACCTCTGAAAGTCAGTGAGTCAGCAACCCTAGTGTTAAATGACTAAACTAAAAGTGCATAGCAAGTTATGGTTGCTGACTTTCTAACCTTCAAAGGGCACTGTTGAGCAAAAAGCCTAGCATTAGAAGTCTAAAACCGCTTAGAACCGCTAATATCATAGATACTAAGCACACTGAACAAAAAGAAAATTAATGCAAATTGCAAATGTGCTCTCTGAGCACTCTGAAACAATTTACAAGAATTAATTTTTTTGGGTTTAGATCCCATTTAAGTAATGGCTACAGAGATAAAGAGTGCACAATCTGTCCATGAAGGACATTAGTTGCATTTTGCACAGTATTTCCTTCCTTTAGCTAGATGCCATTATATTGTTTCCAGATTCATTTTATAAATAGCCCTTTATATTTTAGTTTTGGTGGGAGTGGAGGTCTGCAGATCAGGAGGCACATCCCTGTCTGGTGTTGACAGTTGAAGGAAGTAGAGTTTAATTTCGTCTAGGCACTAGGGAACAAAAAATACTGTAAGACGAAGTCCATGGGGTATTGTAATAAAAGTCACACAGTTTGTACCAGGCATAGTTACCCATAGCAACCAATCAACATGTGGCATTTACTGATTATCATCACACATCAAACTTTGCAGCTTTTATTACATGACAACCTTTCAGCAAAAGAAAAACTAATTAATACATTTATATATATATATATATGTACCCCAAACGAATGTCTGAGCACCCATCCCTCCTAATCTTAGGATGGAACCCTCCGTTTTTAAGACTCTGTACAAATGAAATGTCTCACCTGCCTCTCAGTCGGCACTGGTTCCTTGAACAAAAATACCTACAGTTTATTCCAAGCAAACGTACACAGACTGTTTTGTTACTATGGAGACATTAGAGGGATTTAAATGTTTACATTTATGTGAGGATTTAAAAATAGCATCAGCCACTCGCACGGGGTGCCGGGTTTAGGCATAAAATGAGTTAACCACAACCTTGGAGTAATTTGAAGAGAAAGACAGATTAACCCTTATAGACTACAGACCTGAACATTTAACAGCCCCTCTTGCAGAAAACATTAATCACTCAGTATCAGTCAGAAGAGAGAAACGCCTGACTGTAATAATTACATGTATTCCGATGCTTAATAAAGAAAAAAACACTACTTACTAGGGCATAATCTCCATGGCATAGTCTCTTAAAGGAAAACTATACCCCAAAAAGGAATATTTAAGCAACAGATATCTTATATCATATTAGTAGCATATTAAAGAATCTTACCAAACTGGAATATATAATAGTAAATATTGCTCTTTTAAATCTCTTACCTTGAACCACCATTTTGTGATGGTGTGTGTGCTGCCTCAGATCACCTGACCAGAAATACTTTGGCTCTTGATGTGACAGGAAGAATTGCGGAGGCAAAAGACAGAACTCTGTCTGTAAATTGGCTCCTGTATGGTTTGTTTGTGTGCAGCACGAATCGTATAATTGGTCATCAAGAAGTCAAACTACTTGTGGGATGTGCTTTCAATCTGTGTGGCACTTGTGAAAACGAATACAAGTATGGGATTTATTATCCCCTATGCTTAGGAGTTGGCATTTTCCAGGTTAGATCCACCAATATTGCTTTATGGTAGTTAGTAACTCTCAGTTCAAGGTACGGTAGATGTCTGGTGTCAGGTATAGACTTGTATCAGTACAGATTTCTATGTAAAATTAATCAAAGGTATCATTTAAAAAACATCTTACATGAGACCAGGCAACTGCTACTTTATGGTTGCCAAAGCTTTGCTGTGGTCAATAATGTTCCTTCCCACTCGAGAAGGGAATAGGGTAATGCTCTGTTTCTATCTAGCATCTTCACCCTCTGGAGAGCAGAGCAGATGGGACAATGCTGCAGGGATTAAACATGGGTTTGTGGTAAGATCGGTTTCTTTGATAAAACAAATGGCTCAGCCTAGAACTAATTTGGTGTAAAGAATGCTGTGCTGTGCTGTTCTCATTATAAATGATAGAGAACCAACTCACATTGTTTGTAAATGGTTGTAAATTAAATTCACTCCTAAATATAGGAATCATTTTACGCATAGACCCAAAAAGAACATTATGAGGAGCTTGAATGCTTTTAACCCCAAAGATAGATACTGTGTTGTTTTTATTACCACAAATCGGAGAACACTGCATGATTACAAAATGCAATAGACACTTTTAAAAAAGGACAATTAGACTTTCTAAACGGAAAAAGAAAAAAAGCAGTGCAAGATAAAGTCAGAACCCATTATGGTCAGGAATATAAATTGCGCAAATGGAACTGTGTGGCTAAGATTGTTAACAAGAACAACGAAGAAGCAATAATACACAATATAGACAAGGGAGCAGCTGTTGACAGTGTATTTATGCTACAAAAATTACCTAAGTTATGGGTGCACCTAACAATTCAGTCCAAGGTGAAGACACCAGTGTGATCAGTACAAGAAATTGCCGGAGTTTAAAGCTGTAGGACACAACAGAAATGGTTTGGGAGCCTATAAAAAGGGGGAAATAAGTATTCAGCTTATATCTTAATTTTTTTAATTGAATATACACATTAAGGTTTGGATTCGGTGTGGTATTCACACAAATACTTTATAGAGGATTTGGTATACAAATGGACCCAACTATTTGGTACATCCAATGATTTTTAGGTGAGCATAGGACATAGGAAACCAGTTACATAAATACAGTATTTACCCTATACACAATGGGGTGGTTCATCTTTCAGCAAGAACATTCTCTATGTACAGTAGTCTACAAATACTTATAACTTATACTTTTCCAGTAGGTTTTGAATTTTTTTAAAAATTAAATGACTTTGAAAGCTGCCTCCAGTTACCTTACTTATGTTCCCACCAACCCTTGTAAAGTTGTCACTTGAAACTGGTGGACGTACTTCAAGTAAATGGGTATTGTGAAGGCTATCTCTGTGTAATACAAGCCTCCAGTACCCCTGTCATGTGGACTAGCAGAGTGTTGTAACTGCTCGGGGGCTGCCTTTCCTTATCCCTTCAATCCCTCTTTACTGTTTAGTCCACATACAGTGTAAAATCTTCTCCTGACTATCTCACTACAGCCTGCAGGTTCCCTACTAACCTACACCTGAACACTTAAGTCTCTACCTGACACACAATCGCCCGGGATACTAGCCCCAATCACTATCTCTATGTTAGGTGTCAAAGGCTACCCTTGCTATATAAACAGCTAGCTTACCACCTCTGAGTTGATCCTGATACACTGGACTCCTACTTACCCTAGTCCTAGCTAAGTGCAGTCCTTTATTCATTTAGACTTCTTCTTCTTAGGCCAAAAGAGGAAGTGCACTTCCTTTTATAAGCTCCTTCCCCTCCAGACCAACCAAGTGTTTGGTGCCACCTATTATCTACACTCCTACTACTACTACTACTACTCCTTATACCCTGTTAAATAATGATCCAGTATTATGGGTCTGAGCTACCACCAGCACATTGTTATATACCTCAGATGTCAATGCACATGTGCTGAAAATGACAGTGTGTAAAACAAACCTCTAAATGGTGAACTACATCTTTAAGGCTTAGGGCACTTGGGGTGTTTTATCCACCACTGCCATCCAGCAGTAAACAGTAGTGGTCAGCAGCAGACAAAACATCCCTGTCCCCCTTTCAAAATTCATAATATTATTTCATGGAAGCCTTTAATTGACACACATTAAGAGTTGACAAGTAGACCAAAGTGCTAAGAATATTTTACTGGAATTCCCCCATCTGATTCCTTTTCCCTTAAACTCAGATGATTTATTATTCCATGGACATATTCCCCTGCATTTCAAGTATATCAAAAGCCTCTCAAGACCGTGTACCACTAGGTCTGTGATTTCCTGACTATTATATCCAGCTGGTTATATGACAGGCAAGAGCACGGCATTATTTTTATCTCCCCTATTTTTCAACATTCTTTTTTTAAAAGTGGCATTGCATGGGAACCCCATAATAATGCCACCAAAGTGTCAGAACTAGCACATTCAATCATCTCTTGCTCTGAATAAATTAATCTGTCTATTCAATCAGCTCAGTTAACACTGACTCTCTTGTAGTTCATTTTTTGTAAAATGGCAGAATGAATTTCTCATGCTCTCATTATAACCTTCAGATTGAAATACGCCCTGTGGATAATGTGTAGTTCCTTATCTCAAAGCCTAACAAAGGCTGGAAGAAGGGAGGTACTTGTTTATACAGAGGACTTTTGTCAGGCTTTTCAATTGTTCCAGCTTAAAGTTGTTGCACTACAATCCCAACATATTATAATGTTAAAGCATGCTTACACATTATATATATATTTGAAAGCAACATTGCACAATTATACTTCTTCCAAGCTTAGCTGACGCAAAAGGATATAGTTCTTTTACCTTTGAATGTCTAAACAGCACGTTATTCTTGCTTCTGATTTAATTACAGTATAATACACTGTACTGGCAAGCACAAACCGCACATCTCCCTATTTAAGACAAAAGCAACATGATTCACAAGCCCCTGTGACAGCAGAATTCCTAATACCACAAAAAGGGCAAAATACACATGTAACTCAGTGTAGACAAGTAACTTTTAAAGGGCATCTACACGTGCCTCTGCCACAATAGATACAAATGCATAATATAAAAATGTCCCACATGAACACAAATTCATGGACATGAAGCAAGTGCATATATCCGACATTCCATTAATCTAAACAACTGATGATTAGATGTTACTTTGTATACAAATAAATCATTTACACAAATTCTTGAATTAAATTCATTGAACACAAATTCATATATTGAGTAATGAAGTCGCTCATAACTTAATAAATCATTGTACCAGCTAACGATCTTCAAATGGCCCCCTTGAGAGAATGAGAGAGAATATAAATAAATGGTAATCCATAACATTTTTTCCCACAGTCCTATAAAGTGTACAGAAATGAGTTCACTGTTACTATATTGAGCACAAATGGTTGCTGCATATATATCAAACCAGAGTCAAGCTGAATTTGATATATGTCAATTAGTTTATTAACAACTGTACTGTTCTGTTCTATATGACTTGCCACCCATTTATCTTGTTAGTCTTTATCTACTTGTTCCAGGCCTGCACAATGATTCCTTGTATGGTCTAAGCACCAAATTAAAATTAGGGGTGCAGAATAGATTTAAAAGGAGACTTAAACATAAAAAAGTTGTAGTCCAACAACCTATGGTTCGAAAAAGTTGTCCAGCAACCTTTGGATGGTTTTAAACTGCTATGGAAATTTACCTACTTTTGAAGTATCTCTAATTACTATTCATCTATCTGTCGATCTATCTATGTTTCTATCGCCATATCTATCATCTATCTATCATCTATCTTTCAACTATCTATCTATATATTATCTATCTATCCATCTATCTATCTATATATTATCTATCTATATATCATCTATCTATCTATCTATCTATCTATCATCTATCTATCTATATATCATCTATCTATCTATCATCTATCTATAATATATATCATCTTTCTATCTATATATCATCTATCTATCTTTCTATCTACCTATCGATCATCTATCTATATATCAACTATCTATCTAGAATCTATCTATATATCATCTATTTATCTCTCTATCTATCATATATCTATCGATCTATCTTTCTATCTATCTATCTATCTCTTTATTTATCTTTCTATCTATTGATCTATCTTCTGTCTATCTATCATCTATCTATCATCAATCTATCTATATATCTATCTATCTATCTATCTATCTATCTATCTATCAGCTATCTATCATCTATCTTTCTATCTAATTTCTGATGGAAGCTGCTGACCACTTTCTGGCGGCCTCTCTCTGTATAGTAGCTGTAGCCAAACATCACCTTTGCCTTGAACAATTTTTGTTAGGAGTCTTTTATAGCAATGAGAACAAACACAACATGACAGGTGGGCCACAAGATGTCCCCGTGCTATTACTGAGCCTGTGTGATGTGCTATGGGGTACCAGTGCAGCGGTGCTTCCAAAAGATGCTCACCAAGCCGTCCATGGCTGTCACTTGTAATCGAGTCGTGTGTGTGCACAGGGTGCAGGAATGCAGCGAGGAGAGACAGAAATATAGATGAACGGGCTAAATGTATTTGGAATTCAGTTAATTTTAGACCTGTATACTCCAGAGGGAGGGAAAGCAAAGCACCCTGACACTGTGTATACATCATTTTCTGTCATTCTCTATCACAGACTGGCAGTAATGTGTTTTTATACAGTGCTGGCAGATACTGCAGCAGTGAGCAGAATATAGCAGGAATGATAATTCCTTTTAAGAAATCTTTTGTAAACAGGTGCCAAACATAAGCAGCATTATGTATATTCTTGACTACCATATAGGGTTTCCATCTGGCCAGTATTTTACTGACCTGGCCAGTGAAAATGATGATTGATGTCTATGTTATTAATAAGGAAAATAAAAATATAGTAAGGCATGTATGATCAATTGACAACCCTCCTACCAAATATATTGGCAAGCAAGTAACAAACTGTAGAAATGTACATAAAATGCTGAATATGGCAATTCTTTATCTAACCTTGCATTTGTAAGTATTAGTTAATAATATGTTAGTTAAGAATAATTTCTGTGGTCAGCAGAAGACAAAAGTTATTCATGTATATGAATGGTTTATTCCACTCTGCGCCTCCCCGGTTGTTTCTCTGTGTTAATATTTGCTGTGGGCCTGTTGTTTTTCCCAGACCTCAGGAAAAATTTTGAACAAGAACCATTGTCAAGAGAAGTGTCCCTGGATCAGGAGGTGACACTGCTTTGTCAGCCCCCCGAAGGGATTCCTCCTGCAGAGGTGAGTCAGTATTACAAAATGTGTTAAATTCCCATGAGTGGGAATCAGTTGGAGTCTGGAGCAGAAATCATTTTAGCCCCTTTATAAGAAGAGAAAGAGTACAGTTAAATCATGCAAATGTATAAATACAGTATATTTTTATTGGCATAAAAAGTACTTTTTTTAAGGTCCAACTCATCTACAACTCCAGAAAAGGAAATATTATAGAATATATAGAATATAACTTTTATTCATGGCTTAATTTTTATTTCTTCATCTCTCTTTCTAATCTATTATGTCTAGGAATAATCTTCATATTCAACCATTTCTTTCTATTTTACCAGGTTCAATACAAGAATTGACAGGGTTGTTATATGGATGTTTGATAACATAAGGGGGCTAAATAGCAAAATAATATACAAAAAGTAAATAATATATGTATCACATTAAGATATTTTTAATGGTGCTTTAGGTTCAAACAGCCAGTGGCATAACTAGAAGGCTATGGGCCCCAATTGCACCTTTTCACCACTGCAAGGCGATCGCACATTTACATTTCCACTTCCTCCACCCCTAAAGTTTATGCCAATGGAAACTGCCCAATCAAAGACTCAGCTATGCCTTCAGCAAAGTGTTTATACTAATTGAGACACCACAATATGCAGCCAAGTGACATATATTACTGATAGCATTTGTAGTTACATTTGGAATGACTGTTTTGAAGAGTTGGCAGGGTTGTAAATTTATGTTCCTTTAAATGCCTGGTGGAACCAAAATATCAGTGCTGGTCTAGTTGCCCTTGGTATACCACAATGTATTTTTAAGGCCAGAGTACTAGTGAAAATACATTGCTCCAGAGGACTTTTTTTTGGTAAATTCTTATTATTTTCTACTCAGCATAACTGGAACTATAACTGTTCAGTGGAAAATGAATTGCCATTGTTCTCTATTGGTTTTCCATTTCATAACACAGAGCTTGCCTTTCTTTTAGATTTTTTTTTTTTTAATAGAAGATAAAAAAGCCATGACGAAGGAGAAATACCATTTAAAGAACACAAGAAAAATGATAGATCTTAGTGAATGTGTCTGGCCAGGCACGCTAATGCAATCACATAAAAGGAAAAAAAGACGCAGGCTTAAATATATAATCAATGAAAATCATATTTTACAGGCATGTGCTAAATCTCCAGTGGTGATGACCTCTATCTGACCATTTTAAGAATAGCTACGGAAAGGGAGATGGAAATTACAACACCTTTTTATTGATGGAATTATGGCCCAGGCTGGCCCAAAGGGCCTCATCTTAAATTGAATAGAAAGGATACACACATCTTTCCACACCATATTGGTATCTTGCACTTTTAAAGAGATGCAAATAAAATTATACTATGGATTGGAAAGGAAAACAAGGAAGGCTTGAGCGAGCCATTCAGCCAACACATTTTTCCTGAGCTAGTGTCTCTGCTTACATTCACTTATATGGCTGATGGAGAAATTGGTCAGTTTTTCATTCATGTTTAATTGCCATGCAGTTTGACAAATAACATTTCCGATTGTCCACTTGGTAAAAAATTACTGACAGGTTTGGATTTAACACTGGAACCGTTTGCATTGGGAAGTGAGGATTCAGTAGGATATCAGTGTGTGCTCCATTATGATATGATATGATATGCACTAATACCCCATAGGAAATAGATATGTTCAAAAAGCAGTCAAACACTTTCTATGAGAATTCAGAATTTCCTTCTGCATAAGCAATGAAAAACCTGCAACAACAATTTGTCTATTGTTATTAGACAAATTCAAGTAAAAGAAAATAGCTGAATATCATTTTCAAAAACATTACTATGACTTTAAAGTTTTTTTATTTTGGCTTTCTATCTTTGCTTGCCTTTATTTCAGTCTTTTGTTGTCTCCTTTTTGGTCTCCATCATTAAAGGTTGAATGGCTGAAGAATGAAGAGATTTTGGACCCTGAAGTAGACTCCAACATTTTAATTGGTTCAGACAATAGCCTTCTTCTGAGACAAGCTCGCCTGGGAGATACTGGGAATTACACATGTGTGGCCAAGAATATAGTAGCACGAAGAAGAAGTAATTCGGCTGCCATCACTGTATATGGTGAGGGTTGACATGGGCAGAATGCATTGACACTGCCATCATCAGTATTATTCTGTTGCCAACAGAGAATGGAACTTCTATACATTATACATTATAAAATGATAGTCTGATGCGCCTGCTATATTTTGACTTTCAATGTTTTTTTCCTTCTTTCCCAGTCAATGGAGGATGGTCATCATGGGCAGACTGGTCCCCCTGTAGCACCACCTGTGGAAGGGGGTGGCAAAAAAGGAGTCGAAGCTGCACCAATCCCACACCCCTAAATGGAGGATCCTTCTGTGAAGGGCAAAATATACAGAAAACTGCCTGTACTACATTATGCCCAGGTACTATAATCTGTTGAGAAAAACCTCGGCCTGTGATGGTGAAATGTAATAAAAGTCATAAACAGAAATAATTAGAACAAACAGGAAAAAAATATTCTAAGTTATAATAAGTTATTATTATTCATAATTATACTCATACTTTTTTAAACTTATTTAGCAGGTTTGCTGATTCATAGCTTAAAAAAGTTACAAAATCATAGTTATATGTACATAGAGAGAGAGATTTGGTGTCTTTTCACTGCAGTAAATACAGTATTCCAGTATCTAATAAGTCACTTACACAGTATTTAAAGGTCACAAGGCACCAATTCATGATAGGAACAATTAGTTGGAATCATGGTAGAAAATGCTGCATTGTAAGATAAAACATAACAAATTGCACCAATTTTTGTGGCTAGTACTTTTCCCTGTTACAGACGAGGCCCAATGTGCTCAAAGCACAGAAATCTTTGCTGGAATTTAAAAAAGGAATTAGTCAAACTTCAGTCACAATGAACCCACTCAGTCTGTTGCTTATAGTCCGAAATGCTTGCCTGAACAACCCTGTTACCTCTGTCATCTGATTTTTGGGTTCTGCTAAACGGGACTGATTAAAATGCCAATGTGAATGAACCTTTAATGTTCCTATAATGACACAACCTTTCATTTTAAGGCACACAGAGATGTGCGAGCCGTAGGGAGAGGAATTGATTGAGAGATCTCCGTTCAGACAAACCCAAGCGTGCTGCAAATATGCTGAGCTGTGAATAGTGAGATAATGGACCGATATAATAAAAAAAGGAGTTGAGCTAACTAAGCAACTTGCAATAAAAACAGCTCAGAGTGAGAAATGATTATCCATATTATCATTGTATAACAGAGTGAAAGAAAACTCTATCGGTGTAACGGACGGGGGAATGAAGATGCATATTAGCACCAGATTTTGAGATTAGTGAATAAAGGTGATCATAATCTGGTAGACTCTCTACCATATCTGACCAATACAGTATAAGCAGCCATACACATGCACAGCCACCTGAGTCTGCAGCTCTTCTTTACTTCCTCATCTGCCCATGAACCCTGTGCCCATCAATATAGGGCATCATCAGATGACATTTTCAAACAGAGACTATTTGGTATTTGACAGAATTTCTGGATGTTCTGTTAAATCTCCCTTCCTACATAGTATACATGCCTGATAAAATCTGGGCATGTACGACCATCCTCTAACGGTTAATTTTAACATGACAATTCATCACTTATATCTTGGAATAATTGATAAAAATATTACAATGGTCTCTGTTTTTTTTTTTGTTACTGGTGGACTATGTACACAGTGAGCGGAGGATGGGCAGAGTGGAGTTACTGGTCTGCTTGTGCGTCAGACTGCACTCACTGGAGAAGCAGAGAATGTACTCAGCCTGCCCCAAGGAACGGGGGCCCACAGTGCCAGGGACAAGACACAGAGACCCGCAACTGCACCAGCGAACTCTGCATTAACAGTAAGTGCTGCTGTGTTGAATCTCAGATTCACAGTTTATTGCAACAAAGAATTATGGCTAGAACAGCACAGCAGGGTTACATTGGCATTCTATTGTCTTGGAATAATTCTTGTTAGCTCAAAAGGTATGAATAATTGGTAGAAAGAGGGTAATGTAATAAAATGTTCAAAGTTTGCTATAGGTCCATAGCAATCAATCAGCAGGTAGCAAATTATCCAGCAGGTAGCAAATAAATAAAGTAGGGATGCACCGAATCCAGAATTCGGTTCGGGATTCGGCCAGGTTTCAGCCTTTTTCAGCATGATTCGGATTTGGCCGAATCCTTATGCCCGGCCGAACTGAATCCTAATTTGCTTATGCAAATTAGGGGTGTGGAGGGAAATCGCGTGACTTTTTGTCACAAAACCAGGAAGAAAATTTTTTTTCCCCTTCCCATCCCTAATTTGCATATGCAAATTAGGATTCGGTTCGGTATTCGGCCGAATCTTCCGCGAAGGATTCGGGGTTTCGTCCGAATCCAAAATAGTGGATTCGGTGCATCCATAAAATAAAGTGAATGGAAACCCGTGTTTAATAGTGACAAATATACATTTAATGAACACAGGAGTTGCGGATAACAGACACAAACCTTTAAATATTTATAGCATGCAGCACAAAAACTCATAAAACATTTATTATTTGCATTGCCTTTCTAGAGTATGAGCTGAGTGTATTAGAATCTTCAGGGTCACATTGGGGCGCCAACAGAACAGATCTAAGTGGAATTTTTGTGGGATTTGAACACATTACTGCTTGGGGACTTCAGTAGTAGTAATTACCATAGCCATATATGCAGTTAAAAGTAGTATAGGAGCAACAAAAAATATGTGCCCTTTAATGTTCTTGCAAAAAAATGGAATTAATAATATCTGTTCTCCAAAACTGCATTTTTTTCAGGTTCTGCTCCAGCAGTCAGGCCCTTGTTAATGGCCTTGAAAATTATAAAGTAGACACAACTGACTAATCACAGCTGCTGGCTCACCCACAGATTCATATACATTTCATTTTATGAACAGTTCATTTTTTTAGCATAGTTTTTTATTATGTTCTTGATTGCATGAAAAACACTACATTTAATACTTGTTTATTGTATGATATGCCCACAAAACTGTAGAGTAAATCTCTTCAGCTGTTTACAGCTGACACCATATCACACCTTTAGAACAGCCAAGGACAACACGAGATTTTCATCTGCCGTCAATACTTATATAATCACGTATCATAAGAACACTACTTTGCAACCAATTACTTATAACTTTATATAATACAAAGGTACGTTTTCTTTTTATAATTCCAACTCCTAGGCAGAGTATAATCATCCCTGTAGAAGACATGACTTAGATTTTTATAAAATAGGTACACACTCAGCCACAAAATCAGAAACATTTCCATAAAAAAGTCAGAGACTTTGGGGGATTGTACGCAAATTTCACCAAGGGCCCTTACATGTTGGAGATGGAAGTTATTGGTTTGATGTGCTTTTGTGACACATTTGATCCACATTCAAACACAGAGAAAACACAAAATCACACTGACTTGTATATATTATTTGTTTTATGTGTTCTACTTACATTTTCAATTACATTTCAAATAATGATTCAGACGCTTTTTTAAAAGGGACCTTAATTCCCTAAAAGATCCTTCCATTGTGGCCCTTAACTCACTTAAGTTGGCATTACAAATGCAGTTAGACTAATCTACTATCACTATGTCAGTCATCTTCCAGGCATGTAACAATATAAGTCTTGGCTTGTCACTATTGATACATAGTCACACGCAGGAAGGGCAGTTTCTGTGTTCAGTGCTACAAACATTGTAGCTCCTTATGTTATATACTTAAGAGGCAGGTTTCTCATTGGAGGTTTCCCATTTCAGTGGTTTGCTGGCTAGGGAATGTTTTATGAAGCAATTGAGTTGTAGTCCAGCTACATTTGAGTAAACACCTACATGAGCAACAGTGTTTATTTCTCCTTTCATAAACATTTGCATTATGTAGTTTTAATGCTTTGCTCCCTCAAACTATCAATTTAAATCTAGGTGCAACCAGATGATTCATGCTCAGATTTATTGACAGATATGGCAGGTTGGTTGTTGTAAGGAAAGATATTTTGTGACCAATCGTTCACAAATTTTAACCATAAAGATTAGGCAGAAAATTTTCAAGGCAGCATTCTGATGCACTCCAGTTAAATGTTCTTCTGTAGAATAATAATAAATATTTTTTTCTAAAACCTTTTCCAAACTATCACTGATAAAAGAGGATCCACCAGTGAGAAACCTGACTTCCCTTGGTATGTCTGACGGACCCTCTGTTATTTGCTCATATTATAAGTAGCATTAAACAGCATTTTATTTCAAATGACATTATTCCTATTGTTTGATTATTATAGTATAATATATTCAGGCAATACCTCAATGGTAATCTCATTATGTTCAATGACAGAAAGATACAGTTCTAACAGAGTTGATTTTCCTCTTGTATTTGTAATTAAGCTAGGGGGCTAAAATGGAATTTTGTGTTTTATGGAAGGGTCATTTCCCCTTTAAAGGGAACATAAAATTTTGTGGCACTAGAATTTTACCGAAGGGAAACTCACAGTATACACCAACATGTTATCAATGGTCAAAGCATATTGGAGAATGCTGCTATGGAAGACAATGCCAGTCAGTATCTTCTCTGAAATATCAGGCAGCAGGAATGGTACACAAACAGCCCTTCAGCTATATTAAACCCTAGAGTCATTATATGGCTATGTACACACTGGTGGGTTCATGGAAGAGTGTAATCCAACAAATTGCAATCACATTGCAACCCTATGAGACTTCCCATATGGCTCATGGTTGCAGTATTGTGGATCTATGGCTGGCAGTTTACATATCAGATGGTATTAACATATGTGAGTGCAATTCAATATTTTGACCCCACAGCATTATGTGACATTGTGTTGCCCTTGCAGATACCATGTTTCTCTAATTTGAAAACAGAGCATTTGTACATAATGTTTCTGTTAACAACTTGTCTCTTCTGAAAGTCAACAATACCAGCAATTATGGGTAAGAATTCGGGAGGGGGGAATGACAATTCTAGTTGCACTTCATCTGTGCAAAGAAGAACTCACAATCAGTATAAGTGAAGTGAAGCCCCACATCACACTTATCCAAGAATATATTTTGAATTTGGAGAATGAATGCATTACCTGAAGTGTCAAATCCTTTTTATGCACTAATACTACACGTATGGGGCAAATTTACTTACCTCAGAAGTTGCGCTAGCGTTAGCCTCACCGCACTTTGACAGGCTTAGATTCGCCAGGGCTGCGCAAATTCACAAAGATCCGAAAGTTGCGCACAAAGTTACCGATCATTAAAAAAAGTTGCGCTAGCGATGCCTAATTCGCATACAGCGCCAAGTTAAAGTACAATGGACGTATATGTAGCAGCAAATACATTACATTATACAAGCCTGGGAAACCTTCATATAATAAAATAGAGTTGTTCTTTTGCCCTACACATTAGCCCACTGTAAAATGAATGTTCCATATGTTCTCAAATGTCTGGGGAAAAATGTTAAGCCAAAAAAGTTCAAGTTAGGACTTTTGCAGCCAATCCTGCTTTCAAAAAGGAAAAGTCGCCAGTGTTTTTTACACTTTTAGGCTAAGGCCACACTAGGCGATAGCGCCGCGATTTCGAGCGACAATAGAAAAAAGATCGCCGCGTGTGTTTTTACGCTGGCGATTTGTCGCGATTCCCCATAGACGCCAGCGCAAAAGTTTCCCCAGCGATTGCGGAATAAAAGTCGCGGCGAAAAGTCGCCGCGAGTCAAATCGCGGCGCTATCGCCTAGTGTGGCCTTAGCCTTATGCATGTGTAGGGCATTATATTAACTCTTTTGTCTTTATTAAGGTTCCCTGGACATTTGTACTAAAAAGTGGCCACTTCAAGCATTTGCACCATCTCTAATAAAGACCTCCATACAACTTTATTGTACCCGCCCTATTCAAATTGACCTAAGCACAAGATCACTAGCAAATTTTCGTTAGGCATTAACGAACGATATTGCATCTTCGCTATGAAATGCTCGCACTGCCGAAGTAACGACAGTGTTTGGCGCCCAGGACACAACTTCGCATATTCGTGAATTAGCATAGTGGTAGCGAATTTGCGTCTGGCGAAGTGTTGCAAGCTGTGCGAAGTGGTCGCTGGCGACATTTCACCCTTTAGTGAATCTGCCCCATAGAGTTTGATAAAAGACCTACATTATGCCACTTGTCCTTATAAGCTATGGAGAAGTTTGACTGACCAGCGTTGCTATTATCAAACTATAAATCCCATCATGAATTAACCCTTGATAATATGCCGGAGAATACTGGACGTTGCAGTCCATTATAAAATAGGTTTATTTCCCCTTCAGCCAGCACCCATTGAGCTATTTTCAAACAAATCTTTCCTGCATCCATGAACACAGTACTTTGCAGGGCATGCTGGGTGATGTAGTTTGGCAACATCTGGCAACACATCACATTTTGCAGATTCATCAATCTGTATCAATCTGTGTTAGCATTTGGCATACTGAATACATTGCTACTTTATAAATACTTTATAATAATACTGTGTCTGTTGATTATGTGCCTCCTTTGTAATGGCCAGAGCTTTATTATGTCATCATTAATATCAAACTCATGCAGTGCAAAGATCCCACAAACAGTAGCTCTTTTGAACAACACTGGCTGCTTGAAATGGCTGGAAGTTGTAGTTTAGCAACAGCTGGGGAGTCACTTTTTGTGGAATCCGTGGTATAGCTCTTTCCATATTTAACAACATCATTTAATTTGTTTGTGCCTGCTGTGATACAAAATGCACTTGGAGCATCTGCTTGGCATTACCCATAACATGTGCCATCTACAGTAGAAAAGGCATTGCAGCCGTCCAGCACAGAGCAATATTTTGCTGTGCTGAAAACGTTAAAATCATTTTAAATTTTAATTAATTGGCCCTAAAAATCTAATCCTGATTAACATCTCCTGGGGGAAAGAATGTTGATTTTATTTCATGAGCTAATACATTTTCTTTTCATGCAGCCCTAATCATGCCTTTCAACACTGTAAAGTCAAACATAGGTAGGTATTCTGTGCAAGAGACTCAGTCACCTTAAGTGACTCTTTGTGTCATTTTAACATTCTGTAAGTTTAATTTCAGCAAAACTCACTATAGACATCCAGTTGTCACCAAGCAATCAGATAAATAGTAGAAAACATTTGTAATTTCTAGCCTCAGGCTTAGGAGGCTGAGGACCCCAAACTGAAGATTTTAGTGATAATTCTGGGCCACATACACAGAGAAATTGGCAGTTAGGCACAACTATTGGTGCATAGTTGGCAGTTTTAATTTTGAGACACTTGTCTAATTATGATGTGATAAGGTATACAAATAAATAGGATATTTGTTCCTGTAACTCTCTAGGTGTCATTTATAATTACAATTGTTTTGCACTTTGCCCGTGCCTTCTTTAATTAAATAATTAGCAAGGCTTCTGAGCTCTGTTTTGGCAGCTGCCCCCTTGAGTACAATGCTGCCTGGTTTTGTTAGCAGGAGGAGGCATATAGGCAATGGTAAGGACAGTGCTAAACTGTGCCTCTCTCATCCTGCAGTTTGCACATAGCACAAGAATTTTTTAATCTAACGCAAGGTGCAGACCGCATCCAAACTGGGGAAAGAAGTGCTTGCAGAATGAGCACATTCTTCCATCCCTTAGTGCTGCCGCTTTTCTTCACACAACCTTCCCCCATTTACAGAGTAAATGACCGTTTCTATGCTTTGAATACCTCATTCATGCTAAACTGATCTTTACATTGACATGCAAGACTCCTACAATTATTAATTAAAAGCAATAACATATGCTTTTAAAAAGCAGGACCCTATTTAGGCTCATCTAGTATGTGCCAAATCCTGGATTCAGATGATTCCAAACCTTTTTCACCAGGATGCTGTGTGTGGGCTTTCTTTCTCCCTTCTGTTGCATATGCAGGTTCATATTTGGGGTTTGACCGAATCCTGAGTTAGGGAATCGTTGCATGTCAATGTTCATACAGACTCCAGCTGTGTTTGTACACACATCATATATTTTTATATTTAGACTTAGCTGTATTTTTTTATATATTTTCATCCTAACCTTAATTTATAAATATAAATATTTATTAATATTTTGGTGGAGCTTGCGGCAAAAAGTAATTGCAGTTTGGAAAATAGAACAATTAGAATTGGAAAATAAAATTGCTGCAAAGGATCCAGGCAGCCATGAACCAGTCTTTTCAGCATTACCTTTCTAAATATACTAAAATATTTTGGGACAAATATTCTAGAGAGACTTCTTAGGGCAATTGCACACATAGTGATTCCAAGCATTTTGTTGCTCAGATGCCGTTGCCCTTGGGTTTTGAATCAGACTATGGCATAAGAAATTACAGCACTTGAACTAAAATAATAAAATAGTCATTTTCATTAAAAAGAGACATTGCGGTCTTTGCCGTTTGCATATACAATAACCCCTTGAATTTGTTAGATATAACGAGGTTGGCTACACCAGCCAGCCCTCAAGTTATCTGTGCAGTTGGCAGTTGCATGAGTATTCTGTTGATGCAGGAAGGAGGCTTAGCAGGATTCTGGAACTGGACAAATGCATTACCTGTGCCAGATGGATACAAGCTCTTTCCTTCTGTGACACAGATATCATGTTCATCTGCACCAGCAACTCCCTCCGATTTGGCAGAACCTTTACAACCCATAATCTCTTCTATTATGCTGATTTTTAAACTGCCTTGTAAATAATGTGATCTGGACATTGGAATCGAGTTTTATAGGTGTCAATGAGATTCAATAGAATAGATACTCACTGTCTGCCATTTAAATTTCCACATATAGATCATGCATGTATGCCTGTGCCCATTACCTACCAGGCTATGGACTTACAAGGTGGAGCAGATATGCCAACTATATTATCCATAGCAAAGTCTTGTTACACATTTCTACATGCCCCCCCTTATTCAGACTGTATGATTTTGTTTGTAAGTCAGCAAGTTATCTAAGTAATTACATCTCCGGAAATGTCTACTCTTAAATCGGTCACATTATTGTTTATGTTTTATTGGGTGGAGCAGCTGTAGGTGCCCCAGAGGATGTGGCTCTGTACGTTGGCGTCGTTGCAGTGGCTGTGTTTGTAGTTCTACTGCTGGCAGTGATACTGGTGTGTTGGCGCAGGAAGGAAGGACTGGATGCCGACGTGGCAGATTCTTCCATCCTCACAGCTGCCTTTCAGCCCGTCAGTCTCAAACCCGGAAAAGCAGGTGAGGCCCTGTCTGTCCAACCCCTTTTAGAAGACCCTTTCTAATCCAAATGGAAATGATAGAGCAATGATAGAGTTTTTGCAGAATCTCCAGCATTTGATTTCCCAGCAGTTGGGTGTATGCAAGGACACTGCAAGAGGCTTGGAATCAAAGAACCAGACACCAAGGCAACAAATATTTGCCTTAATAAAAGATGACATGTAGCGAATATAATATCTGGATGGTGCCAACAGTCCAGTGACGAGTACCGTGGTATCTTGTGAAGAGGAATCATTATTGGCAGGAGTAGTTCTTAGAAATGGAGTGAAAGATTCAAGATGAAAGAAAAGTTCCTGTAACGTTATGCTCTGTGTACAGGCAACTGGGTGTCCATGCAGGAATGTGTAAGGATTCTATCCTTCATTAAATCCTTACATTTCTTGCAGTTTGTGGGAAAATCTTTAGAAGATTTTTATTTACTTTGCTTTTCAACCTTTTATTTTTTTATTCTGCATTTGACTCGTGTCTGTAATGTATTATAAATAATATTACATTTTTATGGCACTGTAGCAAGCAGACTATATAATTAAACATTTGTGTATACCATAAAAACTATGTTTTGTTTATAAACCTTCTTTGAAAAACACCTGGACCCCAGAATTGCTAATGTCAATGACTCTCTCCTAGGTCAGGCTCATTTATTGACAATTCAGCCTGATCTCAGCACAGCCACCATGACCTATCAGGGATCCCTGTGCCTTCGACAGGATGGTGGCAACAAGTTCCAGCTTACCAATGGACACCTCCTATCCCCTATGGGCCCTGGGATACCAAGGGAGCACAGCCACACTTTACCCCACCTCTCCACGCAGAGCTACTACCGCACGCTGCCCCGTGGAAGCAACAATATGGCATACGGCACATTTAATTTTCTTGGTGGACGTTTGAGAATCCCAAATACAGGTAATAGTAATTATTTTGAAGGCTAATGAATGTTTAGCGCGTGTCAGAAGATATAAATGCAATTTATTAAGATATCATTATTGTGGTACAAGTTCATAGTTAGGGAGGTTTTTTTAAATATTTGAAAGGTCTAGAATTTAACATTTCTGTGCGTTTTTGCAGATGAAACAAAACTGTGAATTGCTATAGAGTAGTCTCAATATTAGAATCCTAATTAGGGTATCTAGATGGACTGGCAGAATGCATTTCTAAGAGGCAGTCGGACAGATTAGATTTAATGTAGATACACGCAAGATTATGCATGTGTGGTGTAGGACTTAATATGCCAATTATACCCTTAATAGGACTATGTTTAATGAATTATGGATGGAAAAGGTTCTATAAGTACTTATGTATCACTGTCTTTGCAGTGGCAATTACAGACAGCAAAATACTGGCCTGCGTTAATTGGTATAGACTTAGTGATGGAAAGTGTAATTATTTTTATCTTTTTTCTTTTTTGTTTTACCCCCATAAATCCTATGTTAAATAATCAATAAATAAGACAGTCTCAAACTAGAGGTAATCAAGAGACTACAAGAGTGAATACACTGATAAGGGGGGAGGGGTGGTGGTGATATATATATGAAGACTAATTTGCCATGTGTTACCATTAAAGATGAGGTGTGTTTTGGGGGTATGAATGTAATATGTTAAAAAATGATTGCCAAACAAAGCATAAGGAAAATCAATGTAATTAAGAGGTTTTAATCTTCTGCTACAAAAGGCATCTTTACAGAAAGGATTTAGTTTATTTACCTGGGAAATTTTTAGAAAGAGGGTGGCTCATTTGGGGTTCAATTTGCACAAGAGTAGAAATCCATTAGTGACTCACAAGTTGACAAATAGTGTCTGACCTTAACCCTCAATCTTCCAACTCTGACCTCAGCCGACTTATCATGCCTTCATCACTTGGGCCACAGCCTGATAAAAATATTTTTTCTGGTTCAGATTCATCCCACACACAGGTGGGATGCAAAATCCATCTCCTCTTTCACTGCAATTGCCTAAATAATATTGCAAATAGACTTGCCTCTAATTTCAGACGTAGAAAACATATCAGTTCTGGACTGACGCAAATGTCAGTCCTCCATATTAAGGTGTTCTGGCAGTTCTAGAAGTGAATCAAAAAGGAACAGATTAGGTGTACTGTGTTTTTATATTTCTTTCAATCTATTCTAGGCCTAAGTCTGCTCATACCTCCCGATGCAATTCCCCGGGGAAAGATCTATGAAATCTACCTTACCTTGCACAAACAAGAGGATGTGAGGTAGGTGCCAATGTTAGAGGTTTTAAGGCTTGCGTCACATACTGTGGGGCTTATTTAGAAAATTAACTCACAGAATGGTTCACACAAAGAACATATTTGTCCTGCTCATGGTTATATTTATAAAGCTGGATAAAAGTGGTGTATTTAATGTGCAAACAGAATTGCGAAATAGTATCTGTCCATAAGAGCTTGTTAAATAAGGCATATTCGTAAATTGTCAATATTTCTGCATTTGAGTTATGGCACGACTTGGGGAGAAAATATTTGCGAAACAGTTTTCAGTTTTGCAAATTGCAAATACTGTCACGGTTATTTTCACCCACAAGAACCTCGCACAGTGACCACACTCACGCAAACACCCATGTCATTTGCTAGCCATTTGCGAATATTGGTGTGCAATGCAAATTCGCAGTGCAATATTTCAGCTTACAGGAAAAAACTTGGCCAAAACAACAATTTGCTGACAAATATGAGCTGCTCAAACTTTATGAATGACCCATAGCGTGTTTTACCCACAACAATTTATTAATTTATTAAATAATTCATTATTCAGCAGCTTTCCGGTTTGCAGTTTCAGCCATCTGGTTGCTAGGTTCCAAATTACCCTAACAACCATGCACTGAGTTGAATAAAAGACTGGAATATGAGAGGCCATGAATAGAAAGATGAGTATTAAAAAAGTATTCATTATAATACAGTTGCAGCCTTATAAAGCATTTGTATTTTAGATGGGGTCAGTGACCAACATTTGAAAGCCGGAAAGAGAAGAATTAAAAGTTATTAAAAAAATATATATATTTGCTTAAAATAAGGCATTCCATAACATGCTAAAAGTTACCTAAAAAGTGAAGGACCCCATTCATATGTTTTGACTATGATGCCAGTAAAACTGCAAGTATTGGTGGCTGCACCTGGCTCAAAAACAAGTCTATTACAGCACAAAACTATAATCAATACCTTTGTATGGAATTCAGGTACTGTAGGCCACAGGTAATAGATATCCTACAGCCTCAAAGATGTAAATACTCAGAGCCTGTGTATGAAAGCATATATTTGGTTAATTGATTCAAAACAAATGTTCAGTCGTTACCCTTCTTCACCTTCATATCTCACATCTTTCTCTTATCCTCTTCCTTTCCTCCTTGAGGTTACCTCTAGCTGGCTGCCAGACACTCTTGGGCCCCATCATTAGCTGTGGCCCCCCTGGAGTCCTACTCACCCAGCCTGTCATCCTGGTAATGGATCACTGTGTGGAACCCAGCCTGGAGAACTGGACTGTGCGTCTGAAGAAGCAGTCATGTGAAGGAAGCTGGGAGGTAACTGATGCACTAACAATAATCCACAAGGCCAATGATATATGGAAACGATGATATAAGAACATATAAAACATTAATTTTTTAACTTTTTTGATCCCTCCAAGTATGAATAAAAATGAGAGGGATATGCAGGCAGTACATATGCTTCCCACAGTCGTTCTATCTGCATTTCCTCATTGGACTGGCAGAGAGTGCTGTGTGCTCAGTGTTTTCACATTCTAAAAGCAGAGAAACATAAACAACCATTGTCAAACCTTTAATTTATGGGTGTAATAATACTGTGCATCATAATTTATAGCTCTATTAAGTGCAAAACAAAACTGCTCCAGCAATGAAACAAACTGAATAAAATAACAGCAGAACCTTCATTATTCTTTTGCCTTAAACATTATGGATATTGTGAGACACCATTGTACTTAGGCATGATGTCTCTGTTGTAATATAGACTGTATTAGAATAGATCTAGAGGTGGCACTCTCTAGTCTGTATGCTGACCACCACCTGTATTTTTCTGATTTGCACACTCCACACAATATAAATCAACCCCTTGTGTGTTTCAGTATAGGAATGTATATATTTTTCCTTTGAGTTTCTTGGTTACATATGCTTCACCACAGTGTAAGGGGCAAATTCACTAACAATCGTAGTTTCGCCAGGCGCAACTTCGCCGCGCTTCACCGCACTTCCCCACACTTCGCCAGGCGTAGTTTCACCAGCGCTCCGCAAATTCACTAAAATCCGAAGTTGTGCACAGGGATAGCGTAAGATTGCGAAGTTGATTCGCTATGTAAATCGAAGTTACGCTAGCGAAGGCTAATTTGCATACGGCGCCAAATTCAAATTTCAATGGAGGAATACGTATCAGCACTACAAATGGCTAGAAAACCTTCAAAACATCAAATAAAAATTTTATTTTGCCCTACACATGTGCCCACTGTATAGGTAAGTTGCCATGAGTCAGGAAATGTAGGGGGGAAGGAGGGGAGCCCCAAAAATTTTTTTGATCTTTTTCAGGCTATCCCCCATCATGTAGAAAACATGCCAGCGTTTTTTGGGACTTAGAAAAAATTTTGACTGTTTTTGAAGCAATCCCTATCTACTCTATTGCGCTTCGCCTGGTCTGAGGTGGCGAAGGAAGTCTAGCGTAAAAGGTAGCGTTCGGTACACTGCGTGAATTTGCGTAGTTACGTCGCTAGCGAAAATTCGCCAGGCGTAAGGGTGCAAAGTAACACTAGCGAAACTACGCCAGCGTTCGTTAGTGAATTTGCGCAGTAACGAAAATGCCAAACGCTAGCGAATTAACGCTAGCGTTCGGCGCTTCGGCGCTTAGTGAATTTGCACCTAAGTGTCTATCATCATAACTTAGTGGGAAGAATGTTCCAATAATACTACAGGTATGGGATACATTATTCCGGAAACTTGTTATCCAGAAAGCTCCGAATTACGGGAAGGCCATCTCCCATAGACTCCATTTTAGTGAAATTTTTACAAAATGTCCTTTTTCACTGTAATAATAAAACAATATTTTGTACTGGATTCCAGTTCAGATATAATTTATGCTTATAGAAGGCATGCCAATCCTATTAGGTTTAATTATTAATTTAAAGATTTTTTATTATGGAGATCCAAATTATGGAAAGACTCCTTATCCAGAAAACAACATGTCCCCAGCATTCTGGATAACAGGTATGGGATCTATGACTAAGACTCACACAGCACTCTACTACAAATCATTAAAACATTACATGAAACAAATAGGATTTGTTTTACTCCCTGTAATTATTATGCTGTCTAAATTAGGATCAAGGTATGGTTGTTTTATTATTATTATTATTACAGTGGAAAAAAAAGTAAATCATTAAAACAATTAGAATTATTTGCTCAAAATGGACATCATTTGGAGCTTTCTGGATAAGAGATCCTATATCTGTAATATGATAGTTATTTAGTTGGGTACCTCCAATAAAACACAATTATTTCAGTTTGTAGTAATACACCTCACCTGTGGTTATCTATATAAAAATATTAAAACATAAAAGCAGCTCAGATCCTTCTTGTCTAATCCTCTCTAAAGCTTCAGTTGCCTGATCTGAGTTACTGATCCAAAATATGTATAGATAAAAAAGTAACATTTGGGAACTCCTTTCTAATCATTTTCTTATACATTCCCTCAGTAATTGGTTTCCTCCTATGATATATTCACCTAGGAATTCCCTCAAGTGCCTGCCCTGCGGCACTTACATGCAAGCACATTTAAATTGAATATTTAACCCTCTGTTTTATCAAAGCAGTGTGCAGTCATCCTTTTAATGTGTGACTTTGCTACAGGTCTAATTATCTACCAGCAACCAGTGTCGTAACTAGAGTTTGGGGGCCCCCTCCCCCTCGGAGAACTAATGAAGCACATGCTAGCCAGTATACCTCCCAACTTTTTGGATGTCTAACATGATAGCCAATCTGTTTTTGCAGATCTCTTGGTTTCCACTGATTGGTTAACAGGCAGTAACCAATCAGTGACTTGAGGGGGAGGGCACATGGGTCACAACTGTTTAATTTTAAATCTGACCTGCATGCTAGGGATCTCTGAACAGTTATGTCCCATGTGCCTCCATTAAAGTCACTGACTAACTCAGAGATAGAGAGCTGAAAAGCAGGAAGTAGTGTTCTGGCTATTATGTTAGACATCTGATCACTCCAGCCTTTATATATTACATTTTTGCCTATCTAACTATATTAGAACTATGTTTTATTTTGCAAAGCCTATCTATTTACCCAGTTTTATCTTTACACTGAACTGTTCCTTTAAGGGTAGTGTTGGGTTTTTGTGGTTAGCAGTAGCTGTGTCCTAATGCCTGCAAGTTGTAGATCATTGTGATACTTGTCCCTTTGGCAAGTCAGGTTCAAAATATTAAGTCTCAGAGTCACGATGTGTGGTCTTTCAGTTGATAAAAAGTTAGGTAGCTTGAGGTTGTAGGATGATGGAAAACTTTGAAATAACAGCATAAGTCTCCTGCTAATTGTATATACTGCACAGAACATTGGTTAATACATTGGACTATGAATCACCTGAATGTTGGGTACCTTGGGTGTTGAAACGCAAGCTGCTTCACTACAGATTTATAATGCTATGATGATTTTTCTTCCCCTTAATAAATATCAGGCTGCGGGCTAAGGTTAGATTGGCTTTTATTTTTCCCTATATCACACTACAGGCTGAACATATACTGTCGTTTGATTGCACTTGGCAGTTCACGTGGCTGTCATAGTATAAAATGATATTGGCAATAGGGTCAATGTTAGGATTTTGTGTACTTTCTGTGGAGTTCATTTAAGTTGCAAGCTG
This sequence comes from Xenopus laevis, assembly GCF_017654675.1. Classification (NCBI taxonomy): domain Eukaryota; kingdom Metazoa; phylum Chordata; class Amphibia; order Anura; family Pipidae; genus Xenopus; species Xenopus laevis. The sequence continues at coordinate 54,010,051 of NC_054375.1, read as the reverse complement.
ATACACTGTGTAATATTAGTGGATGTTACTTTTTTTTGTTTGTGTCAGGGAGGTCCAATCTGCACCCCTTGGACTGCTGTTTTACTACCCACTGTCAAGGGGGCCAAGCATTTCTGCATCTCCTCCCCTCTACCAACAGTTAATTCTATTCTAAAGCATTTATAGCAACTGTACTGGGAATGCTTTGTGCGCAGTTTAAACATTTTAAACTGTTTGTTTTGAAGTTCTATGGTGTGATATCAAAACATGAGCTATATGCAAGGAACAGGTCCGGACTGAGAATTAAAATAGGCCCTGGCATTTCAGGTACACAGAGGCCCACCAGCCCACTAAATACTGACTTTCTATGGGACCTTCTAGCAGCCCCTCTGGCATTTGCCAGAACCAACAGATTGCCAGTCCGGGCCTGGCAAGGAATAGTGTGGCCTCGGGGTAACAAAGGGGGGTCAAAGTTGTTGTGACATGTTAAAGGAACAGTAACACCAAAAAATGAAACGGGCGAATGTATTGGAATGCGAAAAGTTCTGCCTTTGCACAAAAAAAAATTGCTTTGCGCGAATTTAATATAGCTTTTGCGAACCATTTCGACAGTGAAAGACCATTTGCAAATTTTATAGTTTGCGCCAGTGCACAGTAAATGTAATAAAACTCCTTACTGAAACAGTAGTTACGTTTGCTCCATAAGACTACGAGACCTTCAAGCACTTGTTAAGAGTGTGCAATTAAAATTCGCACAGTTTGAGGAACAATATTACATTGCGAGATGTGGATTTTTATTCTTATTGGTGCGATTGTTTTTCTCTTTGCGACGAATTACATTCCCCCTATTGTGTTTTAAATTTAATTAAGGTGTTGTTTACCTCTGAATTAACTCTTAGTATGACGGAGGGTGATATTCTGAGATAATTTGCAATTGGTTTTTATTATTTGTGGTTTTTGAATTATTTTAATTTTTTATTCTGCAGTTTGCAGCTTTAGCAATCCGGTTGCTCGTGTCTAATTTACCATAGCGACCATGCATTTATTTTGAATAAGAGACTGGAATATGAATAGGAGAGGCCTGAAAGAAAGATGAGTAATAAAAAGTAGCAATAACAATACATTTATAGCCTTATAGAGCATCTGGTTTTTTTTACACGGGGTCAGTGACCCCCATTTGAAAGCTGGAAAGAGTCAGAAGAAAAAGGCAAATAATTCAAAAACTATGAAAAAGAAAAAATGAAGACCAATTGAAAAGTTGCTTCTATAGCATATTAAAATAAAATATAATGTACTCTTCAATGCACTGGTGCAACTGGTGTGTTTGCTTTAAAAAGCTGTATATTATTTAAACAAGCTGCTGTTTAGCCATGGGGCAGTCATTAAAAGCACAGGTTAAACAGCAGATACCAGATTCACTATGTAGAATTCCATTGTATTCTATTACAGAGCTTATCTGCTAAGTAGCCTGTGCCTTTTCTACTTTTTTTTTTTTTACTTTAAATGGCTGCCTCCATGGCTACACAATAGCCTATTTACATAAACTATAGTTGTCTTTCCAAAGCATAAACATAACTTTCCCAGTGCATAGTAACAGTACATTATATTTGAATTACTTTAAAATGTTTTTATTTTTTGGTGTTACTGTTCCTTTAACTGGATGTGTTATAGGACTGCCAGCCTAAAACTCGTGGGGCACTCGTGAAGCAAGGACTGAAACACAGCCCACTACTGTCTGGTAGTGTGAAATTCCACCATTCTCAATTATTTTCTATGGCATTTTTTGCGGCATATTGCTCAATCGGTTTACTCTTAATAAAAGGCTTTTGCTCCAAAAATACTGTTTCCTCTGCCAAATAAAAGGTTTCTTGCAGCATAGACTGTTTAATAAACATTTCCCTTAGATGGAAATATATGTATTATCAGACCAATGTTTCTTATCAGACCAATGTTTCTTTAATTAGCATCTAAATTGCTGATATATGATTTGATGCATTTACATTATGCAGGGTACCAAATGGCACTTCTTGTCAGGTTCCAATACACTAGATTAACTACACATTTTGATTTCCACTGATAACGTTTGATTTAATTCCGCATTGTATATTGGAGCTAAGCGTTTATGGAAGTCACCAGGTCATTATTATTTATTCCACAGAGATTTAAGATCCCAGTTTGTATTACTTGTGCAGTCAGCTGCAGATACAGGGTATTGAGTTTCAGTAGGGGTCTTCATTTGCTCTGTGTGTGACTTTGCTGTTACAGGATGTCTTGCAGCTTGATGGAGGAAGCCCATCACACTTCTATTATTGTCACATGGAATCCTGCAGATGTTACCTATTCACTGAACAGCTGGGACGCTTTGCTCTGGTAGGAGAGTCGCTCAGCATGTCGGCCACAAAGCGCCTGAAACTGCTGCTCTTTGCCCCACCTTGCTGCACAACTCTGGAGTACAGCATGAGAGTGTATTGCATCAACGACACACAGGATGCCATAAAGGTAAGACCATAAATTAAAACTGCTGATGCTGGGTAAATTCAGAGAACATATCCCTAATGCAGTTGCTCGAGAGAGAAAGAAATGCACTGCAGAGGGAAATGCAAAGGGAAGATTCACTCACTGACTTTTTGGTGAACTGAAAATACAACAATCCATATGTTTGTTTGCTACACCAGAAAATGAGAACACAGCAACAAGCTAAAATATAAACCGAACATGAAAACTGCACGAGTAGAATGTCATTATTCAAATGTATCCACATGCCATTAGAACTCTGTGATCATTCTGAGTAGTTCATAATAGAGCACCACTAATTAAAACCTACTGTTCTTGCATCTGTCCATGCAAATACCACCATTAGATAATGCCCCTCTGTCCTGTGCTCGAGCCAGTCAAAGTAAACCTTCAGTACATAGCTGCATATACAAGTGTGAGTATTAATAGGCTTGCAGAATTGTGGTGCATTTAGCTATCACCAACTTAATAATAGTGCCAGGCTTCACCCCTTGTCCCAGTGGCCCAGTGATACATTATAATCCCTAGAGCAGCAGCAGAACATCACAAACGTGCCCTTGCAATTCATTACTTCTGCATTTCCTTTATTTTTGAGGTCCCAGGGCCCCTGATATTTACTACACGGCTCCATTACTAACCGCTCCAACTAACCACTGTTCCTGGAGATTATTGGTCAGCCTTCACTGTTTAAATAATATACTGTAGCAATCAAGTCTGGAGTGAATTGGATGGTGGCATGTTGAATTGCATTGTTACTTGTTACATTTTGGAAAGTATTTGGCTGCTGAACCATCTGACCTTGGGGCAGGGTATCATGGTCTCAAGTGCCATTTTTGGCCTAAACATAGCCCATGAGACACAGCCATGACAGCCACCTTGCTATTGAACTATTAATAATAATAAATATCTGCTCCTTTTGCACACAAACGCCGTTCATCCTGGTCTACATTGCAGTACAAGTGGCCATATAGAAAATCCTCGAGACCCAGTGCCACTATAGCATTTTTGCACAAACTCTCGTTGGGGATACACAACATTCCACAATACCAAAGACAGTTCTATTTCTTTAGGAGCAGACTACACTTTCATGGAGAAGGTTTAACTAAATGAATAATTCTTTGATCTGTTATGCTGCCAAGATGATAGGGTAACTAATGAACAACCCCCCCCTCCCCATCTGGGATTCAAAATAGGGGTGTGGAAGCACTCTAAAGGCAATCTCCAAAAGTGCCAGTCTGCTGTTTTAACCTGTTAAATGACCAACATGGTAAGCAGCTGGATGGGGGTTGCTTTCCACAGAACAGATCTTTATGGCTGGGAATGTCCAAGATGTTGCCCACAATGATTCACAAATTCAGAGGCTGGCATTCACAAAGGTTGGACTACAATTGGATGTACAAAATAGGGGTGTGGAAGCACTCTAAAGGCTAAGTAATAGTATATTTAAGTATAATGAAAGTGCTAGTTTTAATGCACATTCCCTGGGCCTCTGTGTCAAAAGTAAGTTTACAAAACAGGGGTTTTTAGTTACAAAGTTATGATCATAAAGTTGAAAAGCCACCATACCACGTCAAGGTAAACCCCACATGGCGGTCCCTAACTTGTTTGCCTTTCGGCCATAGTATAAAAAGTCTTACGGTTTTAAAAAGTCATAGTATAAAAAAGTCATAGTATAAAAAGTCTTGCGGTTTTTAAGGGAGAGGAATTGTCCAACCAACGCCCATTTTTAAAAGTATAGGGCCCCATTAGTTTAAGGGGGGGTATGGGGTGCTATTAAAAACCACATGAAGCTCAGCCACAGCTTCCGGCAACAATACAATGTACAAAATAGGGGTGTGGAAGCACTCTAAAGGCTAAGTAATAGTATATTTAAGTATAATGGAAGTGCTAGTTTTAATGCACATTCCCTGGGCCCCTAAAAGCCGCATACTGGCGGGGGAGGATAGATCCTTTTCACTGAAACCAAGGCTCAACAGACACTGATTACACTGAATGCTACTATGCAGTAAGACTTTTTATACTATGGCCGAAAGGCAAACAAGTTAGGGACCGCCATGTGGGGTTTACCTTGACGTGGTATGGTGGCTTTTCAACTTTATGATCATAACTTTGTAACTAAAAACCCCTGTTTTGTAAACTTACTTTTGAGACAGGGGCCCAGGGAATGTGCATTAAAACTAGCACTTCCGTTATACTTAAATATACTATTACTTAGCCTTTAGAGTGCTTCCACACCCCTATTTTGTACATCCAATTGTAGTCCAACCTTTGTGAATGCCAGCCTCTGAATTTGTGAATCATTGTGGGCAACATCTTGGACATTCCCAGCCATAAAGATCTGTTCTGTGGAAAGCAACCCCCATCCAACTGCTTACCATGTTGGTCATTTAACAGGTTAAAACAGCAGAGTGGCACTTTTGGAGATTGCAGTGTGTTTCAAACATTAGATGAGTCCCATCCCTCTTGTCATTTTTTTAAGAGCTCTCACTCGTATTGTTCAGCCAAGTAATGCAGGCAAATGACTGCACATGAAAAAAAGGAAAGTAGCTGCCATTCAAAAGTGCAGAGAGACTATATGGGGCAAATTCATTAAAGCACAAAGCGGCTAGCGCAAATTCGCCAGCATGACCTCAATTCATTACTTCGCCGATTTACTAACGGGTGCTGGCGTACATTCGCTAGTGAATTGGACCTACTGTAGCGCTACTTCGCACCCTTAAGCCAGACGAAGTTGCGCTATGGCAAAGGGACGACGTAACTACGCTAATTCACTAACTTGCGCATTTTACTGAACGTTACCTCTTGCGACAGACTTGCCTTCACGACCTCAGACCAGGCCAAGTGCAATAGAGTAGATAGGGCTTGCTTCAAAAAAAGTTGAAATTTTTTCTAAGTCCCAAAGAACCCTGGCGTCTTTTCCTTTTTTAAGGGTGATAGGCTGAAAAAGATCGTAAATTATATTTGGGGGCACCCTCCTTCCCCCCTACATTTCCTAACATATGGCACCTAAACTATACAGTGGGCACATGTATAGGGCAAAATATCAACTCTTTTATTTAATGAAGCTTTCCCAGGCTTGTGTAGTGTAATGTATTTGCTGCTACATATACATCCATTCAACTTTAACTTGGCGCCGTATGCAAATTAGGCATCGCTAGCGTAACTTCACTTTGCTTGACGAATTAACGCTAGCACAACTTCGCTACCGTTCGCCTCCCTGAGCGCAACTTCCGATTTTAGTGAATTAGTGGCGTCCTGATGAAACTTCGCCTGGCGAAGTGCGGCGAAGCCTGTGCTTGCGCAACTCCGCAGGTCAGTGAATTTGCCCCTACACCTCTTTGATGGCTGTCAACAAGGCTTTACTTTAGTAAAGCACCCTGCTGGATAAAACATGCCTATATCTTATGGGAGACTGGGATAGACGAATCAGAGTCAAGCATGGAACTTAAAAAAGTAATTTTCTAATTTCCACTTTGAGAATGCTTCAAAATTGCCTCAATGCACCTTTAATACACAAGGATCATAGGTATTACAAGGTCTAAACCCAAAATGAATTTATTTCTCATACAGAGATCCTCTGTATTTTAAGATCCCTAGGATATTAGCAGTTTTAGGCTTCTGTTGTCATTGAAGATCAGTAACACTGTGCATGTGCTTCCCGTATAGTCATTTAACTCTATGGTTGCTGTCTCTGAAGTTCATAGAGAGATGTTTAAACAAAAGCCTGGTATTACAAGCCTAAAACAGAAAGCCAAGATGAAGGGGTTATACGTTTAGATAGCTGTGTGATATCAGTGACTGTAAAAGAGCACCTGGGAAAGATGTGATAACAATAAAGTAAATCTGTACTTGGCACGCATAAGAAGCATGCCAGCTTTTACAATACACATTCAGGTAATGAACGTGGCAAAGCAATCATGGCAAACTGCACTTCAGCAGCAATGAAAAGGAATCATCATTCTTTCTTCTCAGAAAAGAGAATTAACATTAATCTTTATTTTCCTTGCCTTCATTGTTTATGGCTGAAGTAAGAAACCACTTAGCACAGGCATTCAGTTACAACATCCTCTCAGCCAACAGCACGTGTCTATGGCTCCTTGTACAAAGCTTTGACAAGAACAAAGTTCATCAGATGTGTAAGAAAGCGAGAGTACCAGGCAATGAAGTGGAAAGGCAGCCAGCTGTGCCCAGCCAGAGAATGGTGCCCCAGAGGAGGGCAGGGTTGCAAAGATGAGGGGTCACCCGCATTCCATGTTATACATAAACCTGTGTAGGATCATAGACAAATACACAATCCCAGGCACAAAACTGAAAATGTATATAAATGTTGTGTATGAGCTGGTTTGCAGGTGCTGCTTGTTACATGGGCATTTAGGCCATTTCTTTCTCCAAGGGAACAGCAACAGTCTGGCAGTAAACAGGTGGACTTATTTATATTTTATTAAACTCCAGACTGTTCCTGTATGTTCTGCAGGAAGTAATCCATCATGAAAAGCAGCAGGGAGGGAAACTGATGGACGAGCCACGCCTGTTGCATTTTAAAGACAGTTACCACAACCTACGCCTTTCTGTACATGATATGCACAGCACTGAGTGGAAAAGCAAACTCCTGGCCAGCTACCAGGTATGAGGAAATCAATCCAACATCCCCTCAATTTCTTTGCTGCTACCCTTTGTTCCTTTTGTTCTTCACCTCTACCATTGCCCTTTGCAGGAAATCCCATTCTATCATATCTGGAACGGGTTGCATCAGAACCTTCACTGCACCTTCACACTGGAGCGCTTCAGTCTCAGCACTTGGGAGCTCTCCTGCAGGATCTGGATGTGGCAAGTGGAAGGAGATGGCCAAAGCTTCAATATCAATGTCAACCTTAGTAAGGTGAGATGGCCTGTTAACTCTTTCATTGCTACACTTACTGCATGGTAAACAGCAGTTTCATTAAAGGGATACTGTCATGAGAAAAAAATTTTTTTTCAAAATGAATCAGTTAATAGTGCCGCTCCAGCAGAATTCTGCATTGAAATCCATTTCTCAAAGGAGCAAACAGATTTTTTTATATTCAATTTTGAAATCGAACATGGGGCTAGACATTTTGCCAATTTCCCAGCTGCCCCATGTCATGTGACTTGTGCCTGCACTTTAGGAGAGAAATGCTTTCTGGCAGGCTGCTGTTTTTCCTTCTCAATGTAACTGAATGTGTCTCAGTGAGACATGGGTTTTTACTATTGAGTGTTGTTCTTAGATCTACCAGGCAGCTGTTATCTTGTGTTAGGGAGCTGCTATCTGGTTACCTTCCCATTGTTCTTTTGTTTGGCTGCTGGGGGGGGGGGAAGGGAGGGGGGTGATATCACTCCAACTTGCAGTACAGCAGTAAAGAGTGATTGAAAGTTTATCAGAGCACAAGTCACATGACTTGGGGCAGCTGGGAAATTGACAATATGTCTAGCCCCATGTCAGATTTCAAAATTGAATATAAAAAAATCTGTGAAATGGATTTCAGTGCAGAATTCTACTGGAGCAGCACTGATTCATTTTGAAAATATTTTTTTTCCCCATGACAGTATCCCTTTAAGAATAAAAGGACCAAAATAGCAATAAAGCCACATAGACCAGTCAGACCAAATTACCCTCTTCCAGCTATTTGGTGTTTACACCTTCTACCCCATATTCACTTGTTTTTATGTATGCACCATAACAAAAGCTTGCCACTATTTCTTACTCTTGCTCTCTGTAACATCCATAGCTTACCTGCAGCCACAATGCGGGTCATATACAAACAATATAAAGAGAATAGCATTTATTCTTCTGCAAGGGATTGCCATTTTCCTTTAGCATGTTAGATACGGACAACCCTTTCATCCATCACATTTGGAATGCTATACTCAGAAAGCAGTGCCTGTTTCAAATACCAATATTTCTAGAGTGTACTACTTACAAAGATATCAAAACTACAGCTGGAGTCAGGTTTGTTGGACACAGGGAACAAAGGTTACTGCTTGCTGTAGGGCTGGTGTGAAGACTTGTTTTCCTAGGGTGGATTTCTTTAAAGACAAAGCAGCTTTTTTATGTCTATAAAAATAAACAAGGTGCTACATGGGAATACTAGAAGTGCCTACTAGTTACTATGCATTCTATATTTAATTTGTACCTTTACCAAAGGTATTTTATAGACAAAAGACCTCTGTAAGAATGGGTCTGCTTGACACATCTGGGGAAACCATTTCTGCTCTACTGCCCCTTTATTTTAAAGACAGTAGTTAAATAAATCAGTTTGATTGTTGCAGGAACATCGGCCGTCAGAAATCATCTTGGAAGAAGGAGAGAAAGAAGCGGCAGCATTGGTGGGACCCAGCGCTTTCAAGATTCCCTTTCTGATGCGGCAAAAGATAATAACAAGCTTAGATGAACCGTCCTCTCATGGCGCAGACTGGAGAATATTAGCCCAGAAACTAAATCTGGACAGGTAGCAAAACTGCAAATGGAGTTTTATTTCTTACTGTTCAATAGAAAATATATACGTCTCCATATACTCCGCCACATGCTTGGTTGTTTTAAACTGTCGGCATAATATTCCCAAATATAAATGCAATGATTACATTGCTTTTGTTGTTAAATAGGACCCATGAGGTTGAGTTGACTTCCTTACATTTTCCTACAACTCAAACTCCAGGGTAGAAATAGGTCTCTGGCCTCTGGCATTTCATCTACATGCTCTAGAGCTTTTCCCTTGGCTGAACCTCCAATATTCATTGTATATGTGGGAAACGGTACAAAAACTTGGCATGACTGCATACTTACCCATTTTCACTCTCCTTTTTGACTACCTGTCTATGCCAAAATGGTGACTACAGCTCAGTGTTTCCCTACTGATAATCTAAGTGCCCCGGCCCTGACACCTGCAACATTCACTGTTAGGTATGTCAATAGGCCTTGGTAATCTAACTGAAGTCTCCATAGGTACACCTAGTAGAACAGTGGAGGACTCTTGCCTAGTCATAACTATCTCTTTTACCCTTTCCCCCAACACATATCTTACAACATATGAAAAATGCATTTTCAGAATGAATCTGCTGGTAACATATAGAAAGAGGCAGAATTGAAAGGTGAATATTATGAGACCTACCCCTATAAAAAAAGCATGCACAAGATAAAAGCGACCAAGTACTATTAATACTTTTCATATCAGGTGTTACTCTTCCTTTAATTTTATCACATACTGGACTGTTTCTTATACAATTTAGGAATATTCCCAGGTGCGCAAACTGAGGTTCCAGCTGAAATGATCCACAAGACAGTAAAAACTATGGTACAAAGCCATTTATGAGCATCTTTATGTACAGGACAAAACAGAATATCATTAGCAATGTCCAATATTCCAAAATACACTGTTTAAGGAACAGTATAGACAGTGTGTCACTGGTCTGGACCCAAAGTTGCAACAAAAAGCAGTTTGTTGTTAAAAAGAAGTCCCAACAATAACACAAAGGGCAGCCTTAAAGGTATTATTCAGGATAAAAATAAAACTGGATAAATAAATATGCTGTGCAAAATAAAAGTGTTTCTAATATATTTAGTAAAAAGTGAAATGTATAAAGGCTGGAGTGACTGGATGTCTAACGTAATAGCCAGAAGACTACTTCCTGCTTTGCAGCTCTCTTGGTTTCCACTGATTGGTTACCAGGCAGTAACCAATCAGGGACTTGGGGGGGGCACATGGGTTTTAATTGTTGTTATCTGAGCTGCATGCTAAGGATCAATTGCAAATTCACTGAACAGTTATCTCCCATGTGCCCCCTCTTCAAGTGGCAGAGTTAAAGAGCTAAAAAGCAGGAAGTAGTGTCCTGTTTTTTTAGACATCCAGTCACTCCATCCTTTATAATTATATTTTTGGCTAACTAACTATATTAGAGACATTTTTTTATTTTGCACAACCTTTTTACCCTGTCTTTAATTTTTACACTGAACTGCCCTTTATGTGTTTCTTGCCACCCAGGGGAACTTAATCATAGGTTGTCGCCGGCGGCACAAAACATGTAATCCTGTCTGTTGTGATCTTGTAACAATGTAAAGTAAACTGGACTACTTTTAAAGATGCTTTTTATTTAAATTTTGGGTCCGGGCCAGTGTCAACCAGTCTATATTGTTCTTTGTACTTCTCCCTGTGCTTCGGATCTGGGTCTTGAGCACCCAGATCAGTTGTTTACAGCGATCAGAGTACACCCCTCCATATATATTTTTTATGTGTTATGCAATATACAGTGTTTCCATGACAATCTATAGGAACCCTTAGAACTGAACTCATAAGACCTGATGAAAAAAAGGGCAAATACACAAAGGAAATTCTTTCTGGAAAAAAACAGAACCTTTCGTACTCCTGGCACAACAATTTATTGCCTATTCCATGTCACAGAAATTCATCTGTGCATCAAAATCTAACAAACCTTACTAAATGTTGGTATCACTACTGCATTGGTGCTGTTGTCTAGAAATTAGATCTTTCCAATGGGTACGAACATCTTGGTAACAAGGCAGGAGTGCAGATCGCTTATTTGCCTCTTTTTGCTGAGGTGAACATGTTCTCTCCAATGCCAATATGTTACACCAAGAACAACTGTGTCAAACAGTTTTTATTTTGTAAAAAAGATAAATGTAGAGATGACTGGGGAATGGTAGCTATGCTCTCGATCTCAGTGAAGCACCCCTGCTCCAGGTGTGGGAACTTAAATCAACTTTTTAGGAGGCTGAGAGAAAGCAATCAATGCAGAACTTGCTGCTAAGTGTTCTTTATTACACACAACATGTTTTGGGGACAGGTGCCCTTTTGTCAAGTGTGACACTTGATAAAGGGCACGTGGCCTGAAACATGTTGTGTGTAATAAAGAACACTTAGCAGCAAGTTCTGCATTGATTGCTTTCTCTCAGCCTCCTTAAAAGTTGATTAAGTTTTTATTTTGTAACTTTTAATTGGAGTGTTGCCCAACATGTATATCTTGAAATGAGTTTGACATTTGGAATGATTGTTGAAGGATATATAAGATACCAATTAATTCACTTGCAATGAGGTTTGTGCTGCCTAGATTCTTCAATTGCTACCCAAATCAACTTAATTGTGTACAATAGGACAGTAATCGTTATTTATTTAAACTTTGAAGTACTTAATTGTGGGGTTTTTGTTTTATTGCAGCCATTTGGGTTTCTTCATTTCCAAGTCAAGCCCAACTGCCATCCTGCTGAACTTTTGGGAGGCCCAGAACTTTCCAAATGGAAACCTGACCCAACTTGCAGCTCTTGTAGCGGATATTGGCAAGCAAGACTCTCTCTTATACATGATGTCAGAAGCTGAATGCTGAAGGTGCATTTATCACCCATTCTTTCCCAGCAGGTCCCATGTCCAGCCTCTTTCTTGGCCAGGGACCACATTTACCACTAAAAGGCTTAGGCATGTGGACTCTATACCTTAGGATGTCCCCACCTCAGCAGGAGGAAGGGGCACCGGACATCTAGAATGATGTTCTCATATGTTTGTTAATGTCTGAATCCCTAAACAAATTAAAGGATTAATGAGACATTAAGCTCCTTTATGCAGAGCCAGATCTTCGGGGAGCAAGACATGTTTTGTATGCAACCAAATAAGTGAAATCAGTAATGATGCTCAACCTTAAAGCAAGGCAAGGGAGTGTGCTCATAATGTCACACCTGCAATTCAAAGCCTTTGTCTCTATATGATCTACATGACATTACAGCCTTTTGGAAGAAATTAATCAAGCCTCCAGCAATTGTACATTGCATCCCTTTTGTGCAGGCAGCGGCCAATTTATACTCTTTGTGCTCCAGGATTAAATCAATACACATTGCTGGTTTTCAGCATCCAAACAGAAAAAAAGAAAAATGCCCTCAAATATACTTGTCGTTCCAAATCAAATGTCTTGTTTGCTGCCTTGTCAAGTGAAGGTGAGACAGTGCCACCCAGTGTTTGTGCTGTTCATTTGTAACCAACACCCATAAACCAAGTTAGTGAAGAAAGATGCATTGTAGTTCAACTGTAACCCATTGGAACATATCACCTAACTTAATAGCCATAAGGACATGGAAGGGCAAGTGCGCTGTCACTTTTTACTTTACCATATATCAAGGGATATATATATATATAATATATAGATATAAAAAGTTTTAAACGCCACATTTTATTGGCCCTTTCACTCCCTAAAGCCAGCTGTATATGCAAATAAGGACCACTCCCTGCTCTAGGAGTGAGCGAATGAGTGCGCGTGATTGTGAAGGTGTGCGCACAAGTGTTTTCTTAATTTGAGACCAAGACCAATTATTTGAGATATTAAAACCGTGTGTAATAACCAGTGTTTTTTTCTACATTCTGTATTAAAGTGCATTCAAGTATTTACACTTGGCCTTATGTATATATTCTGTTCATTCCGCTGAAGGTGTATAGTACTTTTAGGTGACTTGAATGTAAATAAATTATATATATTGCTAAACTGTGTGTTTGTTTATTAAATAGCATGGCAGCACAAATAAAAATGCACCATTTGACTAAAATTTTAAATAATTTTTTTTTCCTATTTAAATATTTGCAGCGTTTTGTGCAGAAATCTGCTATCCTTGAATGTCTGCAAACACATTGAAAATGACCCAATATAATTTAATATATAGTCAAATGTTTGCTTCAAAAACATTTTTTCATGAAGCTTTTAAATGTGGAACGAATTGTGTGCGATTTGACCCAACCAACGGGCCCATCTGTCCTTATTAAAAGGCAACAGGAGACGAATGCTACACATTTTTGCAGTGTATGGTAGGACATTAAACTTCAAAGCTTCATTTTTTTGTGGTCCTGTATTCAGTGGTGTCCCCTTAGCTCACAAGGTTACAGGTATATGAACACAATTTCCAGGGGCAGTAGGATAACTAATTAGTATACAAGTCAGACCTCACATTAATACCACACCATCCCAACGATGAAGCTTGATAAACAGTCATGCAGGATCAAATATGAATTTCTTAGGCTACTGCGGATATGTACTTTAAGAGCTGTTGGGGTTTGGAGGAGAGATTTTAAGAGGTACCCCCATATGTAATAAAAGGCACCAAGTTTGCCCAGGAGCAGTAACCCATAGCAACCAATAAGATGTTAGCAACCAATTGGCAGATTGCTTTTCAACAGGTTTCCAGTAAATGCTAACATCTTATTGGTTGCTATTAGACACTGCTCCTTGGCAAACTTAGTGCCTTTAATACATAATGCCTTGGTGTAATACCACAATCTAGTGCTGGACGTGCAATCTATGATCTGCTCATTTAGTCTTGTAGACTAAATGGCCTGTGCAGACATGTAGGGAAATTACAGAATCCATGGCCCAAAGCAGCCGTTCTCTTGAAACAATTTTCCAGGGAGTCTGGTCTATATATGGTAGAGCCCCAACCAAGTATCAGTAGGAGAGAAATTCCAGTCTAGAGTGGCTGAGCCAGCAACATCAAACTGGGGTATACTGGGGCACACCTTCGAAGAACTAAACTCATATTATTCATTTTTAAGCATTGACTCCCCCGTGCAACCATATACAGTTATATTTTATGGGACCCCCTTACCTGGCCTTCAAATGCTGAGTTGACCCTTGTACCTGACCCTAATTATTGAACTGGAAAGTAGGGTTAGTGGGTATCATGTTTGGCCATGTCACATCCAGTATTAGGGCTCTTACTCATGAGCGTTTTTACCTGCGCTCCCCTGCATTCCGTTTTTCGCCGTGCAGCCGCAGGGGAGCGCAGGAATAGCCGCATTTCATTTTTTCAAATGGGGCTGTACTCACACAGGCGCATGTAGGCGCCGAACGCAGGTTGAGACGCAACATGCTGCATTTTTCCTGCGTTCGGCTCCTACATGTGCCTGTATGAGTACAGCCCCATTTGAAAAAATAAAATGTGTCTATTCCTGCGCTCCCCTGCGGCTGAACGCCGAAAAACAGAACGCAGGGGAGCGCAGGTAAAAACGCTCATGAGTAAGAGCCCTTAGGCTCCACTGACAAGCAGCATGCACTCTGGAAGCCTGATATAGCTTTCAATTAACACGTTTCAGGTTGAACAATCAGATATGGAAATGTGATGCGTTGGCAACCCCACTGTGCGTATTTAGGTCTGGAGTCCTATGGAGTTTTACCTACTGACAGTAATAAGCCTAGAAAGGGTCTTTGTGCAGGAGAACTCAGAAAGAGAGTGTGTGAGTTTAGCTGACCTTTAACTATACACCTTGTTGTGGATTGATGGAGACATTGCAGACATAACTCATGTATGGTTTCTTTGCATTTGCGTAGGTTGAATAAGACAACGGCAACTGGCTGTGGAACGAGCTCAACTGTTTAAAGAATTTGCATTTACCTGGCAGAAAAAAAAAATGTTTTCTATGAATTCCCTTGTTTTACAGCTCTCCATTTTAGAACTTAAACTGCTATCTGGTTGCTAGGCTACCGGGCATGTTTTGAATGTCATAATAAACGTATGAATAGGAACAAACTTAAATAGAATAGATGAGAATCAGTCCCTCTTCTGACTGCTGCTGCATTTATCCTAGCAACAAGATGGCTTTGCTGAAAAGCAGGAGAGAATAGAAAATTCAAAAAAGCCCGATAAAGTGAAGCCCAAATGGAGTTTCTGAAAATACTCCAACATACAAAAAAAAATATAAAAAGGAAATTTTAAAAAAAAATTAAAAAAAGGTGCACACTAATTTTAAAATACTCCTTAGTGTTCTGCCAACCAAGCCATCTTGCTGTGCTTCATGTAGTTTTGTCCTGGTCACACTGGGACAAACACATGACTTGATACCATTCAGGCAATATGCCCCGACATGGATTTATGTTCGTTCTCACCACTGTGTCCTTGTACAAACTCAAACAAACTGCATTTAGTAGACCAACAATAACACAAGCTCATGAAAAAAATATTTATTCTTCAAAACTTTGTTGTATGCCTTGAAATAAATATAGCATCTTATTTGCTCTACATACACAATACATATCAAACAGGCCACTCTTAGTTTTGGTCTTGGTTAATACTCCGTGCATTCACCTGTTAACACAAGATCATCCTAAAAAGTCTGTACTCTTGCATCCCCCATAAAACTAAGGCCAAGAGATTTTCAGTATAACACTCAAAAAGGAGAACCAGTGTTTCTTACAGACTTCAGGTTTGTGGCTATAATTCCAAGGGACCAATTTGGCCTAAGCTGCACGTGCCTCAGCTCCAGCAATCCGACAAGCCACCGCTGTAATCAGTGCAGCCCCTCTCCCTGAACCATCATCCGACTGAAGAAATGTCACATCACACTTTGGGGCTAATATCTTCACCGTCTCTTGAACCACCCCCGCAAAGCTGCAGTAGCAATAGAACACACAGAAATTATAACTTTTTTAATATACAGTATAAAAGGTTGTGGTGATTAAAGTACCAATTAGAAGGAATATCCTGGATGATCTACCCCAACCAGGAGGAGCCCACAGACTGCATGGGTCCCTTCAAGGAGATTTTATGGCTCTCTTCTTCTTTGTAGGAGATCATTTAAATATTTTCTAGTCTATTTTTCTATATATGAGGTGTGTCAGTAACCTGCTACACCACATGTAAAAAAGAATAAACAACTCTGACCTACACATACTTAAGCATCTATAACTTCCAGAAGTTTTTTTTTTCTTACACAAAGAAAAGCATCTTCTCTAGTTTGCAGAAAGACAATGCAAGCAAAACCTCTCTTATGTAGAAATATCAGAGGAAAGCCAATATCTACTTGATATTATTTGCTAAATGTACAGTGCAGCTTTGTTAGGATCCAGGAAGCTGGCAAGTTTTAATCAATACTAAGTACATGCTTGAAAGACTTCTTATGCAAAAACAGTATCAGATGGCAAGCAAGTGGCCAGAACTGTTGGATAACAGAGAGATTTCACTTTAACTCAATGGTCCCTGTAAAAATGTGAAATGTTAATTTTAATATGCATTAGCAGCTTAGAACTGGGTGAAGTATTGAGAAAGAGGAGGAGCAGAGTGGGTGAAGAATAAAGTTCAACCCTGCAGTCTGTGGATTTTATTAGTTCTGCTACACCGAGTCAACAGTCCCCTGCCACACATTTCTTTATAAGCACTGTGCCACTGGAGTGCATAACAATGCAGCTGTGGCATCCTAAAAATATAAAAGAAAGTCAAAGTATTAGGGCCAGTAACTGGTCACCTACAGGGCTCAGAAACTTAGCTTGAAGAGCCCAGTCTGAAGGCCACTTAGGAACATATTTTAGTAAAATATTTGTGTCCTAGATGTGGTAGGCCATCCTTGTGGTCAATTAGAGCAATATTTTGGATGAACACTTATTTGATGTGCTACATATTCTTGAAACTATGGTTCATTGGCCAATACACCAATGTTTTCATACATTTGCACCCTTGTTATGGGCCAATGCTGGCCTCTGGCCAAAACATGTAGAAGAATTATTACAATAAACAATAGTTTTATCAAGCTATCTCCACCCACAACAACTCTACTTGCATTATTAATTCAGTCGTGACCGCTCAGAAGGAGAGCGAGGATAAAGCCTTTCCTCCCACTATAAGTGCTATTATAAAAGCAATAGATTAAAACACATGTTCAATGAATGAGCTTTTACTTGGCTTCAATCCATGGAGAGAAAATCATTCTTACTTGATTTTTAAGCATGCACTGCATCCATCCTACTGCAACTTAAAGGAGTGGTTCACTTTTAAGTTAGTTTTAGTATGTTATAGAATGGCCAATTCTAAACAACTTTTCAATTGGTCTTCGTTATTTATATTGGTTTTTTTTTTTTAATTATTTGCATTTTTCTTCTGACTCTTTCCACCTTTCAAATGGGGGTCATTTACCCCTTTTTAAAAACATATGCTCTGTAACGCTACAAATATATTGTAATTGCTGCTTTTTATTACTCATCTTTCTTTTCAGGCCCTCTCTTATTCAAATAAATTCATTGTTGCTAGAGGAATCTGGACCCTAGCGACCAGATTGCTGAAATTGCAAACTGGAGAGCTGCTGAATAAAAAGCTAAATAACTCAAAATACCCTAGATAATGAAAACCAATTGCAATTTGTCTCAGAATATCACTCCCTACATCATACTAAAAGTTGACTCAAAGGTGAACAGCCCCTTTAATCACAAGAAATAAACAAACACTATGTGCTTCTGCCACAAAGTCAATTTTTGTACTCACTGCGGGTGCAGTTTGTATAATGTTCCATCCACTCCTACGGTAACTTTCAGCTGGTCCAGCCCCCTGTTCGCTCTCATCTTTTCCACCACAGCAGCAACACCAGCAGCACAGAGCTGAGCCGCTCTCCTCGATACAGTAGTGCACACCTCTTTCACAAGCATTGTGTCATCACAAGTGCTGCGGAGGCCGAGCTCTGTTAGGATAGATCTAACCTGTACTAGTCCCAGCGTGTCACTGGAAAGGGAAACAAGAAGAATTTACCACTACTGCAGGCAGAAGACCCCCATATACTGTATACACAAGAGTTGTCATATGCTTAACTTTTAGTCTATTAAAAGATGTTGTTTAAAAAATGGCTATATAATGTACTGTTGCCCTGCACTGGTTAAACTGGTGTATTTGCTTCAGAAACTATAGTTCATAAACAAGTTGCTGTGTAGCCATGGGGGCAGCCATTCAAGCACAGGATACACAGTACACCGTAGAGCTTATCTGTTACCTGTGCCTTTTCTACTTTTTCATCTTTGAATGGCTGCCCCCATGGCTACACAGCAGCTTGTTTATATAAACTATTGTAGAGTTTCTGAAGCAAACATGTCCGTTATAATAGTCCAGCACAACAGTACATTATATTTTCATTACTTTAAAATGCCTTCATTTTAGGCCGTTACTGTTTCTTTAAGCAGCCAGATGAAGCAATGTTTCTTTTCATTAACAAGTGTACACACTTTTTTTAGCCCTTAGGGCACTATGCAGGGAGTCATCTGCGTCAGCTTACGGGAAAGTCCACACTGGGCGTTTTGGGGAAATTTGGTCGCCTGGCGACTAATGCTCTCGTTTTTGCGGCGATCAATCAAGTGCATTCCCTGACTGAGCCGGCTATAATGAAAAAACGCCGGTGTTAATCACACGCGGCAGTTCGTTTTACGAAGTCACCTAGCTAATCACACGCTGCGGTTCGTTTTCCGAGGTCGCCCGAAGTTGCCTCACGAGGAAACTTCGGGCGACTTCGGAATACGAATCGGCATGTGTGATTAGCTGCGTCTCCACTGGTGTCTGAAAATGTGCTGGAGTCTTGTCACTAAGCACAGGAGGTATTAAATAACAGGCACGCTGCAGGGGTTCTAAAAACGCTATTTTTGTGGTGCTATCAGTGCATTTGTGGTATATGTAATTCTTCCTGTGCTAAGAGGCAGCTAGAAAATGCAACAGGCTTTTGCCACAATTTTAGATACCAGTGAGGATGCAGTTGAAATTATAATTCATTTTATAATTAATTCAGTACTGTACTTAATGTGCACAACACAGAAAGTACTGCTGAAAACAAGTACAAGGTGGGATGCTTTAGGTGATGGCCATGAATTTAAGTCCCTTTAAGCATCTTTTATCTAACACCAAGTGCCTGCTCTTATCCGGTGCTCCATACAAAGAGCAACAAACCCCTTAGTAAAAACGCTCTGTAGATGAGCACGTTTGTGCCCTTAGTGCTCTTGCACTTGTGCCCAGGGGCTTCCTAAATGGTGCTTCCTATCCTATAAAGTTTTTTGTCTGCACTATGCATCATTTCTGGAAAGCACAATACTTGGATTTGAAAAAAAAAAAGTTGTTTTCGGTGCATTCAGGGTCATAATCATAAATATGTATTATTCAAGGCTCCATTGAACACAACAGACCAGGTGGGCCTTTGTTAGGCAACAGATAAAATATGGCTGAACACAGCAGATTTGAGAGAAAGCACAATGCAATAAAAAAACAAGGGCTACTTCAAAGAATACATTTTACAGATACAGTCAAGTCAAATGAATAATTTATCATTGTTGAGGTTATTGGTTCTTTTAGAGAGTGAGTAATGCCACAAAGAGAGGAGGTCAGAACCACTGTTTCTATCCTGTATTGGCAAAATGTTTTCTTAAAGTGACAGTTCTACTTTCAATCTGTTTTCATACTCATAAGCGGCATTCTCTACCAGATCCACTTTTAGAAATGCACACATTCCTTAGTCTACGTGAATTTGCATTAAATTACATTCATAATCACCACCATGTGTACCATTCCCCCCCCCACACACCAACAGAAGAAAGGGAAATTAAATGGTTAACACCTGCCTCTCAATAAGGGAGAGAAATCTGGTAGGGAATAGATCTCTGGTCAGTAAACGCTCTGAAATTTTCCCTCCAAATAGGATTCCCCGCCTTGTGAGGACTATGAGAATCTGGCGCACAATTTCTCCCAGATACATCCCGCTGATCATCTTCTCATACCTGGAAAGTGGTGATGTGAGATATTAAGCAATCAGACATTTCACAAATGGGAACACAAGATATTCCTAAAATACCTTTTTTAATAAATTAAATATTTGGTCGTATCCACTTTCCTAGCCAATCCCAGCACCTGTGATATCCAGACACAGTTTTCTACAGTAAACACACAAATTTGTCTGGCTTCAGTTTATAAAGGAATGAAAGACAAAGATCTATGGAGATCAGATCTAATTTAGTGAAAGCATTTAAAATGTCCTGTTTATTCAAGGTATGATTAGTACTATGGGTTCCTAATGGATTTTTTTTGGCGGGGGCAGTAATTCACCAAGGTGAAACAAGGACATTATTTTAGCCAAAGCTAGCGAAAAGATATTGAATACAAACATTGAAAAGTAATCTACAAAAGCTATACAGAACTTAATTTATTCCCAGTGTTTAAAGGGACACAGCACTAACTAAGATGGATATGGTGGATACTATGGCGGATAAAAGCTGGACCTGGAATTTTCATTAATACTTGGATTTTTAAATGCCAGACCCACAATGATGCCAGGTAAATAACTGTCTTTGGCTACTACTGTAAGTCACGCTCATTTCTAACGATGTATTGGAAAAAATGAATTCCCTAAATAAATTTTTACACGTCTTAATGCTGGATACAGTTTGTAGAAAATAAGCCTAAGCAGAGCGATATAACAAGATGTATTCTCCATCTAGCCATATCAAGGCTGCCCCTTCCATAACTGCTGAACTAAGACTCCATATGTCCAACACACAAGTTCTAGAGCTGTAAATGTTGGGAAAAGCTGAACATTTCTAGCAACAAACCTGCACCCATTGGTATTGCTCTTCTCAGTTAAATGTTCTTCACCTATAAGTGTATTGACTTGTATGATCTATTCTAAGGGCTCTTACACACGGCATTTTGTTTCTGAATTTTCTGTGTTTAAATGCAGATTTGATCGCAAATACACAAATGATTCCATTATATTCTGCCAGGTTGTTCTCAAGAGCGTTCCAAGTTGCGTTTTACGGCGTTTGTTTATACACCGTACGTTGCATTCCCTTGTACACGACACACATTCAGCTATCAATAGAAGAGAGGGGTGTGTTTGGAACTGAAAAAACGCACTTCACTGCATTGAAAAAAACAAACTTGTGTATAAGCGCAATATGCATTTATCCAAGTCTGCATGCATTTATAAAAATGCAGAAAAAACACCCATATATAAAAGAGTCCTCATAATCTTGAGATGTGACTTGCCCTTTCAAATTGACCAGAAAAATGTCAGATAACCAGCTCTCTGCTCACTAACTTTTTCTGGAGCAGAGCAACATCTCAAACACTTAAGTGTAGGCCGTTTTCTACAAAACCAAATTACTGTAGTTCAATTTTAAACCGACAAATTTTATCCAAGGAAATTCCTCGAGTTCAAAAATGATCTTCAATTTTATATATTATTATAATTTATATAATATAATTTTATATAACAATTGATGTGAGTGGCTAGATTACAGCACATGGCTATTAAGATTTCAGCCAGAAAGGATAGAAGCACAGAAAGAAAACCGTGCCAACTTTGAGGATTACATTGGGGTGTCTTAAGGTATTAAACACAGGATAGGGCACAACAGATTAAAAAGAATTGGAATGAATTTAAAGCCATTGTTATTAGATTAGAAAAAACAAATATTCTGTGTTTGGGACATAGCTTTTTATTGTACATTCATTAGCAGTTTCACACACAGATTGTGTGGCTGGTTCAAGATGACTCACATTTTATAAGGTCCATGACAGAGGTTCCCAAACTTTTATACCCATGAACCACATTTAAACAAAGCATTAAAAGCATTAAAAAGCTAGACCAGTGTGAACAACATTCCCCAGAATTGCTTAATAAGGGCTGTAATACTGCAGCAGCATGTGTGTGCCTCCAAGCCAAGAATCTAAAAATAAGCATCTGCTTTGAGACCATAGAAAGCAAGATCAAAAGGGGTGCAACATGTTGCTCACAAGCCACTAGTTAGGGATCATTAGTCTATGGGAGCTGGATAATCAGACCCTACCGTTTCACATCTGATCTCACCTATACAGTATTATGACTGTTACTACAGTCAGGCTCATCGCAGTTTATCAGAATCAACTAGCTAATAAAAATGTCACACTTGATCTTGTTAAGAACAAACACCTCTGCATAATTTGCATTTGTACATGTATCCACATTTCTCTTGTCTTAGCCCAGGCCTTGTCCATAAACATTAAAACTTTTAGTTCACATGCACAAATGCAAAAAAGGCCATACTATCTATGCCCGCTTACATAGAAAATAAACGGAAGATAAATCTTACTTCAAAACATTTTCCCCTTCACTACTTAATGGGCTGAAGCAACTGCATTATCAGATTAGACATTTGAACTACTGTACAATCTCTTGCTCTAAATATAAATGCATTTATTCACATTCTAAAAGAAATGCTTGCAATATCCTATTCTTATTATATTACTCTTAATCTAAAGACTAACAGATGACTCGCAGTTCAAATTCATTATATTCATAAATGTGGTCATGCCAAAATGGAGAATACAAGGGAATTGTAGAACACATCGATTGGAAAAGTAACTAGAGACATGCAACCAAGCAGGGAGGTGTCGAGTCTATGAAAATATGATCAGAGGTAAAAAGTCAGGTTCACCCATATGGGATTTATCTTAATGTACCCTTATAGTGGATTGGAAATTGTGTGACCATGGACTTCTAATTAAAGCCCTGTTTGAAAAATATATGCTTCTCAGATATTAGAAGTGTTAAGATATTCTTGATTCATACACTACAGTATTGAGGACATGGGTTTTCTGTTATTTTGGAATATGGGACCAAAAATATGCCGACACTATCTGCTTCTTTCTCATTGATTAAAGTTGGGCATGGAAATCATTTTATTAAATCAAAGCAATCAAATTTTAGCAATTATAAAAAAAATGATTAAAGAAATAATACCGAAGAAAAGCATTACCAAAAGTGTAAATGGAAACATTAGAACGATGTTGACCTGAGACCTCTTGATGAGGACTACTGAATTGCAAAACCCACAAATTGTTGGTCTTATTAAGTAAAAATATATATAAGTTTTACTACATTCATCTAAAGGACAAGGAGATCAAATTAAAATCCTGTATCATTTTTAATAACATCTTAAATAAAGGGAAACTCATGTACCATGCAAGGTATTCTGTGGATGGGGAATTTGGGCAATAAGCCGATCATTTGCATACTACCAACCTTTGCTTCCCAGGATTGATTGAAAACGTATCAACATCGTGATCAAAGGAAGTGGTGATATCCTCCAAACAGTTGTTGTCACCAAAGGCTCCCCACTCCATATTCACACACATCTGTCCTTCATCACCATCCAAGAGCTCCACATTCTTCAACTCTTCCATATAGCAAGCGTTGGTACCTGTGCCTGAAACAATAGATTGCAAGCAGCTCCTACAAGCAGCAGAATATTCCTTGAAAACAGGACATCTTGTATTACTCTTTTAAAAGATAATATTGGGGTCCACAGGAGCCTAAACATTTTTATGCTGAAAGACTTCAAGGCTCACTATACACTTAAAGGGAACTTTACTGTCATGGAAAAACATGTTTTTTTTAATAACACATCAGTTAATAGTGCTGCTCCAGCAGAACTCTGCACTGAAATCCGTTTCTCAAAAGAGCAAACAGATTTTTATATATTTAATTTTGAAATCTGACATGGGGCTAGACATATTGTCAGTTTCCCAGCTGCCCCCAGTCATGTGACTTGTGCTCTGATAAACTTGGGAGTGATATCAACCCCCTGCCTTCCCCCCCTTTCCCCCTCAGCAGGCTAACAAAAGAACAATGGGAAGGTAACCAGATAACAGCTCCCCGACACAAGATAAGTTTGGTAGATCTAAGAACATTACTCAATAGCCAAGTCCCACTGAGACACATTGTTACATTGAGTTGGAGAAACAGCCTGCCAGAAAGCAGTTCCATCCTAAAGTGCTGGCTCTTTCTGAAATCACATGACCAGGCAAAATGACCTGAGATGGCTGCCTACACCAATATTATAAAAAAAATACACTTGCTGGTTCAGGAATTACATTTTATATGGTAAAGAGAATTATTTGTAAATGTAATTTAGAAATAAATTATGACAGAATCCCTTTAAGAGAATGAATGGTGGGTCAACAAAGACAGACTGGATATGTTAAAAGTATAAATGGCGGCTGCAGTTAAAGCAATTTATTCTGATTGCAGAAGATCAAAATTCAGGGTGCTTTCAAAGTTATAAAATAAGATTACAGGTTTAAGGTTATCATAGTTTGGAATGATGTTTAATCTTTAGTAACCAATGGGGTTACAGTTATTCAATTGTCCTTGAATAAGGAGAAATGCATATGTTCTGGAGATTGAAGGGGGTGTTTTTTCCTAAAATTAAACTTGAAATAATTTTCAGCAGGTCAATTAGACTTGCGGACAAGGTAAGGATACTGGAACCCCCAACCTACATGAAATCCCCCCACAAATCCCCAACACATGCCTCTTCTGTCTACCCCTAGTTTCAGCCCTAATGCTATTTTGAACTGTCTATGCCCCATTGATACACCATATACCTTTGGTCATTAGGCAATGCCCTTAGTTGGGTTCTTGTAAACCCCCCCCCCCAAAAAAAAATTACAATAGGAAGTTGCTGGCTAGACTGCCATAAGCAATGGTTAATTAAGCAAGAATAAGGCATTTGGTACACACAGCATTGTGTTACAATATTTCACCAAGCAGTGTAACCCACATCAGTTTTCACAGTCCCACTATAAAGTTACAATAAATTATGAGTTTATACATTACTATAAGCCATGGTTTTAAAGGTTGTCGAACATCTCACCCACGATCAGGCCAATCTCACAAGCTGGGTCATTGTATCCACAAGACATCATTGTCCCCACTGTATCATTCACCAGGGCAACCACAATTATATCATTATTCTGCAAAACATATTCAGTTAGACGATAAAACAAAATTCAAGGGCCGTAGCACGCAAACTGCTATTACAATACACCTGAAGCTAATTTAAACCAGACCTGTCACCCAGATATAAAAAGCTGTATAATAAAAGTCCTTTGCAAATTAAACATGAAGCCCAAATTCTTTTTTTTTTTATTAAAACATCCATACCTGTTGCCATAGGCATTAACTTGGAGCAGGCAATTACTTTCCCTTTCCATTCTGTACTTCCTATATTTAACAGCCCTCCCCACATTCCCCCTTCCTCCTCACCATCTAATGTGTAGCCAGTAATGATGTGCGGGCCGACCCGATACCCGCGGGTTCGGGTCGACCTCGCACTGCTCCTCGCCACTTTCAACTCCCCTTTTGTGACGCCATTGGCAGGGCGGGTCTATAAATGGACCCCAGAAGCGCGGGTGCGGGTCAGGAAAACCCTGACCCGCACATCAATAGTAGCCAGTGATTGGGCATAGACATCGGGCGCCCCATTCTGGTGCATAAACAAGATTTTCCCATGATGCAGAGTTTGCCTTAACAAGTGTCCACAAAATGGCTCCTGCCTATGTGATGTGATTGTAATATCCAAGGAATCAAGATTTAAATACTTTATATAGTGTAAGTGAAGTTTATTTTGCTTGACTAACATCATTACATAGGATTTGGAATTATTTCTTAAGGGGACAGGTCCCCTTTAATGGTTTAACATTAAACTTTTGTTTAGTATTTCTTCTTATTGTAGACTCATTTGAAATCACCCAACGACATGCATTATTTACATTTCTTTCAGCTCTCAGGGTTGCTGAAAATGGTAATTTATATTTGTATAACACTACTGCAACAAAGGACAGAAAAATATTTGTTTTTTTTTGTCCTGCCTGTTGTAAGATCTGGCTTCTTTTTAATGTACACACCTTTTTCCTTAATGCAGCCTCTCGGAGGAGCGTAACAACATCTTTGCCTACACATCCTGATGCACTGAAACCCTTTGTCCAAGTAATCAAGATACCCTAGTGTGGAAGGAAACTGAAAATTAAGTAATACAGCCACGTCGACTTCTTTACAAAATACAATTTTTAACACCTATTTACCTGATCAAGATTGGTTTGTTTACAAGGAAAGGAAAAGGTGAAACCCAGAGGTAGCCTTCTCCCACGGAGATTATTTTCACTTTGAAATTCCGAGATGCAGTCTATAATGTGATCAAAAAGCTGAAGCGAGAAAGTGGAGAAATTATCAGATTAATAAACATTGTCCAGTTTAGGAATTAACAAGAAGGACAAGTATCTGTAGATAGAAAATAAATACATGCCTGTCCTCCGGTTCCCTGTATTATTTCTTGTGGCAGAGTATAGGTCTTGCTCACGATTTGCACCCCTGCATCCTCTCTCCGGCCAATATGGACATACAGCACCCGGAAATTTGTTCCCCCCAAATCCAACGCTATGAAGTCTCCTCGTTCTGCAGGATAAGCAAAACTATTGTAAATAGATATATTGCATTACAAGGCTGATTTAGGTCTACCTACTTAAGTAACTTAATATACCGGTTCCATCAGGAGTGGATCTCACGTATGTTGGGAGCATCTTCACGGTAGCACCGGCATGGGTCTCCTTACACAAGCCAATATCAATCTCAGCACGCATCTGGCTTTTCACCTCCTCTAGCTTGGCCTGGGACAACTGAAATGGGGCTAAAATGTCATCTATTTGATGACGTTGGGCTGCAAGTCTCTTTGCAACCGCAGTTACTATGGCAGTGCCCTTTCCACTTCCATCTTCAGATATCAAAAACTTTATTTGGCATTCCGGTGCCAAATGCTGCAGGGCAGAATGGAGGCGTTCACTAAACCTAGATAGTAGAGGGTGAATAAATTAGAGACAGACATTCAATTGCTGACAAAATACTTCCTGAATTCACTCCGTTAAAATCTATATATCTTACTTAGGGTGCTGCTTATACACCGATCCATCCACTCCAATGGTGATTTTTAGGTTGTGGTTATTGAGCTGCAGACGAGTGGCCACAGCAGCCAGTCCAGCAGCACAGAGGTTTGCAGACCTTGTGGACACAGCACTGCACACATGCTGCACATTCACACAGTCCTGCTCGCTAGGGTTGAGGCCAAGAACAGACAACATTTTCCGAGCTGCAGCTAGTCCAAAATGGTCACTGAAAGAAAAAGTCATTAGCACAAACAAAAACAAAACCAGCTTACAACAAAGCTATATTTTCTTCACTTACTCCTCAATGGCCGACACGTGCTTTGTCTCAATGCATCCCTTGGTAAGCAGAGATTGGCTCGTAGTACCGTCAAACAGTAGGCCCTGGTTGGCCAGCTTCACAAGGATTAAACGTACAATTTCTCCCATGTACATCCCACTAACCAGCTTATCAAAACTGCACAAAAGAAAACATTTGAAAATCTATAATTACAGATGTTTTTAAAAAGGTGCCAGTCATAGAAAGGGTAAAAAATTCCAATAACGTTACACAATGCATAGGGTATTAAGGAAGAATTACATTTCTTTATATTCATTGTTCCATGGCTAATGGTCAGAATTTAAATTTGTTTTATCTAGAATTGGAATTAGAGGATCCACAAAAAGTACTCATTAAATTTCCATTTATGAATGCTTCTTAATTCTTGCTTGACAGCTGCAGAACAGATAAGTCATTATTATTTGCCAGCAAATGACTGACCTGGTTTTATATGCCCCGTGCTGGCAGCGCTGAGCAACAAAACATGATCATATAAACACCTAAATCTATTAAAAAATATTAATTATTAAATGCTCCTAAAACTGTGTTTTACCTACAATACACCAACTCCTCTGCTAAAGGTTTATACCACCAAAGTTACGTTTTGAGGGAATAAAATTGTTTTGGATGGGATACGTTTTAGTTGCATTTCTCTGTGATGCCAGATTTTATACAGATATGGGACCTTTTGTCCATAATGTTTAGGACCTGGGGTTTTCTGGATAATGGGTCTTTATGTAATTTACATTATTTATTTATACATTAAATAAACCCAATAGGCTGGTTTTGCTTCCTATAAGGATTAATTATATCTTCGTTTGGATCAATTATAATGTACTGTTTTATTATTACAGGAAATAGTTTTTAAAAAAATTGGATAATATGGAGTCTATAGAAGATGGCCTTACCGTAATTCTGAGCTTTCTGGATAACGAATCCCATAATGGTATTGTAGGGTTAAATCAACATGACTTTTTAAAAACTCCCGTGAATTAGAAATTCAACCAATTGAAATTTATTATTAAAATCAAATTTGTTAAACTCGGGTGAATAGGATCGACCCGAAAACTCAAATTGAATTCAATTTGGGTTTTAAAAACTCCATTAGAGTTTTTTCTCCAAAAAAAACTCGAATGTCAGGAAGGCTGCAAACAACTCAGAATAGATCCCTGGACATCTCCCATTGACAGCAATTCGGCAGGTTTTAGGTGATAGTCTAATTTAAAATTAAAGGACTAGAGTATGATAAATCTTGAAATTAGAATTTTTTTGAAAAACTCAAATTGAATTTGAATAACTCCAGTCAAATTTGCCAGTTTTGACCATAAAAAAAAAAAACGACTTCAATTCGAATTTCTAATTTTCAATTCGACCATTGATAAATCTGTCCATTAATATTGTTGGGGGGAAACTGAAGCTTCTCCATATATGGTCCTTGTAAGGTAGATCATTTGATTACCATTGCGCAGATAATCCACCTGCATAATGGACACGACAGAGGATATGTATATAGAATAGTTTAAAGTTATTCAACAAGGGCCAAAAATGAATGCCAGTATAAATCTATAAAGCAATTAAGATTAGCAGCTTCTTATCAGAGGTGTGCCCAATTACTCTTCATGCATCATTATATAAACAATAATGTCACTAACATTTTCTTGATCTACCCACCCAAAAACCACACCCAAAATAAAACCGTATAACTGATATTATGAAAGAGAGAGAACAGATTATGGCTCTGTATTGAAAAGCTAAAACTAGCCATGCTATCTCCAACACACAAGTGGAGCAAACTGGGGAATAGTAATCAGTTTCTCCTCAAACTTTAAACATATTTTATCAGAGGTGGGGACGTTTATTCTCAAGGTTTATTTGGATAAGACTATTAATCCAGGAAAAATATTTGTTTATACACAGTTGGCCCCAGCTAAGGACAATGCCCTGCAACCTTTTTTATTCTCACTATAAATGTTGTAGGTTAAAAAATCCTACAACATTTTCCATAACACTAAGGGCAGAGATAGACGAGAAGATTCAGGGATATTAGTCGCCCGAAGCCAAAAGGAAGTGATGACAGACTGGACACTAATCGTTACAAGTGGCCAATCCACACCACAAAGCAAGCCCGTTCAGGAGATGGCAACACATACGTAACTTAAATATTAAAACGTAACTTTTAATGTAATCAATCAATAAAACACGCTCCTTAGAAGACACACCCAATAACCAACCTGTTGGTAGTGCTGGACATTGTCCTTAAAAATAACATGTAATTAAAAAATTTGGACTTTGACTTAAGCCCCTGATGAAGCCGAGTATATCGGTGAAACACATAGGGCGGGCATAGGTGGACGGTGGAGTGCTTAGCTCCCACGCAGTTCCGACGTAGATAGGCAGGGTCAGCACAGGGGAACTGATTGGAAGGTTGGGAGCGGGCTGTGAATTTTTCCCATACTTTTGGAGGGTTAAATTTGAATTAATTAAGTGATGTTGACGAGTGGCTTCACCTATCCACCTTTTTGCACAAAAAATGTTTTAAATTACATGTTATTTTTAAGGACAATGTCCAGCACTACCAACAGGTTGGTTGGTTAGTGGGTGTGTCTTCTAAGGAGCACGTTTTATTGATTGATTACAATCAATACGTTACGTTTTAACATTTAAGTTACTTATGTGTTGCCATCTCCTGAACGGGCTTGCTTTGAGGTGTGGATTGGATTGTTCACTGATGGTCCCTAGGATGCCATACTGATTATACACAGTGTCCACAAGGTATACTCCATTATTTGGCAATCACAAGCCATTATTGACTATTGTTATAGTAATCACTATTATAGGTGGCAGACAAGCTCTGGAAAAAATAAGAAAAATTGAGCAGTAATACATCAAAATCAAAATAAAACGTATCTTTGTTCTTCAAGTTAAGATGAAGAAAAATTGCAACAGAAAATGGAGGTCTCACTAACCACTGCTTCCCGGGCACAAGTGAATTCTGGTCCACCTGCTCATCAACCTCTGTCTGGACTGAACTCAGCTCTCCATCATCTCCCAGAGCACCCCATTCTGTATTAATACACATTTTTCCTTCATCCCCTTCCACGGACTCCACATTTCCCATCTCTTCCATATAACAGAGATTGGTACCGGTGCCTGGAATGAGATACAAAAACTGATCGTTCAAGCTCCATAACCCTTCAAAAAGAGTTAAAGGGGTGGTTCACCTTTAGGTTAATTTTTAGTTGCATTATAGAATGGCCAGTTCTAAGCAACTTGGTCTTCATTTTTTCTTTTTTTAATTTCTTTTTTTTTTTTTTTATAGTTTTTGAATTATTTGCCTTCTTTTGACACTTTCCAGCTTTCAAATGTGGGCCACTGACCCAATCTAAAAACAAATGTTCTGTAAGGCTACAGATGTATTATTTTTGTTCTATTTTATTACTCATCATCTTATTCGGGCCCTCTCCTATTCAAATTCCAGTCTCTGAGTCAAATAAATGCAGGGTGGCTAGGGTAATTTTCACTCTTGCAACCAGATTTCTGAAACGCAAACTGCTGAATAAAAATCTGAATACCTCAAACGCCACAAATACAAAATAAAAACCAGTTGCAAATTGTTTTAGAATATCACTCTCTGCATCATACTAAAAGTTAATTGAAAAGTAAATATGTATGTATTACTCACCAACAATGAAACCAACTTCACAGCTGTGGTCTTGGTATCCACAACTCATCATTGCCCCTACAGTGTCATTGACAATAGCAATCACATCAACATCATAGCCCTAAGTGGGAAAAGAAAGGGGGTTACATGTAGAATTATGGCAAAACTGAAATGCAATGTTGCAGTGGTAGGGCAATGGCATATTGTAGAATTCCTAGTGTTTTGTCCCTGCAGAGATTAGTAGCTCCATAAGTGGGGACAAAAGATTAAAACAAAAAAATCACACTCCCATTTACTCCCATGGCAATCTCCTGCAAGCATAGGGGCACTCATGTGTCCCTCATCTATAAAACTAGAGAAGTAGAAAATCACCGGCACAACAGGATATTTCTGGCAGGGAAACCCTTGCCACCATCAGGGACAAAATTCTTGAACTCTGCCCTTGCTCTTCGAAGAATACTACCACCCATATAGACACCTTCTCTACTTGAAACAATGTATTGTTATTGATAAGGTGATGTGAAGATAGAGCTGAAATGATTGAAACATAAAGCTGTTATGCAGGTATGGGACCCATTAGCCAGAATGATTGGGACCTAGGGGTTTTCCGGGTAAGAGGGGAGGTCTTTCTGATTGCCATAACTAAAGGGCAGAGACACACGGTCAGATTCGGGGCGACTAATCTCCCTGAACTGCCTCCCGTTGGCTAGAATGTAAATCGCCGGCAGGATGGCAATCGGTGCGCTTCGTTTTCTGAAGTCGGCCGAAGTTGCCTCAAAAGGAAACTTCGGGCGACTTCAGAAAACGAAGCGATCAGACTGCCATCTGAGTTAATCACCGGAGGGAAGCAGTTCGAGGAGAGTAGTAGCCCCACAGAAGAGGCGATTTATCGCTGGGCGACTAAATCTCCCCGAATCTGAATGTGTGTCTCTGCCCTAACTTTGCTAAAGAAAACATTATTTAATCTGAACAGGATTGTTTTGGCGCCAGCGAGGATTAATTATATCTCAGTTTGGATCAAGTACAAGCTACTTTTTTTTACAGAGAAAAAAAAAATTTGAATTTGAATTATCTACGGGAGATGGCCATCCCGTCGCTCTGAGTTTATTAGATGTTGGGTTTCTGGATAACAGATCTTGTATAGGTTAAATGGAACATTTAAAATCCCTACTGAAGCAGAAGGAAAAAAAATACTACCAAAATATAACTGTGTGACAACTGGAAGTATTCTGAACAAATGCAACGCTCTTTCACTTGCATAAGGCAGAAGAATATCAAACATAGCCATAAAGTTATGACAGAATATGTAGGTATTTCAGATTATAACTGACACAAGCTAACATTCATTTTCTATTTCACTCTACGGTACTCACTCCTTGCCGACGTATGGCTTCTCGAAAAAGATGTACCACATCCTTTCCTTCTACTTCAGAGCAGTGGAATCCTTTGGTCCATGAAATCAGTACACTCTGTGGTTCAGAGTCACAAAACATAAAAGTACACCAGTCACCAAGACAAAATGGAAGCAAATAAGACCGAGCAGCAAAAGATAAAACAGTTCTATACAATGCTATATTTTGTAACAATCTCTGTAAAGCACAAATACTATTTTTTTTTTAAATGCAAAATTGTCAATAAAATGATGTAACATTTTCTTGTCTATAGCTATAAAGTAACAACTTTAAGGGTTCTGATTCAGTTTGGCTGAACACTGAAAAAAAGTTCTAGGATTTCACCAAATCCCATATCTAGTCCTGAATTTGGTGCATCCCTACTTACAACAATTATACTTAAAGATGGCCTTTCATTTCAGTTAATAAAAACCTATATTTATTTTTGTTTGCCATGGTCTTTGTAATGCTTTCAATTATTTTGCAGTTAGACCAGCCTAGACACACACAGAAAAATGTAATAAGTCACTTATTTAGGCAACTGTTCCATTACACCTGGATATCCAATTCCACTGTATTTGGATAGTCTCTAGAATGATAATCAAAAAATGGCCAACATAGGGCTGGTAGTACCCCTTGTCTAAAACTGCCCTAAGGCCAACAATCCAATACGGTCATCCCAAAATGGTCAATTCAGTGGTTCAAAATAACTTGGATTTTGGTTGTTTAACCGACTAGACAACTATATTATAAAA
The DNA here is from genome assembly GCF_017654675.1 of Xenopus laevis. NCBI lineage: Eukaryota > Metazoa > Chordata > Amphibia > Anura > Pipidae > Xenopus > Xenopus laevis. The sequence goes on along the minus strand of NC_054375.1, from coordinate 53,976,948 downwards.
GGACACAACTCCACAATCTGATTTGGTGTGCTGGGTTGCACTGCGAGGAAAGCAGGCGACCAGTCGGAGGGGCAGAATATAATGTAAGTTAACGAATCATGACAGCTACAAACTACATGCATCCAACTCTCAGATGAAGACGCATCGTGCGGCGTTCACATCCGACAGTCGGATGCTTGTAGCTTAGATGTTTCATTAACTTGAATTATATTCTGCCCCTCCGACTGGTCGTCTACGTTTACTCGCAGAGCGACCGATAGTGGAGTTCTGCCCCAAGAGATTCAGACCATTTTCTTCAACTTTATCCAGTACTCTTGGGTAGAATTGCCATACACTGAAACACCCATTTGTTTGGCAAGGTTACTAAAGGAGCATATTTTTAAATCGTTTTGCAACCAAGAAAGTGAGATACATTGGATTCATCTGACAAGACAGGTCCCAGGACAACCAGGGGGAGCTTGAGCAGACCAAAATGAGAGGAAGGCATCCATTGCTCTTTTGAGTGGAATTGACAGCAAGCCTTATCAATATATTGACAACCTGAGACCAGTTTTCAGTTGGGCGGCCATTGTTTTGGCAGCATCCAACTGCCAATAAGCTGCCACCTCAAGAGAGGAGTCAGCAAGCAATATAGGACTAAACGCTGCTAACTTTAGAACAGAGTGCCATATTTGAAGGCATATCAGATACAGTTACTGAAAAGTAAAACTATTGTTGTGGCATTTGGACCAACACAGAGCAGTCACCAAAATATCCACCTACAGTTCCATTACAACTTCAGTGGTCAATGAGCGGCGGGAGTTGCAGCCCAAAAGCAGCAAAAATGCCATATGTTCACAAAAAACTGTATAAATCGAGATGAGATTAGGATTTTACCTTGTCTAACTGACTCTGCACACAGGGAAACGAAAAGGTGAAACCAAGAGGTAAAACCTTCTGATGGAGTTTTTGTTGACGAAGGAATTGACCAAGGCATTCGGCAACATGATCAAAGAGCTGTGGAAATATTGCGTATAATAAATAGTTCTATCAAAGTAATGCTATATATTGTCACCGTGCTTATTAAAAACAGGCAAAACTTAAGGAGATCTAAGAAAAATCTATAGCTGGTTTTAAAATGCTGATTTCGTGGAAAACACTTGTACACATAAAAACACATGTCCTACCTTTTACAGACACAGCAGAGAGGCCCCATCACAAGCACATTACATTATTGTAATAAATGACATCAAGCGATTTACTGAGCAAAGTACATTTGATTTAAAGCTATTATGTATAATGATTTATGCGAAGCAGTAGAGTAGCCAATCATTTATATTTCTATTTATAACAGAAATGCATTTCCCACACAGCTGCATTCCAGCCTGCTCTCCCAAGAGTAATTAGGGGGGATAGCGCTGCTTCCAACAGCCAACCCACGGGTTATTTAAAGGGATACAATACCTGAAATACATAAAAAAAATATTCAGAACTAAAGATAAGAGATAAAGCTTTAATAACAGATAAGACCATTTTAACTGTGCACACCCTGACATTTTTTTATTTTTTTTTTTATTATTTTTTTAAGTTCAGTTGCCCTTCAAGTAGGGTATTGAATGAAAACATCTGACTGATATAAAGGAATAAAAAGGTTTGCGCCAGCTCTTACAGCCCATAGAACCAGTCAGAGATCAGCTTTCAAACAGCAGATTATTAAATGGTGATTGGATGCACAGACTTCATGAGGCTCAGGCGGGCCCCGAGGGGATGCGGGCTAGGGTACAATCGCACCCACAGTAGTTCCGCCACTGTTTGTCGCATCTACATATCACTACCTGCCCATATTCAGCAATATCCAGAACCACGTCATGGGATCAGCACACAATCTAGTAACCAATAAGAACCAATTAGCAGGCAGCATTAGTTGGTTTTGAAAGTAAAACATCTGATTGGTTGCTAGTGATGGGCAAATTTGTCCCACTTCACCGAAAAATTCACGAATTTACAGCAAAATTCGCTGGGCTGCGAAAACTTTGTGGAACGCATTGAAGTCAATGGGTGTCAAAATTATGCATATTAATTTTGACGCCCACGACAATTGTTATACGCGCGCCTATTTTGCCCAAATGCATTAAAGTCAATGGGCGTCCGAATAATTTTGACACGCGACAATATTTATGCGCGAGACTATTCTGACGCACGCCCGAATTATTTCTACGCCGCTGATAGAATATTTGTGGCAGTTTTGAGAATATATTTGCCGGCTCTGGGGCAAACATCTTTGCAGCTATTAATACATCACCCCATAAGCTTTAATGAACTGTATTTTAATCTACAGTTAAAATACTAAACTAGCAAAAATACTTGTCAGAGTCCTTGATGTTTCATTATAGCCTTCTGTATGCAGTTACCTGCTGCCCTGTGCCGTGCATAACTTCATCTGGGATGGCATAGACTTGACTCTCCATTTCTACTTTGGCAGAATCTTTTAGCTCCACGTGAAGGATTCGGAACTGGGCCCCTCCTAGGTCTAACACCAAGAAGTCACCTCTTTCTACAAGTCAGAAAGAATGAAAAAATAAAAAAAAGTATGTAAAATAAAACTGTAATGCTCGATGAGGTTCTATGTAAAGAATAAAATAAAAAAATATTAAGACGTCACCAAAGGGAAAGGAAAATGTTTTTTATACAGATCATGAGACTACTGTATTAATGGCTTCTAAAACATCTATGGGATCCTTTATCTGGAAAAAGCTTCAGAAATCCAGGAAGGCTGTCTCCCATTGAGGCTACATTATATTGAATAATAATAAATATTATATCAGTGACTTGTGACACAAATGACATCATTAATGTTATTCATGGCTCTTGTGTATTATAACCGTATTACTACAGATATGGGATCTGTTATACGGAAAACCCATTATCCAGGAAACTCCAAATTCCAGAGCCATCTTTCATAGACTGCCTTTTAAACAAATATTTTCCATTTTTCATTATTCTCCTATTCGATGTAATAATAAAACAGTACAGGTATAGGATCCCTTATCCGGAAACCCGATCTGCAGAAAGCTCCGAATTACAGAATGGCCGTCTCCCATAGACTCCATTTTATCCAAATAATCCAAATTTTTAAAAATGATTTCCTTTTTCTCTGTAATAATAAAACAGTAGCTTGTACTTGATCCCAACTAAGATATAATTAATCCTCATTGGAAGCAAAACAAGCCTATTGGGTTTATTTAATGTTTAAATGAATTTCTAGTAGACTTTAGGCATGAAGACCCAAATTACAGAAAGATCCGTTATCCGGAAAACCCCAGGTCCCGAGCATTCTGGATAACAGGTCCCATACCTGTACCTTGTTCTTGATTCTATGTACGATAGTAATCCTTATCACAATCCTATTTGGTTTATTAATATTCACATTATGTTATTATTATTATTCATATATTTTATGTTATATGATTATTTAGACTCAATATATGGAGATCCAAATAATGGAAAGACCCCAGGTCTCAAGCATTCTGGATAACAGGACCCATATCTGTTACATTTCAAACACATCAGCCTATAAAATGAGGGATGATGCAGATTCTTTAATTCAGAGGAATGACTAATCTGGGGGAATAAATAAAACAACATGTAATAAATATTAGAAGTGAACTAGGGAAGTTTAAAAAAGGAAGGAAAGCAGTTGGTTGCACGTACGACAGCCTGACCCAGGGTTTAACCGTAACCTTACTCATAGGATAAACCAGAGGATATTATTACATTTAAGCTGGAAGATATAAATGGCTTGCTCACAAATGATCTACTACTCATCTACCAACACTGGAGCATTCAAACACATATGATACAAGCTCAATCACAGTGCAGCAGAGTAAATGTTAAATGCAGATACAAATAATGTCTCATAATGAGTTCAGAACAAGGCACCTTAATTAGAGTGCCATCACTTTGTATCTGAATACAGTAATACAGATCTACAAATCAACATTGTGACAGTGGAGTGACATCTGCTGACACAGAAAATGATAGCCCATCAGCACAGAGCGAAATATTAAAATAATGAACCATGACATGCTGATAAATTGGCATCACAATGGATAAAACATATTGTGAAGATAAATACTCTGAACAAAAGGAGGAAGCAGCAGTAGAAACTGCACTATAGAAGTGTGTCTGCACAACAAGGTCAGGTTTAGGGCTCTTAGGGTAAGGCCACACTAAGCGATAGCGCGGCGATTTGACTCGCCGCGACTATTCGCCGCGACTTTTAATCCTCAATCGCTGGCGAAACTTTGACGCTGGCGTCTATGGGGAATCGCTGCGTAAAAACACACGCGGCGATCTTTTTTCTATTGTCGCTCGAAATCGCCTCGCTAGGCGATTTCGAGCGACAATAGAAAAAAGATCGCCGCGTGTGTTTTTACGCTGGCGATTTTGCGCGATTTCCCATAGACGCCAGCGCCAAAGTTTCGCCAGCGATTGAGGATTAAAAGTCGCGGCGAATAGTCGCAGCGAGTCAAATCGCCGCGCTATCGCTTAGTGTGGCCTTACCCTTACTGACGAGTGGTTGAAGTTGCGCTCCCCTGCGTTCCGTTTTTCTGCGTTCAGCCGCAGGGGAGCGCAGGAATAGACGCATTTAGCTTTTTTTAATGGGGCTGTACTCACACAGGTGCGTGTAGACGCCGAACGCAGGTTGAGACTCAACATGCTGCATTTTTCCTGCGTTCGGCGCCTACACGCGCCTGTGTGAGTACAGCCCCATTGAAAAAAGCTAAATGCGTCCATTCCTGCGCTCCCCTGCGGCTGAACGCAGAAAAACTGAACGCAGCTTCAACCACTCGTCAGTAAGAGCCCTTAGAGCGTGATCACCAGATTAACCCTTAATGAAGAATGATCTAATTTGCCCAGGGTTAATTTAACAGGATAGCCTGTATATTTGATATTAGATTGACTCATTGTGCAGGGTTCCTTTTTTGGAACAGCCATATGTTCAAAGTTTTATTTCTGTAATGTAATAAGTTTACAAATGAGAAATTAAGCTTTTTTAAGGGCCTACTTTGCTTCAAGAGTAAATTAACCTTTGAATTACCATGGTGTAGTGAGATTTATGATAGAAAAGGATGCAAAACATTACTGGGTATTTACATCCGAATGGGCTATAGTCAGCAAACAGAAGTCACGTTATAGCCCAACATTAAATAACATCCAGGATTAGCAGCTACCCTCAGCACTGAAGACTATCTTGGCTAGTAAAGCGATAGTCTAAAAAAATTTACAGTAGATTTTTATGTGATTTGAATTCGCTTTTTTTTTTTTGCTCTCCTTTTGGAATTTTAGCAGCTATCTCGTTGCTAGAGTCTAATTTGCCCTAGTATCCAGGCAATGGTTTAGAATGAAGATGAATAGAAGAGGGCCTGGATAGAAAGAAAGAAAACTGAAAAGTTAAACTTACCCTTTAATTTAACCTAGGTAACTTTCACAGTAACTTTTACAATGTATCCTTGTTGGGGGTTTTCATCTCACCTTTAGGGCTCTTAAACAAACAGGCATTTTTGTGCATTGAAAATGTGTGCGGAGTGTGAAATAACGCTCTACATTACACTGGCCAAACCATATAAACTTAAAATTACTACAGCAACCTGTTCCTGAGCTAAATCTAACTTTGGCCTACTACAAGTTAGTCCCCATGCAAATACGCCTTTTATACCAAAAATAAGGTTGAAGTTAATAAGAGCAGAAGTGCTGCAAAGGCACCATTCCATATTTAGATTATGACCTTTTCTAGGACATGAAGTGAAAACCTTTAACACTCTCAGGCGTGTTCATGATTAGTGATGAATAAAGCAAGGCACTAAATGATACAATAAAACCATAATGAAATAAAAGAGTGACATTATCTGTATCCTACCACTCAGATGCTGGCAACCACAGACAGTGGACAAACTGCTGTAATGAACTCTGAGCTACCTTCTCTCTAATTACAGCATCTGATACATCCGTGCAAGATTTACCCCTTCCTTGCCAGTGTAAACGCAGCTCACTTAACACCTTATATGCTGCTATGGGCTTTTACTCACAGACTTCTGAATTTGACTCTACAAAAATGCATGATGATGAAACTGAACTCTAGTGGGTACCAGTCCGGAACAATAAAATAGATTTAATTTGCTTGTATGCTTAGATGCCCTCAAACATGCATCAAATGCACAAAATTAGCCGTTTATTTCTTAATCCAATTTCTGTTTACTCCATTTATGTGTTTAGGAGAGAGCATACATAACCTTATATGCCATGGCCCTGATGGACCTCATAAGTACTCGCTGAGAGCTTCCCCCAGAGCAAAACTCAATGTTAGAGCTGCATGAACGAGTGCACAGCTGCAGGGGAGAGAGAAAGCAATGCCAGGCTGCACAATATATTTGCCAGAAAAATAGACCTTTTTAAAAACCTGTTTTGATGGTTGACCAAACAGTGTTATTGATTGGCAATGGCAGGTGTGGACAGTAGACTGTTAGTTAAAATACATCTTTCTTTATTTTTAGGATCAGTGGCAATTCTGTACTTGACCCTGTGCATCCTCCTGTGTTCAACAAGCAAAGTGCAAGTTGTCCATTGTGCATTCTTAGTACTGTTTCCCTAGTTAAAAAGTGACCCTACATAACAAGCAATGTCTCCCAGACCAGCTCCAATGAACAGCTTAGAGTAAGCAAAGCAGCCTCAAGTGGGTAAGGGCTCTTACAGACGAGTGTTTTTAGCTGCGCTCCCCTGTGCTCCGGTTGCATGCGTTCAGCCGCAGGGGAGCGCAGGAGTAGACACACTGAATTCTTTTCAATGTGGCTGTACCCACACAGGCGCACGTAAATGCCGAATGCATGGGAAATACAACATGCTGCGTCCTAACCTGCGTTCGGCGCTTACATGCATCTGTGGGAGTACAGCCACATAAAAGGGCATCTCACCAAACATGAAAGACAAACATGCAGACAGCAGAAATTGCAATTGGTCTCCAATTTCATTTGTAGTGCTTTTTTAATACATTCGAAACCTGATTTTACATTGCCCAGGGGGCCGTGTCAAAACAGAGTCTTTAAGTCCGGGAAAGAAAAACTGCAGCTTGTCTGAATGGGACCTCAACAAGACAGCATCAAATCCAGGAAAACATACAATCCCGGGGCTTGAAATTTTAATTTATTAGTTGAGGCTTATCTTCATATTTTATCTTATAACTAAGGCAAAGTCAAATTTTGAAGATGACAGTGGCTCCGCCCAGTTTGTGCCACACACCAATAAGATTGTGTGATCCTATAGGTGTGTGAAATGACCAGGGGTAGTGAAATGTATAAGCTGTATAGTGAGCATTCCCCTAATCCCCATTACAGATCATCCATTCTGCAGCTTCTGTCCCTCATGTCTCAGTATTTGACTCCGGGCTTGGGGATGAGGCAAAGTCCTGATGCTGGGCACTTGGGCATTAACAGATTGCGACTTTGAGGACAAAAGCTGTGTCAGTGACTATCATAGGTCTGTAATATGGTCTGCAGGTAGACAGGGGGCACGTGGTCTGTGATGTGGCAGCTGGAATGGTGTCACTATCCCTTTAAGTGACAATGAATCTCTTACATCAGAATAACCACCCAGTTTCCTGAAATTTGATTTCTTCATTTTTCTGTCATATGCTGTAAATGAGCATCACAATCCTATGATAAGGGCTTTTGGTTCCTCTTTAGCCATTTGGCAACATTCCTATTGCATACTGAGAAATGAAAAGCTTATATTGTGCTTCTCTTAAACCAACTGGAGAAACACATGATAAAACTACAGGATGGTGTTCAGGTTGTTCCTGAACAAGTCTGTCTATGTTAAATATCCAGTAACACCTCCTTCAGTGTTTAGTTTAGTTTTGTTTTTGCCTATGACAAAATATTAAAGGACATGTAAACCCTACACTTTCCTACCATGTATATTAATTGGGTACATCTCCCCCACCCAAACCGCATTATTTGTGCTGCATTTATCCCATTACTGTTTTCCTAAAACAAAAAGCAGCTGTCACCCGGTGGCCATTTTCCCTTTGACAGATCATGAGGGACATTTACATCTGCAAACAGCATATGAGCGCTGTATGTTCAAACAATCAAAAATGCAGCCTTATTTTAATAAAAAAAAAGTTCTACTTGGATTGAGCACTGTAATGGTTAAGCTGTTAAGCAAAATAGTTTTATAGGAATGACATGTCAACAAGCAGAAGAGATTACATGGCAATTGGTTGTCAAGAGGATTATTTTCAACTACAATTAGTAATAAAATTACTCCTATCGAGGGACCAAAACCCACAGATTTTCAAACTGCATTTGGCATTTGTCACATTTCAATTGGACATAATATCTACAGTATTCAGCCCAAACCTAAAGGTAAAATTTGTCCCCCTTTTGACACTTGTTTCCCTCACAGACAACTTACCAGTACCATCTGGGGTAGATCGGACATATGTTGGCAACATTTTTAGAGTTGATGGTTTTTGAGGTGTTTTCATTAGGCCCCTCTCCATGTCGCCCAACATCAAGTCCCTCACAGATAAGAGCTGTGCTTGGGAGAGGTGAAATGGCTGCAGGCATGATTCAATCTGCATAAAGAAGAAAATTAGATGATGCACTGTTGCATAAGGGTTGAATACATCAGTTATTATGTGTATTAAAGAAACAGTAACACCAAAAAAATAAAAAGGGGGTGTTCACCTTGGAGTTAACTTTTAGGGGCCAATTCATTAAAGGGATCCTATCATCGGAAAACACATTTTTTTCAAAATGCATCAGTTAATAGTGCTACTCCAGCAGAATTCTGCACTGAAATCCATTTCTCAAAAGAGCAAACAGATTTTTTTATATTCAATTTTGAAATCTGACATGGGGTAGACATTTTGTCAATTTCCCAGCTGCCCCCAGTCATGTGACTTGTGCCTGCACTTTAGGAAAGAAATGCTTTCTGGCAGGCTGCTGTTTTTCCTTCTCAATGTAACTGAATGTGTCTCAGTGGGACATGGGTTTTTACTATTGAGTGCTGTTCTTAGATCTACCAGGCAGCTGTTATCTTGTGTTAGGGAGCTGTTCTCTGGTTACCTTCCCTTTGTTCTTTTGTTTGGCTGCTGGGGGGGGAAAGGGGCGGGGTGATATCACTCCAACTTGCAGTACAGCAGTAAAGAGTGATTGAAGTTTATCAGAGCACAAGTCACATGACTTGGGGCAGCTGGGAAATTGACAATATGTCTAGCCCCATGTCAGATTTCAAAATTGAATATAAAAATATCTGTTTGCTCTTTTGAGAAATGGATTTCAGTGCAGAATTCTGCTGGAGTAGCACTATTAACTGATTCATTTTGAAAAAAAATATTTTTCCCATGACAGTATCCCTTTAACTTCGAGTGAAGGGTTCGAAGTAAAAAAAACGTCGAATTTCAAAGTGGTTTTTGGGCTACTTCGACCATCGAAAGGGCTACTTCGACCTTCGACTACGACTTCGAATTGAAGGATTCCAACTAAAAATCGGTCGACTATTCGACCATTCGATAGTCGAAGTACTGTCTCTTTAAGACAAAACTTCGACCCCCTAGTTCGCCACCTAAAAGCTACCGAACCCAATGTTAGCCTATGGGGAAGGTCCCCATAGGCTTGGCTACGTTTTTTTGGTCGAAGGATAATCCCAGTCGAATATCGAGGGTTAATTAACCCTCAATATTCGACCCTTGATGCATCTGCCCCTTAGTATGATGTATAGATGGATATTCTGAGATGATCTGCAAATAGTTTTCATTTTTTATCATTTGTCGTTTTTGTGTTATTTAGCTTTTTTTTCAGCAGCTCTACTGCAGTTTTAGCAATCTGGTTACTAGGGTCCAAATTACCCTAGCAACCATGCATTCGTTTAAATAAGAGACTGGAATATAAATAGGAGAGGGCCTGAATACAAAGATGAGTAATAAAAAGTAGCAATAACAATAATTGTGTAGCCTTACAGAACATTTGTTTTTTAGATGGGGTCAGTGACCCCCATTTCAAAGCTGGAAAGAGTCAGAAGAAGAAGGCAAATAATTAAAAAACTATAAAAAAGAAAAAATGAAGACCATTTAAAAAGTTGCTTAGAATTAGCATACTAAAAGTTAATTTTAATGTGAACCAACTCTTAAAAAAGTAATTCAAATAAAACGTACCGTATTGTTGCTCTGCACTGGTAAAACTGGTGTGCTTGCTTCAGAAATACTACTATAATTTACATAAATATGCTGCTGTGTAGCCATGGGGCAGTCATACAGTCTGAAATACTGAGAAAAGGCACAGGTTACGTAGTAGACAACAGAAATGTTTGGTAGAATCCGATTGTATTCCACAGTGTGTATTTGTTATCTGTTACGCAAACTTGTGCCTTTTCTCCTTTTTCAGCTTTGAATGGCTGCACAGCAGCTTGTTTATATAAACTATAGTAATGTTTCTGTAGCAGTTTTACCTGTACTGGCCAACAGTACATTATAATTTAATTACTTTAAAACACTTTCATGTTTTATGGTGTTGCTGCTCCTTTAAGGGTATCAGACAGATATCCTATGCATCTCTTATATATTTATCTTGGGCCAAATTGTTTTTGGTTCAGTTTTCTGAGGAAAAGCGAATACAGTGAGATGATATTTTTAGCAAAGAATCTGAGTTCCTTTATGCTAATTAACCCAGATATTTTTGACTTCACAAAGTGACAAACAGGCTCTTGCCATTTTACTCCATTGAATACAGCTTTATGAGGCTGACCTTTATCTTCCTGCTTTAGTCCATAAAGCAAAACGTATTATCTTCCAGAGTCTTGCCTCCATTCATACTAGAAACAGAACATCCTAAAAGCTACTCCCTGCTCTTTCAAATAAAAATCATCAGATTTAGAATGTTGTTGGGCTCAGCGCATTAGTAGACAAATCAGTTCTATAAATGGGTGACAATCTGGGAGAAAGTATTGTTTAGAAAAGAGAGTCTGATGTATGAATGGAACACTACTTCACAAAAAAGTATGCCATTTTTAGCCAGGTTTGTTGCGCTATGATAGATGGCTCTGGTGAGTGTGCTAGAGGCATTTCCAGGAGGGACACCAAAAAACATATCACTGCCAAACCATGTAAAAGAGCTAGGCCCAGGTCTGGTCTGGGAATCAAAATAGGCCCTGGAATTTCAGGTACACAGAAGCCTAAACAGCCCCCCACCAGCCCAACAAAATAATAGTGTCTGTCTATGGCATTTTACAGCAGCCCCTCTGACCAGAATTCATAGGCTTGGCTAGGCCAGATCTGTTTGCCTACTTGTCAGACAGGGAACAGGCAGAATAAAATTGAAGACCATATGCAGATGCAGTAACTGTGCTCGTTAGCACATTACTTACTACCCTGTAACTTAGGAATAGGGAGCAGAAAGGACATGATGTTGGGTTCCCAAACTGTGAGGCAGGTCCCACTATTGAGACCCAAAGACTTTGCTGTGGAAGCCCAGGCTAAAGCTCAGTTAGGAGACAGCTGGGAAAAATGCCTGTTTTCTTACATAGATACTCCTGAAAGCACTTTTTTGGGTCAAGCCTTTATTGAGAACTGTTTAGCCTGGGCCCACACCTTAGCTCATAACATGGTTAAAGGCATTTAATGTAATGCAAATGTTACTGCATCAGTCGTTCATAGTCATAGTTCAAACAATATCTACTGTAGAGCGGATAAGTATTCACCCCAAAATCTCACCTAACTGACCTTCAGGGCAATGGTACACCAGGAAATGAATCGCTATGATAAATCTCCGCTTCTGCCGGCGACTAATCTGTAATCTCCAGTAAACGCTTTCCCACAGGCAATAATGTGAATTGCTGGTGATATAACCCATGTGTCACTACAAGAGGCAACTGAAAGCAATTTTGGGAGACTGAAGCGACACATGGGTCTTACCACCAGCCTATGGGAAAGCTTTTAGGGGGGTAGCACAAGGGGAGGTAAGTCGCCAAGCGACAAATCTTCTTTACTGCACAAATATGGCAGCCCCCTCGTGGGGGCGGATAATGTAAAAGCATCGTGCAAAAACTTTCATGGTAAAATTATAAATAAAATGCAAAGACAATGTTATGATAGATGTAAAAAAGGTTTATTTCTGGTGTCAGTATCTCTGTAAAGTGATACCGACACCCTGAATTATACCTGTATCATTTATGCATCAAACTATCTTCCTCTCCAGCACTTACTATCTAGTTCACTGTCCATCATTTTGACCCCTACTCTCCCTGCATCAGTTTGTTCAGAGGTATGCAATCTTGCTTCTCCAGTCTCTCAGTCAAACATTCTCTCTCCGACATCTTTCTGTCCCATCTGCTTCTCTCACATGTTTTCTAGCAAGTCATATGACTAAATTAGTTATTTTTGCTTACAGTTCTGTTCCTCAAAAAGAACAGTTGTCTCCATGGGTCATAATGAGTACAGAGCCATTTCTACAACATCCTGTTTACACACACACAGAGAAGCAACCTAGGACAGGAAGCATACGTTCTGATTGCCACAACTTTCTGGTTAAAAGGGTGGTTCACCTTTAAGTTAACTTTTAGTATGTTAGGCAGGTTAAAAAAAAAGTCAAAAGGTTGAACTTGATGGACGTGTGTCTTTTTTCAACCTAACTTACTACTACTATACAATGGACAATTCTAAGCAACTTTTCAATTGGTCTTCATCATTTGTGTTTACAGTTTTTATAATTATTTGCCTTCTTCTTCTGACTCTGAAACTATCAAAAAAAGGGGTCACTGACCCCATCTAGAAAACAAATGCTCTGTAAGGCCACAAATGTATTTCTGCTTTTATATTTCTCATCTTTCTATTCAGTCCCTCTCCTATTAATATTCCACTCTCTTGTTCAAATCAGTTCTTGGTTGCTTGTGTAATCTAGTCCCTAGCAACCATATTGTGGACTGGAGAGCTGCTGAATAATAAACTAAATAACTCAAAAAACCCACAAATAATAAAAAATTAAAACCAATGGCAAATTCACTCAGAATATCACTGTTTATGTCTTACTAAAAGTAAATTTAAAGGTGAACAACCCGTTTCAGGTGTACACACAAAGTGAATGTTCCTTTATGTTTAATAAAAAATAAAAACCAATTATAAATTGCCTCAGAATATCACTCTCTGCGTCATAATAAAAGTTAACTCAACCCTGTTAACCTCATTTATATGTTTTTTCATCAGTTGTGTTTTTCATAAGCATTACAAGTGCTATGTGTTCTGGTTCAAGGCAATTCAGTTCGTGTATAATTGCTAAATGGATGGGTAGAGTAAGCAACAAAAATACCAATGATAAAATCAAGAACAATGTATGAAATAAGATGATAAAATAATGAATGAGGAGGGCAAAACAGGAAAAATGTAACCTCTCGAATGCTGTGGATTTAATTGTGACAATAACATTTTTTGCCTTTCAAAAGTCCTACCACTTGCCCTGTAAATGGCCCTCAGTTTTTGGAAAGATGAGTAGAATAATTTATACACCCTTCCAACCAATTCCTCGCTCTGTGGTTTGGCTATGTTGCCAATATAGCTTTGTAAATTTCCCGTTAGTGACATATATTATTTTGAAATGCAGAAGTGAAAAGCAGAACAGAATATTTTACATGACTTCATCCTTGTAAAAGTCGGATATGATGGAAAGGCTGTTGTATAAACAATATTTACTTTTACTTCATATTATATCTTAAAATCAATAAAGCAGTATATGGGTTATTTACATATATGTAATTATATGAATTAAAACTACCATACTCATTGGGGTTACTGGACAGGAGCACACCCAAAAACCACAAGAGGCCTATTCTCTAGGAAATCTAACATGTGTCTTTAAAAAATGGCGGCAATTCACACAATGACTGCAGCAAAAGTTGCAAGAACTCAAGTACAGTTGCACTTAATGAATGAGCACTATGGCGTGACATTATCCTAATGTGTAATGTAGAAAAACATCTCAATGTAGCCGTACATTATTTTTTTGTGCCTAATTGGCACTTAGTCATGGAGAAAGACAACTGACTGTGAATAACTCTACCTGGTTCTTCACAGAACCTGTGTAACAATCAGAACTATGTGCTACTGGCAACATGTCTTAGCAGCAAGTAATATCATCATTCATACTCTGTTTTAGTATAGTGAGCCATGAGTGTGTTGTTAAGTACTAAGAATAGGAAGTAAATTAAGGTGAATGTGCATGGCATATAAACCACAGCAATTTGCATCTGAATTGATTAATAATCAGTTCTGTAGCCTCAAATCTATGGCAGATGAAACCTCACCTTCTGCTTATGTTATGATGAGCTTGGTTTTAACAACCTGGGACCTACTGAGCATGTGCAATGTCTCTGGCACTCGAAACATGGTCTAGCAAGATCCAAGATGGAAATAAAATGTTTTAAAGGCCATGCCTGAGGATGGTGTGCTTCATATCCTGTTATTCAAGATAAGGAATTTGGCTGACTTGGAGGCAGCTTGGGAGTGAATGCACCCAGAAAGAAAAATTGTATTTGGGCTGCTTTAAGATGCCATAGACACTCACTTTTTATTGGGACTGTGGCGGCTGCTTGGGCCAGGGCATATTTTGAATCCCAATCCAATGCTACCCTCATGCAACGTCACCTTAATACTACACTCACTCTGGCATTAACGAAGAGACAAGTCAAGTGCAAGTTATATCAAGTGTGGGCCAGGTTGGGCCTGGGTTGTGAAGGGACAAATAATGGAGGGTGCGGGTCAATCTCTCTGAGCCTGTCACTGTTTCCCACTTCTACCACTGTTGTTACATTAGCCTCCATATTGTATATATGAGTGATTGAGACAGGAAAGTTTAGTAAGGCAAAAAGTAACAAATCCTCAGACATGGTATTTGTTAATATTGTATATTATATTACCAGCACTTAACAGAGGTATATAAAACTCTATACATTATTAGTAAGCTGTTCTTCATTCTCTAAGAAAACCCTAGCACCCAATGTCCCTGTACTCACCTGCTCATGTCTGGCTTGCTGATCATTGTGAGTCTGATCTCCCTTGGGGCTCACCATCTCCATAGATGTCTCTGCCAGTGCAGATCACACAAGCTAAGCAAGAAAAACCGGAATGAAAAATAGAAATAAGTGCAGCCCAACTGGATAATGAGGCAGATAACACACAGCTAGCAGAGCCATTGATATGGAAGTTTCAGTTACAGTTATTTAGAACAAAAGGGGAAATCCACGCCAGGGACAGTCCCTCATTCCTCCTCCCACCTTAGGTGAAACAGATCCAAATATTTGTTACATCACATGTTATGGGTAATATCCTAATCTACAAGTGTCAGGCATCATTTTTTTATATAATATATAATAATAATATAATAGTAGCTACAAGTGGATGCAGGGTTAATGCTCTGACACTAGCGGGTTAATGCTGTCACTAGCAGGGTTAACACTTTGTCACTAGCAGGGTTAATGCTCTGACACTAGCAAGGTTATTGCTCTGTCACTAGCAGGGTTAACGATCTGTCACTAGCAGGTTTAACACTTTGTCACTAGCAGGGGTAATGCTGTCACTAGCAGGGTTAATGTTCTGTCACTAGCAGGTTTTATACTCTGTCACTAGCAGGGTTAATACTCTGTCACTAGCAGGGTTAATACTCTGTCACAAGCAGGGTTAATGCGCTATCACTAGCAGGGTTAATTCTCTGGCACTAGCAGGGTTAACACTCTGTCATTAGCAGGGTTAACACTCTGTCACTAGCAGGGTTAATGCGCTGTCGCTAGCAGGGTTAATGCTCTGACACTAGTAGGGTTAATGCTCTGACACTAGCAGAGTTAACGCTCTGTCATTAGCAGGGTTAACACTCTGTCACTAGCAGGGTTAATTCTCTGTAACTAGTGGGTTTCCTTGAAATGAGGCACAGTATGACTGTATAACATCCTGTAACACCAAAGAACAGCAATGAGCAAGGACTATGATTTGGGTGTTCTCAAGAAGTAGACTCTGCAGAAAGCATAGGGGGGAGGCAGTGGGGCACAGACTGATGAACATATTTAGTACACTTATTAAAATTCTAAAGTTACCAAAGTTTGGGGGGGGGTTAAAATGAATGTCCTGTTGGCTCTGTAACTTCAACTTCCATCACTTGATAGCATATGGTCAGTTTGCAAAGTACAGGCCATTATTCACTTTTAATAAAGAGGGCAAAATCTTGAGAAAATCCATATAAGTTTCTACAATAATATACCTATTCACTTGAAGTACATATACCACCTCCATCTTCCACTGTATAAGAGCAACCTGCAGCTGGCCAGGTCTTGTTGCACTACAACTCCCAGCATCCCAGTGAATTGTACTACAATTTTTCTACAGAGCTGCAGGTTGTACATAAATGATTAGGGCAAACTTGCAAATAATATGGTAAATCTGGTGAGGTCGTCAAATGTCTCTGGAGGGCCCCTACAGTGCACGCTGGCTGCGACAAATCTACCGGTCTGTAGGCTGATCTATTATGTATAATGTACATGTATCATATGTTGCTGTGCTGTACGATGTACTATCAATACCTGCTGCTGCTGCTCCAGTTACTCCCCCAGTGTCCAGGCGATTTCCTAGCGCTCAGCAGTGAGTCTCAGCGATCTGTGCAACTACGTGTTGCTCCTGGGGCAGTGTTAGTGCGGAGGGAGGGGCTCAGGTGCGCTACAGGGAGAAGAGCGCTAAATTGCCCACGTGTATCGTGCCCTTGTTACAGGTACAGTCCCGCACAATAAGTTACTGACCTGTTACTGATTTGGTCTCCTCCCTCCCTTACATTTATCCGAGAACCCCCACCCACCCTCCAGCATCCGCACAGCCCCCCGACTCCTCCTTCCCTCCTGCTGGTACCAAATTGCACAACCGGGTGTCTTTGCAAGTGGCGCCTTTAGACTTGGCAGTAACAATTGGATTTTGTTAGTAATGTGGAGTAAATCCTTACTTATTTGCTGCTGGTGAAACTAGGGTTGCCAACAAAGGGGGCGGGGCAGTGATGTTTAGCTGGGCATGATGACATCAGAGAGTTATGATGCCAGGTCAGGGTTATTACATCACTCATATGCAACTGGCTGGATTTCTGTCCAGTTTTCGCAATGTTTTATATGGGACAGAAAGTTTTGAATGGAGAGCCCTTTGACAAACTGAGACGTCCAGCTGAAACCCCACACTGCTGCAAATCCTACCCCTGTCTATCCTGCGCGATGAGTAAGACCAATCAGGTATGGGGATCTGTTATACAGAAATCAGTTATCCAGAAAGCTTTGAAATACAGCAGTGCTCATTTAGAAAAACCGTTTCTTATTTTCGATTGATTCCTTATTTCCGTTTCTGTAATAACAAGAAATGAACTGCACTTGATAATAACTAAGGCGTGTCAAGGTGAGTATGTTGGTATTTCATTGGTTTTCATATATCGGACTGTTTATTGTTGGGGTTTCACAAGGCTGAAAACCGAACAGAAAGTTGAGACCCAAACAGGCCATAGAAAAACCAAACAGGTGGCAACCCTAGGTGAAACTGTAGGAGTAAGGAACAACCCCTCTAAACTACAGTTAGAAATACCGACAGAGCACCCTCCTGCTGGGTAACCCAACACTCCACTCTCCTTCTGCTACAGCCCATAGGGCACCTTACAACTATCAGAGCTGTCTCTAGCAGAATGCAGATAAATGAAACTCCCCTGGACCCTACTAGTAGTGGTGTTTATATAGGTACAAATAACAGGGGGCAGAATTATAGCAGAACAAGATGGCCACAGTAGGGCATGATGGTAACAGCATTGCCCAACATGTTTTTACTCCCTGTGCTCACCAACAGCTGAGAGGTTTTCTTAAAAAACACTTTAAAAAAGTGACTTGGCTGTTATGAACATCTATATACAGGGCCCTTTGTGCTAAATAGAAAAACGTATGGAGACACAGAAAAACAGATTAAAGAAAGTGAAAGTCAAATTAGTGTCATTAATCCCCTGCATAAAGTTGCCCTGCTTATCCTGCTTACAAACTGTCAGATAAATCTGGGCCACTGATGGTGCGCACTTTATTTAGAGTTCATTACCATATGGTGTGATTAGCACTGCTACTGTCTATATTACATGAATGTCACTTTACCTGCTCTGCATACAACTCATCAGTATCCCCTGCACCCATTTTAATTTAAGTACAATCATTACAGCCTTGCAACATGCACTTTGCTTGTGGTCAGCCCCAGCATGTTCATACCAAGTCTGGTGCCAGTATGTGTTCAATTTAGAAGGAAAATTGTGAAAAATCCCAGAGCATCCATTGCGCAGATGCCACTATAGGGACTCCACGGGCCAGATGGATGGGAAGTTTAAGGCTGGGACCACTGAAGCACATCAAAGCCTTGTTCATTCACTGAGATAGAATATGAACCCATTCACTGTGTCAGGCTGATCACTTCTGTACTAATTGGCCCCACACGGGCTTGATTTGAGTTATTTTACCAGTTGAGAGCAAATTGTTTAACAGGCATCTATTATGGAGTGTAAACAGTTTTCCACATTAACATTTTAAGTATTTTACATTATGGCTGGTTCTTCTGCACAGGGACGCACAGCATTGCATTAACGCTAATGTCGGATGTGGTGGTCTCTTGGCCTGTGGAAAAACACAGGCCAAGAATCAGCCCATACACAGAGAATCAACCCCTGAGTGGCTTCAGAACCCTTTAGGTGCCTCCGGGTATCCTAGAGATACCATATGCAGATCTTCCAACTGTCACGATTTTGACAGCTAAGCCTGCAGTCCCGGTTTCTTACTGTAATGTCCGAGTTTCTGTTTGATCTCCTGCACTGATGCCTCATAAATATGAGGCTTTTGGCAGAGAGGCCAGAATACTCGGCACCTGCGTTGAATACATTTGTAACTAATAAGCTAAGCAGATCTCTTTGGGGAACGGAAACTTACAGCTTAACGGGCAATTTCACCTTCATTAGCAAAACTGTAATAACACATAAAACATGGCCATAAAACTCCCAGAGATGTGTTCAAATATTCCTTAACCTGTCAAATGGACATGTGTTCAAACATTTCACAGCAGCAGAACTTTTTGTCCCTCTTTCCATTTTCCAAATGTTGGTATATATGTAATATCTGTGTATGAAAAATGCAAAAAAAAACTAAATTTGAATTCATTTTTAATAGAATTATAGATAAAGAGAGAGAGAGAGATGATAGACAGATAGACAGATAGACAGAGACAGACAGACAGACAGACAGACAGACAGACAGACAGACAGACAGACAGACAGACAGATAGATAGATAGATAGATAGATAGATAGATAGATAGATAATAGATACTATAGAGAGATAGATGGATATATATAAATAATAGGAATAATAAAATAATCCAGCAGTAGGCTAATTTAGAAGACTTGAATTAGTATTGATAAGACAAGTAAGAAGACTGGACAAGTTGGTTGCTATGGGTTACTACACTTGGGCAAACTGTGTGTCTTATATTATATAAAGGACAATTGCACCAAGTGCACCAAATTGTACGTGTTGCTTCTCCACTTTGCAATTGTTGGGACGTGGGTTACAGCAGCTATGCTTGAGATAAATCCATAAAGGGGAAGAACTGAAATACCCATATATGTCCAATTCCTGCCCCGCAAACCACAAGCATGGTAAGTTAGTCACACTGTGTCTGCCGTGAAACAGCAGCAGGAGTGCCGGCACTTTACTGAATTTTCAGCTGTATAGATCCCCGTCAGCAAATGAGCGCACGGATATAAGCATATGCACCCTGCTTTAGCCTTGTACATGTAATTTACAACATTTTATAATGTTACTGGTACCCAGAATACCCATAGCCTAAATGAATAAAAGAAGGAGGCTTTTAGCAGCTCACATTTACTAATGTAATGCTTTTGGCACAATGAAAGCAAACATCTGATTGGTAGCTATAGGTTAGTAGGCCTGTGCAAGCTTCTCTTTTGTCACATTGTTCTATAGTAAGTTAAATGGTTATGAATGTTTGTCTGTTTAGTAGAAGAAACATATTGACATGAATGTCTTCTGTTTTTACTCAATATATTTGATAGCTGTGTCATATGTATTGCCCCCTCACCAGACAGCAATGGTACACAACATTATGCCAGGCAATAACTCCAAGAGTGGTCCAAAATTTGCTCCCTTGCATGGGTGCACTGGTATGGTGGGCAACTGTCACTCAGAAAAGCAGCAGCCATCTTTTATTTCCAAGCCACAGTCACCTGACATGCAAGTGCTCTCACAATACCAGGTACGTCAATATGGAGTCATTGTCAGCAATTTCTTGCCCACCCATGGAGCTGGTCTGGACTGAATAGGAGAAGGCCTGACTAGAAAGATGATTAATAAAAAGTAACAATAACAGTGGAACACATAACAATGTGTAGCCTTTGGGCAGAGACTCTTTTCAGCTTTCAAATAGGGGTCACTGACCCCATCTAAAAACAAATGCTCTGAAAGGGCAGAGACACACAGTCAGATTCGGTGGGATTAGTCGCCAGGTGACAAATCTCCTCTTCTTGGGGCGACTAATCTCCCCAAACTGCCTTCCGCTGGCTAGAATGAAAATTGCCGGCAGGATGGCACTCGGAGTGCTTAGTTTTCTGAAGCTGCCTTACGAGGAAACTTTCGGAAAACAAAGCACTCCAAGTGCGATCCCAATTGCGACTTTCATTTTAGCCGGTGGGAAGGCAGTTCGGGGAGATTAGTCGCCCCGAAGAAGAGGAGATTTGTTGCCGAGCGACTAATCTCCCCGAATCTAACCGTGTGTCTCTGCCCTTACAGAGCATTTGTTTTTAGATGGGGTCAGTGACCCCTATTTAAAAACTAAAAAGAGTCATAAGAAGAAGAAGGCAAATAAACTAAAAACTATAATAAAAAAAATAATGAAGACCCATTGAAATGTTTCTTAGAATTGGCCACTATATAACATACTAAAAGTTAACTTAAAGGTGAACCACCCCTGTAATTCCCCAAATCACTTAGTGTGCCATTGCAATAGCTTTAGAGGTCGATCGCCAAGACTTACAACCCACTAAAAGCTTCTCATTGTAATGCAGAAATCACTGCAGGTATGGTTTTATTATTATACAGTTTTATATATGGAAAACGTAATGAATTTTAGTGCATAAAATGTAACAGTAATAAGGCAAGCAATCGGAACAAGTATCTAATGGTTGCACAAACAGAAAGGAAAGGAGCATTTCCTTGCCAGAAGGTGAGAGGGGATTATTAGCTCTTTTCACATTTCCATAGGCAAGTTACTCATTTATCATTGCGCCGGAGCACACTACACACCGAGATCTGCTGATTATAAACAGTTTAACAGAGAAGACCACGGGGAAATTTGCTAGAAATTAGACTTACTGCTTACATACTTCACATAATAAGATTTCTAGTGTTTTTTTTGTGTTTTTTTTTTTACTGCTCCGTATCCTTACATTACAGTATACAAGGAACTCACTTATTATAGTCAGTCCCCAACATTTAGGGTAAGTCCACGCTGAGCGTTTTGGGGAGATCTCCCTAAAAGCCGTCCCTGACTCTGCGCCAGCTTAAAATGAAAAACCGCCGGCGCTAATCACACGCTGCAGTTTGTTTTCCGAAGTCGTCCGAAGTTACGAGGAAACTTTGGGTGACTTCGGAAAACGAATCGCCACGTGTGATTAGCGCTGGTGTTTTTTTCATTTTAGCCGGCGCAGAGTCAGGGAAGGCGTTTGGGGAGATTGGTCGCCGCAAAAACGAGACGATTAGTCACCAGGCGACCAAATCTCCCCAAAACGCCCTGTGTTGGCTGACCCTGCGGGCAGTGACACACACTAAGATTCAGGGAGACTCACAAGGAAACTTCAGGCGACTTCAGAAAACAAAGCGTTCCGATTGCCATCCTGCCATCGATTTACATTCTAGCCGGTGGGAACGCAGTTTGGGGAGATTAGTCGTCCGAAGAAGAGGAGATTTGTCGCTGGGCTAAAATAATGTTCAGAACATTTAATCCATGCCAAAGATACACCTCTGATTTGCTGAAACCTTCTTGCTTATTGGTCTGTAATTTGGGACTAAATCAAGACTATCGGGAAGAAAGCTATAACAAGCCACAGGAGAACTAGGTCATAATAATTGTAATACGGCAGAACAGTGGGGCTGCAGTGCCGCACAGAATATGAAAGCAAAGGCATAGAAGCTAGGCCGGTAACAAAAGTAATATAATTACAGTATACAGCCATGTCTTCTATTATACAGTCATTAATCAAATACAAAGGGAAGGCATAAATGAAGGTTTAGTGGCCACTGAAAATGCATTCCACCCATGTAGGTTTTTTTTGGAATGAAGCTGAAACCATATCATTTAGGCAGTTACCAGATCAAATTAAACAAATATGATGTGAATCTGTCACAGGATCTAAAGCAAAAGTTTACAGATGCATTAACACAATGGTTGCTGGATGCAAATAGAATTGCAGACAGTTTGGATTTTAATTGGCGTGCATGAATGCTGAATCAATCCAAAGATTTACTTTGGTGGAGAGGAGATACATTTGGAGGTCTTAGTGGCGTTAGCCTTTCCTTCACCCTTAAAGGGGTTGTCCACCTTTAAATAAACTTTTAGCATGATATAGAGAGAGAGATTTATATTCTGAAACAACATGCAATTGCTTTTCATTTTACTATTTATGATTTTTAAGTTATTTCAATCTGGTTGCTAACACGACCATTTCATTGCAAATTCCTTTAACCTACTTGCGCTTACTGAAACCTGGCTCTCTCCTACTGACACTGCCTCACCTGCTGCCCTGTCCTATGGGGGTCTACACCTTACTCATACTCCTAGACCTGGTAACAGACCTGGAGGTGGGGTAGGTTTGCTTCTCTCTCCCCGCTGTACTTTTAAAGTTCTTCCACCTGTTCCCTCTTTATCATTCTCCTCATTTGAGGCTCACTGCATTAGGCTCTTTTCTCCTGTTTCACTCTGCATTGCTGTTATATATCGACCACCAGGACCAACTGCACAATTTCTGGACAACTTTGCAGCCTGGCTTCCTTACTTTCTTTCATCTAACATCCCATCCATCATATTAGGTGACTTTAATATACCCGTTAACAACATTAACAACTCTTCTGTCTCTAAACTTCTTTCACTAACCTCCTCCCTAGGCTTATCTTTGTGCTCAGACTCCCCCTCTCACTCCAATGGTAATGCTCTGGATCTCATATTTACCAGACTCTGTTCAACCTCCAATTTTACTAACTCCCCATTTCCCCTCTCTGATCACAATATGCTCACATTTCAACTCTCACTAACTCCCTCCTCACCCCCTGCTATTCCCCAAACACGTACTTACCGTGACTTGCAAGCTGTAGACGTGTCGCATCTCTCTTCTTCCTTTGACTCTCTTCACTCTAATATCTCAGCCATCTCATGTCCTAATGAGGCTACCTCTGTCTACTATAGTACTCTCACCACTGCCCTAAATGAGCTTGCTCCTATAAAAACTAAACGTTCTCGACCCAAACCACTTCAACCTTGGCATACTGCTCATACAAAAGCGCTCCAAAGACACTCACGTGCACTTGAGCGTCGCTGGCGCAAATCCCGTTCAGAATCAGACTTTTGGAGCTACAAATCCGCCCTGCGCTCCTTTAACACCAGCCTCTTCCAAGCCAAACAAACATACTTTACTTCACTCATTAACTCCCTTTCTAAAAAACCAGCACAACTTTTCTCCACCTTTAACACTCTCCTTTCCCCTTCTCCACCCCCTCCATGCACATCTGTCTCTGCTCAAGATATTGCTGAGCACTTCAAAAACAAAATTGACACTATCAGAAGGGACATTACACTACTCAACCCCCCTAGACTTCCACCACCCTCCCTGCACACTGCCCAGTCTCTCCTGTGCTCCTTCACCCCTGTCACTGATGAGGAAGTCTCAAAGCTTCTGGCCTCTTCTCACCTTACCACCTGCCCGCTTGATCCAATTCCCTCGAAACTTCTCCGCAATACCAATCCTTGTCTAATCAAAGCCTTAACTCACCTATTTAATCTTTCGCTCTCAACTGGACTGTTTCCTTCTCAACTAAAACATGCTCTTGTCACCCCCATTCTGAAAAAACCCTCTCTTGATCCCTCCAATCTTGACAACCTCCGACCTATCTCTCTGCTACCTTTCATCTCTAAACTACTTGAGCGCCTAGTCTACAACCGACTTACCTCATTCCTCTCTGACAATAACCTGCTGGACCCCCTACAATCTGGTTTTAAGCCACAACACTCCACAGAAACTGCCCTGACTCGACTAACTAATGACCTTTTAACCGCTAAAGCCAACAATCATTTCTCACTACTAATACTGCTTGACCTCTCAGCCGCATTTGACACTGTAGATCACCCTCTCCTCCTCCAGTCCCTCCAGTCGCTTGGCCTTCGTGACACAGCCCTGTCCTGGTTCTCTTCTTACATCACCAATCGTTCCTTCAGTGTCTCCTACAATGGAGTATCATCTTCTCCCCTACCTCTTTCTGTTGGAGTTCCTCAAGGCTCTGTCCTGGGACCATTACTATTCTCCCTCTATACTTCCTCCCTTGGCAAATTAATAAATTCGTATGGTTTCCACTACCACCTCTATGCTGACGATACTCAAATCTATCTCTCATCTCCTGATCTCAACCCAGAACTCCTAACTCGCGTCTCCTCCTGCCTGTCCGCTATCTCTACCTGGATGTCGCAACGCTACCTTAAATTAAACCTCTCTAAAACTGAAATGGTTCTCTTTCCTCCAAGAAACACCAGTAGCATCCCCGAAGTATCCATCATAGTTAACAATTCCACTATCACCCCCTCTCCCCAGGCCCGGTGCCTTGGGGTTATCCTAGATTCTGCCCTGTCATTCACTCCTCATATTCAGTCACTTATTAAATCATGTCACTTCCACCTAAGGAACATATCCAAAATACGATCATTTATCACCCAAGACGCTGCCAAAATTCTTATTCACTCTCTCATCATATCGCGTCTAGACTACTGTAACTCTCTTTTAATTGGCCTCCCCCTCCAGAGACTGTCACCTCTCCAGTCCATAATGAACACTGCTGCGAGGCTCATACACCTCAGCAACCGCTCATCCTCTGCCTCGCCATTCTGTCAATCCCTGCACTGGCTTCCGTTACCTTTCAGAATCAAATTCAAATTAATGACACTGACTTTCAAAGCACTTCACAACTCTGCTCCACCCTACATCTCTGAACTCATCTCTATATACTCACCCACTCGCTTACTTCGCTCCTCTACTGACCTGCTACTCAACTCTTCTCTCATTACCTCCTCACATGCTCGCATTCAAGACTTTGGAAGGGCTGCACCCCTCCTCTGGAACGCTCTCCCACGATCTGTCCGACTTTCTCCCAACCTTTCTGCTTTCAAAAAATCTCTGAAAACGCACTTCTTTCGAGAAGCCTACCCTCACTCTGCTTAACTACCAAACGCAACACCACATACAACACCACATTTCTCACCCACTTACTTCGATCTTGCCCACTCCCACACCTTGTGTATTACTCCCTTCCCTTTAGACTGTATGCCTATGCATAGGGCCTTCCTCACCTCTTTGTACCTGTATTGATTGTGATGTTTGTTACTCCATATATTCTATGTATGTAATTCATGTGATGTAGTTGTATAATCACAGTTACTTTACAGTGCTACGCAATATGTTGGCGCTATATAAATACATGTTAATAAGGTCCAAATTACCATAGCAACGATGCATTGATTGGAATAAGAGACTGGAATAAGAATAGAAGATGGCATGAATAGGAAGATTAATAAGAAAAAGCAATACCAATAAATGTGTAGCCTTACAGAGCATTTGATTTGTAGATGGGGTTAGTGACCCACATTTGAAAGCTGGAAAGAGTCAGAAGATGGTAGCAAATAATTCAAAAACCATACAAAGTTAATAATGAAGACTAATTGAAAAGTTGCTTAGAATTGGGCATTCTATAACATACTAAAAGTTCATTTGAAGGTGAACTATTTAAGTAGGCCAATACAGGCTCCAACTCAGCCCCTCCAGACCAAGGTGGCAGCTTATTGGCTCTTTTTCTGGGCAAAAATTGAACAGGTTTGAAAATCCCATCGGACAAGGACTGCATTGATGTGGACTTCACCTATAGGCCTGTAGTATGATGTGACCATTCACTACACAGTGAATACCCGCTAGCTTTTGACTTAATTCAAGTCTGATAATAGTCTGATAATAAAACCAAAGGCACCTCCCAATCATTAACTGTCCATATGGATTATACATAATAAACATTGCCAGCAGTTGCAAAAAATCTGTCATTTCTAGAATCTTTTTTAGTGATATGTAAATCAATACTGTATTGTAATGCAATCTGTAAAACAATACACTCTTTGTTAGAGTTTTTTGCGTTGCATATTGTGTCATCAGGAATAATTGTTTGAGTTGTGTCTTGTTCCTCTTTAAGCAGTGTATTGAACAGTGTATGTTCCTATCTTACACTTTTCTGTGTATAGCAATATAGAAATAAAAATGTCATGCTGAATGGCCTTTTATTTAATCTCTTTGCAGAATTGTGTCGATTGTGATTCATGGGATTAAGCGGAAATGCTATCACAGTTTGTTTGACACACCTCCAGGTTGGTGAGCCATTTATCTAGAATGCCCATTCTCTTTTGTCTCCTACACAAGCTTAAGGGTAAGTCCACACAGGGCGTTTTGGGAAGATCTGGTCGCCTGGCGACTAATCGCCTTGTTTTTGCAGCGACCAATCTCCCCAAACCCCTTCCCTGAATCTGTGCCAGCTAAAATGAAAAAACGCCGGCGCTAACTTTGGGCAACTTCGGAAAACGAACCGCCACGTGTGATTAGCGCCAGGGTTTTTTCATTTTAGCCAATGCAGATTCAGGGAAGGCATTTGGGGAGATTGGTCACCGCAAAAACGATGCGATTAGTCGCCCCAAAATGCCCTGTGTGTCCTGACCCTTAGGGTCAGGGCACACGGTCAGATTTGGGAAGATTAGTTGCCCGGCGACAAATCTCCTCCTCTCCAAATCTAAATCGGCGGCAGGATGGCACTTGAAACGCTGCGTTTTCCAAAGTCGTGCAAAGTTTCCTCGTGAGGCAACTTCGGCGACAAATCTCCTCTACTGCGGGCAGCTAATCTTTCCCCACTGCCTTCCCACCGGCAAGAATATGAATCGCCGGTGGGATCGCTTCGGATTTCCAAAGGCACCCAATCTCCACGTCTGCCAACACCCTAAGGGTGGTGGCACACGTGAAGATTCATGGGACATATCTTCTCTTCTTCGGGCGACTAATCTCCCGAAATGCCTTCCCGCTGGCAAGAATACGAATCGCCAGCGGGATGGCATACAAATCACTTCGGATTTCTGAAGTCGCCTGAAGTTTCCTCATGAGGCAACTTCGGGCGACTTCGGAAATGTATGCCATTCGATTCGTATTCTTGCCGGCAGAAAGGCATTTTGGGAGATTAGTCGCCAGAAGAAGAGAAAATTTATCACTGGGTGACTAATCTCCTCCGAATCTTCACTTGTGCTACCACCCTTAAAGGAGAAAGAAAGCATTTACCCAAAAAAACCCTAAACCCCCACCCCACGTAGACCCCCCTCCCTCCTCCCCCCCCAACCTAGCTGCCCCCCCCCGGGAAATGCCCCTAACTTTTTACTTACCCCTCGGAGCAGAGTCACAGCATCGGAGTTCACTGCAGCCATCTTCCGGGTCTTTGGTAAAATGAGACAGAGACCGGCGAAGTGGCGCATGCGCAGTTGGAGCAATTTACCGGTTTGCAATAACTGCGAATGCGCCGCTTCGCCGGTCTCTTTCCCGGAGGGGGCAGCTAAGCTGGGGGGGGGAGGAGGGAGGGGGGTTTACGTGTGGTGGGAGGGTAGGGGTTTTTTGGTAAAGTTTTGGTTTGTTTCTCCTTTAAGCTGGCCACATACACAAAAATATAGTGTATATAGTATAGTATATAGGCTTTTATATATAGTCTTAGATATAGTCGGCTTTTTAAAGTTACCAGAGGTGGCTTTTTGTCACTCCTGGTAACTGGCCACTCACTGCCACCTGAGGCAAGGTTCTCACTTTACTTCATGGCAGGAGTGGCCCTGAGCCTTAAGCTGGCCATAGACGCAAAGATTTGACCATACAAATCTCCGTTTTGTACGATTTTCGGGCCGTGTGTGGAGTGTCCCAACATTTTTCGTGCCATGACGATTGGTCGTTCAGACGATCGGACAGGTTAGGAAATTTCTGCCGGCTGCTGATAATATCTCTGCATGTATTGCCGATCTGACGATATCAGTGGGAGACTGTCACCAGCTTTTGACAGACATAACTTTCCTACGATTGCTGTCAAAAGGCAGAACATCGGCAGATCTGTTCTTTTACTACTTTATTTGATCTGAATGGTTAGTGGCAGGTCGGGAAATTTCACCGTACGTTCGTTCGTCCGATATGAAGGTAAATCTGCACGTCTATGACCACCTTAAGGACTTTAGGGGCATATTTACTAACACTGGAGATAAATATCTCTGGAGATCGCTGGAGACATTGGCCATGGCAACCAATCAGCAATTAGATTTAAACAGTCACCTACAAGTTAGAAACAAAAAGCAAAGATCTGATTGGTTGGTATGGGCAACATCTTTCCGAAGATATTTTTTTTCCTCCGGTGTTAGTAAACTTGCTCCTTTGTCACATAGGATATAAGCTAAGATTTTATAGAGTTCCCACTAAGTATATGAAAAAAGTTTAAATTAGGGATCTATAGATAGTTCTGCAACAGCTGCAACCCAACAGATATATACAAACTGATATTAATATTATTATTATTGTACATGGACATGGGGACAGGAAATTGAGCTGCCTACATGATAATAAAAGCTAGGGAAAAAAATCTTGAATCCAGTTCAGGCTGAAATGAAAGACATCTCAGGGTGCTGGAATGGGTGCAGCAAAATGTACAGTATATATATGGAATATATTGATATATATATATATATATAAATAAAGGATATATAAATAAAGGTGTGTCATCTTATGAAGACATAAAGCACTTCTGGTATTATCATGTTGTGTATTATATATTTTTGCATCGTATGAATCCTACATTGAGGGGGGATTTAAACCCATAAAAATAATCACTGTGAACTTTTTTATTTTTAGTGATTTTAGACAGTTTTAGATTGCTAATAACAGGCTTTTAGCTTAATAGGTGAGACTGTAAGCAACCCTAATGATCTACTCACTTCCTATACAGTCAGTAATGGCTAGGGTTGCTGTCTCTTTGCCTCTCAGAGAAAGTTGTTGAACTAAAAGCCTGGTGTTAGCAGTCTAAAATTGCTAACATCTCAATGAGCAGATGACTGGACAACAAAGGGATCCCTTGGTTTCATAGCTCACAATTGAATGCAGATGCCTGCTTCTCCTCAGAGCCCTTTACTTACATGTTGCCAGGTTATAGACACATTTTCTGCAGAAAAAAGCTCTTATTCAGAAAAAACTTTCTTCCAGCCCAGTTGCACAATATGTGGCATCACCACATAGTAAACATTGGTAAACATGGTACAGCAAAGGGAACAGTTGTACTCACCACTAAACAATTTCAAACATTCGAAGTCGGAGGATTTTATTCATCGTACGATCATAGTACAATCGTGCGATCGTAGTACGAATTGTACGATTCGAACGATTTTATCATACGATTTTCCTTCGATACCCAAAAACTTAAAAAATTGCTCTGGCAGGTCCCCATAGGCTAACATAGCACTTCGGCAGGTTTAAGTTGGCGAAGTATTAAAGTCGAAGTTTTTTTTAAAGAGACAGTACTTCGACTATCGAATGGTCGAATTTTGGAACGATTTTTACTTCGAAGTCGTAGTATCCTTTTCGTTGGTCCTATTTGAAGAACCCAAAAAATTACTTCGAAATTCGAACTTTTTTAACTTCGAAAATTCACTCGAGCTTAGTAAATCTGCCCCTAAGATGTTTTATGTATAAGGCTACTAAAATATGTCCTCCCCTTTAAACAAAACATTGTATGGATCGTTTGACCATATATTGCAATCACTGGTAGGGATGGGTGAATTTGACCCGTTTCGCCAAAAATTCGCCCGCCGGCGTAATGATGCCGACGCCCATTAAAGTCTATGGACATCAAAAAAATTTTGCCGCGCGGCAAAAATTTTTTGACGCGCATCTTTTTATTTTGACGCACAACGACATACAAGTCTATGGGCGTCAATTTTTCGGCGAAACAAGGCGAAAAAATTCGCCCATCCCTAATCACTGGGATTAAAACAACTTCATTTGCTTTCAATTTCTTTCCCAGCATTAATAAATAGAAAAATGCAGAAGGGAGTTGCTGGAGATGCCAGATTTGCTTCCCATCGGCAACAAATAGAAGAAATGGAGAAAAAGAAAATTTAAAAAATGTGTTTGTAGAGATGTTCCCAAAATTGCTGCTGTTTCCTCACTTCTCGTGCCTTTTTTCCTAACGTAAGATTCTGAGTGTGACTATTACAACTGTTTTATAATATGTTTTTGTTATGTACAATTTTTGGGTCAAAACAGAATTGTTTATATAAATATACATTTTCTACATTTCAGACTTATCAGTGCTCTCCACTCCTAGGAAGACTTTCTCTTCTCTGCTCTCAGTTAGGTATCCAGATTAAGGAGAGGAGCAATGAAAGCGGTTTAGAAGCTGCCTGTGCACTTTCAGCCTGAAAGGAGAGCTAAAGCTTAACTAAAGAAGTAGATATTAATGTTGTACATTATGTTTTGGGTTTCTGTACCAGCCCAAGGCAACCACAGCCCCTGAGCAGGGAAAATCTGTGTCTCCAAAGATGCCCCAGTAGCTCTTCATCTTCTTTTCTGCTGATTCACTGCACATGCTCTGTGCTGCTGTCACTTACTGAGCTTAGGGTCCAACTCACAATATACAGTACACAAAGAATATAAATGTCAATATATAAGGCTGATTAGGAATTAATACAGATAATTACGACATGGCAGCACAGAAACCAATGCAATTATCATCAGGATTTGATAATCAACCCTGTAACATCAGCTTATACTTTCCAAGATGGCGACCTCCAGTGACAAGTTTGAAGTCCTGGATCATTGTTGCTATTGAGAAGCTGAAACTTTAGGCTGGTGCAATAAGTTCATTATATAAAATATGGCATTTTTAGCCATATTAATTTTTAGGGTTTACTTTATTAAAAGGTGGAAATTTAATTGAAACATCCTCCAATAGAGGATCAGAGTCTTTGGCATAAGGTCTCTATAACCAATAAGTATTGCATTTTCCTACCCCTGCCCCCTAGTCACACCAGACCCGGCTCTTTCCCCCCCCACCAATCACTCCCCTGTAATTGCACCCCAAAACTGGGCCTGAGGCACGTGCGAATCTTGCCTACCCCTATTTCTGGACCTGCTTTATAGACTTCTTTTAATGCCATCCTAATTTTTACATTTTCTGATTCCCAAACAAAACATACATCATATGTCAGATGGACATTTTCCAGGATTCGGTTCAGAATTCGGCCTGGATTCTACCTTTTTCAGCAGGATTTGGATTCGGCCGAAGCCTTGTGCCTGGCCGAACTGAATCTGAATCCTAATTTGCATATGTAAATTAGGAGCGGGTAGGGAAATCACGTGACTTTTCGTCACGAAAGAAGAATTTTTCCCACTTTTTCCTTTCCTGCCCTTAATTTGCATATGCACCGGGGATTCGGCCGAATCCCAAATAGTGGATTCGGTGCATCCCTAGTTAAAGAACCCAAAAAAAGTTAAAGTAGTCCAAAAAAATTAAAGGATTTTGTATGTATTTCATTATAATATATCATTACCATGTCCTGTAAATAAATTTTTATTCACTTCAGACATACTGGTGCCATTTATATACCAAAAATAAGCAGGTGAATAGCCAGTGGGAGTAGCTATTCAAGCTGAATAGGGCAAAATCGCAAAGGTTACATAGCAGGTAACAGATAAGCTGGTTAGAACACAACAGGTGTTCTTCTTACACATGTAAAACAGAAAAATATCTTTATTTAAAAAATGTCTAAAAAAGAGCCTTACACATTTCGTGCCATGATGCCCAGTGGCGTACCTATAGAGGAAGTAGACCCAGTGGTCACGGGGGGCCTGGATTATATTATATTGCATTATAATTCCCCCTCCCAGCCACTCTTCTTCTTTAAATTGTGGCGCAATCACCCACACAAGCATGCAGCAGGGGAGAGGGGTTGTGGCGAGGGTAGGGGGAGCAGCTCTGGGGTCCTCTGAAGATTTTTTTGGCGGAGGGGAACTTGCATGCTCTTGTTACACCGCTGCTCATGGCACTTAGTCATAGACTGATAAAATAATTCTAGGCTAAATGCTTATAATTAAGTACCATGAGGGCACGAAACGCGTAAGGCTCTATTGTGAACATGTTGCATGAATAAAACTTTTTTTTCTTGGCCTGTACATCTGAGTGCAAGTCTTTTTTTCTTACTTAGGAGAATCAGGAGCAAAGGTCATTCAGGACTCTCTATAGGAATATAGACTGAAAACCCCTCATAATAGAAAACCTTTGTTGCCAAGAAATAGTTTATTTTTAGGGGCTGGATGAACAGGTACAAACTTAAAATGTATAAACATATTTTCACTTTATCATGTTGCTGGTCCTTTACAGCAGGGGGTCTGTAAGGGGCTTATGTGAAAGCAGATTTTGGGTGAATGAGGGCAGACTTCAATGAGGGCATTGGGCATAGTTAGGCAGGTGGATACCCAATGTAAAGCCACATCTGTGGCTGAGGCTATGTTAGCTGATATACCTTTGCAGTATCAGTGGGTTTAAAACAATAACCTGAGATTGGGACCAAAGTGTTCACATGTGGACAAGAGGAATTGTCAGTTTTCGATGAATAAGGGCACGGCAGGACACACTGTTTGACACCCAGCAAGTATTTGCTGCTCCTCTGCTTGAAACAAAATTGCTTTGTAAGCCTGTGATTATAAAAAGCAACAACGCTCAGTTAATGTAGTGCAACCAACTATATTATTCGCTGGGATCCTTATTGATTTCCTATTAGTATGTTTTATGCTAAAATTCTCATTCTCTACTAGCCTTTTCAGTTATCCTAGAGATGGGAATGCATTAATAGTGACCACATGATACATCCTTACCGTGGAGTCACTGATAAAAATGGCGTTTGTCTGACCTGATTTATACAGCAGCAGCCATTCCAATTTGCAAAGAACACATGCAATTTTCATACCCTCTCGAAAACGCATCACCTGTCAGAGGCAGACAAGGAAATCTGCCGTAGGTTCCGACAATATTTACCTGAAATTGTTTCCTTTGTCTAATATGGCTGTGTTGTTGTGAGTTCTACATCGTATGACTTAATCCCCCCTTCCCTTTATACTGATATAATAAATCTTCTTGGTTTGATGTGCCAAACATATATCTGGCTTGCGGATTTGTGTCTCCAGCAAAAAATGAGAAACCATTGTTATTAAAAGCGGACGCACTGAAGTCTTACAAGAACAATAAACACTGAAAGGCACGCCAAGGAGATTGTTACTGATACATGTTTATTAGCCAGCATTATATATCTGTTGCACAGACTTACGATTTTTCTCATAAAAACCCGCTGATGGTTTACTTTGTATTAAAAGGGAAGTCAAGGCGTTCTCCTTTACAGAAACCTTTAAAACAGGGGTCCCCAACCTTTTTTACCCGTGAGACATATTCAAAATGTAAAAAGAGCTGGGGAGCAACACAAGCACAAAAAAGACCCTTGGGGTGCCAAATATGGGTTGTGATTGGCTATTTGGTAGCCCCTATGTGGACTGACAGCCTGCAGGAGACTCTGTTTGGCACTTTACTTAGTTTTTATGCAATTAAGACTTGCCTCCAAGCTTGGAATTCAAAAATAAGCACCTGCTTTGAGGACACGGAGAGCAACATCCAAGGGGTTGGAGAGCAAAACAAGCTACTAGTTGGGGATCACTGTTTTAAAACAAGGTACTTTGTTATATAAATCCTTTATTTTTTGTTTTATACTGTTTAGGCGATATAACGCTTGTTCCCATTGCATCTGACAGCTAAAGCTCAGTCCTGTGCAAAGCAACATGGGCAGCCACCATGCTCTCACGTGCCCAAAGAGAGAGCTAATCAGAAATGAATACACATGGCCCCAAAGAGTGACATCACTAAGACAAGTTCAACTGCTCTTCGTTACTTTATTTGTTAAATTGGCCCTTTTATTACTTGTACAACAGTTCTGCAGTTTTGAATTTAAACTGTTATCTGGCTGCTAGTAAGTGGTATGGGACTGTTATTTGAAAAGCTATTATCCAGATAGCTCTATATTAGGGTAAGGCCATGTCCCATAGATTCCTTTTTAATCAGCAGGATTTCCATTATAAAAACTTTATTTGTGGGTCACCCTGTTCTTATATTATCTTATGGCTCCTTTGCTCTGTTGGATGATTCTAGACAATACATAGAACCAGATTCAGTTTCATGATAAAAAACATAATCTCCTAATTCAATTCCAAATTTCTCCATAGCCTTCTACTGAGTTTTCATGCAATAAGCCATGAGATAAGGTTTTCTCACAGAACTGAATCTCGCCCATAGGGCCAAATCAATGAAAAATATTATTTTTTGGTCTATCACGTGAAAAAATATTGGCAGGATTCAATTTGAGGAGGAAAAAACTCATTTCCTAATTTACTTTCAGTTTCTCCCTAGACTTCATGTGATAAAGAGTACAATAAGGTTTTCTTATTTGAAACGCAACTAGCTCTATGAGAAAATCTGTAATTGAATTAGGAAATAAGCTTTTCTTATCAAATTGAATCTGGCCCATAATGTGATATTCTCATTGCACTCTTTCCTACATTGATCTCCCAGATTAGACATGCGCCAACCCTAAAAACACATAGCAACTAATGAATAGTTTGCTATCAAACAGTAGACCATTAAATAATAACTTCTAGTTGGTATCCATGGGTCTGTCAGCCAGGAGATAACATTGAGTTCTCCCAGACCATGAGAAAAACAGTCCTGAGTTTCAACACTCCAAATTGTAGACCCAACACAGATCTCACAGGTGAAATGGCAGAACAGTATGGCAGGACCATACAAAATGAAATGATTTTCAGCAGTGTATGATGGTCCACAGATCACCAACAATATCCATGTACAATGGTATGGTATCTATTGCACTGATTATGGGTTCATACAATTTAGTTACTCTCAAGTACAGGGTACTGTATCAAACAAAAAAATGAAATAAACTTTTTTACTTGAAATGGACTCAATGTGAAAGTAATTTGGAGCTTTTTGGATGAATGAACAATACAAATGTGGCCATGCTGTGTATAGTAGTATATGGCTGCTGTACTACAAGGATCCGACCATTCAGCTCATGGGCTAGAGAAGTAGGGATTTCATCTGTCTACAGTTTAGCCATTGGGGGGGTCATCATCCCCTTACAAGATTCTTGGTTTCAAGTGATCGATGCCAATACAATTTTGATTATCCAAGCCGATGATTCCCCGGGAGCACATAATATGTAATGGCTGAATTGGCCGGCCCGCTCTGTATGAGTACTCTCCATTCCCATTACCTGAATCATTGTATTTCAAAGCAGCTAGTTGCCACCACCAATGCAAATCTGCTGCCATTGTCTTGATTGTGCTCAAGGTGAGCTTCAAGAATATCTCTTGTCTTGTTAAATACACTGTCTCTCCTGTGAATCATTTGTCACGTATAAATAGTGAATGATGTATAGTCCTGCCTGTTGCATTTGTCAGTATGATACATAATATTTTCACAGGTTGATTCTTGGCACATTCTAAGGTAAACCAAAGGTAATATTTGTACACTATGCAGCTCTTAACCTGTGGCTGAAAGTTGTTGGTGCATTGTCAAGTACACAGCAGAAATCAGGCCCGGACTGGCAATCTGTGGGTTCCTGCAAATGCCAGAGGGGCTGCTGTAAGCTGCCATAGACAGTCACTATTTATTGGGCTGGTGGTGGGCTGCTTGGGCCTCTAGCCCCTCTGTGTACTTGGAATGCCAGGACCTGTTGTGAATCCTAGTCCAAACCTGTTCTACATGGCCTCAGTTGGAAGCTCAGCAAAAAATAGAGGGTCAGAGTAGAAGAGTAGAAGAAGAAGGATTGAAAGTACTGGTGTGCATTGCTAAGTGCTTAGCCTAACAGAAAAGGGTGTAAAAACTAAAATCATTAATATTTTCCATTTTTTTAAAAAATTAAAGCAATTGGGCAACGCATTATACACAGCATATTCAATCTGCTGCATATGTCAGCATTTAAGCATGCTTTTCACCTCCCCGTTTCAGTTGGAGAGCAGATTTTGCATTGTCACGGGGCAGATTTATAGGCAGGTGATGGGAGCAATTTATACTTTGTTTATGACTTCCAGACTGTAGAGGTGCATCTGCAAACCTAACAAGAAACTGCAATTAGAATCACAAAGTGCTGATGCTTGTCAGTCACACTAAAAGTATGTGTGTATGGCTGCCGGTGCCATACATCACGAGGATAATTGACAGGTCTGATCTGTGGATACATGCAGGGTTTTATTTATTTATGCCCAACAATGTTCATAAAATTCTGAGCCAGTGTGAGGAGTTTGTTTAAGGTCGGCTTCTGCATCAAAAAAATAGAATGCAGGCTTGGGTGAATAAATCATGTAAAAAATCGGGTGATAGGTCTGGGGAATCCAGCTAGGAGGGATTTACTGATTAAATGTAATTTAACCTCAAATGATGGATGCAGCCCTGTCAGTTATTTTGTCTTTGTAGCGGTGACCTGGGTAGTCCCTGGTGCTACTAGGAATTGATATTGGTTTATTGTGTCCGCATGTGCTGTCTTCTATTGCACACGGAATGGATTCCTCCATAGAGACATGAATATGCCATTACAGATCACATATGTTGGCACTCAATACCACTGATACCAGAGCAGGAGATATCCCTAGCCTAGTGATTATGGGTTATTCTATAAGGATAAATGACACACAGTATTTTTAATGGCATATTTCATGTCATTCATATGCCCAGTTGCCAGCAGTGAGAAGGTACACTCACATGGACAACAGTCAGCATGGAGGGGTATAGACCATTTGGACAGCACTTTAGCCCTTTCCATGTCCTTTATAAAGTTTATTGAAATAGAGGAAACACCCCACCAACTCTAGAACCTGGAGTCCATCAAAGTGCCATGGAAACACAGGAATCTCTTCTGCACAATATGTAAGTTTGGGGATGCTGTAAATTATGTACCCTGTATTGTATAATATAAAGATATTATAAGTCAATGTGGAATCCCATGACCCTACCTTACCCTGACCCTACCTTACCTTTAATTTTCTTGCCATACAAAACAGGAAGCAGAAGAGACAGAACAGAGCAGACACTCAAAGGCTATAGGAGGTGTCTAGAGGCTGTTACATTTGCAAAAGGAGGCTCAACTAAGTATTGATGTAATATCTCTGTTGGGGTGCCAAAATTTATGCACCTGTCTAATTTTGTTATGATGCATATTGCATATTTTCTGTTAATCCAATAAACTTTATGTCACTGAATTTTCTCTGATTTGGTTAAATGTTGCGCCTACCCAGCAAACTCACACAGACAAAGTATGACATTCCTCCTGCAGAGCGCGGCACATTTTGCTATGTTTGGCCAGCGCTGAGCATGCTTCTCTAGATGCTGACGAGTTCTCATAACAATCACAGTGATCATGAAGTTTTACAGGCAGCCAAAATTTACAGATTTAATGATCGAGCTGTAAACATGATCACATTTTAAATGAGCAATATAAACCTGTGTTCATCGTGAGTCCATTATAGCTTGATTGGAAAAGAAAACTTGCTATGGCTTTGTATTATAAAGCTCCATAGTTTTTGTTATTTGTTGTTTTACAAAAAGCTCTGTAGTGTAACTCAGGAACAGTTTCATGTTAGACCTCATTTGTTCTCTAGAGCAATTTTGCAAGGGCAAAAAAGGTATTTAATTGGCTTCTCCTTCCATTATAAGCCCACTTTTAATAAGCCCCTTCATAGATGAATGTCAAATATACAGGCAACAAAGAAGGGTGGATTAAAATGTAATTCTAAAGAAAGATCCCTTATCCGGAAACCCTCAGGCCCCGAGCATTCTGGACAACAGGTCCCATACCTGTATAAAAAAAAATAAATCATGTACAAATCTGCAACCTTAGCTGTTACCTTAAACCTCAACTACCTAAGGATGCTGGGAACTGTAGTTCAATGAGAGAGAGAGAGAGAGAGAGAGAGAGAGAGAGAGATTGCAGAAGACACCAGCCTTCTTTAAAGGTGCTTTATTCACTTTGCTGAAGGTGGTTGCACGCCACAATATCATGGAAATACACAATCCCCAGAAGTGATAAAATAGAGTCGATCATAAAAGCTATAATAAATTCAAATCAAACAGAGCTATTAAAAGCATTCATCATTTATAGCCGTTAAGGCATATTGTAACAAGCACATTATAAATAATTGATATTAAAGTAATGACTACACAGCAATAAGAATTAGAGATGACAAGTCCCACGTGACTGTGAATATGGGAAACCAATTGGCACGGGAAGAAAGCACACGCAAATAAAGCTAAGTAGTTGAATTAAAAAAGCAGAACATAAGCATGTTAGGATGCAAATGTACCATGCACAGCACTGCGGAAAAATATACTGGTACAAAATGAGCCGTAGACATTATGTGCAAATAGACACTAGGCGGCAGTGCAGTCCTCCCAAAGATGTTATAATGTCTGACTAATGTCAGAATAGCTTTCCACTTTTCCTCTTTGTAATTTATTGGCTGCCAATCCATCTACAGTATGTTGTATTACAAAAGGAAAGTAAAAGCTTTTTTCCGTGCTCATTGTTGGTTGCTGTGCGTGTTTCTATAGGTATGTATGGAACTCTACCAGTTAACACATGTTGCTGTGTAATGAAATGGATAGGGACTAATTTATCATCAGATCATCAGAATATGACTATAGGACTATGAAGATTTTCATTCATCCAGGTCATGGTATATCTAGTAAGTATAAGTATAAGTAAATCTAAAACAACTGGACTTGCTTAGTAATTACTCAGTTGTTTTTGAATTACTTATACTAGATATCAGAATATGACTGTTAAAACACAGTGTAAACACAAAACAAATTTACCCATTAATTAAAATGGTCATTATGCCCTATTTACTACAGAACTGTGTTTGCAACGGGTACATACCTCTACTAGCAAAGATTTATGATATCTTCCCCTAACCCCTTTAAAGGAGAACTAAACCTGAAAAATGAATATGGCTTAAAATGCCATGTTTTATATACTGAACTTATTGCACCAGCCTAAAGTTTTAGCTTCTAAATAGCAGCAATGATCCAGGTCCAGGACTTCAAACTTGTAACAGGGGATCACCATCTTGGAAAGTGTCTACAACACTCACATGCTCAGTGGGCTCTGAGCAGCTGTTGAGAAGCTAAGCTTAGGGGTCGTCACAAATTATCAAGCAGAAAATGAGGTTGGTCTGTAATATAAGCTGATGCTACAGGGCTGATTATTAAATTCTGATGATAATTGCACTAGTTTCTGTGCTGCCATATAGTAATTATTTGTATTAATTACTAATCAGCCTTATAT
Source organism: Xenopus laevis (assembly GCF_017654675.1). Classification (NCBI taxonomy): domain Eukaryota; kingdom Metazoa; phylum Chordata; class Amphibia; order Anura; family Pipidae; genus Xenopus; species Xenopus laevis. Next base: position 53,937,117 of record NC_054375.1, on the reverse strand, counting down.
TGTGAACAGGGAAGAAAGAGGGCATGTAATGAGGAGGGATTAAGGGTAAAAATGATGATACATGAAATTAGGAGAGAGCGGAGGTAAGAATGGTAGGTGGAGAGAGATGAAAGGAGAGCATGATGAGCTGGGGTAGAGAATGGAACATGGTGTAGGGGTGAGATTGTGGTGAAGGGGTTAAAAGGAGACAAACATAGGGAAATTAGAATATACATAATGCATATGGTAAAAACATAGGGGCTGGGGGCAACAACAGATGTTGCTTGGATAGTAGGAGCTACACACAATTTATTAGAAGGGTTGTTCACCTTCAAACAACTGGTTGTTTTCAGATAGATCACCAGAAATGACGACTTTTCCCAATTGCTTTCTATTTTTTCTATGTGGATGTTTTTCTAATAAAGTGCCATTTTTCACCTTCTGAAGCAGCTCTGGGAGGGGGTGTTGCCGACCCTGTATCCTGTTCTAAATTGATACATTTAGTTGATACATTTCTTATCTTTGTCCCTGCTGAGCAGAATCCCTGGGTTTCATTACAGGAAGCTGTTAGAATTGATACAATAGTTGCTAATACTCCACAAATGCTGCTGAGAAATGTATGAACTAAATTTTGCAAAATTGTAACAGTTCATAGTCTGCACCTGAATTACTGAGCTGCCAGACTCAAACACCAGAGACAGGAACATTCAATTTTAAACTTAGATTTTGGGAAAACAGTAAACAATAAATAATGATAATAATCTAAAAACAACTGAACTGAAAAAAAAAGTGTTTGGAAGGTGAACAACTCCTTTAAATGCAAAAGGTTCTTGCAATAAAGAGCCAATTGTATAATCGAGATATCTGGTGTCTCCTTAATGGAAAGAGATGTGCCTTGAAAATCACTCCGGAAAGTGCATTTCTGAATATTCATAGAAATGGCTGCGAGCACGCTATTTTCACTTTGCGATTAAGATAAGACAGAAAATTTCTTAGAGGAAATATTATAAATACTCAGTACGTCTCTGTCTTCAAAAAAGCTCATTTAGTATCTGTACATAAGCAGGCACAGGGATTATAGCGAAAATAATGTTCTTTGCTTTTTGTTTTCCTTCCCTAAACCCCAGATATCTGAACAAACTTCATTCTTATTCCATTTTTAGGTTCACCAAAAGCTAACTAGGGCCAGCAGAAATATTTTTTAGTATTCTGTTTGCTTGTATGGAAATTATCATTTAGAATAACAAGAAAAAGGGGGTTTAGTCCAAAAGGATATACAATTCTACAGTTGCTCATGTGGAACAACAAGTTCCAGATATTTATAGAGTTGTTCGCTAATGAGAGAGCTATCTGTAGCAAGCCTGCATATTAATCAGAACTTTCAGACAGACTGCCATACCTTACAATGCTATATGCCATAGTATAAATCAGAATGCTTACAAACATATACAGTATATTATTATGGTAATAATGCTTTTAAAAGGTATACAGGCTCATTTCCAAATAGAAGGAAACCAAGATTTTTGCACTTTATACCTGCCCCCCATGGAATTGGCACCCAGCACCGGAATGGAGCAAAAAGGCAAATAAATTCATCAGGCTCGAATTTGCGGTGAATTTCAATGTTTTGACCCCAGCAAATACATTTGCAGCGAAAATTCGCAGACGAGAAATTCGATGCGTTGAAAAAATTGACGTCTCGGAAAAAAAATGTGCGCGCGTCAGAATAGTTGCGCGTATAATCATTGTCGTGCGTCAAAATTATTCAGGCACCCATTGACTTTAATGCATTTGGCCGAAATATGCCCACGTATAACAATTGTCTACAATTGAAGCGCATCAAAATAATTTTGACCCCCTTTGACTTCAATGCTTTTCGCAAACTTTTCACCGTTTTGCGAATTTCGAGGGATATTCCTGTGAAGCGAAAAGGGACAAATTCACCCCTCACTAGCTATGAGTTTTCCATTTATAGCCCACACACTAGAAGGTCTATAGAAGGTGAAGAAAGCTTGTGGCCAACACACAGGGGCACATTTACTAGGCTCGAGTGAATGATTAGAATAAAATAAACTTCGAAAGTTTTTTTTTGGCTACTTCGACCATCGAATTGGCTTCTTCGACCTTCGACTACGACTTCAAATCGAACGATTCGAACTAAAAATCATTCGACTATTCGACCATTCGACCATTCGATAGTCGAAGTACTGTCTCTTTTAAAAACAACTTCGACCATCTACTTCGCCACCTAAAACCTACCGAGCATCAATGTTAGCCTATGGGGAAGGTCCCCATAGGCGTTCCTATCTTTTTTTGATCGAAGGAAAATCGTTTGATCGATGGATTAAAATCCTTCGAATCGATATTTGAAGTCGAAGGATTTAACTTCGAGGGCCGAATATCGAGGGTTAATTAACCTTCGTTATTCAACCATTAGTAAATGTGACCCACAGTGTTTGATTAGACACAGCTACAACTGTAGGATAAGCCGGCTTTATAAATACGGGGGGGGGGACAAAAGACAATTAATTATATATTAATCTCTGAATTTTCATTTAGTCAAAAAATACAGTGGCACTTTAAATGCGTAATATACACTATATATTATACACTGTAAACATCTGGTTTGTATTTGTAGGTGTCCTTTAATTTCCAAAAAGCCCAATAGGCTTTTGTTTCGCTCAGATTCCAGTGGTTATCCCCATTACCTTAATGCTTATTAACCAGCTTTGCCATTGGGAGGGTTTATCATTACAACAAAGTGCCACCAACTTTAATACACAAAAGTGGAAATTGTTAAAGCAAAATGTTTCATTTCTATTTGTTTTAGTATACAACTTGACTATAACTTTATCTATGCAGACTTCCACCTATGTTTCTTGGCAAATGGCACTTGCAACTCAGTGTATTTTTATTTATTTAGTAAAAAGTTTGTCCTCCCTGTTTATACTTAGTAAACAATGTACTATGCGTATTATACAAGTAGCACTAAATAAATAAATAATGTTATATTTACAGGTATGGGACCTGGTATCCCGAATGCTGAGGACTTGGGGTTTTTCAAACAAGGGATCTTTCCATAATTTGGATCTCCATACCTTAAGTCTGCTAAAAAATCAGGTAAACATTAATTTAAACCAATAGGATTGTTTTGCCTCCCATAAGGGTAAATTATATCTTAGTTGGGATCAAGTACCTGGTGCTGTTTTATCATTACAGAGAAAAGGAAAATAATTTCCAAAATAATCTAAATTATTTGTTTAAAATGGAGTCTATTGGTGCCGGCCTTCCCATAATTTGGAGCTTTATTGATTACAGGTTTCTGAATAACAGATTCTATACCTGTACATACATATTAAGTTTTCCTCTGCCCATAAATAAACTGTGTAGTCACCTTCAATGCAAAGTAGTTATTTCACAGGAGAATGTTGCAGTTTTGTATGGTGTGCCGTTTGTCCCAAATGCATTCTGTATACAAAACTATCCCTAATACACAGAATGAATGTCTCTCATGGTATATAAGTATTTGTGACCATACAGATAAAAAATATATACAAAATACTTATTTCTATTAAAGAATGAGAACAAAATCTGGTTAGTGCACAAAAGGATGTCATTATATCACAAACTCCATTCTGTACAGTTTAACAAGCAATCTGTGTCACAAAAGTATAACCTCCATGTAACGGACGCACTTATGTGCAAAGTTACTTACAGAATGAATTATGTAAAAACAAAGTTGGACATAATATATAATAGTGTAACTAACTAGTGCTTGTCAAGCTAGATTTGAATGACAAAATAGATATCTGTGACAGAAAGCAAGATTTTATAGTACAGGATTCATTCTTTCCACAAAATGACAGTTTTGTTTCACAAAACAGATAAAATAACCATTCTGTGAAGCAACACTGTCAGTCACATTCCTGAACCAATAAGAACAAAGCTTATTGCCATATACAAACAAGATAAGAAGTGGCCAGCTCTGCTCCACATGGCTAAGGCAAAGTATCTGGCCTGCTATAGAGGGCGTCCCCTGTGCTGCATAGTAATAAACATGAACAAACTTTTCTTAAAAGAGCTGTTAAACACTACAGGTTCATAAATGGAAGTTTTTACAAATGGCTGAGAAATATAATGCTGCACTTATAATGATTGTAGAGAAAGAAAAGTATGCAAAACATAAATATGATCATTTTAGGTGATATGGCTATTCTTATTGTAGTAACCTGCTTGTGTGGCCATTTTGGTTAAGGGCATTCCTGCTGTTTTGCCATTATCTTATAACTCACTCCTGTTCCTCTTCCTGTCTAAGCTGAGAGCAATAATGGGACAGGCCAAACCCACCTGCCGTGTTGTATTAAATGTACCAGAAGTTACTGTGCTTGTCTGGCTGCTTTGCCTGACTCTCAGAGTCAGTTATAAGTTTTGTATATGATAGTTAGACTCCAATGTCTCCTCCTAGCTGTAATCTTGCACCAATTAGCTTGTAGTTGTCTCTTAATAATGTGCTTACCTATAGTTCAACTACTAAATAATAGCTTTAGTCAGGGGCGATCCTGGCCCCTCCGCCGCCTGAGGCAGCAGCAGTTGCTGCTGCCCCCCCTCCCCTGGAAATTCGCTCTTATTGCTGTCCCTGGTACCTAGTGCGGCACTGCCGCCTGAGGCGACAGCCTCAACTTGCCTCATTGGCGAAGTACCCCTGGCTTTAGTCAGAGACTTGGGACTGATCATGTGCATCACACATTGTGTATAGTATGATGTGTAGGTTATATGAGCAGCCACTCCTGAGTACTGTGTGTAAACAAAAGGCTTCAGGACTTCAACTTCACCTCCTATTGTGAATTCGGGGTCTTTTCGCCACTTCGGGACTTCAGCTTCTTCTTTTCGGCACTTCCGCATTCGGTAATATGCGAAATGGCTGTACGGCTCGGGCGCTCGTAAAGGGGACCCGGCTCTTTGAAAAATGCAGCACTTCTTGGCCCCCCTTCAGGCCCGGAACACTTGTCCCCCCTGTCCCCCCGCTGTTGGCGGCCCTGGACATGCATGTGACTAGGGCGCAGTTGTGCTCTCTGCTCTAGTGTTGTGCCCCCCTCGACCCACTCTGATGTGAAAAGGTTAAGCACTAGGCAGGTAAGGGGTTGGCATCATTAGAGTCTTTTGTTATAAATAAATATAAAGCATTGTATAGCTTGTTGCTTCTATATAAATAGATTATGATCCCCTAAATGACCCCTTTTTGTTTACACACAGTACTCAGGAGTGGCTGCTAATATAACCTACACATCATACTATACAGAATGAGTGGGGGCAAATTTTTTTGACCACACCCATTTTTGTGGCCACACCCCGTAATTACCATGTTCATTTTACAAAGTTTGGCAGGTTATAAAAGTTTGAAAATATTTCTCCTTATCTAAACTGTTAAAATTACTTATTTTCTTATCTCAAAACTGTTACAAAGTATCTTAGTTGCACCTTTACACTTTGAATTGGTGCCTGCTGGAAGTCTGCGTTCATTGAGTGCCTGCTCCTTTTTACATTTCGGTTCGTCCGCCCCCTATGCTGAGGGCTCAGGGTAGTGCATCTGGGCTATTTCCCTTACGTGGTGAGTAATTTGTTTACCACATTGAAGTACCCATACTACAGATGACTTCTTGTAAGTTAGAACTTTTGTTTCTTTTTCTGGCTGTTCAGTGCAGAGAAAATAGGGACTTTCCAGTAAAATGAAGGACTGCAGGCTGAGCTGTTAAAAGAGGGACTGTCCCTCAAAAATAGGGACAGTTGGGAGGTATGCACTGTGCACATGATCAGTCCCAAGTCTCTGGCTAAAGCTATTATGTAGTAGTTGACGTCCATACCTCCCAACACTTTGGAAATAAAAAGAGAGACAAAAATTTTTTTTGCACGTAGTGCAGCAATTTTCTTTGACCACACCCATTTTGTGTCCGCACCCCCTAATTACCATGTTCATTTTACAAACTTTGGCAGGTTATAAAATCTTTTAAATATTTCTCCTTATCTAAACTGTTAAAATTACTTATTTTCTTATCTCAAAATTGTTACAAAGTAACTTAGTTGCACCTGTTAGCTGTACTGGCCTCTCTGCCAAAAGCCAATTAAGTTAGAAACTTTGTTTCTTTTTCTGGCTGTTCAGTGCAGAGAAAAGAGGGACTTTCCAGTACAAATGAGGGACCTCAGGTTGAGCTGTCAAAAGAGGGACTGTCCCTCTGAAAAAGGGACAGTTGGGAGGTATGTGTGCATGATCAGTCCCAAGTCTCTGGCTACAGCTATTATGTAGTAGTTGATCTATAGCTAAGCACATTATTAAGAGACAACTACAAGCTAATTGGTGCAAGATTACAGCTAGGAGGAGACATTGGAGTCTAACTATCATATACAAAACTGATAACTGACTCTGAGAGTTAGGCAAAGCAGCCAGACAAGCACAGTAACTTCTGGTACATTTAATACAACACGGCAGGTGGGTTTGGCCTGTCCCATTATTGCTCTCAGCTTAGACAGGAAGAGGAACAGGAGTGAGTCATAAGATAATGGCAAAACAGCAGGAATGCCCTTAACCAAAATGGCCACACAAGCAGGTTACTACAATTAGAATAGCTATATCACCTAAAATGATCATATTTATGTTTTGTATACATTTCTTTCTCTACAATCATTATAAGTGCAGCATTATATTTCTCAGCCATTTGTAAAAACTTCCATTTATGAACCTGTAGTGTTTAACAGCTCTTTTAGGAAAGGTTTGTTCATGTTTATTACTATGCAGCACAGGGGACATTAGAGGGCGCTCTCTATAGCAGACCAGATACTTTGCCTTAGCCATGTGGAGCAGAGCTGGCCACTTCTCATCTTGTTTGTATATGGCAATAAGCTTTGTTCTTATTGGTTCAGGAATGTGACTGACAGTGTTGCTTCACAGAATGGTTATTTTATCTGTTTTGTGAAACAAAACTGTCATTTTGTGGAAAGAATGAATCCTGTACTATAAAATCTTGCTTTCTGTCACAGATATCTATTTTGTCATTCAAATCTAGCTTGACATGCACTAGTTAGTTACACTATTATATATTATGTCCAACTTTGTTTTAACATAATTCATTCTGTAAGTAACTTTGCACATAAGTGCGTCCGTTACATGGAGGTTATACTTTTGTGACACAGATTGCTTGTTAAACTGTACAGAATAGAGTTTGTGATATATTGACATCCTTTTGTGCACTTACCAGATTTTGTTCTCATTCTTTAATAGAAATAAGTATTTTGTATATTTTTTTATCTGTGTATGGTCACAAATACTTATATAACATGAGAGACATTCATTCTGTGTATTAGGGATAGTTTTGTATACAGAATGTATTTGGGACAAACGGCACCCCATAGTTTTGCTTAGAATTTCTGTCAAACAGCCAAATCCTTGTGGCTTAATCAAGTAATCTCCCAAGAACCCAATTTAGTTTATGGGATCTATGGGACAGGGACTTCCCTAATGTAATGTGTGGTGTACAGTTATTTTGCTTTAAGACAATAAAGGTGACAATACACTCATGTCTCCCTCATCAAATCATGCATCCATTGTTGAGATTATTTCACAAATTCACCTTTATTTCCCCAATGCATTCACTGTTAAGAGAGAACATTAGGAGAGCAATTTTCTGATGCACGCTTGTCTATGACCTTTGATTACATTAATTAAGTCTTAAAATCACCAGGCAGCAGAGGCATACTTTTCTCATAGCCAGTACAAGATTACGTAAAGGGCATGTAAAGGTGAAAAAAATTAAATCCCATTTTTACTTTCTTTAATGAAAAAGAAGCATATCTCCAATATACTTTCATTGAAAAATGTGTACCGTTCTTATAAGAAACCTGACTGTATGCAGTGAAATTCTCCCTTCATTTACTACTGTGGATAGGAATTGCCAGATGGTCCCTAACTGCTGGGCAGGGAAACAATCATACTTATGAACAGCAGGGGGAGCCCCCACCTTACTTCCCAGCCATGCAGAACTCAAGCAGCTTTGTTTGTTTCCCTGTAGAGTAGTCGCCGACTGTATAGAGATTTGTATTGGATTTTATTTTAGCCTTTACATCCCCTTCAGGTCCCCTGCAGGGACAAAGATCATCGAACCAGATTTAAACAGATAAACTGTGATTCTGTTTGGAGAATTATTTTGCTGCAGCCGCTGGTTCTGCAGAGTTGGAGAAAGTTTGTATTAAACAATAGAAATAAAAAAAATAAAATCCACATTAGATTACATGACAACACAGAACCCAGTGCAGTCTGTATATTCTGATTATTAATCAGTCTTGCTGTATCGGCTCCTGGCAGATATTATTTGACTAGTGCTGTTTTGATCATTTATGATGATCCCTAAGCAACCCAGACCACACTGAGCACGTGCACAGTCTTGGTCTTGCAAAGATGTTTAACAAAGTCATTTGTTTGATTAGGCTTCTGGTGCAGTAAGTTCATGTTTATATTTAGTATACAAAATACAGCATTTTCTAGCCTTATTCTATTCTAGACTTTACTTCCCCTTTAGGGACTGGACTGCATGTTTCCAAGAACCTACAATCAGTTAGTCATCATGATTTGTGGACTTACACAGAACCACTGGACGTTGGAAAGTTTACTCATCAAAGATGTCTAAAATCAAAATATATAACTGTAATTTCTCCTGAAAAAATGGCATTGCTGGCATGAACGACGAGTCTTTAAATACCAAAAATGTGACATGTCCTATCAGGATTTCGGCTACCTTTCTGTAACAAGAAAAATAATGAACGTCCCCTCTGAGGCAGAAGGTCTTGCAGTAATTAATGCTAACACATACCAGGGAAATGTTTGACAGCCGTAATAAATAACTCAACATCCAAATATCATTAGCAAGGGGGCCTCTAATGGGATAAGAATCTACATTTGTGCAAAAGCCTGTGCCTAGGCTTTATATACAACATCAAATAATAAAACTAATCACATAAAACATACACTTTCACAATAGAAAAACAACAATTTACATATTTTGGCATAAAGATGAGCAAATACAAATCACTGTATTTAATCCAATCTGAAGTGAAAAAGATCTTCAAGACAGGACAGACCAGGTCTCTTGTGGCTAGGCCTTATGAATGTAGATAGCTTCACGTGAGTCCTTTACTAACCTTTACCCTACCATCTTTATTCCTTTACCCTACCATCTCATATTCCTTAGTTTTTCCAAGTCTCCTACACAGCAATATCAATATTACTATTCCTCTATAGTATACTAATCCGCCCCCCCTGGCGATTTAGCGATAAAACCCGGCAAGTTTTATTTCACATATTAAAGTCTTGGGTAGGTCCCAATTGAACAAAAAATGCCACTAGATACCTTCCGCTGGTTCCTTAACAATCACCGCTCCCAAATCATAGACCTTGGTATCACACAACAGTTAAACCAGGAGATAATTTTATTTATTGGGATTTGTATAACACATATACATTTCCCCAGTGCTTTACGGAGATTATACATCATTCACATCAGTCCCTATCCCAGTAGAGGTTACAATACAAGGTCCTATAACATTAACATACACACTATAATCAATTTAAACAAGAGCCATTTAACATGCCTGTATGTTTTTGGAGTGTGGGAGGAAACTCATGCAGACACAGGAGAACATACAAACTACTTGAAGATGGTGCCCAAGCCAGAATCAAACCATGGTGCTGCGAGGCAGAAATGATGAATAAGCACAAACTAAAAAGAAAACATATTAACTCTCAATCTAGACTCCAGCCTAGAGACTTTTAGGGCAAAACTCAAATTTTTTAGTTTTTTTTTTTTAACTCAAATTCTTCAAGATTTATTAAAGCCCAATGCAGCAAAAAGCCCAAATCTGAAAATCCACCATCTCAGACCTGCCAATGTTGTGTATTAGTGTTAGCGTTAAAGTCAGTGGCAGAGGTCCCTCTCCTATTTTGAAGTTTCTGGGGTCTGCGCTGGAATTAGCCTGAAAATCTGACCTTTTCGAGCAAAAATCTGAAAAATTTGTGCTCTTCGGGCAAAATTCGAAAAAATTCTGGCGTTTCGGGTAGAAGCCAGAAAAAAACGTACGATTCGGGAAAAAACTCTGAAAAAATCATACATTATGGTTTTCGCTTAATTTTATCAATGCTTACACGATCCAATTAAGTTGAGGTTTTTAAATAATAAATAAGGTCAAATCATGGATTCTAGTTTGATCTTACTTTTTTTTAATTAAAAAAACAGAAAAATGTTCATTTTGATTAAAGAACCCCCTTAATATCCAGAAGGAAACTCAAACTAATTCTTTAAACAATTCCCCCTGAAACTATGGCTGTACCAAAACTTTGGCTGTACCAAAGCCAGCCCTCCTTGCAATCTAAAAAAATACCAAAATTTTCACTTCAGACACTGGAGTCAATCTTCTTTCAAATACCTTGATGTCAATGTTTTTCTCATTCTTAATATATTGGAGTCAATGGGCTTTTTTAATGTAATGCCAAATGCATTGGAATCATTGGGTGTTTTTTCTCACTTTTATTCTTGCATTTTTTTCCAGTATAAACAAAATGCATGGTGAAATTCTAGTGCAGATTAGGGACATTTTTTGCTGTAAAATAGCTAAAAACAACAAATTTCATAAATTTAGGGGAAAACTTTGCTCATGCCAATTTATAATAAAGCTGAAAGGCTTCTGGGAAGTTTTAAGGAAGGTTGAGACCAGCCAGCCTGAGATAGTGGCAAACACTAAACACATGTGGAAAATATTATTAAACTGCACATCAAGTCAATAGAACCTTTACAGAAGCTTGAAAAAGCAATGCAAAATGAAATATACACTGAATATATGAATAAGTATGTTTTTCAGTGCAAAGCAAACCTCAATTTTTATGTTTTAAATTGAATATTAGGATAACAGTTAGGATTTCTTAGATTTTTTTCAGCTAGGAAAACAATGATGCATTCACCTCTTAATATATGGACAAATGGAGATATAGATTTCAGATTACGGTGCATATTGATAATATTACACAGCTGTCAAATATCTGAACGGCTGATACAGTCAAATGCATGTGTTTGTTGCAGGTAAAAATCTATTTAATTCATCCAGAACAAAGAGTGGAAGCTGGGGCGATACTCTTGCATCAATAGAACTGCTGGCCCTGTATAGTTCAGAAAGGGATTTGTCAAGCAATGTTGCTTTAATAGACAAAGGTTTAATCAATGGGGTTTGTTAGGTAACCCTCAATATTTCATGTCTAACCTCAGACCAAGAGATGATGAACCTCTTTGCCGAAAAAGCTGCTCTGGTCAAATTGCCACCCTTTCTTTATTTTTTTAAGCAATGAATCCTTTTATGCCTAAGACCCTTGTACTTGAATTTTAATTTGGTCCATCAATAATTCATTATTAATGAAGAGCAAACATCCAGCTGCGCATATTACATTGCAAAAGTGTATTTGTATATTTGAAAAAAAAATTCAAAACAATCCACCCACAAATCTCTAAATCGGCTTATTGTTTGCCCTTTCTTTCTATGAAGGAACATTTTAGTCAGGTATAAGTAATTCTGTCAAAATCCTTTGCATGAATTTTTTTGGCAGCAAGTAAATACTGAAGATAAATGAGCATTCTATAAAACAATGCTGGCAGAATACGCTTATCATTTAAGCCCCTGGGTAATAAATGTAAAAGGAACTTACTCAAAGGAAAGGCATCTGGATAAACAAGTATGTGAGAGAAATGACAAGAAGATGAGAGCTGCTTTTGAGTTTTAAAGTCAGACGGGAAAAATGTATCATTACAGAAGTACAAGCGAGGTAACAAAAATTCAAATAAGGCAAAATGTAGGGGGGAAATACAAAATATGTATAAGAAAGCTAGGCCAATGCAAGGCAAAAGTTATTCTAGAACACAATGATTACAATTCGCATAATAAGACTGTGTCAGCATGAAGAGAGTAAATAAATGATTGCTGAGGCAGAGAATGCAGGCAGGGCCGATATTCCATAGAATGAAAGCAGAATCGGTAAAATGATTTACATCCGAGAAGCAAAATGCTGTGCTGCTGCCTGGGACCAATGGTGTAACAATAAGGAGAGCAGACCCAGCAATCACAGCAGGGGCCCCAGGGAAAAAAAAGGACAAAACATTCGCTTTTTATGTGAATACGACAAAGTGTTCAACGTTTACACATGTCCTACATTTTTCTATGAAAAACTTGTTATGCAGGGTGCACAATAAGGTTTAAGAGTTCATAGTAAAGCAAGAGACTGTAGCGATGGCAAATTCACTGCGAATTTACACTTTCGCCGCAGACGAATAAATTCACGAATTTGCAGCGAAAATTCAAATTGTCACCGGCGTCAAAATCCACGTTCTGCATCGGGACAAAAATCGCCCAACGCTAAAGAGAGGGCAATAACATTTATTATTTAAAATGCACAATAAATATATAAGTGTACAGTATAATAAGGCAAAAGGTGCAGTATCTGTTTATGGTGTTGAGAGATGTATTGCATATATCTTGTGTATACCTGTGAGATGTGTTTTTGATGTGTTTTTGTTTTTCATCCATGTTGGGTATAAAAAGGGAAACTACCTGGGATACCACACCTCCTCTGGTGTAGCGTCCAATGATGCGAAACGCGATAAAAGGGACAGTGAGGCACGGAGATACCTCTGTCCCTTTGTTATGGTTATGTTGTCATTTAATTTTGGATGCATTTATGTGCACCAAATAAGCATTTCATGTGTGAGACTGCCTACTACTTGTATAATAATATCATCTTGTTCATTTCTTTGATCCTTCCTCTCTTCCACCTAAGCTGTCTCTTCCTCCTCTTCTTCTTGACTCCACTATTTGCTGAACACAGTATCAGTCAGTATAATGTCCAATTAAAACAACAATTTAACAGCTTAATACATTAAAAGTCATGTACATAGTGATATAACCTAGCATTCACATGCATGCTCTATTTATAGGGACAGTTGGGAAATGACAGCTGCTGAAATGCGCATTGATGTTCAGAATATTCCTATCAAATCAGTTCTAAGCAGCGTCTGAGTAGTGTTTAGCTCATGTCTGTCTGCATCAGGGCTCATTTCATCTCCAGCTCCCTGAGGACTTCCATATCATAAAAGATCCTTAATATATTCACAATTGGAGGGTAAGCAAGCTACTGAATTACTAGTATCTCTCAGAGCAGGTACAGACATTCATTTCTCCATTTTCGTATCTATAACAATCACCCTGACTCTCTCGGCATTCTGAAGTTCATTTCATCTTTTCTATTATAAAAGGCAAAATATAATATTTGACTTAAAAAACGTTTTTAGATTTCTCCTATCTAGGATAGGAATGGTAACTCAGTGAACTAAGACTCATTATTGAACAGCTCACTGGAAACAAGTCAACTCTTACGTGATATTTCTCGAGGTGTTTGTAGCAAACAATTCTGATTGGTGCAAAAAAAGTTTGAAATAGAATATTTGCCAGAGCAGTGCCAATCTCAGTGTTCCTCCGGGATCAATTCTCAGAGATACATAAATAGAAAAATAGGAATGGGTCAGAGGCAGTAGAGAGATGTAAAAGCATGGAGTATGGAAAAGTAGCCTTTAGGTGTAGCTAGGAGAGGTCATGGAGATGTGAGTGTAATGCTTGACCATGTGGCTTTTCACAAACCTCTCCAGCATTTATGGAGGTACAGGTATGGGGCCTGTTATCCAGAAGCCACGGGACCTGGGGTTTTCTGGATGAGGATAAGGTATATCCATTTTTAATTTTCATTAATGAAACCAAATAGGATTATTTTGCCTCCTATAAGGATTCATTATATCTTAGTTTTGATCAAGTACAAGGGACTGTTTTATTATTACTGAGAAAAGGCAATCATTTTTAAACATTTGAATTATTTTATTAAAATGGAGTCTATGAGAGATGGCTTTCCCGTTATTTGGAGCTTTCTGGAACATAGGTTTCAGAGCCAGACCAACCCAGCCTAGGCAACCTAGCTGGCCACGGCGCCGGCTGATAAAGCGTTCCATCGCGCATGCGTGGAACTGCACGCAAGTGCGCATGTGCATTTACTTACCGAAACTCCAGCAGAGCCGGAGAGACACAGAAACTGTGCTTGTGTGCGCATACGCAGAATCGCATTTATGCACAGAATTTACAGCAGCGGCCTGGGAGAAACGGGATCGGACATGGGGTAGGCAACAGAGCAGGTACGTGCCTGGCGTCCCCCAGCTTTGTGCCCTAGGCACGTGCCTACTCTGCCTACCCCTAGTTCCGGCCCTGATAGGTTTCCAGACAACAGATCCCATACAGATCCCATACTTGTAACTACTAGGAAGTAGAGAAATTGGACAGTGCTATGTAGGAGAGCTGGAACTAAGTTGGGGAGTTTGGAGATGGGAGTAACTAATGCTTGTTTGGATGAGGATGGACATTACAAGAAAACAGTGAAAGGTTGAGAAGGTGGGGTAATTGAGGGGATATCAGCATTAAATTGTGAGTATTGGCATTTAAGGAAAGAACCAGGTATGGGTTCAAGAGAGCAGATTGTCTACCGTGGGTAGTGTATGAGAAAGAAAGTGTCCTTCAGCTGATCTAGTCTTCATGGAACATGTTTCATGTGACATTGTTTAAAATGACACTATGTTTGGTAGTGGCAAGGTGGAGAAACTGGGCCTCACTTACTGTTGTGGACACAATCACTATGGACAAAAACATGAGTAAGTTTAAGGTATTCTGTCATGAGCTTTATGGTGTAGTTTTTATTTCTAGATTTTTAAGTTGTAATATCAGTGTGTAGGCAGCCATCTCGGGTCATTTTGCCTGGTCATCTTTACAACGGTAACGAGTAACTGAAGTTTATCAGAGCAGAAGTCACATGACTGGGGGCAGCTGGGAAACTGACAATATGTCTAGCCCCATGTCAGATTTCAAAATTAAATATAAAAAAAAATCTGTTTTGCTCTTTTGAGAAATGGATTTCAGTGCAGAATTCTATTCACTATTAACTCCCATGACAGTATCCCTTTAAACGCATTCACACTCAAATCAGTTAAGTCTTCTTTACTGGGACTAGTGGTGCTAGTCTACTAGACTCCATGCCAAATACAGTATATATAGTATATGAAAACTTACTGAATAAATGGTATCCCTCACTCAACTACAATCTCTATCTTAATCTTTAGCATTGAAATGTCAGTCTTAATTATATAAATAATGCACAGGCCTAACTTTTCGACAGTATTTCCTAATCATTTTCTTGTTTATTATCCTCAAGCCGTAATGAGGATCCCTTAGCTGAAATGTATGTAATAAGAAGCTTTCTGTTTATAAGCAAACTATATTACACGTACAACTCATTCAGGTTTGGGATTTTCTTATAACAAGATCACATAGGCAGGGAAATCCATGATAGAAAATATATGATGCTTCTATATGTCAAACAATAATGTCTACTTAACTGAACTCTGGGAAAATATGGCAGGCAATATGTAGGGATATAGAAGGGATAAGCCATTCATATTGTTTAATAATAACATATTTATTTTTTATGCTTGTCATGTGCTGATTATAAAAACACATTAAAACTGCTATCACCTGCCTGTGTTTCTGTCCTCCATCATGATTACATATACGCCTAACCTTTTGCATCTCCTGCACATTTCAGTTGTGTAATATCCATTTCCAATCCTGTTTTTAATAACATTGTAAATTATGCTGTGATATCTAGATTTTTCTTCTAATAAGAACAAAATACAAGACAAATAAATGCAACATACAGTTACAATAAAGATTTAGGGGCCCGTTTACTAAAGTGCGGTAAATCTGACTTTAAGTTTCCGCATGTTATCGCTGAGAATATTTTTACGCCAGAATATTCGCAGCGACTAAGTTTACTAAACAGCGATGCGCTCAGAAGTCATTGCGATCACTTGCGGTAACTACGTTAAGGAACCAGCTTACGTTAGCGGTAATTTTAGCGAGTTGTTTTATGGCGGTTATTATGGCAATTTTTACTGTGACATTTATGGCCAGAAATGCATCTTCAAAACTCATAAACTTTATTGACTGATGATTATACCATCCAACAACATTACCAGAGTAACACCAATCAAACATGTCTGCATCATATAAACCCTTCTGCCAATAGAATCATAGGAACAAGAAATGATACCAGTCAATCTCTTTGCTTCATAGAAATGCACAGTTTAATGTAGCCAATCACAATGAAACCAAAAAAGTGTAGAGGCTGACGAATCCTTGGACTGTGATGCCCACTGCCAATAATACACCTCTGAGCTGAAACTGCTGCTGTTGCAACAGATAGAAGCAGAAGCCAAAACATCCTGTCAGCAATAGCTACAGATCTGTCTCCTGTCAGCAAAGAATGATGGGTAAAAAAAAAACAGTATTATGGGATATTTCCTGCCCGTTGAAAATTTTCTGGCGAGAAAAATACTTTTACGCCATTACATAGGTGGCGGTAAAAGTTTGCAAATATTCTGGCGTTAATTTTGTCTTTAGCACATTTCGCTGTTTAGTAAACCATGCGTTAATGTGTACGTAGCGTTATTTTCAGCGAATGCGATAACTGGCGAACAATTATTCTTGCGCAAGAAAATTCGCAAATTTATATTTACCCAGGTTAGTAAACTGGCGATAACATATTTGGCGAAATTGCTGTCTATATATTGTGCAAATATTTTTAACGCACTTTAGTAAATGGACCCCTATGTGCTTAGTGTCAAGGAGACAAGAGGATGGAGGTCCCTGCCCCATAGAGCTTACAATCCATTTACAGATTGGAAGTGCCAGCTAGAATTGGGTTAGTGAATTTAATTTTAGAATTTAATCTCCCACATACATAAAATGGAAATTATGCAGAAGAAGAATGAAGAAGAAACGTTTGCATTCCAGTCCATTCCTTTCATTCTCTACTCAAAGATTTTGCAGCTACCTGTTTGGAGTTAGTTGTAGTGTAGATGATTGTATAAGGTTCTTCGCGTAATACTTTTTCAATCGAAATATTTTTTCTTCTATATCTGGTGCTCTGTATATTGGTGGCTTTGTTGATGTGTACAGTATCTGGTTATTATGAAACAAATAGATCTGATTTTTGAAAATTGTCCTTTATCAACAACACAACCTGAGTTTATTTTCGTTTGCTAGAAACCGCGCCATAAAGTGTCGAAATACCATAAATGAGCTCAATAAAACTATACTTGGTCGATACATGTCTATTCATCTCTTAAACTTTGTCCTTAGGAAGTAGGTGAGGCTGATCTGGACAAAGTACAAGTTTGCTGCCTTTTGCTTTCATTTCTGTGTATTTCCAGCGCTGTTTGCACCTGTTGCCTTCGCTGTTGTTTGTCCTGCAGGAGCACAATGTCATCTCCATGGTTTTCCAGTACAATTGCTTCTGCTATTCTGCACCCTGGAAAGGAACAGGCAACCCCTGGATATGTGGTGGGTAAAATAGAAGAACTGCAGTATGATTTTGCATTTGGTATACCTTTATGTTGGTGTATATATGTATGAATATATATATATGTGTGTGTGTGTATGTGTTAGGGATGCACCGAATCCACTATTTTGGATTTGGCCGAACCCCCGAATCCTTTGCGAGAGATTCGGCCGAATACCGAACCGAATCCGAACCCTAATTTGCATATGCAAATGGAAAGGGGAAAACATATTTTTTACTTTCTTGTTTTCTGAAAAAAGTCATGCAATTTCCATCCCGCCCCTAATTTACAAATGCAAATTAGGATTCGGATTTGGTTCGGATGGGCAGAAGGATTCGGCCGAATCCGAATTCTGCTGAAAAAGGCCGAATCCTGGCCAAATCCCGAACCGAATCCTGGATTCGGTGCATCCCTAGTATGTGTGAGTGCAAATCAAATTCTACCTGATACATCAGTGACATAACTGAACCAATATACAGATCAAATAAAGGATACATCATAGTAAACAATAGCTGCACAAGAACACTATTTCCAAGCTGGTGAAAAAATCAAGATCTGGTTGTTTGGCCTGATTCCCAGGCTAGTATATTTTTTTGCCTTATTTGGACCCAATCTTAGAATAAAGTTATCAAATCACATATGAACCAAGTGCATATATACAAACTGCTGACTGCAAACTGAGCCAGATGCAGTTCACCAATGACTAAAACAAATCTAACCTTAAAAGAAGGCTATAACTTCTCTTAAATAACCTTGCACAAAGCACCATGACAAAAAAGGTCATTATTCTTATTTCTATCTTGTATTTGCAAAAGTTAAAGTGCAATAGCTGTGTGTTTGCTGTTCGATATAACACTTGCATTTATCTTTATTCTGTTTTTAAACAAACTACCAACAGATCCCCATTTTGTTCAGTGAAAATATAGCTAATATATATTCCTGAAAAAACTAAAAAAGCAAAGTTATCCCTGATTAAAATACTATATAAAGTCACACTAGTGCGAAATGGCATAGGGTTTTTTTTTTTTGCCAAAATTGCTTTGTACCAGAACTGTAGCATAGAGCCCACAAAAACCATGCTGCAATCAATTTACCCTAAACAATTTAAACAATTGACCATTATTTCCAGATTGACGATTTGTTCAGTGTCAAAAATGGAGTTTGCGGGGGGGCGTGGCCTGAGGCTAGATGTGATCAGACGTACATTGCGCAGCTCTTCTCCCTGAGCCCTTATTATTCTGAGTTGGGCACCCTATTTGATTCTTACAACGGCTCTGGAAGACGGACACGGGCACCCTTTACCCCAGAGACTACTAATGGGGCAAAATAAAGCCCAGAAACGGGCCTCTGTGGCAGCAGGGAAGCTGGGGAAATTTGCCCGCGAGGAGAGGCAAGATGGCGCCGACACTCCACCGAGCGCTCCCTCCTCACCCACCCCACCGGCAGAGGACGAAACAACCCTGCTTGACATCCTGCGGGAGATCAGGGCATCAACAGAGGCGAGTGCCACGCTGATCAATACTAAGACGGATGAGATCAAGCTGGATCTGTCTATAATTCGACAGGATTTACAGAAACTGCGAGAGAGGACGACGGAGGCCGAAAGGCGGATCGGCGCGCTGGAAGACACATGCGGCCCGTTGCCGGAGCAGCTGCGAGAGGTCCAGAGGCATGCCCATAGTAACACCGCTAAGGCAGATGACCTCGAAAATCGCCTCCGCCGCAACAACCTCCGATTCGTGGGCTTCGCTGAGAAGGTAGAAGGGGCCAAGCCTGAGGCCTTTGTTGAAACCTGGCTGGCGGAAGTGTTTGGGCGCGAGCAACTGTCCACCGCTTTCGCAGTGGAGAGGGCCCACAGAGTCCCGACGCGACAGGCCCCCCCAGGAGCTCCACCAAGACCCCTTATAGCGAGGCTTCTGAACGCCAAGGACCGTGACACCATCCTCTCACTGGCCCGGGGCAGAGAGTCCATTCGGTTCCAGTCGGCGAATATCTCCATCTACGCAGATTATTCAGCGGAGGTCCAACGGCAAAGGGCGAAGTTTCTGGACGTCAAGAGACGGATGAGAGCGGCCAAGATGATTTATGCAATGCTTTTTCCCGCACGCTTGAGGGTTACGGTCAACGGCTCCTCGCAATTTTTTACCACCCCGAAGGAAGCTGACCAGTGGCTGGATTCCATCAACATACCGCCTCTTTAACCGGGCTGGCAGTCCCATGGCTGGCAAGTACTTATATCTGTTATTTACTTCGAGGCAGCTATGTTGTAGGCCGCAAAGTTATATTATTCTTTTTTCGCCTGGGGTGCAGTTGGGCGCTAAGCCCGGGAAACCTCTATCCATGACAAGTACTATTATCTGACGTGAAATTTTGTTTTTCCGCTGAAAGCCAGTTTACCTACGCATACCACATCTTTTTACTCCCCAGCTCCAGTAGTGGTGCCCAGTTATGCTATGCCACGTATGATATTCTATCCTAGCTCGGGAGAGCAATGTGGCGCAATTGTTTGACATTCTTTGATTCCCTTATTTTTTCATTTTTTTTGTCAGTTCTGATCACGGTCCGCGTTTGGACTAAGTGTTAGTGCCATTTCCATAAACATGATGTTTGGGTGTAATTCTACCCCCAGTTGGGGTCGGGGTGGAAGGGGAGGTGGGCTGGTTGGGAAACATAGGGAATCTATGTATGTTACTGTTAACTGCAGATATGTCGATACTGTATGCTCAGTCTTGTTATGTTTTGCTCAGATTGGTGGAGTAAACCCTGCCAGCAGTGGGAGGGAATACACAGACAACAGCACCTTCCCCAAAGTAAAATGGCGATTTATGTAACAAGCTGGAATGTGCGGGGACTCAATTGTCCCATTAAGCGCAGGCTCGTAATGGACTTCCTAAAGGCCCACAATACATCCATTGCCTTTCTGCAAGAAACCCATCTCACGGGGACCAAGGGTAGGGCTCTTAAGAGACCCTGGGTTGGCTGGCTGTACCATGCTCCCTACACTACTCACTCATCCGGGGTGACGATTCTGGTTAACAAGTCGGTTCCATTCAGATTTGGGTCCATCAAAACGGATGGGAAAGGTAGATTTATTTTCTTGCACTGCTTCATCTATGCCTGTGAAATGCTCCTAATCAATATTTACATCCCTCCCCCCTTCGACGTTGAGGTGTTACAGATCCTGGCTGTCCACTTAACTAAATTCCCGCATGCAATGGTCCTGGTTGCGGGAGACTTTAATGAAGTACTAACCCCAGCTATAGACAGGGTAAGCAGAAGTGTAAGACCCCCCCCGCAGCAGGCTCGATTGACCATTCTTGCTAGAACAATGTCCTCCCTCTCCCTACATGACCCCTGGAGATCAGCTAACCCAAACACCCCTCAATTCTCATGCTTCACGTCTTCGCACTCTGCTCTCTCTAGGATTGACCTGGCCTTTATTAACGACTCTTTAACACCATACACGGGTCGAGTTCAATATTTGCCTAGGGGGATCTCTGATCATGCACCCCTCAGGGTCCAATTGATTCTCCCTTACAAATTGGAACGCCCAAGACCCTCTATCAACCCTATTTGGCTTAATATCCTGGACAATAGGGCATCGTTAGATGGAGCCATTACAGATTTTGTTCAGACTAACCTAACCCCCAACGTGATCCTCCCCTTTTGGGATGCCCTAAAAATATATATACGTAACACAATCTCGGCAGAAATTGTTGCTTATAAAAAGCAGGCATTGGCTGCACAACAAGAATTGGAAGACCAAGCATTGCGGTTGGACTCGCAGGCGGCCTCTGACCCATCCCCTGAAAATTTGCAGCTGTTGCGCGAAATACAAGAGAAATATCTGCAGTGCCTGCGACAAAATGCACTAAGGAAACAGAGTTTCTCAAAAGTGAACATCTTTGAACATGGGGAGGCACCGGGCCGCCTGTTAGCCCTAATTGCAAAAGCTCATAATTCTCCCCCCTCCATTCCTGCGCTAAAAGACCCAGCAGGAGTGCTCCAAACAGAGCCTGACAAAATTAAAGAGCTACTAGTGAACTTTTATAGTGACCTATACGCCTCTAAAACTCAGGGCTCAACCCAAGATATCGATAATTTTCTCAATCCTTTGGGACTTCCTACGCTGCAGGACGACTTTAGAGACTTTTTGGACTCTGAGATCACTATCCAGGAACTTCAAGAAGCCATCGCTTCTTTTCCCCTGGGTAAGGCAGCGGGGTCAGACGGCATTCCGATTGAGATGTATAAGAGGCACTCTGACACACTAGCTCCCCTGCTTTTACGTCTATATGAAGAGGCGCTGACTACTGGCTTTTTCCCCCCCTCGCTTTATGAAGCAGCAATTATTCTCCTACCTAAACAGGGAAAAGACCCCCAGCTCTGTGAATCCTTTAGGCCTATTTCACTGTTAACCGCGGATGTCAAAATTTATGCCAAAGTTCTAGCCAGGAGATTGGGGAGGGTCATCACTTCTCTAATCAACCCTGACCAGGTAGGGTTCATTCCCAACAAGACCACTGCTTTAAACACACGTCGTTTATTCCTAAATTTACAAGCCCCACATGTAAACACAGGCAATAGGGCAATTGCGGCCCTCGATATAGCTAAAGCTTTCGACACGGTGGAGTGGCCTTACCTGTGGCATGTCATGGCCAAGATGGGATTTGGTACCAGGTTCATAAATATGGCCAAGCTGCTTTACAGGTACCCCAAGGCAATGTTGCGAATTAACTCTCTTAGTACAAAAGTCTTTGCCCTGGGAAGGGGCACGAGGCAGGGGTGCCCACTGTCTCCCTTGTTATTTGCCCTAGCGATTGAACCCTTTGCACAAGCTGTCAGAATTAACCCAGACATCAAGGGGCTGCAACTGGCGGGCCACTGTGAGAAAATTCAGCTCTATGCCGATGACACCTTGGTATACTTGGGGGACAGTGGTGCATCCCTTGAAGCACTGACAATCCTGACTACTTCCTTTGGGGCCATATCAGGCCTACAAACCAACACCTCTAAATCTAACCTGTTTCTATTAGATGATACGGGGCAGAATCAACCCACACAGCGCCCCTCCCTTCAGTTGACTAAGTGCTTCACCTACCTGGGTGTCCAGATCTCCTTGCCCCTTTCCCATTATATCGCCTTGAACTTAGACCCACTGGTTCCTTGGATGCAAAACAAATGTAAAAATTGGGGGGCCCTGCCAATCGGCCCGGCCGGGAGGATCCACCTGATCAAAATGTTTATTCTCCCTAAACTACTATACATTCTGTGGCACTCTCCAGTGCGTGTTCCTAAAAAATGGTTTGCTGAAGTCAACTCATTGCTGGGAAGGTTTGTGTGGGGTTCTTCTAGGGCCAGGCTCAAGTTGTCTACTTTGATGAGGGGCAGGGAAGATGGAGGGATGGCTCTTCCCGACCTGTTCCTCTATTACCTAGCTGCACAATTATCCCACATAGCCCCAATGATTCATGAGGAGTTGTCCCCCCCTTTGTTTCACTTATGGGAGGCGGTGGCAGGAACCAAGGGCTCGCCATGGCGGGCACTACTGGTTAAAAAGCCTGGGGTCTCTGCCTCTGAGTTGGTCCTACATCATTCTGGGCTGCTTTCGCAAGCACACAAGATTGTAAGCTTTGCCGACCTCCTCCCCCAGACTCCTATATGGGGCAATGCGGTATTTCCGTACCTGTATCCCCATACTCCCCCGAAAATATGGGAGTCCCTGTCCATTGCCTCTCTGGAGGATGTGTGGGAGGGTGGCCGAATTATCCCAGTACGAACCCTCCAAGATACTAGGCAACTGCCCTCATCGCAATGGTTTACCCACCATACACTTAGGATGGCCCTAAAAAAACAATGTGCAACGAAGCTCATTACGATGGGCAACTCACCTCTAATAGATGCACTACTTACTATTAAGCAAAAGGGCATGATATCTACTCTATATAAGAAACTCCACAAACCAATATACCAAGACTCAGAGGTACCGGCCAGGGTGAGATGGGAGGATGAGGCCGGGGCTATATCAGATGAGCAATGGGCTGAAACTTTGAGGACTCCACTGATGGTCTCCTTATCCCAAAGACACAGGATGGTTCAATTGTACTTCATTCATAGGGCCTACTATACCACAAGCAGGTTGTTTAAGATGAAGCTGGTCCCGTCTCCTTTGTGTGTTCGTTGTGGGACAGAGGAGGCTACCCTGATTCACACTATTTGGGAGTGTGCAGCACTTCAACACTATTGGCAGGAGGTGGCGGGTTGGTTAACGAAAGCCATCCCCGGTTGGGGGGGCTTAGGTATGAGAACCTGTCTTTTGAATTTAGACTTGGATGACAATTTGGACAAATTTACCAAAACTTTTATAATAAAAGCCTTATTCCAGGCCCGAAAGGTGATAACCCTGCACTGGAAAGACCCCGCTCCACCAACTGTTAGTGAATGGCAAAAAGCTATGGATCAGGTGGCTGCAATGGAAAGAGCTGCACTAGAAAGGAAAGGTCAGCTACTTAAATTTATGCAAATCTGGCGTCTGTGGGAGGGTAACTTGGATGTAGAGGGTTATTAAACTCTATAGGATGTGTGTCTATCACTAAGCAATAAGGTTATATATACTGTATTCTTGTCATTCCCTCTATGCATAAGTGTCTGTAAAACTGTTGACTTTCACCATGTTTGTATGCTTTACTTATCAATAAAAACCTTTTCTGAGCAAAAAAAAAAAAAGGGAAAAGCAAAAAAATGGAGTTTGCATGTAACTATGTGTGTTGGTGACACGTGTTAAAGGGGGGTAGTATGTTAAAGAATGGCCAATTCTAAGCAACTTTTTCATTGACTCTCTCCAGCTTTCAAATAGGGATCACTGACTCCATCTAAAAACCAATGTTTTGTAAGGCTACAAATGTATTGTGATTGTGATTTTTATTGCTCATCTTTCTGTTCAAGCCCTCACCTATTCATATTCCAGTCTCTTATTCAAATTAGTGCTTAGTTACCAGGGTAATATGGACCCTAGCAAACAGATTGCTGAAATAGCAAACCAGAAAGCCGCTGAATAAAAAGCTAAATAACCCAAAAACCACAACGAATGAAAAATTAAAACCAACTAAAATGTTGGCAGTTACCCCTCCGCAAAGCTTTCTTACATTGGCATGAACCATACTTTCCACCTTGTTTGCAATACATCAAGGTAGGCTGATGTTTTGCACATGGATTTGAACTTCTAAAATGTAAATGAGCCTTATAGCGTTTTTATAGAAATGATACAAAATACTTAATGTGCTCACATTCTGTGTAAATGTACATTATCCCTGTTGCTTTAACTGCAACCCTGTCTAACACTGTTGCTTTCTCTGCAGCCTGGTTCCTATGTGC
This sequence comes from Xenopus laevis, assembly GCF_017654675.1. Lineage (NCBI taxonomy): Eukaryota > Metazoa > Chordata > Amphibia > Anura > Pipidae > Xenopus > Xenopus laevis. The sequence goes on along the minus strand of NC_054375.1, from coordinate 53,912,251 downwards.
AGCCCTTCTGTCTGTCCAATGAACAGCTGACTGCTGTCAAACACCTGATGTTGGACAATCTAAGAAATCCCCAAAAGCAATGTACACCTAAAAAGTTTCCTATAAATGTGCAATCAATTCCAGATGGCACAGGTAAGTAAATCAGTGTACCCACACCAGTAGAGAAATATGTTCTATTTGATATTTTAAGAGTACCAAAGGAAAAAAGGCTGGAGGCCTTTCCTGAGTAATGAGTCTGCATCTGGCTACAAAAACAGGAACTGACACATCCCATACCTGTACTATCTAATTAAACTGATAATATGCCATTTAGCAGAAGACTATAGGCCAGGGCATATCCCTTTACTTTATGTTGAGTTTTCCACATTTGTTGATTTGCATATATAAGTGACTTTAAAGGAGATGTGAAGCACCTGCTAGCTCTCCAAAATAGGCACACTGAATCTTAATTACAAATGCAAGAAGAATCTTTAATGAGTAACATCACTATTTTCACTGCATCAATCATCTTGTGTTATTTTACAGTTTTTACTTCCCAAAATGACATTATAATGAGACTTCAGAATGCAGTATATAGGTGTTCAGCGCTAGAGGAAAATAGTTTGATGCCAAAAAAACAAGAAACATAAGTCAAACGTAAACAGAACAGATAGAATTCTCATCAAAGGGTCAATGGGGCCTCTGACCCTTGAAGTTTGGAAAAATATTTATTGTACAGTGTTGCTTTAATAATCCATGTTTTTAGTTGCAGGACTACAGTTCCCATAATCATTTTTATTCTTAATCGTATGTCACACTGGGTCGGAATCCCATATACCTGCACTAATAGAATGACTGTGATGTGAGGATGCTTATTTGATGCAGAATTTCTTGCATAAACCGAATGCTTTTCCTTCCAGAATGTGGGGAATTCTTAGTGCTGACTGTGGAAGCAAATAACCTGCAAATATATTTGGTGAAATTAGATGGTGGTAATGAGCCACAGACTGAAAGTGAAGATTTCAGTATCCCGGAGGGGATCGTTAATGGGACAAAAATGCAGGTAAATAATAAAATCTACGAATCATGGGTTGGATTAAAGTTATAGAGATGACTGGAAGGGTTTACAGGTATGGAAAAGAGAAATTCAATATCCAGAAAGCTATTTTAGTGGCAAAAAAATCAAATTGAGTTTATGTAACATTTAAATGTTTTTTAGCAGACTTAAGGAATGATGATCGAAATTATAGACAGATCCCTTATTCAGAAAACCACAGGTCCCAAGCATTCGAAATAACAGGTTCAATAACTGTTGTAATAGTAATAGGAAGCATTCATTTTACATAATGCCTTGTCTGTAATCTAAAGGTGGCCATACACGGGCCGATAAAAGCTGCCGACAGACCGTGTCGGCAGCTTATTGGCCCGTGTATGGGGGCCCCCGACGGGCTTCCCCGATCGAGATCTGGCCGAAAGTCGGCCAGATCTCGATCGGATGGGATTAAAAATCCCGTCGGATCGCGGCCGCATCTGTTCGTTGATGCGGTCCCGCGATCCGACCGCCCGTTTGGTGAACGCTAGGATCCGATCGTTGGGCCCTAGGGCCCACGATCGGATCAGCCCGATATTGCCCACCTCAAGGTGGGCATATCGGAGGGAGATCCGCTCGTTTGGCGACATCGCCAAACGAGCGGATCTATCCGTGTATGGCCACCTTAACACAAGACCAGGAATTTTTGTTCAGTAAAAGAACAAGCCCAATATGGTCTGAAATGTCAAATATACACAATCAGTAGAATAAGACAGCTCCAAAACTCATCCCACTTATTGTGTTCCTCAGTGTAGCTCCACTAGGTATCCCTGGTGCTCTGCCATGAGTGTTCCAACTATAAATTCACCATACTTAAAACCACAAAGCAGATAAAAAAAGGTGGTTTATTGGTGTCGGTGTCGGATTTCCAGAACTCATGCCAGATACAAAAATCTGATGATTTTCCATCCAACGAGATAAAATCTGATGGTGTCTGACCAACTTTTTTTCCATTGAAATACAATGACTGTCAGATGCAGATGCATGAACAAACGACACCATCCGACTTTATCTGATCTGACTTTAAATTCTAGCTATAGGGGCATCAGATCCTACAAATCAGATCCTACAAATCTCATGCTGTTGTGTAGTGTTGCATGGCAAGATCAGATAAAATCCAACCCATAAAATCTGATCAGAAGCTCTCGTTTAGTTTTACCCTTAATGGGACTAGAATATAGTGTTAAATCGGTACCTCGTTTGATTGGCTCTAAGGGAAGAACTCCACGGTGCGGCTTGTGACGAAACGCATACGACGCGTCGGATGTCCTGAAGATACAGGAAGTGAAGGAAAAATTGCAGGTTTTCATCCGACAGTCAGACAAATGTAGTCCTTACCTGCGATTTCTCCATCACTTTCTGTATCTTCAGGACATCTGAAACGTTGCATGTGTTTCGGCGCATGGCGACGTGTCGGCTCAATCTGCACCGTGGAGTTCTACCCTAAAAAAAAATCCTGCATAATCTCTTTACTAAATTGGCCATCTGATTCTTATTTTTCAGCTTTATATTGAGGAATGCTTGGGCAATTTCAAGAAAAGAAGAAACTTAAATCGGGATTTACCCATTGGCCTCACTTTCTTATGTCCATATGAAGAAATTGGTCTGGAGCAGGTAAAACAAACATTTTTTTTTTTGGCGCATTTATAGTCTTTAATAACATAGTTATACTCAACACCATATTCAGCTTTACCGCTTATGCTTATGCTTAGGAACACAATTCAAGGCGAATGTAAAACAAAATGTGGAAACAGTGGTAAAAATACTTGGTAACTGAATTAAAGCTTTTTATACACACATTTCTAAATGCGAGGATATGGAAACTCCAATTCTCTGGGGGGAGTCAGTATGATAGACAGTGCTACCTATAACCAGAAAGGAGCAAAAGTATAAAAACAATCTTCTAAGTAGAAAAGTCAAAAAGCCTGGTGATTTTTTTTACTAATGGTGCACTGACAATACATATTTAATAAGAATTCAGTATGAATACAAAGTATTGCCCTATTAAGTGCTTTATCTAAGGACCTGGTTTAAGCAGGGCTGAAATATATTGTGGCCATCCCCATCTTCACAATTGTAATGCTTCCCTATGGTGTAGGAACATAAAGAGTATGATTTAGTTTGCAGTATCTTGGCAGCCAGCTATTTTCACTAACCAAAATATAAAAAAAGACATAAATCTAATCTATATTTCCAAATATTAAGCACAGTAAATGGTGGCAAATTACGGTAAATGAAAGTCCCCAGACAGATGAAGGGCAAACGCACAGAATGAATGAATTACAGTCTTTCAGAATTTTCATTGACAGGTTGATGGACACTATCACAAGGAATGATAAATGTTTATGTCTTTCTGCAATGTTTAAAGTTACCATCATTTTCACAGAATGATCTCACTGCTACGATCACGACTGTTAATGACGCGGTTGCAACAATGATGAGCTGCAGATTAAGAAATCGTGACTGTGAAGTTGACCTTATTGCAGGTAAGATAAATGATCAGGGTAAAATATACCAATGAAGGTGACATGGGTCCTTGGAATAAACTCAGTGGTATTTCCTGCAGACACTGGCAGCTTGTGTTACATGGAGAGAGGCAATGGAGGTGAATGCAGGACATGTGTAAAGGTCGAGTGGGGAACACTGGTCAGTGATGGGGTGCTGAGACACATACACACAGAATATGATAAACAGATAGACAGCACACAGCAGGTCTCCAAATCCTGAGACGCAATGGTGAGTACAGCTGAAATTCACTACCCTTTTATATAAGGAAAGTACAGCAAAGGGATTTCTTTAAAACTTCAGCAGATTTTTAGCTTTAACTGCCAAGACTGAAACATTAAAGAGAATAATCTTCTTCTTGCACTCTTCGGAGAATGCATCATGTTGATCCTGCTGCAGGGCTTGCCTCGTTGTTATAAACGGGCATTGAGCAATCCCTTCTTTTGTGTGTTGGTATGGAATTTGACCAGATCTGTCACACTTTCATTAAACATTGCTTTTACTTTACTTGGCCTTGAAGTGCTCCCACTACACTGTACTTCTTACACAAAAAACAACCCATCAGTTGCAGAGCTTGGGCTGATGCAAACTGTGCCATGACCAGCCAAAAGGAGCCAAGTATTGCAGAATTCAGGCAAGAATAATCCCCTGAATTTCAGGGATATTAAAATGTCTTTAGTATGGCATAATTCCCTTTTATATCACATGCATCACAAGTAAACTTGGAAGTCATTATCTGTAAAATACCAAGCCCATAACAAGCCGATACTAACGCACCCTTAAAAAATTTGTAAATCAATATTGCCTGGTTTTTACAAAGCTTATATTTCCCTGCTATTGCATTACCTGCATACAGTATTTCATTCAATCTTTGGCTTTCTTACTGAAAAATGTGCCTGAGGGATTGTAGGTGGTGATTAGGGAAGATTTATAGAGTCTTAACCCCCCCCAAAAAGAGCGTCCCCAAACAATGTTACCTTCCTTCCCTCTGAGTTTCCTTAGAATGCATTGATAATAAAACCTACTATTAAATAAAGATTAAAGGTTGTATAACACCATTTAGTTAACATGTTTTAAAAAAAATTATAATTAAACACATAAACAAAACACATTTTCATTTGTTGAAATAAATTTTTATTTTATTAAATGAAAAAGACAGATCCTTTGCATGCTATTTACTCTGTAATAATAAAACAGTACCTTGTACTTGATACAAACTAAGATATAATTAATCCTTATTGGAGGCAAAACCAGCCTATTGGGTTTATTTAATGTTTACATGATTTTCTAGTAGACTTAAGGTATGAAGATCCAAATTACGGAAAGATCCATTATCTGGAAAACCCCAGGTTCCGAGCATTCTGGATAGCAGATCCCATACCTGTACATTATAACACTTATAATTGTTCACTGTATTGACTTTGTATTGCAATCAAACACCCTGTATTAAGGGCAAATCCACATCCCAACTGGACTCTGTTTTTCCAGTATTGACAAGATGTTGAGAGGCAAAGTCATGGAGGAAACAATCCAATCTATTATGGTTCAACTGGCCTCCCAAGGGATGATATTTCCCGGAGATGACATTTTACAACCACTCACAAGTGAAGCATTGGAAAGCAATACTGCAGCAAACATGAAAAAGTGAGTTGCACCATCTCCCTGTTAATCCATGGATAGTGATTTTAATCTTATTATTATTAATATAAATCAATGGATGCCGGCACTACTCGTATAGTATGTATATCGTGTCTGGGTGCAATAGCCAGAAAATACAGTACAATGTAGACAGAGGATTGAACTCACAGGACTTCAAGCAAAAATTCTGGTGTCTACATTATATACAACATTAGCTTATCATATCAGGAAATTATCAAAGTTATATAAGAAGGGCATAAAGCCCAAGGTAATTAGGCATCATCATTATTACCACTGAGTATTTATATAGATGAAGACACAAGTAACTGTTTTAATATGGTAAATAGGTGACCAGAGAAGTGGTCCTGCTTATTAATAATAATAATAGGTGTAGCCATTATTGGAGTTATGTAATAAAAAGTCTAATATGCATTCTTTGCCCCATTTAATCCTAAGAAGCACCACAGTATCTTGCAGATAAACAGGCCTTCTAAAATAAGGCATTGCTAAGGGTCACTCCCATATCTAATGGAAAAATGAATACTTAAAATACCTGTATATATGAGGATGTGTTAAATGTAGAATGTCATGGAATTATATAATAAGTTCAATTATTACAGGATATTTTACCTTTGCCTGTATGCTCAATTAGATGTTCCTACATGTATATAAATGTATGAACACATCCTACACAGCACTTTTTAAAGTATTTTCATTTCCTTAGACATGCCTATGGTCGTCAAATAATTCACCACACCCTGACGTGTCTTGGGCTCAATGATACTCCTCAAGACCCTGTGTGGTTCCAGCATATCTGCAATGTGGTGTCCACTCGCTTTGCCCAGCTGTGTGGAGCAGGACTTGCTGCTGTCATTGATTGGATGTTAATGGACTGTCATGCAAGTGAAAGCATTAGAGTGGGTGTAAATGGGCAGCTGTACAAGACTGGTCTCAAGTGAGTAGAAAGTAGCCGCACTAGTAAAGATAGTGGAGCAAGCCATCACTCAGTTTTGTGCACTCTACTACAAGTTAGAAATGAAAGCCAAGATTGGCTGCTATGTGTAACTGCACTGGTGCAATATAGGGTCAAGTGTTAGCATACTATAGTTAAATGAATCTGCACTTTCTATACAGAAATGCAACAAAGGGCATGTTTACTATCATTGGAGATAAATATCTCTAGAGATGTTTCCCATGGCAATCAATTCGATTTAAACAGTCACCTACAAGTTAGAAAACAAAAGCAAAGATCTGATTGGTTGCTATGTGCAACATCTCCGGAGATATTTATCTCCAGTGTTAGTAAACATGCCCCTAAATATCTAACCAGGGCAGTGACCCAAAAACCTAAGGTCTTATATTTATGGTTAAATATACTGTGTACAATTGCCTGCACTTAAAGGAAAACTATACCCCCTGAACAATGTATGTCTTTATAAAAATATATTCCTATGTAAAAACCCTGCTTACTCTAAATAAATCATATTAATTATACTTTTTTAGTAATATGTGCCATTGGGTAATCCTAAATAGAAAATTGCCATTTTTAGTATTAAAGGCCACCCCTGGGATCATGCAATTCATGGTACACACTATCAAACCAAGGGCACATATACATGATGGTCACATCAGCCAATAAAAACTGCCTTTTACACTCACACGTTTCCTGTTGCAGTTAGAGCTGCATTATTTCTGGTCAGTAGCATTTATTCTGGGGGTATAGTTTTCACAAGCACAGAGATCACATCCAGTGCAACTTTGTCCACAGCTGCTCCATGCTTTGCAATAAAGAATCCTTTAAAACAGACAGGGGCTATGGACTGACCCCTCTATGTTATTGTACATTATGTATGATATGCTGTCTTGTATACTCCATTCCCAGCTTCAGTCAATTCCAGAAGACTGTGGTGGACATGTCTCCAAGTTGTCCTGTAACATTCCAGCCTCTAAGCCATAGCCCTGAGATAGGCACAGCTTTAGTGACTGCAGTATTAAGTAAAATAAATACTATAGAGACTTTCCTGAAACCTTTGCAACTGTCCGAAGAGGTTTTACAGGAAGTACAGGCCAAAATGCGCCAGGAAATGGAGAGGGGTCTACAGAAAGAGACACGTGAGAGCTCCTTCCTCAAGATGCTTCCTACTTATATTTGCAACAAGCCAGCAGGAAATGGTAATGCGTCTCATTTTAATTCATGGATAATCAACGAAATGCCCTTCATCAGTCAAGTCTAACAACTTATTTTTGTTCTGTAGAAACAGGACAATTTATAGTACTGGAACTTGGAGGGAAAGATATGCATATTGTCTATGTCAGGATAGGAGACAAGCGAGAAGAAGAGAGACTACCCATAAGGAAGACTTATAATTTGCCACAACACTTGATGCATGGAACCGGGGAAGAGGTTAGTGTGAGAGGAACTCCTGCTCAGATTCTTGCATGATACATTGATATACATGATACACAGCATAAAGGGTCAGTCTTTTGGCTAAACATTTCATTGTTCAGTAATTAACTATTTTTGTACTATATACAATAATTCTAGAGTCTTGCAAGAAATATAAAAGGCTTATTGTACAAATTTTCAGACACAGTACATGCAAAATAGGTTCAACTACTCAAACAATACAAAATTGGACAAATTAACAAGCTAACAAAAGACTGTAGAAGTCAGTGTCAAGTGCTAAACCAAGAAGCTGACTTTTAGAGGTCTATTAACTAAAGGTTGGTATGAAAAAACACGTGCATTATCAACTAAAATGGGAGGAAAATCTCATCCCTCAGTTGATCAGTGCAGTACTGCCTGAGTTATTGTTATGAGGTATTATCTCCAGGAACATAGCGACTCAGTTATAACCCGATTTATCAAGTTAAACCAGCAAAATAACAAAAAATAATGTGTTTTTAACTCACATTTCTATCGCCAATTTAAATCTCTGATAAGCTAATTTTTACATTAAACAATTGTATAAAATACACTTTTAAAAAAAAAGTCAATTTACCGTATATACTCGTGTATAAGCCGACCCGCGTATAAGCCGAGGTACCTAATTTTACCTATGAAAACCAGAAAAACTTATTGACTCGTGTATAAGCCTAGACACAACTCAGAAAAGTCTCAGAAATATCAAACAGTCGGTTTAATGTTAAAAATCAAGCCATGATGCTTAAAACATTAATTCATCGTACAATGATAAAAAAAAAACCTCTGGTAGATGAAATAGATATATTAAGAAGACAGCTGCCTTACCGGTAAATTAGCTCCAATGGGAGGGGAGAGTCAGGAAGCTGCTCCCTGTAGTAGGCGCTGATCGCCTTCAAAGAGTTGTTAGTGGGTGGGAGGGGAAGCTGCTCTCTGCTGCTGGGCCCTTCAAAGTTTAATCGATCGCTGGGGTAGGGGCAGCCCGGAGATGCCGGAGTTGTCGCTGAGCTGATGACATCAGCGTGCGCACCACCGGCAGCGTGACACACACTCCTTGCGCTGTTGCGCTTTTCTTTGCGGCGTGTTTCTGGCTGGGTAAGGCAGCTGACCCGCTTTTCTTTGCGGCGTGTTTCTGGCTGGGAGGGGGATGTTCCTTGTTGGCAGCGTAAGGCAGCGGGGATACTGCTTCCTGCAGCCGGCGCCGGGCCCCTCCAAGATTTTTTGCGGGGGGCCGGCCCGGAGTTGTTACGGCCCGGAGTTGTCGCTGCGCTGATGACGTCAGCGTGCGCAGCACCGGCAGCGTGACACACACTCCTTGCGCTGTTGCGCTTTTCTTCGCGGCGTGTTTCTGGCTGGGTAAGGCAGCTGACCCGCGTATAAGCCGAGGTAGGATTTTCAAGCACATTTTGGGTGCTGAAAATCTCGGCTTATACGCGGGTATATACGGTAATTTAATTCAGTGTTTTACTTACTTAAATGTTAGCAAGTCTTTTTACACCTATTGTAGGATTAAAGCAAAACTGATAAAACACTAACAAAAGGCTGCTTGTTAAAGGACACATAAACCTTAAATTGTGCCCTTCTAAGCACTTTTGCAATTTAGAATATTTTGTTTTCAATTTAAAGCTATTAAGCTGTTTATTAACTGCTAATATAATGAGTTTTGAGACAACAGCACCCCCTGCTGGTCAATTCCTCTGACTGTACTGTAGTAGAGATATAAGAAAAACAGAGAACTGATCAGGGAGGGGGAAAGCCATTTGAGGTTTCATATCTCTTTTCTGAGCAGAGCAACATCAGTAAGAGTTCTCTGTTTTCCTGCTAAACGTATATCTCTCCAACTGTGTAGTTAGAGAAACAGACACTGGCACTGTTGTTACAAAATAAATTATGTTTGCAGTTGTTAAACTCAATAGCTACCTTGTAGATCTGGTACCATAAAGAACATTCATTTTTTGTTTCCCTCATCAGCTTTTTGATCACATTGCATCTTGCCTCCTCGATTTCTAAAAGGTCCATAATTTGGGAGGAAATAAAATGTACCTAAGCTTTGTGTTCCCTTTTGCTTGCAAACAGACTGCTCTGAATGAGGTGAGAGGCATTTGGATTTGTAATACAGGGTGGGTTTGAATTAAATTGTCTAAATATTTTGTTCTAAATCAATCAGTTTGAGGCTTATGCACCCTACACACTGTATATATATTGGGTGAGACTAAACAATATACCTTATTAAGATGTAATAGAATCGGCTCTGATTTGTATATCTGGTCCTGTTCTTATGGTGGGTGAGTTTTATCACTCTTGGAAAACTTGTGTAGTGAGCACGATTTCCTAGAATTTTTCAATACAAATTATTTAGATTCAATGTTTTACTTTGACTTGTTTTGCCATAGGGTAGTCTTATTAAATGGACCAAGGGTTTTGCAGCATCTGACTGTGAGAAAAAAAATGTGGTGGAACTTCTAGAAAGGGCCATAAAGCAAAAAACAGTAAGTGACTTGCTAGTTAGAGCTTCAGTTTATACTAAGGTATAGTGCATCTGTGATGTATCAACATGTCTGTATGATAATTATTAATATATCACAGGAGCTGAATATGAGTGTGATAGCTCTGGTCAATGACACGACAAGCACCATGATGGCAGGTTGCTATGAAGATGAAAAGTGCGATATTGGACTAATTGTAGGTGAGTGAGTTAGAAATCTAAATGGTTTGTATGTTCACTCACACCTGAGCTGGGGTATTTTAGAAGTAGCTTTCAATATAACAAAAGCCATGAAAAACCTAAAAAATGCATTCTCTGAATTGCTGCTTAGTGATGTAATCAGTTAGAATTGATGTTTAGGACAAGGAAAGGTAGAATCACTGGGAGTGGTGTGTGGCAAATTGTTAGACAAAACTGTAGCCATACTCTTTCTCTAAACTTGTGCAATGTGCAAAACAGAAATTGGAATTTCTGTCCTGTGTGGCACAGAAGATGTTAGGGCACAAGAAGATTATGGCAGTACTGAAAATAAAAGTACCTTGGTCCATTGCCTTTTTGAAAGAAGAGGAGCATAGGTCTGGAGACTGAATGAAATAACTTGGATGATCACTTGGGGTGCCCTAGTCCATGTTTGCTGTCCTCTCTACCTCTCCCCTCCCTCGTCCTCTATCCTTCACTCCCCTCCCTCCTCCCCATCCTTCCCCCTCCTTCCCCTTGCTCTCCCTCCCCTCCCCTCTTGGTCAGGCACAGGTCCGGACTGAGAATTAAAATAGGCCCTGGCATTTGAGGTACACAGAGGCCAAATCAGCCCACATAGAGGCCCAAACAGCACCACCAGCCTACTAAATACTGACTTTCTATGGGATCTTATAGCAGCCCCTCTGGCATTTGCCAGAACCCACAGATTGCCAGTCCGGGCCTGGTCAGACGGGCACACGCACAGTGGGTAGTGGGCTGGCCGGCTGAGTTGCCTAGGGTGCCCGGTCAGCTTGACCCGGCCCTACTACTGTATTATTAACAGGATCCACGCACTTGCCTAATAGCTCATGGTAAAACCAATGGTGTTAATATGAAGTTGGTCCTCCTTCTGCTGCTATATCAGCACCTTCCCTTCTTGGAAGGCTTCGATTAAATACTGATGTACCACTGGTGGGATTTGCTTCCATTCATTCCACAGGCTTTCATTTAGGTTGAGGTTGAAAAGCATTGCAGGCCACTTTAATTTCAGTAAACTAATTCTTTATAAACCTCACTTTTGTTTGTGCAGCATTATCATGATGAAAGAGTAAAGATCAGATAAAATTGATAAGTATTAGGCTTGTGGTGTTGTGGTCTCTGCTGCGGCACACAGACAAATTTCAGGTTATCCTCTGCACCAAAAGTTTTTTTGGCATTTTTTGTCCCAGCAGCTATTCTGTCCTCGCTGGCCATTCTACAACACTGGCCTACCAACCGTATCCTCGCCCAATCTGCTCATTTACATCATGAAAAGAACAAATAAACAACTTATTAAGGATATAAATTATTCACATATAGTAGAACCCCCATTTTACGCTTTTCAGGGGACCTGGAAAGTACTAAAATTATATAAACACAGGAGACCGTTTTACTTTGAGATGCAATATTTACTGTGTTAATAACAAGGGTTAAGCATTGCGGCGTTAATGTTACAATATGGCGGCATGTGCAAGGCCTCTCTGTCACATACACAACCTAAAGCAATAAGTGATTGGTGCAGGACTGTATAAGGGGCAGACTAATTGGAATTGACCATTTACAGGCAGAACCATGGCAAAATATACATCTGGTTAGTATTTTAAACTTCTATTTCACAAATGATAACATTCAGAGGGGAAAAAAGCAGTTTTGGGTACATCAGGACAAAATTTTGATGCAAAATCCGGGAAAACATTACTTAAAATCAAGGAAATGCACCCATTGAAATGCATTTTAAATTGGTGGGACCACAAATAAAAAATGTAAAGTGCTGGAAAACTTAAAATCAGGGTACTTAAAATTGAGGTTTCACTGTATTCAGGTACAGGAACCAATTCATGTTACATGGAGGAAAAGAAGAACATACCGATGGAAATGGAAAATATGTCAGGACAAATGTGTGTTAATATGGAGTGGGGCGCCTTTGGGGACAATGGGTGTTTGGATAATATCATCACTAACTTTGACCTGGATGTGGATAATTCATCAGTTAATCCTAAGAAGCAAAGGTTAGTAAAGAGAAGGAAGGAAAATCTTGCCATGTGTCACTTTAGCCTATGTAACCTATTGTTTATTTTATTTTGTTGGTTATCTGCTCAATTCAATACATATTGGATCCATGATGTCTCCAGGTTTGAAAAAATGATTGGTGGAATGTATCTGGGGGAGATTGTTCGTCATGTTCTTAATGGCTTGACTCGTAATGGCTTGTTATTGAAGAATTCAACATTAGAAAAAAACTTACTAGAACTTGATCATCTCTGCTCCATTGAAAGGTATGTGGGTGGAATTATAGAGGAGTAAGAATTATGCACTGTCTCCTTTGCTCTCTCCCACTAACATTCTTTACTTGCATAACAAAAGGACTATTAGGGTAAGACCAGACGAGGAGATTCGGGGAGGTTTTGTCGCCTGGCGTCTTATCGCCACGTCTTTTGCGTCTATCTCCCCGAACTGCCTCAGCATTTTTTCCCCATAAGCTACAGCGCAAAATCGCCTGCGCTAATGCACACGCGGCGATGGGGGAAAAACGCTGAGGCAGTTTGGGGAGATAGTCGCGCAAAAGAGTTGGCGATAAGTCGCCAGACGACAAAACCTCCCCGAATCTCCTCGTCTGGCCTTACCCTTAAGGGCTGATCTCCACTGGCATTTTTCTTTGGATCGGTGCGCGGGGGGCGAAACGCAGGCGGCAAGTCGTATGCAATCGCAGGCGTCAAAATATAATTGGACACAACGAAAAGGTAAAGCTGCCACTTGCTTACAAACAAACCCCCCCCCCAAACTGATGTAAAAAGAAAGGATTCAATCTTAATCTTTTTACAAGTGGTACACATTGCTATTGCTCACAAAGAGCTAACAAATAAATTGGCTTCTGTGTGGTTTAACCACTGCAATTCTCAATGAGGGTTACATCAACCCTTCACCTTCCAATCCATTATGTGGTTTGGGGGAGATGGATTTTCATGTCAACATGTTGAAATCAGTATGTGAAAATGTATTCCTAATAAAGGGAAGAACACAGTCTAGATCTCTGTTCAGCACTCATGAGTCGTGGCCTAAAATGCAACGAGGATGAGGCAAAGAAAGTGAAGAAGGTGTGCCGCACTGTGTCAAGACGAGCCGCCCAGTTGTGTGCTGCGGGAGTCGCTGCTGTTGTAGAGAAGATTAGAGAAAATCGTGACTTAGACCATCTCGACATAGCTGTTGCTGTGAATGGATCGTTATACGAGAATCATCCACAGTGAGTAACTGGTGTACCCTACTGCACTGCCCTAAGCATGTTCTGAGATCTTACAGATTGTATAAAAGACAAAATACATACTTTAAAAAACCTGTCAGCACATGACAACACATAAGGATACTAAAAAAAAGTGTAACATTTTTTAAAGGGGTTATAGTAGAGGATGTAAATTAGGTATCTCTATCAGTAAAAAGAATAGAACCCTACCTGCCATAATGATTGCTTACCCGACAAAGCTGTATTTGAATCTGGTGCCACCCTAGGCACCCGTGAGCAAGGGCCAACATGCACCTATATACAAATATGGTCCTATTCCCTGAGGTGGGTGAAAATAGAATGGCTTATAGCTGTCCCCCTCTGTTTATGTGTCCCATGTTACAGTATCAGGTTTGCCCCCCTACCCTGGGTTCCCATATAAGGTTTTTTCCCTTTACTTTGGATCACCATACCTTAAGCTTAAATAAACCTGATAAGATTGTTTTGCCATCAATATGGATTCGTGCAGCTTAGTTACCATCAAGTACAAGGTACTGTTTAATTATTACAGATAAAAAATAGAATTATTTGCTAAAAATGGACTCTGGGGGGTGGCCTTCCCATAATCCTGAGCTTTCTGGATATTGGGTTTGCAGATAAGAGATCCCATACCTGTAGAAGGAGCAGGGGAATTCCTTTAATTGTAGCCTCTCTCCTAGTGGAGGGAGTATATTCAGAGACTAGGAGGCTGAAGGTCCAAGTAAAGCCCAAGTTGATGCAGGAGGCCCTTTGAGTGATAAATATGCAACTTGAGCCAGACACAGTCAGTGCATGCTAGCTGTTGCTGAATGTATTATATATGTGATATTAATTTACTTCCCACTCAGCTTTAAAGATGATATGATGAGCACTCTGAAGACGCTCGCGCCTTGCTGCAAAGTTGCATTTCTGAAATCAGACAGCAAAGGGAAAGGAGCAGCTCTGATCTCAGCAGCAGCAATTACTGCCCAAAAGCAAATCATTTCGCTAAATGATCTCTCATGTCAACAACTGATGTATGCCATATAGCTCCTATTCTGCAGATCAACATGATCAGAAATCACACTTGATGTAAAGACCATGACTTCCTAGCAGGGTTATCGGACACCATTGATCTGTTTCTTCCATCTTAACCAGTCACTCCTGAGCGCCCTTTTCTTCACAATGAGTCTGGGTAGGGGATCAAAAGCATCACTTTCCCAACTATTCTCTGTTAAAACTGGTGCCAATAACAATCAGACCAGAGGGAAAATCCAACTGAGCATGTCTACTGCTAACTGCACTGAATAGTGACCAGACTTTAAATCCTGCCACTGCCCACAGACTAAACAGTTGCTTATGCCCAGTTTTCCCTATATTTGCCTGGCTGAATCAGACAAAAATCTGCTCATTCCACACTGTACCCATATGATCAGATGTTAAAACAGTCAGCTTAAAGGGATACTGTCATGGGAAAAAATTTTTTTTTCAAAATGAATCAGTTAATAGTGCTGCTCCAGCAGAATTCTGCATTGAAATCCATTTCTCAAAAGAGCAAACAGATTTTTCTATATTCAATTTTGAAATCTGACATGGGGCTAGACATTTTGTCCATTTCCCAGCTGCCCCATGTCATGTGACTTGTGCCTGCACTTCAGGAGAGAAATGCTTTCTGGCAGGCTGTTGTTTTTCCTTCTCAATGTAACTGAATGTGTCCCAGTGGGACATGGGTTTTTACTATTGAGTGTTGTTCTTAGATCTACCAGGCAGCTGTTATCTTGTGTTAGTGAGCTGTTATCTGTTTACCTTCCCATTGTTCTTTTGTTTGGCTGCTGGGGGGGGGAAAGGGAGGGGGTGATATCACTCCAACTTGCAGTACAGCAGTAAAGAGTGATTGAAGTTTATCAGAGCACAAGTCACATGACATGGGGCAGCTGGGAAATTGACAAAATGTCTAGCCCCATGTCAGATTTCAAAATTGAATATAAAAAAATCTGTTTGCTCTTTTGAGAAATGGATTTCAGTGCAGAATTCTGCTGGAGCAGCACTATTAACTGATTCATTTTGGAAATTTTTTTTTTTCCCATGACAGTATCCCTTTAAGTCCTGGAAATCTCATTTTGAATGCATTGTGCTACAGCTTTATATTATACTTGCATACATGGGAATATGCAACTCTATTTTATATGGCAAAGACATGTATATGCATGAAGAACAAAGCTATCCTCCTTTGTATAGCACTTATATACATAACTATATATACAGTGTTTTATATAGAAAAACAAATGTATCTCTTTGGAAATGAAACCTTTGTAGTAAATGTCATTGAAGATATTGTATTTTTTCTCATTAAATTTGCTATATTATTTTTATTAAATTATTTATTATACTTGTATACTGAAACAGTGCAAGAGGTGTGGGGCTGGAAAAGATTAGGAGTCAGCAAAATGAAATGTGGCATTTAAAGTGTTGCACTTTCCATGTACCACTCTTTTGTTCACCAATAAAACGATTACTATTTTACTATTATTACTATTAAAAAAAAAGTGTTGCACTTACCAGGTGACACTAACTTTGCGACATATTTTTTTATTTAATCCAGAATTGTACACAATTATTTTACATAACCTATTAAAATCAATGGGATGGAGGAGAATTTCTGGTGTTTGGATTCACTTCAGAAATATACACCATAATTTGACTCCACCACAGGCTTGGCACCAGGCACAGCAGATATTCGTACTTTACACAGAATTTTACACTGCACTATGCATTGCTTACACACATGTAATTCACACCGTTTTATAACTAGATATGATTTTACACAGTGTAATTTTAACTCCGCCTCCCCCTCTTTTCTTTTTACTCACCTTTTTAAATCGGCTCATTACTGTATCATTAAGACATGCTCAGCTGCATAAAGGAAGGGTTACATTTATAAACAAAGTATAATGCTTTCTATTTATTATTTAGCAGAAGGGCTCTAACATCTTTCCATCAATCCAAGCAGTTTACATGGTTGAGAGTTGCCATACCTCAGAGTTGGACTGGGCAGTAGGGTTGCCACCTGGCCGGTATTTTACAGGCCTGACCAGTAAAAATGATGGCTGATCCCAATGTTATTAATAGGTAAAAAAGCTAAATATATAGGAAGGCCGGTATTTTTTTCCAGAAAGGGTGGCAACCCTACTGGGCAGGCAGGACACCAGGAAACAATTTGGTGGGCTCCACCGACACAGGCCCACTGCAGATGTGGGAGGTGGCATGGGGATTGAGTTTGTAGCCACTTGAGTTTGACACCCCAGTCTGACGGTGCCATCCCTTGTGCCCCACAGCTAGTGCAGTAAGCTGAATTTCTGTATAGAGGGCTAGACAACAGTGAAGCAGTAGTAAAAGGTTAAGTGGGGTGGACAGGCAGCAGCTGTCACCTGGCCGGTATTTTTCTGGCCTGGCCGGTAAAAATTATGGTTGATCAAAATGTTATTAATAGGGAAAAAAGATAAATATATAGGAAGGCCAGTATTTTTTTCCAGAAAAGATGGCAACCCTAGCAGCAGCCATGTTAGGTCCCCAGTCCAAGAAAGTTAAAAGGGTGAAGTTTCAGAAGATGTGTCTGTTTGGGTGGATGGGAGCACAATGGAAATATCAAGGGCATGGGCAGGCGGGCATATGGGGCACCTACCATTACTGAAGGAAACCCTCAGGAGAAACCCAGGCAATATTGCTTAAGCTGAATGAGGGGCTAAAAGCTAAAACCACAGCAACCAATAAAATGTTTGTTTTTGAAGAGTTGATGAGAAAACCACCTTAAAGTGGACATGTTACCCAGACACAAAAAGCTGTATAATAAAAGTCCTTTACAAATTAAACCTGAAATCCAACTTCAATCTTTTTTATTAAGGCATTCATAGCTGTTGTAAGCTCATTTAAAAATCTCAGCTGTCAATTAAATATTGTCTGCCCCTCCTCTATGCCAATGGCATAGAGGCGGGGCAGACAATTACTTTCGACTTTCCATTCAGCATTTCCTAAATGTCACTGCTCTCCCCACATTCCCCCGTTCTCTTTACCACTTAATTGTGTAGCCAGTAAATGGGGATGGACATCAGGTCCCCCATTCTGGTGCACAAACAAGATTCTGTGATGATGCAAGGCTTTCCCTAATAACAGTGTCCACAAAATGGCCCCTGTCTGCTTGCTATAATTATGAATTCCCAGACTGAAGGAAACAAGATTCAAATAATTTATATAGTGTAATTAAAGTTCATTTTGCTTGACTAATGTGATAAAATAGGATTTTGAATAATATTTTTGGGTGATGGGTCCCCTTTAAATTTAAGGTTTATAGGGGTCCAGCCGGCCCTGAAATGGCTTTGCACCAGGCCCAGACTGGCAATCTGTGGGTTCTGGCAAATGCCAGAGGGGCTGCTATAAGGTCCCATAGAAAGTCAGTATTTAGTGGGCTGGTTTGGGCCTCTATGTGGGCTGATTGGGCCTCTGTGTACCTAAAATGCCAGGGCCTATTTTAATTCTCAGTCCGGACCTGCTTTGTACTCTCACTGTCTAGTAGAACTTAAAGGTACAAATAAGCTCTTCAACTGGAAAATTTAATGCTGGAGCATATAGCTTACATATATTTAACCATAAAAAAACTTTGATAGGGCTAGACAGTGCAGGGTCAGGCCAGCCGGGCACTCTAGGCAAACGGACCACAGCAGTGCGCAACCAATTACGCCCGTGCATAACAGCACGCAACAGAGGACGCACATGTGCAACTGCGCGCAGTCGTGCATAAATCACCTTGACTTCAGAGAGTGCACCCACTTTTCACTGAGGTAACACTTGCCGGACTTGGTGTAGATTAACCTTATGTTAAAAAAAATCCCTTGGCTGTGAAAAATCATCAAAACCTGGAGTTATCCTTAAATGCCTACATATAATAACTCCTATATCGCCTGTTCAAGCGCTTATGGCTAGTCATGCTGAACAAGAGGATGTTCCTGGCAGCATTCGGCAGTTACCTGCTGTATTAGTAAGAGACATCCAGCGCACACGCCATCTGTCTAGTAACAAATCAGGAGAAAAAAGGTTAATACTTTCAAATAATGTATTAATGTGCCATGTCGCAAGAAATTAACGCCAGTGGCAGAGATTATTTCCTGTGGGGGATTATATTGCGTACCAATTTACTTTGAATGTGAGTTTAATAATTACTGGCAAAGGACTTTCAGGTAAAAGGCCTATTATTAATTAATCTTGACTATTATATGTTTATACATGTTCAGAAAAAGCTCTAAATTTTTTCCTTCCTTAGTGATGTTTATGGGAAAGGCACAGATATAAGTATTCCCTTCTAGGCCTGTACTCTGCTGGTTCTGTCTTTCCTAACCAGAGGAACATCAGACCAGTCTTAATTCTTTCTCCTGACAACTTCCTGACAATTACTCTGTGGTCAGAATGGTTGGAAACTGGTGGTGCTGTTGTAACAAAATGTATTCATATAAACAGAACATGTATCCCTTAAAGGGGTGATTAACCTTTAAGTTGACTTTTAGTATGTTACAGTATGGCCAATTCTAATCAACTTTTCAATTGGACTTCATTCTTTTGTTTTTTTGTTTTTCATTTTTTTTAGTCACTTGCCTTCCTCTTGTGACCCTTTCCAGCTTTCAAATGAGGTCACTGACCCCATCTAAAAACAAATACTCTGTAAAGCGACACATTTAACATTATTGCTACTTTTTATAGATAGTCTTTCTATTCAGACCCTCTCCTATTCATATTCCAGTCTCTTAATCAAAACAATGCCTGGTTGCTAGGGTAATTTGACCCTATAAACCACATTGCTGAAATTGCAAACTTGAGAGCTGCTGAATAAAAAACTAAATAACTCCAAAACCGCAAATAACTCAAAGGTGAACAGCCCCTTTAATACTGTATATTGGAATTAAAAATAAATAATGTAAATTGCAGAAGTACTTACAATAACACCCCCATCAATATTACATTCACATATTTTAAAGGATTACTTATCCTTTAATTAATTGGATGATGCCACAATTACCAGCAGGGGTGTAACTATGTTTTCTTTTCTGTAGGGGCCAGTAACTTCTTGTTACACCAGCAGAATTAAGGTGACATGCACATGGCCCAAAGCAATGCTGCCAGACCGATAGCTTAAAAACAATGACAAGACATTCTAAACACAATATATTGGATTGCCATAAAGCATGAAGCATATAGTAAACGAGTGCTTCAGTCCTTAACTACAGCAAGTTGCACAGAAGCCGGAGTTTACAGTGCGCATAACTCTTTCTGTGTAATAAACAAACACTGAACTCCATGTAAGGAGCGCAAGCATCAAATAAAACAGACTGAAAGATGGTGCTTTAGATTTCAGCAGGTGCCATTAATCCTCACAGGCGGCATTTTAAAAATGTGCAGGGAACAAAATCAATAATAAATTGACTCGGTTCTATTAGTAGTGACCGGATGCAAAGCCAAACTTGTCCCTGGGGTGCACAGATACAGTTGCTGCGGCCTTGCATGCTCTGTGATACAGGATATATCTCAATACTAATTGTGCATAGTGAAATTTTAAAGGGGAAGTAAAGTCAAATACAATAAGGCTAGAAATGCTGTATTTTGTATACTAAACATAAACATGAACTTACTGCACCACAAGCCTAATCAAACAAATGATTTATGCTTTCAAAGTTGGCCACAGGGGGTCACCATCTTGTAACTTTGTTAAACATCTTTGTAAGACCAAGACTGTGCACATGCTCAGTGTGGTGTGGGCTGCTTAGGGATCCTCATAAATAAACAGCACATGCTCAGTGTGGTCTGAGCTGCTAAGGGATCCTCATCAATAAACAGCACAAGTCAAATAATATCTGCCAGAAGCCGATACAGCAACACTGATTTATAATCAGAATATGCAGACTGCACTGGGTCATGTGTTGTCATGTAATCTAATGTGGATTTTATAGTTTTTGTATTGTTTAATACAAACTTTCTCCAACTCTGCAGAATCAGCGGCTGCAGCAAAATAATCCTCCAAATAGAAACCCAGTTTACCTGTTTAAATCTGGCCCCATGATCTTTGTCCCTGCAGCTGGAAACCTGCAGCTGGAAACAGTAAAGGGGATGTAAAGGCAAAAATAAAATCCAATACAAATTTCTACAGTCACTGAATGCTCTACAGGGAAACAAACAAAGCTGCTTGAGTTCTGCATGGCTGGAAAGTAAGGCGGGGCTCCCCCTGCTGTTCATAAGTATGATTTTTTTTTTCCTGCAGAGCAGTTAGGGACCGTCTGACAATTCCTATCCACAGAAGTAAATGAAGGGAGAATTTCACTGCATACAGTCAGATTTCTTATAAAAACAATACACATTTTTAAATACAAGTATATTGGAGATAGGTTTCTATTTTATTAAAGAAAGTAAAAATGGGATTTTATTTTTTTGCCTTTACATCCCCTTTAAGGCACAAATTGTCATGTATGTTTTTTTCCCAGAACTCCAGCTTTAGTGCAGGGCCGCTATCCATAATTATGGGGCCCTTGATACTAAGCTGGTAGGCTCCTCCCCCAAAGGAGTTCAAAATTGTTAGCCTACTGGTCACCTGCTGGTCCCCCTGTGTGGTGGGACTTACCGGTAGGGTTGGCAACTTTTTAAAAATAACTTACCAACAAGCTGAGGGTGGGGGCAAGGGGGCTGTCGATCAGGGTGGTGGCAAGTGGGCAAAAGCTATGATGCCTGCCTGCCATAAAGTAAAACTGGGTCACAATGAGGAAAAAAAAGCCCCTTGCATGCATAACCACCTAAACCCCACCCACTCCTGCACATGTTTTACCCCTTTCATGAACCACATATGACTTCATGGGGCTATACCCCCTGGAACCCTCTGTTTTAATGTCCTTGCTTTTCTTATTTTCTATCTTCAGTAACATCCACCAATGTTATTATTAAAGGGGAACAACTTGTCTAAATCAACCTCCTGTTTTATGCTTCTCATTCAGATATTTATTACATTAAGGTTCTATAAGTAATAGTTGTTTGATTAATATAGTAATATACATTCTCATAAATCAACATTTATGTAATTGGCATTCTGCTCCATTTTCAATGCAACAGAATGTCAACAATGCTTTAATGGATGTAGATCCTAATGAGATAACATCACTAAAAGTAGACCTCACATGAATTAAGTATGGGCACTCTTGTGTTAGACATACTTATCAATGGTCATGCACTTATATATTGGGGTGTATAAGTGAGAGTCTGCAATTTGGGACCCACATTAAAATAAAATGATATTATAAAGTGAAGGATACAGATATCTTGGCAAGTCTCATTGTTTTATAAGAGCATAAAATCTTCCATACAAGCATTGCATTGTTTTCATGGAAAGAAATATGAATCATACATGAGTATGGGCCCCAAATAATAAATATTCAAAGGTGTTCGCATGCAGAATTAAGAAACCTTATGTAGGATCTGACAGCACCAGATTTATTGCAAATGTACTCAACTTAAGATAAAAATGTAAATGTTTGGTGCCAGTGGAATATGACTACATTTTTGACATTGGCATCCATCACTCCTCATTATTTCGGCAATAAAGCACAGGCTAGGATGAAGGGGAACCATTCAAGCAGTTATGTTTGCTGAAGAAATCGCTCCAGTGAACTGATGGGAATCATTAGATAAGCACCTGAAAGCAGAATTCCTTGAAATGATATCGTAATTCAGCTTTACACAACTATTACTTCTCCAGCAGGACAGAATAAGGGCAGGGAAGAGGAAACCTTAGCCCTGTTTCCAAGTGGACATAAGCTGAGGTTGGGGGCTTCGGGTAAATGCCCTTCCTAAAGCCAGCCCTTAAGGATTAAAAGACTAGTTTAATGCCAAAGAGCAACATAGGCTGGATAAGGAGAATTTAAAAAGAAATGAATCTTGCAAAAGAATAATGCAGGATTTTGTAGAGCTTGTAATTTCTCCTAGTCAATGTCAGCGACTGAGAGTCTTGCATTAAATATTAATTTATTAATATTATCTTTATATATACTGATATGTATATATATATATAATGAAAGTAGTTATCAGGTGAACATACTTAAAGGGGAACTATCATGAAAATAATTTAATATAAGCTTCATCATACTGAAATAAGAAGTTTTCTACAGTAAATACAATCAATTAAATATTCTGTAACGTTTCTGAAATAATCAAGTTCATCTTCACTTTTCCTCTCTCAGCATCTGTTTCTCTTAATTCTCTCTTCGTGCAGGGGTTGGGTGTCAGATATAGATATTCATTGACAGTTAGATCCAATATATCTTATTGGGGGGCTCCTTTTGCCTAGAAGATGTATTAGAGCTCATTCTATTAAAATCACCAGACGTTATGTCTCTCTACATGCAGGATTTGTGTAAAAGGCAATTATTTTGTTAGATTCTGTTTGTACTGGAATCAGTTATTTGAGTGAGCTCTAACACATCTGCTAGGAAAGGAAGCCCCCCCATCAAATATATTGGATCTAACTGTCAATGACTATCTGACATCCAACTACTGCAAGAAGATAAACTGATTATTTCAGAAACAATGCAGAATATTTAATTAATTTTATTTACAAAGTTTCTTATTTCAGTATGACAAAGCCTTTATTAAATTTTCGCAATAGTTCCCCTTTAAGAAAAAACAAATTAAGGAAAACAATTTTTTTTCCTCTAGGCTGCTATTCCATTTCAGAAACAAATTGCACCAGCCTAGGAACCCTTCTAGAGCAGCACCACCATCTTTACTGTCTCTCCCAATCATCCCTTATAAATTAGACTTGTGCATGTGTAGTAGTAAATATGTTACTCTGCGGCGCATGCTCATGTGTACGTTTATAAAGGGACACTTAGGAGAGACCGCAAACATAACGGTGATGAAGGAACAGGGTGATGAGGGCGTAGAGTCACAACAAGATGGGGAGCAGACTGAACAGGAACATGGACGGAGTGGGCGTAGGTCAGAACAGCAGACATGAGCAGACTGGATTAGAACTGGACGTGCAGGCGTAGGTCAGATTAGGAGACAGTAGCAGACTGAATTAGGACTGGATGGTGCGGGCATAGATCAGATTAGATTGGGGACAGGGGAGCAGAAGGACAGGACTGTAGCAGAAGGACAGGACTTGAGCAGAAGGAAGAGGATAGCAGGAGAGGACTGGTTAGCAGGAGAGGAAGGTAAATTCACGGCAAGGTCAGGTTTGGAGCAAGGAGCAGAGCAAGATTCAGAATAGCTAAGAAATTGAGACAGGGCAAGGTAAGGTAAGATCGAGGTCAAGGCAGGAATGGAAATGGAGTAGGAACTGGCAAGGATTAAAGCAGGACTGGAGCATAACCGGGAGATGAAGGCAAGGCAGATCAAGGTCAGAACAAGGCAAGGAAAGAAAAGACAATGCAAGAGAAGGCAAGGCAATGCAAGGAGGCTAGTGCAGGAACCTTTAGCTAGGGACGATGCCACACTGCTAGTATAGGAACCAATGCTCAGGCAAGGAGTGTTTGGAGGGCTGGCCTTAAATAGGACAGAGTTGGCCCTGATTGACTGACTGCAAACCAATCAGGCTGCTGCTGGGCTAGGGCTGCAAAGGCCAGGTAACATATAGTGAGCAACCCTACAGGCTACTCACCTGGCACAGTGGTTAAAGCATAGAGCCAAAGGTCCTTGGCTCGAATCCCAGCAGAGCCTGACAATTGCATTGCATAGGTGCCCTCAAAATGATTGTTCTGTACCAATGCCTCGAGATTTCATTGAGAGAAAACAGATAGATGGGTAGGTATGACATTACTCATCATATGACAGAACATTGTCTCTATAATGTACAAATATAGGATCTGTCATCTAGAAAGCCCTGAATAACGGGAAGCCCAAGTCCTATAGACCTCATTTTAGGTCAAATTTTTAAAACTATTTCCTTTTCCTCTGCACAGGTATAGTATATGTTATCTGTGAACTTGTTATCCAGAAAACTAAGAATTATGTGAAGACTGTCTCCCATAGAATCCATTTTATCCAAATTTTTAAAAATGATTTCCTTTTCTCTGTAATAATGAAACAGTAGCTTGTACTTGATCCAAATAAGATATAATTAATCCTTATTGGAAGCAAAACAATCCAATTGAGTTTATTTAATGTTTAAATTATTTTCTAGTAGCTGTAAGGTATGAAGATCCAAAGTATGAAAAGATCTGTTATCCAGAAAAGCCCAGGCCCGAGCATTCTGGATAACTTTATACTTGATCCCATCTAAGATATAATTCACCCTTATTGAAGGCAAAACAATCCTATTGGGTTTTCTAATGTTTAATTTTCAATACTTAAGGTATTGAGATCCAAATTACCTTATCCGGAAATCCCCTGTTCTGGATAACAGATCCTATAGCTGTATTACAATTAAACGAATGTGGCTTCTTTTAGCAAAAAGCAAGAGGGAAGGGCAGCAAAAGGTTAGAATGTAGAATACTACAAGAGGATCTATAGTCCTCTGCTTTCAAGTGGAAATCAAAGGGCTTGAAAAGGTTAGAATGAAGAAAACCAACAAAAAAGGTCTATATTTTTCTCCTTTCAACAGTTTGGTTACCTACAACTGCCAGCATGTTAAGCATCCCTTATGATAAGGAAGTCTTCTGGGAGCTGGAGATGAAATGAGCCCTGATGCAGACAGACATGAGCTAAACACTACTCAGACGCTGCTTGGAACGGATTTGATAGGAATATTTCAAACCTCACTGTGCATTTCAGCAGCTTTCATTTCCCTGCTGTCCCTATAAAAATACGAGCCATGCTTATTAATATCCACTAGAAAGTCTAGTTCTTCTAAGGAGACTGTAACCAGGAGGGTTACCTGCAACCAAATGAAATGAAATACATGGTAAATATTATATATACTGTATAGCAAATATGCCATCTCGTGACCCCATCTGGTCCTTAACCCTAAACCATGGATTCTCTACATGGAAATAGTCGTTTTAAAATAGTTTACTCTACATTTTGTTTGTACTGGAATCAGTTATTTGAGTGAACTCTAATTCATCTGCTAGGAAAGGAAGCCCCCTATAAGATATATTGGATCTAACGGTCAATGAATATCTGACACCCAACTGCTGCATGAAGACAGAATGAAGAGGTGCTCAGAGAGGAATAGTGAAGATCAACTTGATTATTTCAGAAACGATACCGAATATTTCTGTATGAGGAAGCTTATATCAAATTTTCATTTTCGTGATAGTTCCCCTTTAAGGGGGGCCTGACCAAAGGCTGGACCTTCAAGGTGGGCTTGAACAGAAAGGCAACCTGAGCTAGTGCATAATCATACAGGCTGGGTTTTCAGAAAGACAGAATCAGTAGGTAAAACTGAAACAGGTGTGTTAGGGTTGACTGAGAACAATCGAAATGCTAAAGCAGTGATCCCCAACTAATAGCTCGTGAACAACATGTTGCTCACCAACCCTTTGGATGTTGCTCCCAGTCAAGTTTTGGTTGCATAAAAAACGTGTACTGCCAAACGGAGTCTGCTGTAGGCTGTCAGTCCACATAGGGGCTATCAAATGGCCAATTGCAGCACTTATTTGGCACCCCCTGAAACTATTTTCATACTTGTGTGGCTCCCTGACTCTTTACATTTGCATGTGGCTCACAGGTAAAAAAAAATGTTGGGTACCCCAATGTGAAGAAATGCTGGACTGCAAATAAGAGCTTACTGCCCCCCCCTCCCCAAAAAAATAACGATATTTTAAGCAGGGCAGTGGGTTTTAAGGTACATTAAGGTCCTTGTCTTTGTAAAGAGAGAAAATACCAACAATATAAATAACAATTTTAAAGAAGAACAATATGAGGTGTACCAGTAACTATGTTTGAATTCTCTAAACATAGTAAAGTTCAGCTGCTCAAAAATTCAATTCAGATCGAAGCTGGAGGAACATAAAAAAAATAAAATCAGTGAAGCGTAAGTCAATTCAGCCTCAAGAGGAGGGGAAATCCCTTCCCTATCTCAGCAAGGCAAGCAGATTTCTATTTGACTCAATACCCATCTGATTAGCTCAGTGCATTATTCATTTCACAGCTACAAACTCTTGCTTATCTTTATGTATGAACTTTGCAGCCACTACAGCCTTTGTAAGGAATTCATACAACATAAATTCATGATTGCAATTAGCCAGCAGACATCATTGCTTTGAATAGTATCCAATATGGCTTTGCCTTAGTTGTAACCACTTCTAGAGTCCCTAGAACTTTCCTTCTTGGTGGCACTGAGCTGCAGGCTGACATTTACGGTTACTGAGAACTTAGATTTACCATCTTTACTAAACAAAGTTTTGATTTTATATAAAGGTGCCAAAATCACTGTAAAGCTGTTTTTGTTCAGTCATGAGGGATTACCAGGTGTCACCAGGTCTCACTTGGTTTTTATATGGACATTGGCTATTTTAGGGGATGAGGCACAAATATGCTTCTGTCCAAAAGTCCCCCAGCCCAGCATTACTTATCTTAGCCAACACATAGGGGGTTATTTATCAAAGTCTGAATTTATCTCAATATTTTCTGCTACAAATCCACTTGAGATTTTTATGCTTATTTATCAAATTTTCTCGAAAATTTGCTTTGCAGGAAAAAATCCAATTTTCACGAAACTTTCAGACTTTTTCATCCGTTTTTCAAAAAATTTTACCCGAAAATTGGAGTATTGCCGAAACCCAGTGCACATCAAAAAATAATTCGGACTTCTCCCATTGACATGTATGCAACCTCGACAGGTCTGTGATGCCGGATTTTCAGATTCAGACCTTTCCATCCTCTGGGTTTAATAAATTCCGAAAAATTAGTGATTTTTTTTTTGCATTCGGCGTGTAGTAAATAACCTCCTTAGGGTGTTCTTTATTAAACTCTGAATGCCGAAAACCTAAAAAATTCGTTTTTTAACTAAAAAAATCCAACTTTTGAGGATGGAAAAAGTCTGAATCCAAAAATCCAGCATCTCAGACCTGCCGAGGCATATAAGTCAATGGAAGAAGTCCCAAAGATATCTTGATCTGTGCTGGGTTTCGTTTGGTTTTCGGTTGGAAAACCGAGGGATTGAACTGTACCCAGCCCAGCATAACCAAAGTAAAAAAAGTGGCCTCTACAGCTCTCTCCCTCTAATAAGTACTGCCGGGTTGGGTTTGGCATGGACAGAATCCTATGGATTTTTTAGAAGTACATGTCGGTATTTAAAAGGGTGATTCACCTTTCACTTAACGTTTACATTATAGAAAGGGCAATTCCTAACAACTTTATAATTGGTCAAATTTTTTTTTATAGTTTTTAAATTTCTGAAAATTTCCAGCTTTCAAATAGGGGTCACTGACCCCCATCTAACATACAAATGGTCTGTAAGGCAACCCATGCGTTGTTATTGTTATAACTGGGGAGCCGTTGAAAGAAAAGCAAAGTAACTAAAAAAAAATGAAAAAAATTAAAACCAACTGCAAATTGTCTCAG
The DNA here is from genome assembly GCF_017654675.1 of Xenopus laevis. Lineage (NCBI taxonomy): Eukaryota > Metazoa > Chordata > Amphibia > Anura > Pipidae > Xenopus > Xenopus laevis. The sequence continues at coordinate 53,884,149 of NC_054375.1, read as the reverse complement.
AATTTAAATCTCTACATCATAATAAAAAGTTACGGTAAAGGTAAAGACTCCCTTTAAATAAATGGAGCAATCATTTCAATGATCACCTCCAAACAAGCAAAAACTTTTACCATTCTCCAATACTCTGGAATTATTCCTTTCAATACACCTTACCCCTTTAATTAATGAGTCCTACACTTCCAGTCAGAATAAAAAGGGGTGTTATATAAGAAATGACCTAGTGGGGGATTGTACTAGCCCTATTGACCTCTACTCCTAAGTAAGCACTGGGGGACTGACATAGGAATGCTTCCTTCCTTTAGACTATCTAACTCATTGGGGAAGTTGTGTCTCAGCAGCCGAATGCTAGTGAATTTTCGTTACTGCAGCAGTGCAAGCATTTCATAGCAAAGTTTACTAGCGTTCATCTATTGCACCTTCGTTAGTACTCTTACGCTTAGGTCAATTTGAATAGGGTGGGTACATATGGACGTCTTTATTAGAGATGTTGATGCAAATGCTTGAAGTGGCCACTTATTTTTACAATTGGCCAAGGAAGCATAATAAAGACTTAAAAGATCCTCTAATGCCCTAAACATGACCCCACCCTAAAAGAAATGTGGCATGCCCCTCAAACATCTTGGAAAAATTTTTAATAGTTAGGACTTTTGAAGGCAATCCCGCTTTAAAAAAGTAAAAGTCGCCAGTGTTTTTTTTACATTTATGAATTTTCGGCATACAGTACATGATGTCACTGACATAAGATGGAGGAGGATGTAGCTTCATTTTATCAGTTCACCTGGTGGAGAAGGAAACTCTGGGGAAAGAGCCAACATTCAGTAAAATTCACACTTTAGTGAATTTGCAGAGCGAAAATATGCCTGGTAATAGGGTGCGAATCTACGCTAGTGACGGTTACTAGTGAATTGTCCTCTATGCCTGTTGGTAAATTGCCGATGTCCCTGCGAATGAGATTTCTGTCGAATTGTCGTTAGCATCGGCCACTTGGCCCTTTAGTGAATCAGCCCCATAGACTAGCAGTAGGCACAGCAGTCCTTTTGCATTCACCCTGTTTGTTGTGGATGCTCAAATGCAATGTGAGCCATGCTGGCATTATCTGGGAAACTGCAACACTTTTTTGCATTTGCCCACATTCTGGGCTGCCATCAGGGGGGCACAAGTGTCCCGGACCTGAAGGGGGCCCGGCAGTGCTGAACTTTTCGAAAGAGCCAGGCCCCCCCCCATGATAGCGCCAAAGCCGAGATGCCTCCTTCCAAAGTCCCGAACAGCCGTATTGTGGAAGTGCCGACAAAGCCGAACAGCCAAAGTCCCGAAGCAGCGAAAAGACCCAAAGTCACGGAAACAGCTGAAATTGAAGTCCTGAAGCAGCGAAAAGACCCAGTTACAAAACGAGGCGAAGTTGAAGCCCTGAATGTTTGAATATTTTTTTTAACTTGTAAGGGGGGCTCTGGCCCCAATGTTTTTTTTAAAAAAAATGTTCTTTTGGGCCCCAATATTTTTTTTTAACTTGTAAGGGGGGCCTGGGCACCAATGCTTTTTTTTTTTTTTTTTTTTTAAACTTTTATGGGGGGCCCTGGCGCCAATATTGAGGGCCCCCCTCCCCCGAAACGTTGAATTACTGGTGACATAATAAAAGGGCATCTTCTCCGACTGCATTCAATTAAGTGTGTGCGGATCTGGTTTCAAATTATCGATGTATATGGGAGACAGCCTTTCTGCAATTTGAAGCATTCTGGATAACTGGTTACCTGTACTGCTTTTGGGTGTATTCTCTGAATTTGCTTTCTCCCATACACATTATATTCTACTTTTTTTTTTTTTTTTTTTTTTTACAAATAAATACCTCATGCTTGCCCACTGGGTGGAAAACCTTCAGATCTCCTATTTTTCCCATAGTACAGTAAGCTTAGGAATGAGAAAAAATAATAAATAGGCACAAGTACAAAAAAAAAAAAAAACCTTTATATTGACTTTAAAAAAAGCCATGAACATCAGTGCCTTAATTTCACAACTGAAAAAGGAAAAACTTCTGATAAATGATAAATAAAATATCTATATAATTTTATAAATGGAGTGGTCCTCCCACTGGCAACATGTAACACATGCAATGCAAAGACTTTGCCCTTGCCCCACCTAACAGAATGCAAATGAAATATAATTCATCAGGAATAATAGGCACAAAAACTCTTGGCTTGAGAGATAGTGTGTGCCAGATAAAAGAAAATCCTTTCAGTGAATTTCATCATATATGCTATTTGTAATAAAAAAAATGGATTTGTTAAATAATCATGTGTATTATTAGTTTATCATGGACATATCTTAAGATCACAAAAAAAAGACAACAGTTCTGTCCTAAATGAAAAATACTTTTCCTGTAACAGGACTTATAATGTGCTCAGTCCAGTCCATATATATCAGCAATATCAAAGCCTTCTTCGTCTACCTCTTGAAATCTGCCTGGTGCCTCTTCTACTTGGCTTGTGGCTAAACTGCTTCTTAAAGTCCACAAGGCAATCTTTAGCCTCAGAAATGGAGATAAAAGATTTGATAGGAGATTCACTAAAGCTGCTCATAACAGCACTCTCGTCGTCTCTTGGAGGGGAGAAACTTACAGAAAACAGGAAGTAAAAAAAAACTGTTAATAACAAGCCACAAATGTATTCTGAATGCAGTCAGGCTCATTTAGCCTTTTAAATTATTTTTCCTTTGAGCAGCCTCTGCGTGTGCAATGTAAGGAGCTAGGTAGAAAGGGAAGCCTAGTAGAATGATGGCTTTTGATAGGGAGAATGGTACTGGGGTTTTTGACCAGAACCAATTGAGTAGTTGGGAAAACAAGGACCGAGTTATGAAATAAAAAAAGTTAAAACACAATAAAATAAAAATATTTGATTATATGCACAATTTAATTAATGCAACCTAAATCATTATTTTAATAAACGTACCTGTTACGGCCAAACTCTTGGGCATTGCTGTGGGATTCTGCAAGAAAAAAAGCAGAGACGTTTTTGATAAGAGTTGCAAAGTATCTGTAGTGTTAATTAAATGGTGTACAGGACTATTGCCCGATTCAGGAATATTTTTGGGACCAGCTTGAATATCATTTTTACAGATGGCTTTTAACATTTAGTTGCAACGGTCAGAAACACATATTTCCTCAGAGCTGATGGGCAGAGGGAGAGAGGCACTGCTCATTGTGAGCTGCAAATACAAAGGGTAGCACTGCAGGGCAGGGTTTTTCTTTTTTAATGAAAAATATCCTAAATTACAAGTGTCAGCGTGACATTTATAATTGTTGTACTAGCAGGTCTAAAGAGATAATGAGTTTCTAATTAATAGATCCCATATCTGTACTTTTGTTTCGTTGCAGAAGTTCATGACAGTGTGAACAGAACTTCTCTACCATTCTGGTTGCTGTTCAGTATTTTTGCTGAATTAGCTGAACTTTTCTTAAGACCACAAAGTGATGACGCAGCTTTAAAGCAAAGTGATTAAATATGAACAGGACAAAGTCATACTTGTGTTTGGCCAGACTGGGCAAAGACAAGAACATTTGGCAAACAAAAAGATCTTTATTGTATGCCCAGCTTTACATTGCTCCTGTTATCTGAAGTTCCTGTTGAGGCAGACTGCAAAAAATAAATGTATGCAAAATACTTTAACTGGGAACACTTTTTAGAAGAGCATTTAGAACAAATGTGTCCATATCTCCTCTAACAGATTGTGCATACACGTTACCTGTGGATACAGACTCTGTCTGTTCTAGCATGCTCAGAAGTCTGCCATCTTGTCCTGAAGTTTCCTGCCACAGAAGAAAAAATACTGTATTTATAGTAATTAAACCATAACCTCAAACAACATAAACTTAAAAAAGCATTCTCAGGAGTCTCAGATGACTCTAGAAAGAAACATTTTTTAAAATGTTTGCTTTGTTGTTAGTAAAGTCCAAGAAAGATGTGTATTTTGAGCTATTCATCAAAATAAATGATTTACATACTACATTCCTAAAAGTATAAGGAAAGCTACCAAAGCAGTTTATTGTCAATTGATCAGACACAATAGTACAAGCTATAACACTATATTTATTCTGCAGAATGCTTTACCATACCTGAGCAAACAGTTCTAGAAGCACTCTCTGTTTGTTTAGGATAGCAGCTGCCATATTAGCTTGGTGTGACATAACTTCCTGCCTGAGTCTCTCCCTGCTCACTCAGCTCTGGGCTCAGTTTATAACAGGGAGAGGAGAAGGGAGGGAGAGAGGAGCAAACTGAGCATGCTCAAGCCCTAGCCCTGGAGGTTTAAGCTGAAAGAAGGAAGTCTGTTACAGAAACCCATGTGTACACAATAGAAGGAAAGAAACGCAGTATTTCTTTTGACAGAGGACTCAGAGTAGCATTACTTTAAGGGGTTACTAGTGTATTTATATAGACATTTCTGATAAAGCTTACTTAATTTTTGCCTTTCCTTCTCCTTTAAAGGAAAAACAAAGCTTTTATAGCCATCTTGGTCAATGATCAATTATGCTGGGACTGGAGAAGATAAAGCAATGTGCTCAAGAACCCAACAATATTTTAGAGGAAGGTGCGGCCTTTTTAACAAGAAATTTAGATATAGTGCTATAAATTATTTAACAATAACTGTTTGCTCGCTACTTTGCGGAGTTAAAACGCTCACCTTTGTGCTCCTGAGTGTTCGGTTTCTCTGGGTCTCCCGTGCAGCAGTCTGAAGGCAGTTATCCACATGGTTCTGGTAATCCTTCAATGACACCAGTGTTTTGCATATGTAGCATGTCTCATGCCTGTGAATGAGAAGAAAAAGGAAGCAGGAGTTATTTAAAGGTTATTTGTGTAGTTATACTCCACAAGTTACAGCTGCAGACTATAGCTTATAACTAGACTGCTTTTACCTATAACCTTCGGCTAAACATTAATCGTAATGTTCAAAGTTACGTTGAAGCTACATGTACAATTCATCACAAAGTATTTTAAATGGCGATTGTAAGACTGTAAACTCCACATCCTCCTGTGACACTGCAAGAAGCCTCGGTGACAAGTGGTTGAGGTTAAAGAGTAAAGGCAAAGTACGCTATGTATTAATTCTCTGTTCATATACATTTATTGCTATTAAAGGAGTTGTTCACCTTCCAACACCTTTTTTTCAGTTCAGTTGGTTGCAGTTCACCAGAAATAAAAACTTTTCCGAATTACTTTCTATTTTCTATGTGTAATTCTCACCTTCTAAAAGCAGCTCTAGGAGTTATAAGTATTTGGACTATTTTGGATTATTTGGATAAAATGGAGTCTATGGGAGACTGCCTTTCCGTAATTCGGAGCTTTCTGGATAATGGCTTTCTGGATAAAGGATCCTATACCTGTATATATTAAGCTATATAAGTAGTAAAAGATGTAACTGCTACTGTTCCATTAAGCTAAGAATAATGTAGAGGCAGGTACTCAGTGAACTCTCAAAAAAAAAGTAAAAGTAAAGTAATTTGTTTTACAAGTAGTCAAGCCTGACAGGTTTTAAAGCTATAGGGGCCGGTAACTCACAGGCGCGTATGTGCAATTGCCCCCTAAAGCCATGAAACACATCAGCCTTAAGCAAATGCATCAATTATTTTGGACATTATGGGGAAGGGAAGTTATTAACATCACAAAAGGGTAACAAAAAAACAGGCATTGCAGGTGTATTTCTGTCTATTCTGAACAATCACTTGAAAAATCTTTGACCAGAACTGTATAAGGTTTGGCCGTGATCACAAAATATAGTTCAAGCTTTCCTTGTACAATAAAAATATATATGGGGTATGACGCCATCTAGTTAGTATTTTAACTAGATTCTGCCGCACTGAAGGCTGAATAAAACTAGTTGAAACCATTATTTTAAGCTCACATCAACAACTTCATTATCAGTCAGGGACTGAAAGCACAGGTGAGGTTTTCTTTACATCACAACAAATGTTATGGTAGTGACACAAAGCATGTTTTCTCCACCAGCATTTTAAAATCTGATTTAGCTGTATGTGTGTGTAGTGACTGGCCGATTACAGTCTTGTCAGAGATTACATTGGCCGTACGTTAAAAAAAAAATAACACTAAGGGGCAGATTTAGAAAGGGTCGAATTGAAAATTAAAATTTTCGCGTTTTTTCATGGTCAAAACTGTTAAATTTGACTAGGGAGTTATTCAAATTCGATTCGAATTTTTAAAACATTTTTTAATTCATTTTAAGAATTCTAATTCGACTATTTGCCACCTAAAACCTGACAAAATTCCTTTTTAAGTCAATGGGAGAGGTCCAGGGATCAATTTGGAGTTGTTTGCAGCCTTCCTGACATTTGAGGGGGTTTGTTTTGAGAAAAAACTCAAATCTAATTAGTTTTGGGGTTGATACTATTCAGCCGAGGATAAAAAATTTTGATTTTTATAATAAATTTCAATTGGTCGGATTTCGAGTTCATGGGAGTTTGTGAGTTTTAAAAAAAAAAAACTCATATGAATTCGAAATTCGACACTTGATAAATGTGCCTCTTATTTATGAAACAGTGTTCTTACTCATCCATTACAGTTTTTAACTTCCCATTTAAAATAACTTACTGACCAACTACACAATACATAATATACTCTAAATAAACTACAAGGAAAGAATTTCTTGATGTACGAAAGTTATTCTGCCGTAAAATGCATATTTATGTGCATATTAACATTTTATTTCAAAGAGAAGAACCTGCAATGGTCTCCGGTGGCTACAATGGAAAATGCTTGCTTTTTTGTGTCAGACATGGCTGTACTCTTGATTTAAACAGCAAGATAGGGCATGCAAACGGTTGTTGTTTTCAAAATCCATAATTAAATGTCTATTTAAGTGCAATTATGGGCAATCAAGTAGAAAGTTAGTGGATTGCAGGCTGGACTAAACATAAAAGCCCAACAATGTTTCAGCATATGGCTTCATTAACATTGATTGTGCATCACAGCACTAAAGGTAAATTACCAGCAGAAGAAAACGTACTGTATTGCTGACAATTTGGATGTGTGTTATTACACTGGTTCAGTAGACCCTCTGTATTTAGTTTTGCTATGTGCTAGCATTGAAGCCAATTATCCTTTTCTACAATGAAGGCAGTAGGGTAAAAGCTGAACGAAGAACTGAGGTCCAACAATTTGTTTTGTAACTCAACCGAAATACAGAAATGGAGTTAAATGCTGCACACATGAATTAACACTCTGTACACTCTGCATGCTAATGCTTTTACCCACATAGAAATGCAGTCTGTCATTATAAGCTACCAAATTTGCCATCAGACACTTGAAAAATAATTAATACTGACAACACTACACAAAAATGATTGTTAAAGGAAAACTATACCCCCAAAATGAATACTTGAGCAACAGATAGTTTATATCGAATTAAGTGGCATATGAAAGAATCTTTCCAAACTGGAATATATATTTAAGTAAATATTGCCCTTTTACATCCCTTGCCTTGAACGACCATTTCATGATGGTGTCTGTGCTGCCTCAGAGATCACCTGACCAGAAATACTTCAACTCTAACTGTAACAGGAAAAAGTGTGGGAAGCAAAAGAGAACTCTGTCTGTTAATTGGTTCATGTGACCTAACATGTATGGTTTGTTTGTGTGCACTGTGAATTCTACAATCCCGGGGGGGGCCTTATTTTTTAAAATGGCAGTTTTCTATTTAGGATTACCCAATGGCACGTACTACAAAAAAGTATATTATTATGAAAATGGTTTAGTAACATGAAGCAGGGTTTTACACACGAGTTGTTTTATGCAATATCTTTATAGAGAGACCTACATTGTTTGGGGGTATAGTTTTCCTTTAATGAGTGGATATTAAGTAAAGTCAGTGGGCTGCAGTGTGATGTAAATACATACAATTTAGGTGAAGACAGGATGGAAAATATAATCTGTGTTCCTCCTTGCTATTCCTGTTAGCACAATAGTGTATCAGGATACAGTTGCATAAGAAGATAGAGAACAATCATCATACCTACTTACTTGCCAGATTCCACAGATGGGAGGTCATCTGGATCAGTAAGGTTCTTCCTTGGTAGTCTAGGCGCCCTTCTAAGCACTTCATATAAAACGCAAGATAAAACAAAGGCAAAGGATTGAAATAACAAGATAGAAAAATCAAGAAGAATGACAAAACAACGGCAAGCAACTGACAGCAGGTTTAGATGAAATGTCACTAATGATAACACACATCTGTATGATGTAGTAGTGATGGCTGCATGCTGCAATTGAGAAAACAACGATGAGAATACTAACCAATCGTTTCCTGCTCGTCACTCTTATTAGTGCCATCACAGTATGCAGCATGCAGCTCAATCTGGGATGGGGTAAATTGCTGCCCGCACAGTGGACATTCCACGTCTTGGGGACGCTCAGATTCCATAGGTATATTCTCCTCAGAAGGTGGCACACTAGACTGATAAAAGAAAACTATATTAAATATGGACAACTGTGAGAATGAATCACGAGAGCAAAATTATTATGTCTACTATTCATAAAAGGGGTGGTTAGCCTTTCAGTTAACTTTTAGTATATTATAGAATCCCTAATTCTAAGCAACTATTCAATTGGTCTTCATTATTTATTTTCTTTAGTTTTTGAATTATTTGCCTTCTTCTTCTGACTCTTTGCAGCTTTCAATTGGGGGTCACTGACCCCACCTTAAAATAAATGTTCTGTAAGGCTACAAATTTATTTTTACTGCTACTTTTTTTATTACTCCTCATTCTATTCAGGCCTCTCCTATTCATATTCCAGTCTCTTATTCGAATCAATGCATGGTTGCTAATCCATGAACAACCCCTTTAATTAACTTGTGATGAAACATGAGGCATTGCTCTCTATATAGCACTTCTATGACATTTTGTAAACTTGCATGGATAAAGACAGTGTCCACTTTGAAATTCACTTTTAAAATGGTGTAGATGGCAGAACTCTGGAAATAGATAGGATAATAAGGCTAATGGATAAAAAAAAAAGCAAATGCAAAATAATTAACCAGGAGCAGCTAAAAAGTTTCTTAGAAAAGATTAATCTATATACATACCACATACTAGGAATTGTTCAGTGTTAAAATAAAAACTGGGTAAATAGATAGACTGTGCAAAATAAAAAAGTGTCTAATATAGTTAGTTAGTAAAAAATTTAATGTATAAAGGCTGGAGTGGCTGGATGTGTAACATAATAGACAGAACACTACTTCCTGCATTTCAGCTCTCTACTATACAACAAGTCGTATAATAGCAAAACAGGGTTTCTCCTGCGTGGGTGCTTAAGCCCCAAATATATGTATTTGGGGCTTATAGGGATAATGTCATGGGGAAAAAATTTTTTTCAAAATGAATCAGTTAATAGTGCTGCTCCAGCAGAATTCTGCAATGAAATCCATTTCTCAAAAGAGCAAACAGATTTTTTTTATATTCAATTTTGAAATCTGACATGGGGCTAGACATATTGTCAATTTCCCAGCTGCCCCCAGTCATGTGACTTGTGCTCTGATAAACTTCAATCACTCTTTACTGCTGTACTGCAAATCGGAGTGATATCTACCCCTCCTTTCCCCCCCCCAGCAGCCAAACAAAAGAACAATGGAAAGGTAACCAGATAACAGCTCCCTAACAGAAGATAACAGCTGCCTGGTAGATCTAAGAACAACACTCAATAGTAAAAACCCATGTCCCACTGAGACACATTCAGTTACATTGAGAAGGAAAAACAGCAGCCTGCCAGAAAGCAATTCTCTCCTAAAGTGCAGGCAGAAGTCACATGACCAGGGGCAGCTGGGAAATTGACAAAATGTCTAGCCCCATGTCAGATTTCAAAATTGAATATAAAAAAATTTGTTTGCTCTTTTGAGAAATTGATTTCAGTGCAGAATTCTGCTGGAGCAGCACTATTAACTGATTCATTTTGAAAAATGTTATATTTCACGTGACAGTATCCCTTTAAGTTCCCATTGCCTCTCACTGTATTTAATGTTGGAGCAACAACAGTTTGAATAGTATATCAACACTAGCATCCAGCTTCCTGACAGCCTTTCTGCATTATACACCCAGTATTTAAGAATGCCACAGTGCAAGTAATTTTTTTCATCTTTAAATCTCCATTTATCTTAATAAGCCAGATACTGGATAAAAAGTACAGCAATGAACTGAAGAAAATCAATTACTTTATCAGTGACCATCTGTGCTGCCAATGTGTTGTAAGACAGTAACTGGAATTGTAATACTTCAATACATAATACATAAAAGGCAATCATATTCAGCTACATGCATAGGGTTTATAAAATATTTTCTCTTGAATAGTAAATTATGATAATATTGTGCGGAATACCCCTTGACAGCACTCTGTAATTATTACATATAGGTGTGACAGCTGGCAGAAAGTCTTCGCTTGAGCCTTTTTCATACATGAGAATATGCGGTACCCTCCCTTAGCAGTAGAGTAGAAAATAAGCATGACTTGTACTCAATATCTGAATACCTGTCCCTCCTTTTACATAGCTGCAGTCAGAGTACAAGAAAATACATATTAATCTATTATAATATTCAGTATTTTATTATTTTGGTATTTTATCAAATAAAAGTGCTATTTTTAGTTTCTGAACTGATCCATTTGTCAAAAATCATTAATTTCATATGTTATGGTGAAACTGTATTATTTGTTTCTGCTTGAATTTTTCTTAATTCCATTGCTCATACATTGGCTCAACTTTCAACTTTACATATTGCTCAACTTTCCCAGATTTTTGCAAAGTTGGCCATTGGTCTATATAGCATTAGCAACCAATCAGCATGTAGAATTTAAAAGCAAACATCTCATTGGCTACTATGGGTTACCACACCCGTGTGGTATTTCTGTTTAACAATAGCAACCAATCAGCATGTACAATTTAAAAGCAAACACCTTATTTGTTGCTGTGGGTTACTGTACATGTGTGGTATTTGTGTCTATCATACTTGGATAATTAATGAATTGTGAAAATCACACAACATTGCCATACCATTAAGGTAGCGTTCTAACAGAATACTTTTCATGTGAGAAAATGAAGCATTGCTTTCCCATGTGTCGGACACACTGATTTTTCGCCTATTAATACTCTACATATATTTTTATTTTAGATACATTTTTCTAAAGCTATTAAAAATTAATTCATTGTTTAAATGAATCCATACTTTAGGCATCTTACCTGGGAGAGCGAATATCCCTCTGTCAAATCTGCCGCCTCCGCAACGACTGTCCTTGCTCTTTCAGGGCTAGGCTGGGTCTCTACAAAATGATATATATTTATATTTTAAGGTAAATGAGAAATTCGAAATTGGGACTTAAACCCCCAGCCCTTAGGCCCTAAAATATAAATTATTGAAAATCACACCAAAGTCACCATAAGTAAAAAGGCAATATTTATTCAACACCATGCCATAATAACCTAATAAAAACAACTTAAAAACAAGCAGCGCTGCATGTTGGTAATAATAAGAAATAAAAAAAGAACACTAAGAAAGGCTAACATTAAGTAAGCTTTATCAGAAAGGTCTATATAAATACATCAGTAATCCCTCAAAGTAATACTGCTCTGAGTCCTCTCTCAAAAGAAACACAGCATTTCTTTCCTTCTATTGTGTGTACACATGGGCTTCTGTATCAGGCTTCTTGTTTTCAGCTTAAACCTCCAGGGTTTGGGCATGCTCAGTTTGCTCCTCTCCCCCTCCCTGCTGTAACCTGAGCTCAGAGCTATGAGCGAGCATGGAGAAGTGATGTTACAGCAAGCTAATATGGCAGCTGCTATCAAACAAACAGAGACAGTGTCTAGAGCGGTTTACTCAGGAATGGAAAAGCATTCTAAAGAATAAAAATGGCATTCTAGCTTGCACTGTTGTGGATAATATATTGGCAATAAAACTGCATTGGTAGCTTTCCTTCTCCTTTAACGTATCGGCAGACTCGGAGTGATAGGAGTGGGTTTAATTAACAGAAGAAATGTACTACACTGAATCCTTTTCTAAAAGAGCAAATCTATTTAATAAAATACAGTTCAGTATTCCAGAGCTCCATATGTTGAGGTTTGAAGATATTTGCATATATTATAAATATGCAATAACATTTTATTTTCTATTTTTTCAATGACCCTTACAGGTTTGTTGTGAGTGAATATGTATTGGCGGTTATATGCTCATCTATAAACATCACAGGCTGCTGCAGAAGAGCGGAGTTACTGCCCTCTCCCTTTACAGCCTGTATGCTGTACAGAAATTGTCTGCCAATGAAAAGCCAAAATTCTTCCATGAAAAGTCTTGATTTTATTTAGCAGGGTCTGAAACTGCAAAGAGGTGGCTGAGCCAAGGGACTAAAAGGGGGTTATATTCTTGACCTGGTTTCAATTCTAGGCCCCTCAGCATACATACTATTTGGCTAGCTTATACTAAGGTAATTTGTAATAGACTACAATACATGTTGATGGGAACCATCAGTTCATGAACCCTAATAACAAGCAATTGAACACAATACCAACCAGGCTTGATGCCAACTGTGATTACACCGACATAAAGTCTTTAGACCCATGAACAGTACTCTCATTTTATTACCTAAAATAAAGTTCTGCTTGAATAAATAGAAAATTTGGATTTTAGTGAGGTACGGGTATTTTGTAAGAACAAAATCTTAAAGGAAAACAATACCCCAAACAATGTAGGTCTCTATAAAAATATAATGCATAAATCAGCACATATGTAAAACACTGGTTTGTGTAAATAAACCATTTTCATAATAATATACTTTTTTAGTAGTATGTGCCATTAGGTAATCCATTTTAAAAAAATAAGGGAAGCCCCCTGGGATTGTATGATTCACGGTGCACGCAAACATATCAAACAAAGCATACATGTAAGGTCACATGAGCCATGAACAGACAGAGTTCTGTCTTTTGCTTCCACACTTCTTCCTGTTACAGTTAGTGTTGTAGTATTTCTGGTCAGGTGATCATCAGTAAATGGTGGTTCAAGGCAAGAGAGGTAAAATGTCAATATTTACTTAAATATATTTTCCAGTTTGGTAAGATTCTTTAACCCTTTCCCTGCCAGCCGTTTTGTCCTAGATGCGAACATCTACTGCCAAGCAGTTTTTAGATATTTTGCACTCTTTCACTTTAAGGGCCTTTCCTGGGGTGGTCTTTTAGTTAACCCAGGAAAACAATATATTGTTTTTTTCAGGACAACCTGAACTTTCACAATATGCAAGAATTTTGGTGTAATTCTACTTCTCTAAAAAAATATTGGATTCTAAGTGTCAAATAAAATGAAAAAAATCATGTTGCACGAAGAACAATCACATATATCAGAAACATCATTCATTTTACGTACGAGAACACAGCTGATTTAGAAAGGTCTATGTCTCCTGAACGCGACAATACCAAATATATATAGTTTTATGGAGATTTCTCACTTGTATAGCTCAAAATCTACAAGCAGTACACAACCAAATTTCCAAAGCAACACTCCCCAAACGGCATACTTTTGATTTCAAGGCCAAACATTCCACTAACAGTAGGTTTACCCAAGAAAACTACCCATTACTAGAAAGAACAGATTCTGGTGAATCAAAAATGGGTAGAAATATCTTTGTACTCCAAACCACCAAGTTGCAATTGTTTCCTAAAGTTATAGTGTTTTATAGAAATTGGTGAATTTTTTGAAAAATGACCTCAAAGCTTCCACTCTACAGCAACATATCTCCCACACATCATTAGGTATCAATGTAAAACACCCCAAATATAAAATCCTGGGTCCACTGAACAGTTTGATGCCCAATATGAATAGATGTACCCAAGCACGTGGCATAGGAGGCCCCAAAAGGAAGACCCCCCGTTTGTTCTGTAATTTCAGATACTGCAAAATCAACACATTTACATCGTTTTGGGGGGCGGCAAAGGTAGAAAACAGTACGTTCACCCCAGAAAACCATATATTTTCGGAAAGTACACATTCCCCTGAATCTAAATTGGGTATGCATGTCTTTCTACGCCAAAGTACCAAGCCGCAAATCATTCCTAAATTTGGTGATTTTGGGGACATTTCCAAAAATGACTTCAAAATTTCGACCCTGCAGCATCGTATTACCCACATACTTTTAGGTATCAAGACAAATCACCCCAAATATGAAAGCCTGGGGTCCTCTGAACAGTTTGATGCCCAATATGTATAGGTGTACCCAAGCACGTGGCGTATAGGGGCCCCAAAACGAAGACCCCCATATGGTCTGTCATTTCAGGTACTGCAAAATCAACACATTTACATTGTTTTGAGGGGGGCAAATGTAGAAAAAAGTAAGTTCACCCCAGAAAACCATATATTTTCGGAAAGTACACATTCCCACGGATCTAAATTGGGTATGCATGTCTTTGTACTCCAAAGTACCAAGCCGCAAACCATTCCTAAATTTGGTGATTTTGGGGACATTTCCAAAAATGACTTCAAAATTTCGACCCTGCAGCATCGTATTACCCACATACTTTTAGGTATCAAGACAAATCACCCCAAATATGAAAGCCTGGGGTCCTCTGAACAGTTTGATGCCCAATATGTATAGGTGTACCCAAGCATGTGGCATATAGGGGCCCTAAAAGGAAGACCCCCATATAGTCTGACATTTCAGGTACTGCAAAATCAACACATTTACATTGTTTTGGGGGGGCAAAAGTAGAAAACAGTAAGTTCACCCCAGAAAACCATATATTTTCGGAAAGTACACATTCCCACGAATTCAAATTGGGTATGCATGTCTTTCTACGCCAAAGTACCAAGCCGCAAATCATTCCTAAATTTGGTGATTTTGGTGACATTTCCAAAAATCACCTCAAAATATCTACCCTGCAGCATCGTATTACCCACATACTTTTAGGTATCAAGAGAAATCACCCCAAATATGAAAGCCTAGGGTCCTCTGAACAGTTTGATGCCCAATATGTATAGGTGTACCCAAGCACGTGGCATACAGGGGCCCCAAAAGGAAGACCCCCATATAGTCTGTCATTTCAGGTACTGCAAAATCAACACATTTACATCGTTAGGGGGGGGGGCAAAAGTAGAAAACAGTAAGTTCACCCCAGAAAACCATATATTTTCGGAAAGTACACATTCCAACGAATCCAAATTGGGTATGCATGTCTTTCTACGCCAAAGTACCAAGCCGCAAACCATTCCTAAATTTGGTGCTTTAGGTGACATTTCCAAAAATCACCTCAAAATATCTACCCTGCAGCATCGTATTACCCACATACTTTTAGGTATCAAGACAAATCACCCCAAATATGAAAGCCTAGGGTCCTCTGAACAGTTTGATGCCCGATATGTATAGGTGTACCCAAGCACGTGGCATACAGGGGCCCCAAAAGGAAGACCCCCATATAGTCTGTCATTTCAGGTACTGCAAAATCAACACATTTACATCGATTTGGGGGGGGCAAAAGTAGAAAACAGTAAGTTCACCCCAGAAAACCATATATTTTCGGAAAGTACACATTCCAACGAATCCAAATTGGGTATGCATGTCTTTCTACGCCAAAGTACCAAGCCGCAAATCATTCCTAAATTTGGTGATTTAGGTGACATTTCCAAAAATCACCTCAAAATATCTACCCTGCAGCATCTTATTACACACATACTTTTAGGTATCAAGACAAATCACCCCAAATATGAAAGCCTAGGGTCCTCTGAACAGTTTGATGCCCAATATGTATAGGTGCACCCAAGCATGTGGCATATAGGGGCCCTAAAATGAAGACCCCCATATAGTCTGTCATTTCAGGTACTGCAAAATCAACACATTTACATCGATTTGGGGGGGGCAAAAGTAGAAAACAGTAAGTTCACCCCAGAAAACCATATATTTTCGGAAAGTACACATTCCAACGAATCCAAATTGGGTATGCATGTCTTTCTACGCCAAAGTACCAAGCCGCAAATCATTCCTAAATTTGGTGATTTAGGTGACATTTCCAAAAATCACCTCAAAATATCTACCCTGCAGCATCGTATTACACACATACTTTTAGGTATCAAGACAAATCACCCCAAATATGAAAGCCTAGGGTCCTCTGAACAGTTTGATGCCCAATATGTATAGGTGTACCCAAGCATGTGGCATATAGGGGCCCTAAAATGAAGACCCCCATATAGTCTGTCATTTCAGGTACTGCAAAATCAACACATTTACATCGATTTGGGGGGGGCAAAAGTAGAAAACAGTAAGTTCACCCCAGAAAACCATATATTTTCGGAAAGTACACATTCCAACGAATCCAAATTGGGTATGCATGTCTTTCTACGCCAAAGTACCAAGCCGCAAATCATTCCTAAATTTGGTGATTTAGGTGACATTTCCAAAAATCACCTCAAAATATCTACTCTGCAGCATCGTATTACCCACATACTTTTAGGTATCAAGAGAAATCATCCCAAATATGAAAGCCTAGGGTCCTCTGAACAGTTTGATGCCCAATATGTATAGGTGTACCCAAGCACGTGGCATATAGGGGCCCTAAAAGGAAGACCCCCCCTTGTATGTTCTGTCATTTCAGGTACTGCAAAATCAACACATTTACATCGTTTTGGGGGGGGCAAAGGTAGCAAAAAGTAAGTTCACCCCAGAAAACCATATATTTTCGGAAAGTACACATTCCCACGAATCTAAATTGGGTATGCATGTCTTTCTACTACAAAGTACCAAGCCGCAAACCATTCCTAAATTTGGTGATTTTGGGGACATTTCCAAAAATGACTTCAAAATTTCGACCCTGCAGCATCGTATTACCCACATACTTTTAGGTATCAAGACAAATCACCCCAAATATGAAAGCCTGGGGTCCTCTGAACAGTTTGATGCCCAATATGTATAGGTGTACCCAAGCACGTGGCGTATAGGGGCCCCAAAACGAAGACCCCCATATGGTCTGTCATTTCAGGTACTGCAAAATCAACACATTTACATTGTTTTGAGGGGGGCAAATGTAGAAAAAAGTAAGTTCACCCCAGAAAACCATATATTTTCGGAAAGTACACATTCCCACGGATCTAAATTGGGTATGCATGTCTTTGTACTCCAAAGTACCAAGCCGCAAACCATTCCTAAATTTGGTGATTTTGGGGACATTTCCAAAAATGACTTCAAAATTTCGACCCTGCAGCATCGTATTACCCACATACTTTTAGGTATCAAGACAAATCACCCCAAATATGAAAGCCTGGGGTCCTCTGAACAGTTTGATGCCCAATATGTATAGGTGTACCCAAGCACGTGGCGTATAGGGGCCCCAAAACGAAGACCCCCATATGGTCTGTCATTTCAGGTACTGCAAAATCAACACATTTACATTGTTTTGAGGGGGGAAAATGTAGAAAAAAGTAAGTTCACCCCAGAAAACCATATATTTTTCGGAAAGTACACATTCCCACGGATCTAAATTGGGGTATGCATGTCTTTGTACTCCAAAGTACCAAGCCGCAAACCATTCCTAAATTTGGTGATTTGGGGGACATTTCCAAAAATGACTTCAAAATTTCGACCCTGCAGCATTGTATTACCCACATACTTTTAGGTATCAAGACAAATCACCCCAAATATGAAAGCCTGGGGTCCTCTGAACAGTTTGATGCCCAATATGTATAGGTGTACCCAAGCACGTGGCGTATAGGGGCCCCAAAACAAAGACCCCCATATGGTCTGTCATTTCAGGTACTGCAAAATCAACACATTTACATTGTTTTGGGGGGGGCAAAGGTAGAAAAAAGTGCGTTCACCCCATAAAACCATATATTTTTGGAAAGTACACATTCCTGCGAATCCAAATTGGGTATGCATGTCTTTGTACTCCAAAGTACCAAGTCGCAAGCCTTTCCTAAATTTGGCGATAAAAGCAACTGTTTTTACATTTCTGAAAATCGCCTAAAAATATTGCAATTGGCCGCATTTATCTCACCCAATTTCTTACATACAATTGTAAAACACCATAAATATTGATGCCAAGGGTCTACTGAACAGTTTGATGCCCAATATGCATAGATATACCAAGGCAGCTGGCATGTGCGGACCCCAAATAAAAATAGTGAATATGAGTTTTCTCCGCTGCCCATTCGCCTTCTGTGAACATAGACCCTTGACTTCATATTATTTGCCTCAAGACCCTCCTAACAGCAATGACCCCCCAAAACCATACATTTTTGGAAAGTACACATTCTGCCGATTCCAACAAAGATAACGACGTCTTTCTACACGAAACTACCAAACTGCAAAGCTTTTCTAAACATATAGGTTTTTACAACATTTCTGAAAATCGCCTAAAAATGTTGCAGTTTGCCGCATTTATCGGACACAATGTTTTACGTACAAAGAAAAATCTCTCTAAATATGGACGTCAGAGGTCTAATAAATAGTTTGATGCCCAATATGTATAGATTTACCAAAGTATGTGTTGTGTATGGACCCCAAATGAAAAACGTAACTATGAATTTTCACGCTAGCCAACTAAGCTGCAGAAAAGAGAACCCTAACTGTACGTTATGTGCCGTAAGACCCCCAAACTGTAAAAAGACCCCCAGAAACCCATATATTTTTGGAAAGCACATATTTTGGCGGATCAAACTAAGTAAAATCTATCTTTCTATACCAAAGCACCAAACAGCAAAACGATACTAAAGATACATAGGGAACAATAATGCAGGGATAAAATTGCAATAAAACCACAAAAATAGCGTAAATCAATGAAATAACAAAATAATTGTTCTGACAGTGTAATTAGTGGCCGAAATCGATTATCCAATAGTCACGCTGCCAAAATAACACGTTTTTTAGGCAAAAAAAACAAAAGATAACAGTATAATGAATTCGTAAAAAAAAAAAAAAACACCTGTTTGTGTATACATATTTGTGCACTAATAAAAGTTATCTGAGTGTGCAAATACATGTAAATAAGTGTAAATAAGTGTAAATAACTGTACAAAAGGGACCAAGTGTGCTAAAATTAAAAAAAAAAAATTTAAAAAAATTCCAATCTTTACTAAAATGCATAAATGTACTGTAAGTATGTGTAGGTGCAGGTAAGTGTGTAAAAAAACGTGCACTTACCGTTTTTGGAGCAGGAGAATCGCTGTCTTCTTTGGAGGAGTCCTGGCAGCGTGTCTGCAGAGTTGCTGCGCAGCAGGAAGTGCGTGGGCGGCTCTGCAGGCAGGAAGAAGGTGAGTGTAGTAGCAGACGCTCCATGCGATGCGTCTGCTACTTTGAAGTCGGATCTGCGACAATCGAGTCGCAGATCCGACTTGACAGCCCCCCAGCCCTCGTTGCCTAGGGGGCTGTCTTCTCTCCCCACTCTCTGCGGAGGCGGCAAAAGCCGCCGAAGCAGAGAGAGCGCTCAGCTGCTAAAGAACGTACAATGTACGTTCTTGGCAGCCTGAGCATTTGCCTGCCAGCACGTACGCCGTACGTGCTTGGCAGGCAAAGGGTTAAAGGAGAAGGAAACCCCCTTAAAAAAGACCGCTTTGGAGAAGATGGCGCCTGTGAGCTCAGTGGACAGGACCTGCGCAGAGGGGTGAGTAACAAGTTAGGGGCATTTGCCCAGGGGGACAGGTAGGCCAGGGTGGAGGAGGGAGGGTTTTTGCGCCCAGGGAATTTCCTTCTCCTTTAATAAGTCAGTTAATATGATATAAACTACATGTTGCTTAAGTATTCATTTTGGGGATATAGTTTTCCATTAAAGAAAAAAAAAAAAAAAAAAAGAACAGCAGTGCAGGGTTGGCCCAATCTCGTTGCAATTCAGGTTGTGCTCGACAATTCAGATGTGCTACTCAACCTTTTTAAGCCATGGAGAACAAGGAGTAGTTGCTGTTCGAGGAGTCGCTAGTGTTGCGGCTTGTGGTGGGAGGCCTGGGGTGGGGTTGTTCTCAGGGTTATATTTCCCTTTAACCTCAAAAATGACTCCAAGATGGTGCTGCAGCCTACTTGTCTTTGGCTTACAAGAATCTGGAGGGTGTGTAAGTGCTGTTCCAGCCCAGCTGGACATATATGCAATAAACACAAAGACATTTATAACTTCCACTTCCAGCAGAGTGGACACACTAATGGTTGCCATTAGGAAGCAAGGTCAATTCACAATACAGCAAGAAAGTAAGATGGTGGAGGCTGTTCACAGATTAATATCTGAAAATGAACAACAATTGAATAAGCTTTTTATTTACCATGACAAATGCTGAAAACAAGGGACACAGGCCAAATCTGAGAATGAGAAGCATACCTAACTATGTAATAAAAGTAAAACTTCAGTCATATTGTAAGAATTGTGCACATTGGTTGAACCAACTCAAACCAATTGCAAAAGATGTGATTTTTAGACTCCAGATTTTCCATTCTTATCACTGTAGTTGCTCCATGGCTTTCCCCTCCTGATAACATAGCCATTATCAGGGGGGCACAGGGGGTACTGTTGTACCGGGCCGGGGCCTAAAGGGGGCCTGGCTGTGCTCCACTTTTCAATTAGATTGTTACTGCTTGGAGAAAAATTCAAAAAACAAATCTAAATTAAAAATCTTCTTGCAAAATATTATTCTCATTTGATTCTTTGTAGTTTCGAAAAACGGTCCACACACATCCTGAAGAAGGGAGGCTGTGTCCCCCCGAAACGTTGAAAATTTATTGTTGGTGGCATTAATAAAAGGGTAACAATCCCCGACTGCAATATTGGTGTGTGCGGACCGTTTTTCGAAACTACAAAGCAGCAAGGTGACCTGGCAAGGTCAACGGTGGACCAGCACCACTACGCAGAATAAGTGGAAGGAGGTGTGCGGTAACACAAAGTTTTATCTCATTTGATTCTCACATGTCTTGAGAGCTACTATCTTCCCCCTTATAAAATTCCTTGGAAAGGTCTAATGGCCAGTGGCAATCACTTGGCATTTATAAAAAGTGTGCTTACCTGGACAAACTGTTAACTCTTCTTCTTCCTCACCATCTTCAGTTTGCACAACATCGTTATTGCTGTTTATGTTAGAAGTTGGGGTCACTAAACTGAAAGATAAAATGCACAAAACAATTATATAGGTATGGGATCTAGTATACAGAATCATCTGGGTGATAGACAATTGGACACAAGGAAGTGTTGGGCTCTCAGGAGTCATGATTTCTGTTTGCAATAATCCAAGATCATTCAATTGTTATATTGATGGTGATATTCTGGCCAGTGCTCAGGATATTGCAAATCACTAAATATATTTCTACTCATATCCCCAACAAGTAACTGGCGGTAAGCTGGCCAAATAAAATTCAGATCTGGACAACTTGGTCATTCAAAATGATCAAATCCAACTAGAACTGATCCTTCAGAATGGAGAAACAAAGCAAAAGTTCATCTGTTGGAATGGATGTAATAACTGAGCAAAGACTGACGTTTCAGCCAAACCCAAGGCCTTTCTCAAAGTGCCAAATCTACAATGCACATGCCTTAAATCCACTTAATGGCAGGAATATATATTATATATATATATATATATATATTAATTATAGTATGTGTGTGTGCGCGTAAGACAAAGGTCTTAGATGGAGACCAAAACGTTAGCCTGAATTATCTTTCAAATTTTTTAAATAAAGGCAATTATTTTTAAAACTTCTCGGTGTGCATCTGTTTTTCAAGGAACTTTTTGTATACAGCATGCACTGATAAACACCCGGTTTTATTTATTTATTTATATATATATATATATATATATATATATATATATATATATATATATATATATATATATATATATATATATATATATATATATATATATATAAATACTGTTATTCTTTATTGCACTTCTGACAAAAGCTCTCTTTATGATTTATGAGTTCAAAATGATCATATGAATTACCATATTGTAATGGTTTTCAATTTCTTGGGAAGACTACTATGAAATGTATTCCTTCTTCCCATGGCACTCTGCAACATCTTTTTAGCAAGTCTGCTGGAGTGTGCTGAAAAGATTTATTACAACAACCTTACCACAAACACTTAAGCAGACAGCAAGGATTTATGATAAAATATCCAGGTGGTGAAAGGTAGTCCACAGAGGCTCTCCCTAACGTCAAATACGTTCTTGCTTTATGAAGAAATAAACAGAAACAACGCTGACAAGTGACAGGCATGTAAGCAGATTTGGGAAGAGGAAATAAAGCCTTTAAAACCAGCAAATTAACTCCTACATTACTAGCCATCATACTTGTAAGCAGAAAAGGCAATTGCAGCAACTTACCCAATGGCCTCATTGACTAATTTTGTAGTGTTCTACACTAGTCATGTGCAGGTGGACCCAAAACCTATAGTGACCCATGGGTTTACTGGGGTTTGGGTTGAATACTTGGGTGACCATTGTGGGTAAGGGTTGGCCATGGATCTGATTGAGGAAGTACACTCCTCCTCTATTTCCCAAGATACCCTGTCTTGGAATAAGAGGCATGCAAAGAAGTAGCTTACTGAGCGAGAAGATGCGGTTACAAGTTGGGCGGGGGTCCACCAATAGCAACATTTTGTGGGTTAGGGTCAGGTGCGGGTTAAGGTTTTGTGGGTTAGGGTCGGGTGTGGGTTGAGTTTTTCCTAACCTACACACCACTATTCTACACAGTTATAAGTTATTCTACACAGGCAGCATTATACAGTACTGGTTAGAACTTAGGTCCGGAATGTACTTCTCTACAGAATATTGATAATATATGGAAATAAAAGAAAAAAAGCGCTTACTGCAATTGTAAAAAAAAAAAAAAAAAAATTTAAACTACAGTGGAAGGACCCATATCTCATTTCAGGGGAATGTAAAGGCAAATAAATAAAATCCCATTTCCACTTTATTAAATGAAAAAGAAACGTATCTCCAATATTTTTAATTAAAAAATGTGTACCATTTTTATAAGACACCTGACTGTATGCAGTGAAATTCCCCCTTCGTTTTATTTGCTCTGACAGCTGCGGATAGGTCCCTAACTGCTCTGCAGGGAAACAATCATAATTTTAAAATGGCGGGGGAGCCCCCCCGACCTTACTTCCCAGAACTCAAGCAACTTTGTTTGTTTCCCTGTAGAGCAGTCGGCGACTGTGTAGAGATTAGTATTGGATATTATTTTTGCCCCCTTTAAAGGGATCCTGTCATCGGAAAACATGTTTTTTTCAAAACTCATCATTTAATAGTGCTACTCCAGCAGAATTCTGCACTGAAATCAATTTCTCAAAAGAGCAAACAGATTTGTTTACATTCAATTCTGAAATCTGACATGGGGCTAGACATTTTGTCAATTTCCCAGCTGCCTGTGGTCATGTGACTTGTGCCTGCACGTTAGGAGAGAAATGCTTTCTGGCAGGCTGCTGTTTTTCCTTCTCAATGTAACTGAATGTGTCTCAGTGGGACATGGGTTTTTACTATTGAGTGTTGTTCTTAGATCTACCAGGCAGCTGTTATCTTGTGTTAGGGAGCGGTTATCTGGTTACCTTCCCATTGTTCTTTTGTTTGGCTGCTGGGGGGGAAAAGGGAGGGGTGATATCACTCCACTTGCAGTACAGCAGTAAAGAGTGATTGAAGTTTATCAGAGCACAAGTCACATGACTTGGGGCAGCTGGGAAATTGACAATATGTCTAGCCACATGTCAGATTTCAGAATTGAATATAAAAAAAAATGTTTTCTCTTTTGAGAAATGGATTTCATTGCAGAATTCTGCTGGAGCAGCACTATTAACTGATTCATTTTGAAAAAATGTTTTTTTCCCATGACAATATCCCTTTAATGTTTCCAACTCCAGTGGCAGGGACAAAGATCATGGAGCCAGATTTAAACAGGTAAACTGGGATTCTCATCGAAGGATTACTTTGCTGCAGCCACTGGTTCTGAAGAGTTGGAGAAAGTGTGTATTAAACAAATACAAAAACTATAATATCCACTTTAGATTACATGACAACACAGGACCCAGTGCAGTCTGCATATTCTGATTATTAATCTGTCTTGCTGTATTGGCTTCTATGGCAGATATTTGACTTGTGCTGTTTTGATAATTTATAATGATCCCTAAGCTTATTCTCCCAACAGAAGCCCAGACCACACTGAGCATGTGTGTGGCCTTGCAAAGATGCTTAACAAAGTTACAAAATGATGACCCCCTGTAGCCAACTTTGAAAGCATAAATCATTTGTTTAATTAGCCGTTTGGTGCAGTAAGTTCATATTTATGTTTAGTATACAAAATACAGCATTTCTATTTAAGACTTTAGTTACCCTTAAAGGGGTTCACCTTTTATTTCTGAGACAAATTGCAATTGGTTTTTAATTTTTACTATTTGTGGTTTTTGAGTTATTTAAGCTTTTTATTCAGCGGCTCTTCAGTTTTCAATTTCACCAATTTTGTTGCTAGGGTCCGAATTACTCTAGCATCCATGCATTGATGTGAATAAGAGTCTGGAATATGAATAGGAGAGGCCTGAATAGTAAGATGAGCAATAAAAAGAAGCAATGACATTAAGGGGCAGATGTATTAAGGGTCGAATATCGAGGGTTAATTAACCCTCGATATTCGACTGGCGAATTAAAATCCTTCGACTTAGAATATCGAAGTCGAAGGATTTTGCGCAATTCATTCGATCAAAGGAATGATCCTTCGAATCGAACGATTCAAAGGATTTTAATCCATCGATCGAAGGATTATCCTTCGATCAGAAAAAACTTGGAAAGCCTATGGGGACTTCGGTAGCTTTTAGGTGGCGAACTAGGGGGTCGAAGTCTTTTCTTAAAGAGACAGTACTTCGACTATCGAATGGTCGAATAGTCGAACGATTTTTAGTTCGAAACGTTCGATTTGAAGTCGTAGTCGAAGGTCGAAGTAGCCCATTCAATGGTCGAAGTACCCAAAAAAAGACTCGAAGTTTTTTTTCTTCTATTCCTTCACTCGAACTTAGTGAATGGGCCCCTAAATGTCTTGCCTTACAGAGCATTTGTTTTTAAGATATGGTCAGTGACCCCCTTTTGAAAGCTGAAGTAATTAAAAACTTTAAGCTAAAGACATAAGTTCCACTGTAACAGAATCCAGAACCATTCAGAATAATGAGCCTTTGATGGAGTTCCCTTTTGAAGGTACAGGTATGGGACCTGTTATCCAGAATGCTCAAGACCTGGAGTTTTCCAGATAACAGATCTTTCCATAATTTGGATCTTCATACCTTAAAAAAAATCATGTAAGCATTAAATAAACCCAATAGGCAGGTTTTGATTACAATAAGGATTAATTATATCTTAGTTTGGATTAAATACAAGGTACTGTTTTATTATTACAGAGAAAAATTTTTTAAAAAAATTTGGATTACTTAAATAACATGGAGTCTATGGGAGATGGGCATTTCCTAATTCTGAACTTTCCGGATAACGGATCCCATACCTGTACCCCACTTTAAATCTAATATCATAGCTGCAATATTCCATGATGAGAAAATGATGAGTGGTGGAAAAAAATCACCCAACTTGTGTTCCACACATTTCTAGGCACAGAAGTTAGCATCAAATAGAATTTCTTGGTTGTGAACTGAGCTTGCAAGAACAGTATGTTTTCATATATGGAGAGTCCACTTTACTCACTTAAAGCCTCACAAGGACTTATGTTAAGGGCTCACATATACCTCAATATGGCCATGTTGTACATGTAATTAGATATATTCTTGTTTTTAAACTATGGTGATATTGGTGGCTGCACGCAATATTGTAAGCTTATGAATGAAAGTTCCTCTTTTTTTAAACAAGGATGGCATATTACCCTTCACAAGGAATAGGAAATTGCAATCCGTAAAAGGTTATTGATATCTCAAAAATATATTGTGTTACAAAAGAAAAAAGGAGAGAGAACAGAATATCAACAAAACATATCTGCGTGCCAGTTTTATGAAAAATGCAAGCCATGTACAAAAATCTCTTTCTCCAGAAAGAAATGTCAATAGCCTGCCCCTTCTTCCCACAAAAATATGAATGGTAAGTGCTATAAAGAACAGTTTACGAAGATAGGAGTGAAGGGAAAAAATAAGCAAGTGGTCTTACTTCTCACAAGAGACTGGCTCCAGATCCGTTCCTGCACCTGGAACTGTGTCGGAAAGCAGGGTCTGTGAAGATTGGAAGAAAGAAAACAAAATATAAGCAGATGCTGTAATTTATTATCACAGGTTGTGCTATATTAAACATTTACAAAACAATTCAAGCAGTAACTTTATAAATACACAGGGGGATGCTGGTTAGGGGACAGAGAAAACTATTCTCTGTAACAAAGCATCTCTGGTACATCATGCCCCATGAATTCTGTCTGATCATGCCATCAACAGATGGTTAGTACAGATATCAGTGTGATAGGTGGGCATGAAAAGCAAGATTAATGGTAACCTTTTCAGTAATGCATGCACAGGCATATCAGCATATCTCCAAACTCTACCTAATAGCCATACACCACTGTTCCCCCGATATGCCCGTCAAAGACAGGAGATAATAGGTTTATCCAATGTTGCGGCCCTAGGGCCAAACGATCGAATTATAGTGACATGAATAGGCGCCAATGGGAGATGTGGTCCTTGATCGGATGGGAAAATCAAACCTGCCCAATCAAATTTGGCTGATTTTTGGCCAGATATTGGTCGGGGAGGCCCGTCAGAAGGCTCCATACACAGACAGATAAACTTCTTATCAGTCTAAAGGACCTGAATCGGCATCTTAAATCTATTCGTGTACGGCCACCTTTATTTAGATGGAGCAGGCCAGATTCATAGACCTGTAAGAAGGTGTGAAGTTTCCAGAAAGTAGACCACGTTTCTAGTGGATTGAGGGAATGGTTTGTTATGGGTGGATTAGCATCTGGCTTACATTTCATTGAACATATATGCATCTGGTTACTTAAATATTTAGAGTATAATTCTTAACCTCTCTAGAGCAGAACTGCTTTAGTCAGATATCTAGCTAGTTTTATTCGACCAGAGCCTCAAGCGAGAAAGATGATCAAGAGCTCTATCTACATCTTGATAAAAACCCTGTGAATAAAAAGAGCTCTTTGGTTTAGCAGCTCCACATCCTTCCTATATGCAAGCCTTACCACTCTTGAGCCTCACACTTTCAACTCCTACGTGAGATTAAGGTGGCCATACACGGAGAGATCCGCTTGTTTGGCAATATCGGGCTGATCCGATCATGGGCCCTAGGGCCCAACGATCGGATCCTAACGATGGCTAATGAGAGGTCGAATTGCGGGACCGCATCAACGAACAGATGCGGCAGCGATCCGACGGGATTTTTAGTCCCGTCCGATCGACATCTGGCCGACTTTCGCCCAGATATCGATCGGGGAAGCCCATCGGAGGGCCCCATACACGGGTCAATAAGCTTGTATCAGCCCATGTATGGCCACCCTTAGTAGCAATAAAATCTGACAATTTACTAGCATCAGCAAACCCACAGTACTCCTCAGCCTTCACTTTATATTTCTCAAGCAACTTACTTTGATAAATACTGCAAGGAAGGTTTTTATGGATGTGAATTGCTTTGACTCTCAGACAGACAGACAGACAGACAGACAATCACAATATGCAAGTATCACACATCAGCAAAGGCTTGGTTCAACTCAAAAAGTCCATAAAATACTCATTATAAATACATTAATCCCTGCTGTCTTTTTTGCAGGTTAGAACTGAAAATAAAATTGATCTGGTATTGCCCTGTGTATCGGTGCTTTAGAAAATTATTTTAATTTTTCATGAGAAAAAAAACTAGTAGCTTTTACTGTATGAAGAATAATCCTAAGGGGGTTATTTATTAAAGGTCAAGTTGTGTTTTACCTGAAAATTTAGTTTTCAAGGTTAGTTTTCAGTAAAAACTTGGGTTTTTTAAAAAACAAATTAGATTTTTTTCAAGATTTATTATACCCCGAAGCTGGAAATAGCTTGAATCTGAAAATACTCCAGCTGAAACCTGTCGAGGTCATGTAGAAATCAATAGGGTTTTTTAGATGGGTCTCGTAAGAAAACAATTAATTTGAGCAATGCTGTAGTAAACTTCAAGTATTTTCACCCCAAATTCACAGATTTGAGTTTTTTCCCCCATTCAGGTTTCTTTCATAAATAAGAAAACATTAGAGTTGTGAGTTTATTCAAGGTATAAAAAAAACCTCACAAACTCAAACTTTGATAAATAACCCCTTAAAAGTTTAACACCTTTAGTTCCAGGCACATGTTCAACTGGAACAGTAGAATGTTAAAAAAAAAATATATGGATACAGGACAATTTCACAGGCAATATTTTGGGCTTTTTCCTTAACACGGCTCGCGAAAAGACAGGACTGCACAAGAGCTGTATTTTACACAGGTTATTACTGGGAAAATAAGAGCAATATTTTCTTTGCCTTCAACAATGAGACAGAACATCAATACTTCCCCATACTTGTGCTGCAAGAAGGCAGAAATAAACAATGCCAAACACGCTCAGTGTCTCAGGGAGGAGAGGATTGTACAGTGGCTGGAAGAACACTAACAATCTCAATGAGCATGTGGTCAGAGTGAAGAATGAGGACAAGAGAGGGTAACACAGTACTGAATAAAGAACAATGAATGATGCCATAGTAGAGTTAAAGTAAAGACTTTAGCCTCATGTTTAAGGGGTTTGTTCACATTTGAATTAAATTTTAGTATGATGTAGAGAGTAATATTCTGAGACAATTTCCAATTGGTTTTTATTATTTGTGGTTTATGCGTTATTTAGCTTTTTATTCAGCAGCATTCCAGTTTGCAATTTCAGCAGTCTGGTTGCTAGGGCTCAAATGACCCTAGCAACCATGCATTGATTTGAATAAGAGTCTGGAATATGAGTAGGCGACGGCCTGATTAGAAACATGAGTAATGAAAATTAGCACTAACGATACATTTATAACCTCACAGAGCCTTTGTTTTTAGATAGGGTCAGTGCGCCCCCCCCCCATTTGAAAGATGGAAAGAATCAGAAGATGAAGGCAAATAATTCAAAAAACAATGAAAAAACAAATAATTAAGGCCAATTGAGAAGTTGCTTGGAATTGGACATTCTGTAACATACGAAGGGTGTTATTTACTAAACTCCGAATGCAAAAATCACGAAAAAAATATATATTTAATAAAATCACACATTTTTCGGGAATTTATTAAACCCTGAGGATGGAAAAGTCTGAATCAGAAAATCCGGCATCTCAGACCTGTCGAGATTGCATATAAGTCAATGGGAGAAGTCCCAATGATTTTTTGATGTGCGCTGGGTTTCGTGCAAGTTTTTGGGTGAAAATTCCGAAAACAAACGTGAAATTTGTGAAAATCGTATGAATTTTTTTAAAAAAAAAAATCGTAAAAATCGGATTTTTTCCCAAAAAAGCTAATTCTTGGGAAAATGTAGTAATAAATAAGCGTAAAAAAACCAGAGTGGATTTGATCGGAGTTTGTAGCCAAAAATATTGAGATAAACTCGGACTCTGATAAATAACCCCCTCAAAGTTAAGTTAAAGGTGAACCACCCCTTTAAGGGGATTTTTTAATTGTTTAGTATAACATATTGGCAGTTTATTCTGACCAGGTAAGGACTACCTATCAGCGTGATTTTGTTAATTATTAGGGGATGTTGTCATGCTGTTCATAATCAGATTATGAGACAATTTACAATTGGTTTTCGTTTTTTATTATTTGTGGTTTTTGAGTTATTTAGCTTTTTATTCAGCAGCTCTCCAGTTTCAGCTAATTACCCGAACAACCATGCATTGATTTGAGTAAGAGACAGGAATATAAATATGATAGGGTCTGAATAGAAATAGGAGTAATACAAAGTAGCAATACCAATAAACGCGTGGCCTTAAAGAGCATTTGTTTTTTAGATGGTAAGTGACCTCCGTTTTAAAGTTATTTATAAGTGTAACTGCAACTGAAAGCAGCAGCGGTCTCTCCCTTTATGCAGTGCCAATTCAGTAAATTGAAACAATGAAGCAGAAGTCATGTTTGCAGGCTTCTTTCAGGCCTGTTAATTTGCAGGCCTCTGCTACATCATGTCAAAAGTCAGAAGCACAAGGGCAGAGGCTAAAAAGGGACAGTGGGCTTAAATAGCAATCGCAAATAACTTCAAAACCACAAACGTGTTTAATTAACATGTGTGAATTACATTTTTGGTCATTAGGAAACATATTATTGGGTGTGCATCCCCCATCTGTAGACTCAAAAAAAAACATTGGGGCTCATTTATCAACACAGGGCAAATTTGCCTCTGGGCAGTTACCTATAGCAACCAATCAGTGATTAGCTTTTTAAAGACAGCTGCAAGAAGAACAATGAATGCAGCAATTTGATTGGTTGCCATGGATTACTGCAAATTTGCCCAGTGTTGATAAATGATCCCCATTGAGTCTCTTTGTTAAAAAATTACTCGAATAAAACTTCTCAGAACAGGAAATAAGCCTCATTTTCTATAATAAAATTATTGTTTTCGTGACTTATCAAAATATCCATGTAAGTATGATACATTGTTCATGCTATTTGTTGTATTAAGCACTGAATCCTTATGTATGCTATGGGAAGAATTGTTCCTTAAAACAATTCTCTCATTTAGTCCCCTTTTTAAGATATGTCTTGCATGAGACCTCAGGACAGAAATAGAGGAATAACCATTATCTCAAACTTCAGAATGGAAAGTGGGACTTAAGTTCACTCTGCTATGACACAGCAGAATACAGGTATAGGATCGATTGTCTGGAATGCTTGCGACCTGGGGTTTTCTGGATAAAGGATCTTTACGTAATCTGGATCACTGCAATACAGGTGAATGTTATCCCTTTAATAAAAGTTTAGCTTGACCTGACAAGGTCACTTAACCCCTGCGGTTATCAGCACTCATATCTATTCGGACTGTTTATAACAAGACAGAATCTGGTTGATGACATATTCAGATTAAACTCAGTAGTCTCATATTGCTGTACAATACTGTATTTAACTAAACAACTGCATAAGCATCTTGAAGGCTACTTTTACTTTGTATGTAAAAAAAAAAAAAGATGGAGAAAATGGCAATGCGCTGTCAACCGTCTCAAGTTTAGTAAGCACTCACAGACATGGCATCGGACTGCCAATGCTCATATATGCCAGATTTCAGTCTGAAAGTTCAAGTGGAGAAAATGTTAGGGACATGGTTATCACAAACTGTCATACTGAGTAATTTCCCTTGTGTCGGTCTGTAAACTAATCTCAAATTTCCTTGAGTCAGAACTATAGCGGAAATAAAAAAAAGTAATATAAACTTCATCCTATTAAAATAAGAAATATAATAAATTAAAAGGTCTGTACCTATTCGGAATTAATCAAGTTTCTCTTCACTATTTCCCTCTGTCATCTGCATCTGTCATTCTCTCTTCATGCAGAAATTTGGTACAGATTTAGATTGACAGTTGGTGTAATACAGCTTTGAGGGAGGATCCTTTTGCCTAAAAGATGTATGTTGTATGTATCAACAGAAATCCTGTCTCTCTACATGCAGCATTTGTGCAAAAGGCAGTTATTTTGTTAGATTTTGTTTGTGCTTGATTCAGTTATGGGATTCAGCTCTACTATATCTGCTAGGACAAGGAGGCCCCCAAAAGATATATTAGACCTGTCTCACAATGAAAATCAGACTTTTGTATGAGGAGAGAATGAAGACATACAGATGCTGAGCAGGGGATAGTAAAGAGTAACTTGTTTATTTCAGAAATGGTACAGAATTTTTAATTAACTTATTTCCGTATGCTGAAGCTAATAGAGTATTACATTTTGTATTTCTGCAATAGTTCCCCTTTAAGAAAGGTCTAATTGTCAATTGTGTTAGATCAGAGAAATTACTTATGCCATCATTTTCTAAAATCCTAGCAGTCCGTGCAGTCAGGTTACATCTCCAAAAACTAGAGTTTTCAAGAAACAACAAAATTGATAAACAATTATGACAGATTTCAATAATATCTTGGTAGATGAGCTGGATAGGTAAAAGAAATGACTGATTCCAGTTCATTATGGATCTCAAAAAATTAGATTAGAAATCATGAAAACTCAAATAACACAACATGTATAGGCAAATCATTCATAAATCAAAGAGAAACTCTATTAGTCTTACTAAACACTAACCTCCGACCTCAACCCTTGTGAAATATTCCCCTTAGCATTGTGCAAGGATTCTGCACGTACGTCCATATCCACAAACATTAGGCACGTGAGGGTATGGGCGCATAAATTATAAATCTGTATGATTAATGACATTTCAGATTTTGTAAGAGGCATTTTGCAGCTTTTTGGCTAGCATTCAACAAGATCATTGAACTTCTAACTAGACTTCTGAACAGTGCCGGATTTCTGAGAAGCAGCATGTGGCGAGATAGATCGTGTAGTTTAAAAATCAAATTTCTGTTCGGTAACCCATTTTCCGGCTTTCTCATAAAACCTAGTATAAATGTTTCACTCTCTCGCAGGACATACCCCAGAAATCTCAGAGAAGAGTAAAGGATGTATTGTACCACTTTTCATGTCCTTGTTCCCTACCTCCACTGTTCCGCACAGGTGAGGAGCTTTAAATTTAAAATTTACTGCCGGTTTCTAGGGCACAGATTTTCTTTGCTGCAATTTCTTAGAACATTATTAAGGCCCCTGTTTGCTCGGAAAACAGCATGGTACGGCTGGACTTCACATAGCCGGCATTCTGTTTGATCCTCTTTCTTGCAGTGTGTGTCTTTTGTAAGCCATCATCATCTATTTATAAAGCACCAACATATTTTGTGGCAACTACAGCGTTGAGCTTGTAGAATGAGAATTATTAATGCTTAGAAGAAGTATAAACTAAAACAAAAGCAGAAAATAACCAAATATTGATCCTACTTTTCCCAGTGTTCAGATCACTTTACTAAATGACTGCAGATTACTTTTCTATTGGTACAGGCATGGGATCTATTATACACAATGATTGATTTTCCCAGAGAAAGATGTATTTCTGTAATTTGTATCACAATTTTTTAAAGGGACAGTAACACCAAGAAATGAAAGTGTCTTAAAGGAATGACAGCATAATGTACTGTTGCCCCACGCTGCTAAAACTGCTATATAAACACTACTATAGTTTATTTAAATCAGCTACAGTGTAGCCATGGGAGCAGCCATAGGTTACACAGAAGATAAGTTCTGAAGAACCCATTGTATCTGTTATTGCTTATCTGTTATCTGCAGTGATGGGTGAATTTGTCCTGTTTTGCTTTGCTGAAAAATTCTCTAATTCGCAAAACGGGTAAAAATATAATTTTGACGTCCAGGTCAATTTTGATGTCCACGTCAATTTCAACATGTGTGTCAATTATGACGCCCGCACTAAGGTCAATGGTCGTCAGAATAATGTTGCCGCGCGATAGTTTTGATGTGAGCAACTATTGCGACGTGCGTCCATATTTTTTTAAGATTTGCCGGCAACTTTTTGTGGCAGTTTCGCAAATTTATTCACCCGCAGCAAAACTTGGAAACGGTCAATCTTAAAATCTTTGCATGGGTGAGTGACAACTTCACTTCTTTCATTTGTCAGTTGTATATACACAAATCTACAAAATTAGTGGTCTGTCAATTAGATTGCTTTGTACATGGCTCAGCCACGTTCCAGCTGTTTTATCAGTGATGATACCATGAATACAAATGTTTAGATTTTTCAGGTGCTACATGTTTATCAGCATTGTTCCTATATGACCAAACTTAAAGGGGTTGTTCACCTTCCAAAAACATTTTCAGTTGAGTTGTTTTCACATTGTTCTCCAGAAATAAATACCTTATTCAATCACTTCCCATTTTTTGCCGTTCTTTAAAAATCAAAGTTTAAATTTGAATGTTCCTCAGTAATTCGGTGCAGATTCTGAACGGTTACAATTTTGCAACATTTAGTTCAAACATTTCTCACCAGCATATCTGGAGTATTAGCAACTATTGTATCAATTCTAGCAACTGCCTGTAATGAAACTCAGGGATTCTGCTCAGCAGGGACAACAATAAGAAATGTTTCTACTAATGTATAAATAGAACAGCACCGTGACCCCCTCTAGATCTACTTTAGAAGGTGAAAAATTAGACTTTACACTGCAATATTAGAAAAACAGTCTCTCATAGAATATAGAGAGTAATTGGAAAACCTCTTTATTTCTGGTAAAATATCTGAAACTAACTGAACTGAAAAAAGTGTGGTAGGTGAACAACTCCTTTAAACAACAGCTAAGTTCCTGGAAAATATGTAATATCACATCAAGATTTCAGACTGTGTTTCAGAGAATTGTATATGTACTGCATTACAAAATATGCAGTTTTCTTTGTACAGTAGAACCCCCCCATATTTAACATTTTTCAGGGGACCAGAAAAAAATGGTGTATATACCAGGAAAATGTAAAGGGAAGTCAGTGAAATGTATTATGCATAATATATAGGTGGGACCACAAAAGAACAATGTAAAATGAGTGAAAACTAAAAATCAGGGGATGTAAAATTGAGGTTCCACTGTATATCAATTGGCAAAATTAAATTGAAGATTGTGCTTGCAAGTCTCACATGTAGGGCAAGATCGCCACCTAGAGGGTGCATATATAACTGTGGCCTTTCTCAAATACACAATACCACACTCAAGGGTGCAGTATACATTTCTTATATTAAAGCATTAACTGCCACTAGAATAGAGGAGGCTGAAAAGCGGTTAAGTCTTCTTGTTAAAGCAAGGTATTTTAGATATTTTTCCCTTCAATGTTACTATTAAAAAGGTACGTGGGGTGCATATACAGTATGTAGCTTTTATTATTGGAAGGAAAATGACAGTTAATGTTATCATTCATCAGAATGGTGTTTAGATGTTAAAAAAAGCAAAACAAAAGTCAGCACAAACTTCTGTCACCAAGGTGAAATTGCACACAAAAAAAAAAAAAAAGACTATGCTCTTTACATTCATTACTTACTTCAAAGTACAAGGCACTCTAGAGTCCAATGCAAAAAAAAGCAACATTCCTCACAATCAATTTATAGGATCATACTTTTAAATAGAATATGGTTACTGACCTGTGAGTTTTTATCTTCCTCATCCTGTGCCGGAAAGGAACTCTCTTCAGGAGGGCCTTGCACTAAACTTTCTGAAGGCTGCCTGCTTGAAACACATTGGTTCAGTTGCTTCTCGGAATCCTCTTCCTCGTTATCTACTGGCCTTGGTGTATCATCATCTTTTAAATCCTCAGATTCTTGGTTTAAGCTGTCCTGGCTGTCTGATTTTCCCCTCTCACTACGACGTAAAGGCGGAGCAGACAAGTGTACTGGTTCTCCAAAATTCATCTTTTGCAAAAGTTTGCTCTGAGCTTTCTTCAAGCTTTTCTCATACACCTCTAGTTGACAGAGTATTACCTGAGTGTATAGATTTGGGTCCTCCCCTTTTGGACAAAATGGCACTCCCCAATAATAGTGTACAGTACTGCCAGTTTGTCCCTTAGAGTCCAGACCTCTACTACTATCTCCAGTCTGCATTCCTGTGGTGTCCCCGTTAAATAATGTATTCTTTTCTTCCAATCTCACAAAATTTGTTGCAGTTTTATCCTTAAATGTTTCAGCCTGGAGTGAATAGGGCAACATGGTACTATCAAGCTCAGCACTCTCTGAAGAGTGTGAGCATTGATCATCTATTTCCTGTACCATTGGATCAGAAGTTAAGTTCTCTCCTTGAAAGAGTCTGCGAGGAGTCAAGCCCAGCCTGCAAGGGGACCGTTTAGGAAAGACGGGACTTAATGCAAGTGCTTTATTAGAGAACAAGGAAACAAACTCACTGCTGTTACTTGGACAGGATGATGCTGTTCCACTTTCCATCTCTGAAAAAGGATCCCTACATTTTGGTGACAAAATTACACTAGAGCTTTCCACAATATCCTGACTTAGCCGCATCAGCCTCACCACTGGGCATTTAGGTCTACTTTGACTAGAGATAGCAGAGTATTGGGAAAGAGACTCCTCTTCAGCAACCTCCTTTGTGACGAAAGGTGAATTGAATGCCTCGTTGCTTGTCTGTTGTCCTGAGCTCAGGGGAGTTTCAGAAACAGTAAAGATTTGGGTAAGAAGTCCCTCTTCAACAACA
Organism: Xenopus laevis; assembly: GCF_017654675.1. NCBI lineage: Eukaryota > Metazoa > Chordata > Amphibia > Anura > Pipidae > Xenopus > Xenopus laevis. The sequence goes on along the minus strand of NC_054375.1, from coordinate 53,847,943 downwards.
TCTCCCGTAAAAACTGTCTTCTGAATGGAATGTGCTTCCTCATCTACCTGTTGTGCTGTGACTCCCTTTGTAAACTCAGAAAGGGCAGATGCTTGAGAAAAGGGCTGCTCTTCAGCAAGTTCTTGAGATTTAACGGGCTCTTTCATAGTCAGCGCCTCTTTAGATACCTGTTGTACTGTTATGTTGTTGGATGGTTCAGAAAGGGTAACGTTCTGAAATAGGGGTTGCTTTTCAGAATGGTCTTCTGCAGCAAGAGTTTCTTTACTGGAATGTAAGGGGTCTGTATTCTGCTGTGTGGTTGCTTTGCAAGGCTCAGAAACTGTGCAGCTCTGAAAATAAGATAAATATATTTAACAAAATATGCAGTGGAGACTTTTCATATAGACATATATATACACGTAGTGTTCAAATCAAACTTCTAAATATCAAGTTTGCAAAACCAGTCATTCCTTGATATATTTTACCAGAAAATGTGAACACAATATACATACTTGATAGAGTTCATCTGCATCAATCTTAATTGCATAATTGCCACCATTACATTTTTTTTTATTCCATTTAATTTTTAATATTTGTAAAGGGCCAATAACACCATAAAAGTTAAATTGTATAATTTACAGTTGAATCTTGTTTATTTCTTTTAACAATTTGTCAATGCATATTAACAAGTTCACTGCCATTAGGGTTCACAATATAGACATATATATTCCAATATTTTAACATTATGCTCACATATAATTGTGCACACAAATTATTTATAGGCATAAACAAGTAATCAGGAACAATGCAGAATACAGCAAAGGTCACTCAAGATCCAATCAAAGCAATTAAAAATAAAAAATATTATTCTCAGGGGAGCCAGTTACATACATATACATACATATACACACACATATATATATATATATATATATATATATATATATATATATATATATATATATATATATATATATACATACTCTTGCATCGACAATGCGGTATGTGCATGACAAGAGCAAGCAATTATTCACTATTTATTTATATTCTAACTGCAGATAGATCAAAATGTATTGACAGTTGACATTACTAGGCTTAATCGAATTGGTCTAGCAACTCGTACCACCCACCAGCAAACTATTTTGATCAGCCAAGGGCACTTAGTATATAATATGTTAGCCCATGAGTCCTTATCTTATGTACATTTCTGGAACCTGTACAATGCTGCAGAAGTCACACAACTGATATACCAATAATAATCTTTGGTGGCCAACCAATATATCCCCCCCCCCCCTCAATTATATTCAAAAACCATCCCACTTGCACTTGGCTATGAAAAACTTATAATACAACAAGCTTCACATAAACACAGGCTTTAAGTGCAGTTCTGTAGTATATTTACCTGTGTCTTTACCACTGGTTCATCTCCCATTTACTTTCCCTGTCAAAAACCTTGGCTTCATTTAACTGAAAATCTGTGGCATGGTTTAAAATCTGGCTTGAAGAACAGACCTAAATCATTATCAATGTGCAAAGCTGGTACGTACTTACCTTATTATTAAGGCTGTTAGAGCTGAAAAAGATGGCAGGCACTAAATTCTTATGCAAACAGAATATTTTTTTTTCCTATCATAAAACAGTGTCACATTAAAAAACTAATTTGTGCTTTAAAATGCAAACATCACAGAGAACAAAATTCAGAGTAAGATTTGTAAGATTTGTTATTTAGTTAAAGTGTCTGAATGCTTTTGTAAGGCACGCGATATGTAACAACATAATATTATGGAAAACATTTACATGTAGACTCTCTTCAATAGCCTTTCTCAAGAGTTCTTCTTCTTCTTCCTGGCTATAATTTACATGGTTTGCTTCTTGCTCGCTCATCCTCACTGCAAGGGCCAGCTGTTCTTCCTCGGTCATCTCTACAACCAAGAAAAACAAATATTTTTGTCTTTAAAAAGTAGTTTTTTGTCTTCATTTATCCATTGGCAAGGATAAGAAATGGGAAAGCAAACAATATTCTGTTTCTGAACAACATAAATAATAATTACTTATTAATGTTCAATGCAAGAAAAAAATTGCCACTTCAAAATGAAAACGCCTTAAAACATGCACAGTGGTGCATGTAGAGATTGCATTAGACCCAAACCATTGCCAAGTCCCATTGTTCCTCTGAAATAACTGGAAGCATTACCTGTTTGCCATTGAAATGAAGCATACTGGAATGAAGAGGAGGTTTTCAGCAGGAAGTGCTTGTTGGCCTTCCCAAACCCCATGACTACCTTCAGAGAAAGTATTACGTTGATCACCGGTGGCAAGTTCTATTACACCCTTTAATTTTTTGCCCCAGTCCGAAACTAGTATAAAAATTTGGTATCAGAGCAAAAAAGTGTGTGCTCACTGAGGCATGTTGGGGAAATTAATTTTTATTTTATTGGAGGCTAAGGGAGAGTGATTGTGATTAGTCTTTTCAGGGAACTGTCATGATTCATCCCAGGTTTTTTAAGATCACAAAGAGGGCGAAATGGAAGGCACCTACAAACCTACAGCAAGCCTTTTCCATAGAGCAGGGCTATCCAACCGGAGGCCCATGGGCTGAATATGGCCCCCCAAAGGATTATCATTTGGCCCTTAAACATGTTAAAGAGATATAATCGGTTCACTACAGATAAATTGGACAGCACTGCCCTAGAGGATACGGTCGGTGTTATGTACTACAAATGTGCTTTTGTTTAGGTATTACAATTCAATGTATTTAGCCTAAACTTACGTGCTATTTTCCTCTTTACAGATGTCCTTCTTCGATCTGGATGGGCAATGTTTTTCTCCAATCTATATGTATTTTCCTCCTGTTTACAAAATAAATGGTAATAATGTTTAAATGACCAAAGTAAACTGTCACACGTTCCAATATGTCACAGATTGACAATTGAAATTGTCAATCTGCTCATGCCATATAATCAGTATGTAGTAGGGATGTCTAAAGCAACTGGACTGAGTTTTCTTGAAAAACTTTTCACCACTCAATCGAATGGCTTATTCAGTTTAATGGAGTGGTAGGATACTCCTTGGCATTGTAAATCCTTAAGGGTAATGCATCCAATCAGAATGGTTCCACTGAACATATTCTGTTCTACAAAACACTGCTCTGCTCTACAGACCACCACTCTAAATACCTGCTAAATGTTATCTTTCCAGTAGCTGCTATTTTCATTCTTTCAGTCAAGCTGTAGCAAAATTGTTTTCTCCCAGCTCATGCAATATACCTTTGCCTTTTAACATCCCTTGTAATTAATTCAATGACCTTACTAAGAAAGTACATATACAGAATTCAACACAAATCTCAACATATTATAATCTTTATACAGAAAACAAAGTAATTAACATGAACAAATCTTTCTCCAGCCTATCAAAACCATTATTTTCTTATCTTACAAAATCATGAGTAATTGTAGCACTGTTCCATTCTACGCGTGCACTGTTTTTCAAAATATATCTGTATTGAAGATTCTACAGTCGGTGGCACATAAAAGGTTAATACGGGTATATAATGCATTTGAATTAAGTAGCAACACATTTCAATCAATGATGTCCCAAGGTTACTCAATGTTTAAAACGCGACATAGTAAATGATTAAAGGCGCACACACACTTTATGATTTTCCCTCTGGATTGGTCAAGTGGAAATTTAAGCAAAGTATGTATAATTATATTCCAGTTACATCATACATTATAGTTGGCTGGGCGCAGCAGTTACAAACATGTATTGTCTCTACAACTCGGTCTTTCAACACTTCCCTTAGCATCCTGTTAGTCAAGAAGGACATGCTATAGGCTTTTAAATTCAGACTCCCCATATAAGGAAAATAACTGTGCAGCAGGATCATTTTATGTGCGCTCTTCTTACCAATGGGCTTAGTGCTGTTTTTAAATTGTTTTTTTGTTGGCTGCCTTTTGTTTTTCAGGCAGAAGAGAGGGAGAGAGAGGCGATCACAGCAATAGGCAACATGAAAACACCTTCTGTAGTAAGAAAGCAATAAGGAATTCATTCCACAGCTGACCTTCAAGCTGGTCCCCTACAGCAAGGTGGTCAAATTTGTGTCCATTCTTTGCTTTGGTTCTGGCAAGTTTGATAAGAGAGTTGAGCGTCTGCAACCTCTAAGCCTTTCAAAGAATCTTTAACTGGATTTGAGCCTGGAATTTTAAAAAGCTTCTGAAGAACATTAATTCTCTCTTCAATCAATCATTGCAATATGAGCTTTGCTTTTTGCTGTGGGTCAGTGACCTGCTGAAGTGTGAATTTTCCCATGAGTATTAAAAACGCAGACATGTTTTCAACAAAGATTTGACTGCGCTGTGCACATCCAATTGCTTCTCTTTCCTCTGACTGATGCCTCACAAGCATGACATGGGTCCCCCTCTTGCTTATCATTTAAACCCTGTTACACAAGAGCTCCATGTTTGGTTTTTTTTTAATGTAAATAATATTCAAGTGTTTTCAAAGTACGGTTGATTCGTGCATTCTAGTTTCATGTACAATCGGACACCATTTTGTACGGCCTATGACCTGTCCTACTAGAAGATCAGGATTTATAGGCTTTGGTAATTTTTGACAGCTCTGCGATAATCATATTTTGGTAGTATTTGGCAGATAAGATGTTTTAATTCTTTTTTTTACCTGTATGAATGATGTATTCAAGTTTGCACCAGATGGGATCAAAATGGTCAACGGTATATACCTTAGGCTAATGGAACACATTGGGTTTGCTCCACTAGTGTATGACAAGAGGCATCATTTGTATTCATACGCTAGCCATTGCAGCAGACATGTTGTATAACAATATCTGAGACGCAGGCCATTAACGACAGGTTTGTCAATCTTCTATAATTTAACATTCAAATTCAAGTTGAGACTATGGGCCAGGGTCAGAGCATAATTTTCTTTAATCCCCGCCCACCCTGGAGTGATTCCACATTTAAAAAAAGAAATGAACTATGACATACTGAACAAAATATTGTTATATTAACTAAATTAAATACATAGATGACAAAAATGACAAAATACACAATTTATTTAAAGGACCACATAGATTTAGTATTTCAGACCAGAGAGCCTTGTAAAAACATTGTGCTTCAGGAGTCAATGCAGATTTAAAAATTACACAAACAGCGCCATCTTGAGGTGAAAGCATGGTGAGAAGGGGAAAAAAAAAAAATGTTTCCCATCTGGCAATCTGATTAGAATTCACTCCATCTTCTCTTTGCTCTGCACACTTCTCATTTCTTAAATGGCACAGCTGCCTTCCTGTGTTTATCATTTAATGAATAAGGAATTTAATAATTGCTGCTGCAGACCATTAAAATGCTAACACAGCTTACAGAGTCTATGCATTATCTGCCTAGAAACTCCCAAGTGCTCCTTTAACACATTTAAAATGCATAGCAGTTTCTCTGCTGCTGTATATAAGCTCAAGTCCTGCAGGACTCCAGCTATAAACGGAAAAGATTTCAAAAACTGCACTTTTTAATCATCTGTGTCGAAAGAGATGCAATAGGTGCTTAAAGCGATACACATTGGCAGGCCGATAGGGCAAGATTTTGTTCAGGCCATTTCAGGAGATTGCGCACGTGGCTTGAGTAGAAATGGTCCCCAAGAGGAGCTGCTTGTAGATTCTGAGCAATATAAGTGCAGTATCAGAAATCCCAAGACTCTCCTACATCTTTTGTGTGTATAAAGGCAGTTAATATGATGCCAAGTGCCTACTGTATCCAACCAACTTTATTCCATCAAGAAAGTGTTAGACACTATCACACTTGACTGTAAATGAGCCGGTCTACATATTTTTTTGCACGGTTGCACCTACCGTATTTTTTTTTTTTAACACAATTGATTTTATTATGTCTCCTGCTGGTTATAATTCATCTGTCTACAGGTTTTGCATTGATTTTCATCTGAAACTCGAACTTTATGCAAAGCAATTTTTTTTACAATTCCAGAATATGCCAACACTATTTTTGTGACAGTTCTGGGAAAGAAAGAAGGTTTCAATGTGAGCAAAGTATCAAGATACCACATTTCAAGAGACATGTAGTTAGTTAAAGTATACAGAGAGAATGCCTATGGTAAACACTCTGATTGGCTGGTTTGCCAATATATACCCACATAAGCTGCCTTTGTACTTTGTTATGAAGCTCAATGACATGCAACAGCCCCCATAAACATAACACTGTGGGTAATTTATAAACACTGGGCAAACTTTCACCTGGGTAGTAACCCATGGCTACCAATCAGATGACTGCTTTCAGTGTTCAACTTGCAGTTACCTGTAAAAAGCTAATCACTGAATGGTTGCTATGGGTTATTGCCCAGGAGCAATTTTGGCCAGCACGGTTTTCATGAGGGGTGGAAGAAGGGGCCCATAGGTGTTGTCTCTTGTTAGAATCAGATGTGCAATTTAGGGAGTGGCGGATGCTAAAACCCATCAAGATCGTGTAAAAATGTTGAACCATTTTAAGATGTCGATAGCCTTCATAATGTTCTTATTTTTTTTCAGTGGGTTCAGCTCGAAAACTAGAATTATTTGAGCAATTTCAGTTTTTTACAGAGGAAAATTGGATTCATTTTAGTTTTCGGGTTGGTCACCTTGAATTCACTGATTTGAGTTTTTTCTTAAAATTGGAAAAAAATCGAGTTATGAGTTCCATCGAGGTATAACAAGCTCTAAAATTCAACCTTTGATAAATAACCCCCTAAGTGGCGCACTCTTGCACTTCTGTCTTGGAACATGGTAAAGTACCCCTAGCGTGTTCAATACCAGTGTGCAATTATTACGACGTTATTTTACAATGGAAAAAAGTGACAATGAAAGACATGAAGACTACCCCATATTATAGGGGATAGGCACATAAGCCAATCAAAACAACCCTTTTTTTAACTAGCAGAGCTTTTAAATTAACAGTGAATGCTTAGATCTGACCCAATGAACCCCTAAGCCTATGATAGTTAAAAAGCCAATAAACTTGGATGGAAAACAAAAGCCTCAAAGTCCAGAAATTGCAGGAAATTTGCAGTCAGATATAAAAACAAAAGATTTGAACTGGTACCCACTGTATACATATACAATGTACAAACATAAAAAGAGATTTAAACTGAAAGCAGCAAACATATTACATCTTTTATAATATGGCTGTGTGACATTTGCTTCCACAAGGTCTTCTCCATCTGTTGAAGAAGTACACTTATTTCAGAATTTCCTCTAAACTATATTTGGTCTGCTAATGGGAAACTAAAGTTTAAGATGTGTACTTACAGATGCAGACTTTAGAGAAAGAGAACCAATTTTCTCAGTGGATAAATAGCATTCCAGGTGTTCTATATTTTGCTAGTTGTTTCGGTAAAGTCTGCAATATTTTCAGGTTCATTGTGCAAAAGACACAACAAATATGTTAAAAGTAAATTGCCGTGTCCTGGCTGCCAATCATATCTAAGAGGAACTGGCAATTGTGGCTATTAATGCTGGGGCTTAATAAGCCACAACCAACCTTTTGCAATGGCATTGTTACTTTCAGGTTTGATATAATTCCCTGAGCTGTAACCATCGCCTTTGGTTGTTGGAATTTCCCAGTTATCACCTACTCACTACCCACTCAGCAGATATACAATGTTTTTAGTGTTAAGTGTGTCCTATATGTTCTAGAATTCAAATGTGTTAAAGCCCAGTTAGAGGAAAATCTCAGTTTCATTTCATAAAACTGATTGATAAGTTGTGTTTAGCATTTAACAATATTGGTTACAAAATTCTGTGTAGCAACAAAAAAATTAGAGGGTGTAGGGCACACACAAGTAAAGTCAGACATTGGACTGTGCTCAACACACTATGTTAATAGATCTCAATGGGTATCTAGGTTAAAGGAGCACTCTATAAAATATATTAGACCATTCTTCTGACATCCAACTCCTGCGTGAAGACAGAATGAGGGGAAACAGATGCTGAGAGAGGAATAGTGAAGATAAACTTGATTATTTCAGAAACTATACAGAATTTTTAATTGATTGTATAAAGAAAGTTTCTTATTTCAGTATGCTGAAGCTTATATCACATTTACATTTTCACAATAGTTCCCCTTTAAGTATGAAAGCATTTTCTCTGAAAGAAAAAGTATTCAGTGGGAAGATATAGTTGGGACAATCTGGTTTGTGCTTCACAGCTACTAAATGGGAGTATCTGATACATGTCATTCTTAGGGTGCACACATAAGGCCCTTCTTCTTGAGAATGAGGT